>NC_035440.2:141231888-142449253 GCF_002127325.2 Helianthus annuus
CCATCGCCTTGCGTGACATAAGGCGCACGATGTACAAGAAACGTAGCTGAGGTGCGCTGTTTAGGGTGAAAATCGACCTAAGGCGCAGCTGAGGCGCATGCTTTTTGTACATGGGGTGTTTCTATGCTTCTGAGTGTTGTACAACATGCTTTTTATGCTGTACATTTATGTTTTTTTCATTTTAAAACATATATAAAGCTTAATTATAGCTAAATCATAGGTATTGGATGCTAAACACTTATGGGATTCATAAAATAAATTATATAATCACTTTGCGCTTTGGGTACGAAAAGCTCACCGCTTTTGCGCTTCGTTTTTTAAAAGTCGGTTTTAGACCTCATCGCTTTAGTATTCTTCCCGCTTTTTTAAACCAAGGCTCTAGGATACCATACAGGAATACCTCCAAATTCTAGCTGCCTAGTAATTACCCTCATCATGAAACGAGGATAAACTAAAAATGGCCTGCTAGGCCACAGGGGGTTGCTCGTAAGATCTTTCATCAGATAATGAGAGAAATTATATGGAACCTCTTACACTATTGCATGCACGGATTCCATCAACCTGTAGGAGATTTCATGGTAGTTTATAGTCTTCTTTGAAATGCAAACCCTAAGCTGAGTTACCAGATACTGCCATGGCTTAAGAAAGCCGGACTTGGAGATTGATCTATTTGGATTCTCCACATTATACCCCATTTGGGTTAGGGTATCATCGATCTGTTCTCTGGTAAAGGAGAGAACATTGTTGTCATCGTTGAGGTTTAAAACCTATCTGATAACATTCTCCGTGAGGATGATCGGTTTCCCCAGCACACAACTTCCGATGGAAGTTAACCTTCCGTCATGAAGTAGGAATCTTGCTTCCTTCTAGAATTGTTGCAAGATGTCCGGATAGACCATGATGTGTGCGGATAAGGCATAGGCTAAGGGCCTTTGCATGAGCATGGTAAGGATAATGTTGCATCCTTCCCATGCTGGCCCATCAAGGTGTGTTCGGATCCTTAGGTTGTGATGTGGGTGAAGTGGTAGTAGAAAGTGGTTAGCACTAATCCTAGCCATTTATGTTGAATGTGGAAGAAGATGAAGAGATTTTAGGGTTTTTCTGGTATGTGAAAGTGACTGGTGAAGTTCTAAGTGGTAGACATTTATAGTGAAAGTGATGCTTGTCTTAAATGGTATCTACCTACTTAGATTTTGTTACCTCTATTTTCTTTATATTTATTTTCGCCTGTCAGAAAACAAAGAGAATTTTAAGAGATAAAATCTCCTACATTAATAGTCTACGCGGCCAAGTTCTGATAGTTATCATTATGAGCTGCCCAGATGTCATCTCTTTCTCTCTTAATATTGATGAGCAAGCAATGAATGTAGGAGAGAGAGCTAACAACCATTAACGTTTTCCTAGAAATTTTCCTTTCATAACGTGATCTACCCTATGCTAAAGAGATAATCTTTGAATTTTAATTAAAGAAAATAAAAGAAAATAAGAGAATAGAGATATGAACAAATCAAATTTACAAAAACGATGAGATATGATGACTACATATGGAATATATTCATGCATGTGAGAAGAGAGGAAAAATTGATATTTCAAGCTTCAACAGAAATTCTGTTGACTTGGTTAACCTCTGGTGATTCATCATATTTTCTGGTGACTTTTGAGTTTTTCTAATGGATTCTCAAAATTTATACCAAAAATCTGATCAGATGATTGCATATTAGATTTTTCTTCCGTTTGTGTAATTTTTTCTTTGGTTTGTTCAATTTTCATGTTGACCATTCCTAATTTGCCAATCAAGAAGTTATGTCTATTTTCATCTAAAGGTTTAGTGAAAATATCAGCAAATTGGTTTTCTGTTGGTACAAAATATATTTCAATATTACCTTTCTTCACATGATCTTTGATGAAGTGATATCTGACATCAATGTGTTTTGTTCTTGAGTGATGCACTGGATTTGATGTTATTGCAATGGCACTCATGGAATCACATAGAATTGGAATTTTTGTCAGATTTACTCCATAATCTCTTAGCTGAGTTTGTATCCACAGAACTTGTGAACAACTTGCTGGTGCTACATATTCTGATTCAGCTGTTGATGTGGCTACACAGCTTTGCTTCTTGCTTGCCCAACATACTAACTTTTCTCCCAGTATTTGACAAGCACCAGATGTGCTTTTTCTGTCAAGTTTACATCCTGCATGATTTGCATTTGTGTACGTAACTAATTCTAAATTAATGTTTTTAGGATACCACAAACCAAGATCTGATGTGCCTTTAAGATATTTAAAAACTCTTATAACAACTTTCATGTGGGACTCTTTAGGATTACATTGATATCTTGCTAGAAAACAGGTGGAAAACATCATGTCTGGTCTACTAGTTGTTAAGTATACCAATGAACCTATCATTCCCCTATAAGTTTTTATATCAACAGATTTTCCTTCTACATCAGAATCAAGTTTATTTCCGGTTGCCATGAGAGTTCTTGAAGATAAACAGTTTTCAAGTGAAGACTTTTTCAAAATAGTTCTGACATATTTTGATTGACTCAAAAATATGCCATCACTTTGTTGTCTTACTTACAATCCAAGGAAAAAGCTTAATTCACCCATCATGCTCATTTCAAAATGTCTGATCATTAAATTTTCAAACTTTTTACAAAATTTCTCATTTGTTGATCCAAATATGATGTCATCAACATAGATTTGGACCAACAAGGTGTCCCCTTTATGTGATTTCAGAAATAGTGTAGTGTCAATTGTACCTTTGGTGAAGCCAGAATTGATTAAGAAGTTTGACAAAGTTTCATACCATGCTCTTGGAGCTTGCTTCAACCCATATAAGGATTTCTTTAGTTTATAAACATGTTTTGGAAATTGAGAATCAACAAAGCCTTCTGGTTGTTTGACATAAACTTCTTCTTCAATCCTACCATTCAAGAATGCAGATTTTACATCCATCTGATAAACTTTGATGTTGTTTAAGGTAGCATAAGCAAGGAATATTCTTACAGCTTCAAGTCTTGCAACTGGTGCAATGGTCTCATCATAGTCCATACCTTCTTGTTGGCAATAGCCTTTTACCACGAGCCTTCCTTTATTCCTTGTTATTATGCCTTGTTCATCAGGTTTGTTTCTGAATACCCATTTTGATCCAATGACAGATTTTTCAGTTGGTTTGGGTACCAGATCCCACACTTTACTCTTTTCAAATTGGTCAAGCTCTTCTTGCATTGCTTGCACCCAATCTGAGTCATTTAGTTCTTCTTTGAAATATTTTGGCTCTATCATGCTTAAGAATGCAACATATAGGCATTCATGTGCTATTGCTGATCTTGTCTTAACACCTTCTTCAGAGTTTCCAATAATGTTTCTCTGTGCCTGTCCCTTGATCCATCTTATGTTGTTGTGTGAACTTGTGCTTCCTGATGGATTTGAAGCTTCCCCCTGATCGGTGACCTCTGTGTTGTTAAGAGGATTAGAATTCTGTTGTTCAATTGTATTTTTTGATGAATTCCCAGAATTCTGATCATTTGGTACAGTTTCTGATGGAGGTTCCAGATTATCTACAGGGTTAGTACATGACATGGTTTTATTTGAAATTGTTTGCATGTAGTCATGTTCTAAAAGTTCTTCAGCCAATTTATTAAGAAGATCTTCAGAATTTTCTGGTTGTTTTGATAAGCTTATATCTTGTAAAATTTCATCAGAAATCTTTGTTTCTGATGAATCATCAAATGACACATATAAACTTTCTCTTATTGTCCTTGAATTTTAAAGAAAAATCTATAAGCTTTAGAGGACAAAGAGTAACCCAGAAAAATTCCTTTTTCAGCTTTCCTATCAAATTTTTCAAGACTATCAAAATCATTGAAGACAAACCATCTACAGCCAAAGGTCTGTAAAAATTTGACGTTTGGGATCCTTTGGCTGATGATGTTGTATGGAGTTTTCTGGTGTCTTTTGTTAATGATAGATCTATTTTGTGTAAAACATGCATTTGCAATTGCTTCAGCCCAAAAGTAGGTGGGCAGTCTGGCTTAAGCAAGCGTTGTTCTTGCTGCTTCTACCAGAGTCCTATTCCTTCTTTCTACAACTCCATTCTGTTGTGGAGTTCTTGGAGCAGAAAAGTCATGAGAAATTCCTTTGCTTGTAAGGAAAGTATCAAGTTTTGCATTCTTAAATTTTGTTCCATTGTCAGATCTGATCTTTCTTATAGGTAATTTCAACAGATTTTTAGTTTTTCTGATGAAATTAATGATCAGATCTGGGGTTTCACTTGTCTTTCTGAGAAACTCAACCCAAGTGTACCTGGACTAGTCATATACAATGACTAAAATGTATTTCTTTCTAGAAAAAACTTGATGTTTTTACAGGTCCACAAAGGTCCATGTGTAAAAGTTCTAAATTTTCTGAAATTGATGACTCAGAAATTATTTTATGTGAGCCTCTTTTTGATTTTCCAAGCTCACATGCTTCACACATTTTATCCTTTTTGGATGAAATAAAAGGTAAACCTTCTACCAAAGTTTTGCTTGCCAGTTGGTTTAGAGTTGCCAATCTTTTGTGCCATAACCAGCTATTTCCTTTGTTTTCTGTTGAAAGTAAAGCATAATTGAGGATGCTCAATTTCTTCTCTGAAGTCAAAGTAATAGATGGAATTTCTTGTTCTTTTGCCACTTAAATATACCTTGTTATCATCTAAACCAACCAGTAAACATTTTTCTAGTAAGAAAGTTACCTGGAAGCATCTGTCATGGAATTGCCAACAACTTAGTAGGTTATATTTCAAACCTTCAACATATGCAACCTTCTCAATGGTTAATGATCCATATTGTATGGTACCATAGCCCATGGTTCTTCCCTTAACCCCATTTCCAAAATTTACAAATTTACCCAGTTTTTTTTATAATTACTAAGTAAGCTCATATCCCCTGTCATGTGCTTGGAGCTTCCAGAATCGCAGTACTAGATTTGCTGCACATGACGGTCCTGAAATGATAAGGTTAGAGATTTTTTGGTACCCAAACCTGTTTGGCTACTTTTTCTGATGAAAATACACTAGATATTTCTTCGTCAGAGAAACATTTCTCATTAGAACTTTTTCTTAATGTTGAGCCATTAACATTATGATTTTCTTTGGGGAGATGGTGTTGAATTAGCTTTAGAATTTCAAAACACATACAACTTGTTTTGTCTATCTGTTTAGATATGTATGATTTTGATGGAATATTTTTGCTTATTTGAAATTTGAGATGCATTTCTATTGTTTTTTTAGAATTTTTTTGAATCTCATCCCTTTTTCCTTTTAAGCTAATTCTGGATGGCAGAAAAAGTTTATCAGAACTACTTGATTTGCAAGAGTCAGCATATTATTTTATCAGAACAGTTTTCTGATGCCCTTATAAAGGTGGTAGGATTTCTGATATTATTCTTTACATATCCTAATCATTCACCTTTGTTCTTAGGTGTTGCTTCAATAAAGTGTATGAACTATTTAGCTTGTTGAAAAGCTTTTACATTGATCTCATTCTCATGAATTTTTTTGTAAAGATATTTTCTTTCTCGTTCATAAAATTCAATTTTGGCATCTTTTGTTAAATTTTGATCAATTAATAACTGGTTTTCAATTTTGACTTTGTTGAGCAATTTTTGCAAATTATCTGATTTTGTGTTTTCTGATGATTGTTTATCTTGTAAAATTACTAAATCTTTCATTAGTTTGTTCAGTTGTTGTTCCAAATCATTGTTGTCTGAACTTACTTTGGGTTCTGATGCACTGGAGCTCCCATCAGAAGTTGCAGCCATTAAACAGACATTAGCCATTTCCTCTTCTTCATCAGAAGAGTCATCTGTTAGCCAGGTATCTATACCTGCTATTAGACTGACTTTCTGTTGTTGTCTCTTAGCTTCTTCAAGCTTCTTTTCAAAGTAGGCTACATCCTTCAGCTTCTTATTTTTGCACTCAGATGCATAATGCCCCTTTTGGTTGCATCTATAGCAAACAATTTCTGTCTTTCCTTTTTCCCTGGATTTACCTTCCATCCTCCCCCTGTCACCTTTCTGGTACTTGCTACTTCCACCTCTCAGCCTTTGCTCAAAATTTTTTGTGAGCAAGGCTATTGCCTCAGCAAAGGCTGAATATGATAAGGTATCAGAAATTTCTGAGCGTTGGTAGTTAGAGATTTGTGGATCAGTGATTGTTACTCTTTGTGTGTTGGAAACAAGAGCAATAGGTCCAGCCTTGTGGTTTGAGTTCTCATAAATTTCTTCTCCTCTTGGGACAAGGATGCAAAAAAGATCATGCAAATTCATGTTCCTTAATTCAAGGGTGGATGCCAAGGTCATAGTGAGACTTTTCCACTCTCTTGGTAATGCATCCAGAAACTTTACATTTCTTTCATCATTAGACTTCTCAATACCAAACTTTTTGAGATCATTCAAAAGCTTTGTAAACCTATTATATGTTTCTGAAAATGTCTCACTTTGGAGACTTTTAAATCTTTTATATGAAGAAACACAATTTGTTCTCTTATTTATTTTCATTCTTTCTCCTCCTTCATAAAGATTTTCCAACTGATCTCATATCTCCTTAAGCAGATGCACATGCATCTACTTGTGAGAATATGTCATTTGGAAGTGCCATTATCAAGAGTGATTTGGCCCTTTCATCAGCTTCAACCATATCCTTATCTTCTTTGTTCCAATGTATTTCTTGTTTAGGAGCAAAAGAGATAGGGATAGCTGGTGTGAGCTCAGTTGCTGGAATACCAGGAATTTCAACAGTGGGTCTATGTGGGCCTCTCTCAATGGATTGAAATAGAGCTTGATCATGTCCATTAAGGAAGTTGATCATCTTAATTCTCCATGGGGGGTACTCCTCTCTGACCAAAGTCGGAGGCTTTGACATAGATCTAATGTTAAAAGCATTGTTTTTAGGAAAACAAATAAACACTCTATTTTTGGATTTTTGGTTTTATAGAAAAAAAGACACTTTTTTTGTATTTTTGATTTTTTTCTAATAATTGTTTTTATTTTTAAGAACTAAAAACAAATAAAAACTCAAAATATAAACAACTACCATAATATACAATTACAATTGCAATGGGATCAAAATTCGTTCTCAGGCAGACTGAGGAACACTTTTCAGCACGAGCCTAATTAAACTGATCTATGCGGTTGCCAATATGTTTGTCCACTTAAACTTTAATGCTCAACTTTCAATTTTTCAATTTCGTGATATGCTTAAGGTAATATTATACTATTATACCCGTGTGTCCCATTCCAAGGCATTCCCCTGCGATCAAGGTAAGCACAACGATTCATCATAACAGGTGAGTATATTGATGTCATCCTTTTTTATTTACAACGTTAGACCATTGGTGTAGGTCAATACTTTTGTACAGCAGAGCGACCAATGATTGTGTCCAACGAGGGCGAGCCAAATACCATTTTGGTATGAATTTGGTTCTTTGAGCATTGGGAATTTTCTCGGTTTGAGATTTGATTCCTTAGGGTTTTTGTCCTCTTAGGATCTTTTAAGATATCCTCACTGTGTCTAGGCCTGCATATAATCTGAATGCAACAGAAGGACAGCCAAGATATCCCCGGATGATTCAAAAATATAAAGACCTAAAACCTCAGATGTTGGCTATCAATCAATGCAAGAATTAAGACCATAAAATCATACGTCGTTGTTATGTTATCCACATAGTACATAGTTCGTTATGTTTATATCACTTAGTATCTTTTATCATTTTGAGCGTCAAGTCTATCGACATATCGCAATAGATCCTATTCTTTTCAGCTATGGCACCTTACATGTGTTAGTCAAGCCCTTTAACACGAACATTTATTTCATTTCCCATATCATGCAATTTTTCTTTTTGGCTTTTTCATTTTTCAATTTTTTTTTGTATTTTTTTCATTTTCTCCCCCTATACAATGCATATTTACAGCAAACTCTTTTTGGATATCTGAGTTTTCTTCCCTAAAATATATATATATGTCTCTCTCTCCCCCTAAATTTGTGTATAAATCTTATGCGCAAATTTACCATTTACCAGAGAATGACACTTTATGTACAAAGTAATGAACTAAGAAAAAGAAAAAAAATATTTTTGCTTAACCCTTCTGTCATCAGATTGAAGACTAATCGATTCAAATCAAAGTACTGAATTTAAACTGTACTTTTTTGCTGATCTTATCTTACTATGCTTATATCCTCCAAAGGAAACATATCATCTGTAAAAAAAATGAACTTTTTGCAACAGTGAAATGTTACCCGTTTTATCTCTGGAACAACCGCTATCAACATTCCAAGGATTGTCAACAGCTCCTCCTTGGTTGTCCCTGATGAGAAAAAGGAGATTAGTTAAACATTGGTACCCAGGCCATCGTGGTCCTAGGATTTCCTAAAGCATCAAAATAAGACACTTCCTTCAAACACATGTCCCCTTTCGTTTCAAGAATTGGAGATGTTGTCGCTTTGCATTTGGGTTTCCAAAATTTGTTTCGGCTTAGCAAATGCGCTTTTTGCCTTCGGTTGAGCAACTTTAACTGTTTCAGGTTTGTTAGCTTTAGAAATGCGTTTTTGTTCCTAAACAACCTTGTGTTTGTTTTTAGCAACATTCCAATCCCCAACCAATGGTTTAACCTTGGGATTCACATGCTTCATTGCCTTAGGTGAAGATACCTTCATTTTCTTAGAATGGTAGTTATCCTTTGGTGTAACCCTCTGATTTTGCATATAATAGGGTACATAGGGACGACGTGTGCAGTTTCTAGCAATATGACCCGCAATGCCACAGTTGTAGCAAGTTTGTCTTTTCATAGGAAAGACATTTTGAGCAGCTTGATTTGCTCCTGCAGGTCCTGAAGGACAAACCGGTCCTTTTTGCGTTGGATGCGCCTGCACATTACTTTCAGACGAAGACGAATTTGGGTGCTTGTATTTGATGTTTGCAAAAGTCTTGTTGCTCTGAGCAACATTCTTCGTCTTTTCTCCCTGATTGGAGCTTTCATTCACCTTGTCACGAGCCTTATGAGAACTATTGCTACCTGTTGAAGATTTGTTTGCAGACTGTTCAGACTTTCTGCCCTGCTTCTTTGTTCCTTTTTACAACAATTTGAACATTTACTGTTAGATTTAACAATTTCATTTGAAACTGTTGGTTTTGGAGGCACATATTTATCTGACGGGCCTCTCAAAACTGGCTCAGAAGCATCCTTTTTCACATATGGAGGAGCATGAACAGACAAATTTGATGCTTTTAAACAAACATCAGCAGTTTCTTGGCAAACAATATCATTCCCCTCAACCCAATCCTCCACTTTTACTTCATCTGCACACGAAGTAGAAGCATCAGTTTTGTCCACACATTTAAACTCAGAGCTTGAGTTACACTCATTCTGTTCTAGCTCTGCTGAATTCTCTGTTGTGGATTTAGCTGTTCCAGAAGATTCACAGCTGAATTCACTAGATTCAACTGATTCCAATTTCTCAGAATCAGCTGCTTCAGGTGATTCACATTTAGAATCAGCTGGTTTAGCTGGCTCATTCGTTTCATTTGCTGATTCAGTCTCAGTTACTGTTGGATTAGAAACATCACAGTCATTGTTAACTGAAAAAGAGCCATCATCACGCAAGGAGTCTAAATGTTCCCATAAGCATCAACGTTTTCGCCCAAAACATCAGGCCTAAAATTGAACAATAGTTAAACACAAAGTTATAAATTTCAACAAGCAAAGTAGTTTCTGAATTAGGTTTATTTGAGAAATCATCAAAACTCACTGCTTGTTCATCACCAACTACATCTTCAACGATTACTTCATCTGCAAGGGAAGAAGAAGCATTAGTATTGTTCGCAGACTTAGAAACAAACTTGATCGGCTGATCTATTCGTTTTTCAGAAGGTTCATTTTTTATTGATGTCTCATTAGTCCTTGGACCATAAGACATACTATCAGCTGTTACTAATTCCTCCACAGTTATTGGCAAATAGGTGTAGCTGTGGTTAAATGGAGGAGGCACTTTATTGTAACCTAAACCACACCCTTTCTTTTGTTTGTACTCTAATTGTATGTCACATAAGTCTTTGACTAATTTAGTAGAAGTATCATATTTCTTAATATTTATATGGTTTCTTTAGCATCCTTGTAATGACAACACTTTACACTCAGATCTTCTTTAAGTTTAATGATATCTTTTCGTTGAGCTTCTATCTTTTCTTTGTAAAGTCTTTCGTTTTTAGTTAGGACAGAATTATGCCTTTTTATGTTATGAAGATCTGAGATCAATTCTGAGTTGTGTAAACGATAAGCCGCTACTCTACCTCTACATTCAAGAGTAGATAAGTAAGAATTTATCTCTTCAGCATTAATTCCTTAAAACTGAGCCACCTAATCCATGAATGCCATATTGTTAGTAGGTGGTTGATTCTTTTGTTCTTTTCCTCAAAACAGAAGCCAAAGCGAGAACCCGTGTACTCACTAACTCAAACCCTTTGCAACACACACGAACCAGCTTCCTGTACCGCACCTCAAAACCTTGTCAAAACTTGTTCACAAAACCAACAAAACCCCCTTTTTATAATTTTATATAACATCTTATATATATATATATATTTAATATGTTATAAACTATTATTATTATTATTATAATTAAGGGCGTGTTTGGCTAAGCTTATTATAGTTAAAAATGACTTTTAAAAAAGGACTTTTGGGAAAAGTATTTTTTGAAAAGGAGTTTTTAAAAAAAATGTTTGGATTAGCTTATTGATGTAAAATGACTAAAACGGGCATTCTTTTAGATATAAGGGGGTAAAGAAGGGGTATATTGGTAATTTGTAGTTTGAAAAGTTAAAAGCTGGCCAAAAAGTCACAATATTGTGACTTCTTGAAACCTCTTTTTTCTTCTTTGCAAAAAGCCATTTCTAAAAGGACTTTTGGCTTAGCCAAACACAAAAACAACTTATTGGCTTTTTGATAAGTCAATAAGCCAATAAGTTGTTTTGAAAAGCTTAGCCAAACATGCCCTAAATGATTAAAGACCCTAACGATTATGTTCTTCTTCTTCGTTTAACAAACCAAAACCCTAATTTCTAAATAAACATCAGGCGCCAAATACAATCGTAAGAATGATGACGATGATGGCGCCAAATACAGCCGCCAAATACAAGTGACTGGTGCGGCGGAGGTTGGTTCAACGGAGAAGATCGACGATGATGGTGACCGACGAGAACGATGCGGTCGCCAGAGATGATGATGATAACGGTACGGTGACTGGAGGGTGTCGGAGGTACGGAGATGATCGATGATGGTGACCGGAGAGGATGGTGGTGGTGGTTGCTAGAGGTGTAGGAGATATAGTTGCAGTTTTATGAGCGACAGGGTGATGGTCGGAGATGCGTTGAAGATTATTTGTGTTTGAAGCTGATGAAGATGAAGTTGTGAATCAGAAGATTTTGTGATGGTTGATATGGTTCGACGTGATGTTGGCAAAAGATGATGAAGGTATGCCAGAGATGAAGAAGGTGGAGGTGATGTAGTGTGAACAACTGTGGTGGGTTGTTATGAAAATGATGACGATGTTTCTGATCTTTTAAGAAGCCGATGATATGATGATGATAGTTGTAGGTGGTGTAAGGTGGTTGTGAGTCAGAACAGTACGAGTCAGAACAGTGTAGGTGGTTGCGACTCGTAACACCGATTTGAAAACTCAGTGACTCGAAACTTCTATGGGACTCGAAATCAGTGACTCGGAAATGATGTGAAGTCAACTCGAAATCTTGTGAAGATCAATAGAGGTTGCGACTGGGAATGGTGTTTGTGACTCGAAACAGTGATGATGTTTCAGACGTTGTAGGTTGGACTGTGAGGAACGGTGGTTGCAAGTCGGAGGCGGTTGTTGCGACTGGGGATTCTTGTCAACTCGAAACCTCTTGCAACTCGAAATCTGGTGCGATCAAGAAATGAATGATGATATGTGGTGGTGACTCGAAACCAGATTGTTTTGTAAGTCCCACCACAATCAGTTGACTCGAAAACGTGTGTATGATAATATGTTTCAAAAAAGATTGTTTTCCTTGTCAACAAGGTTTCCTAAAAGTTTTGGATTTTTTTAACGGCAAATTTGGATCAATGACGGACCACTGGAGTATCATCGTGCCACCAACAGAACCACCCGATCATATCCATCTCCACTAGACAATAATGCCTATACACCAATTCAGGAGGAAACCCAATAAATCTGGGAAAAACCCCCTTTGTGGGAATCGAACCCATGACCTAATGGTCATAAGCCTTATCCCACCACCAAGATACCACTAGGCTATAATGCCATGGGTAGGGATTTTTTTTTTTTAAATTTGACTTTTCATAAATAAATATTTTCAAATCTTTTTATGATTGGAAATAATCCCCCTTTTTCTAACACAATATCGAACAGATCAAACATCAAAGTATATAATTTTATAAAACAAATCTGACGAACATGATGAAGAACGCGAAGAACACAATGAATGTTCTTGATGATTTTTTAACAAAAATTTTCAAAATCTTGAATATTTGATATAAAAACGAGCCTAGAAAACAGGTCCTGAAGGAGTATGGTCCCAGATCTCGCGTCAGCATCGACCGCGAGTGACCATTACCCTTATCAAAACCCCCACTAGCTAACAACCTACCTGTGTCCGTGCGGGAACGCGCCGACACAATGGTTGAATCCAATCTGCCCAATGATGGACGACTTACCTGGAATATGAGAACGGTATAGTGATGCGGCATGGCACCGCATCTGGTGTATGAAAACGGAAGCGTCCACAGCGATGCGGCCTAGCACCGCATCCAGTGAACACTTCTATCAATACAAGGGAGCTGGATAACAGCAACAGTCACCACGGACGACGATGCGGCTTGGCACCGCATCTCGCGTATTTCTTGATCAAAGAGTGAGAAGCCGGAACGTCTACAGTTACCGCAAACAGCGATGCGGCCCGCACCGCATCCTGTACACTCAGCAAGTGGGACTGACACCACAGAGCAAGTAGCACCAATGGCAGCCGCCTGTCAGGTCTACGTAAGCGACAGACTGACGTGGCGTCACCTCCACAGCCGAAATGCCCGACACACCTGCAAAGGTACAGCATGCCGTCAGTCTATCCATCCACCTCCTCCTTCACTCCTCGGCTATAAATACCAACCCCAAACCAGGCTTGAGGTATCTCTTCACAACTCTCTCACTACTACTACTATCATACTTTGCTTCCCAAGCAGACTACTGATTCTCACGCTAGAGAGTGGTAACAAGGAGCACCCCCACCCCATCCTCCTTGTTACGAGTCATGGTTTGTTTCCTTGTGCAGGAGATCAACCGGCAGGCGATCTAGCCAGCGATCCTCGAGAGGAAGGGATTAACCCTTCTTGACGAGACCAGTGTGTTAACCCTGCCTGGTTAGCCATTGTTTCATCATTGGCGCCCACCGTGGGGGTATAAACATGTCCGCACATACCCACGAGCACACGTGGAATATGCGGATCTAACACACACGAGCCCGTACAGGTGTGTCAGATACTCAGAACCAGCGTTGTTCTTTGGACTGAAACGCATCTCAGAAACAGGTAAACCGCATTGCCTTCATTCTCTTCAAGCTTCAAATCCCTCCTGTCCGGTTCACAACCACAGAGGGTGTATAAACAACTTCTTCAACAAAAAGAAGGAGGGGAATGTACGTGCACGCACATCAGCAACCCTGACTCCTGATCCTTCAAGAGCCACATCCGAGCAACACACTCGGTTCAAGCGAGTATGAGGTGACAAAACCGCAGACACTTATGAGTCGCTGCGGACACACCCATAGCTCCGCAAATGGTTGCTACGGAAGAGCCACAACTAAGTCATCACATAGATGAACGAAGCTACTTCAAGGAAAACTCGTCGGTATTGGAGCGTGAAGGAAAGTAGCTAAGGAAGAGATGCGGACGAGATCCCCAATGATCATAAGAGATCTCGTCGAACAACAAGCGGCCAAACAGCGGTAACAAGTCTGCTTATGACTTTGCTGCCCCACTTGTGAGACGGATAGAATAAACAATGGTGGGCATTACCATGCCTATGACCATGTTTATTTGACCATTATCCAGATTCACATTGTTCGACCAAACATGGCCAACAATGACGCAAGTATCCAACATTGTTCAGCCAACCGTGGCCAACAATGTCAAGCAACGAGGTAACCGCAAAGGACGTGCGGTTACTTGAGAGCTAATTGGAAGACAATGAACACCCCACAAAAGGGATCATCATTACATGTCCAATCACTACTGAAGACCACTCTCTTCTTCATTCACCACCTCAAAGGTTGGTTCGAAGTTTGTGCACATCTTCAACCACCATCTCAGAGGTTGGTTCGAAGTTTGTGCACACCCCTAGCAAGGTCTCAAGGTTGGTTCGACACACCAACAGGTGGCACCCAACCCGAGGCTGAGAATTTCGCATCAGACGAAACATTCTCACCGGTACGGAAGAGGCATCACATGACCTTTCCAGATCTCCAGCTTGATTTACAAAGAGCAATGACCATCTACATGGCCTAGGATCTTCTCCAGACTCCAAACTACCTTCTAGACACCATAGTCCAGTACTCCTCCCACATGCAACTTGCATATGGCACCAACACTAGACTGGGGGAACTTGAAGGGGTATGGTCCCAGATCTCACGTCAGCATCGACCGCGAGTGACCATTACCCTTATCAAAACCCCCCACTAGCTAACAACCTACCTGTGTCCGTGCGGGAACGCGCCGACACAGTGGTTGAATCCAATCTGCCCAATGATGGAGGACTTACCTGGAATATGAGAACCGTATAGTGATGCGGCATGGCACCGCATCTGGTGTATGAAAACGGAAGCGTCCACAGCGATGCGGCCTAGCACCGCATCCAGTGAACACTTCTATCAATACAAGGGAGCTAGATAACAGCAACAGTCACCACGGACGACGATGCGGCTTGGCACCGCATCTCGCATATTTCCTGATCAAAGAGTGAGAAGCCGGAACGTCTACAATTACCGCAAACAGCGATGCGGCCCGCACCGCATCCTGTACACTCAGCAAGTGGGACTGACACCAGAGAGCAAGTAGCACCAATGGCAGCCGCCTGTCAGGTCTACGTAAGCGACAGACTGACGTGGCGTCACCTCCACAGCCGACATGCCCGACACACCTGCAAAGGTGCAGCATGCCGTCAGTCTATCCATCCACCTCCTCCTTCACTCCTCGGCTATAAATACCAACCCCGAACCAGGTTTGAGGTATCTCTTCACAACTCTCTCACTACTACTACTATCATACTTTGCTTCCCAAGCAGACTACTGATTCTCACGCCGGAGAGTGGTAACAAGGAGCACCCCCCACCCCATCCTCCTTGTTACGAGTCATGGTTTGTTTCCTTGTGTAGGAGATCAACCGGCAGGCGATCCAGCCAGCGATCCTCGAGAGGAAGGGATTAACCCTTCTTGACGAGACCAGTGTGTTAACCCTGCCTGGTTAGCCATTGTTTCATCAGGTTCTGAAGGCACTGATACCAATTGTAAGTCCCGGAAACGGATCTTTCAATGATATCAAACAACCTATTGATTGTGCGGAATCCAATCAATAGCTGCTTCAAGAAAAACACGAAAATACGAAGAACACACCGAATCACTTTTAACACTTGCACACGATTCTATTACTATGACTAGCAAAACTGTCTAGTACAAGTGTTCTTCACAATCAAAATCGCCTCTCACTCTATCTCTCTAGAATTCTCTGTATTTTCTATGGAGAGGTCTAACCCTAAAATATATACCTAGGCAAGCTCACTTCCCTACATGGGCTCCCTTTGGGTCTGCTTGGCCCACATGACCTAAAGCTTGGCCCAGTGACCTATAAAGGTCCAAAACCTAATATTAACTAACCCGATAAGGCCTAGTTCGTAACCATAGCCTGTTGTGTTAATTTAATGCGTCAGTCTCACACTTTAGGGCCTAACATTATGGCATAATTCAAGAACTTGCATAAAACCCGACAAACGATTATGATCAAATAGTATAACCTCAGAGGGTTATCCTATACATAAATATGGTCATAAT
Source organism: Helianthus annuus (assembly GCF_002127325.2). NCBI lineage: Eukaryota > Viridiplantae > Streptophyta > Magnoliopsida > Asterales > Asteraceae > Helianthus > Helianthus annuus. The sequence goes on from NC_035440.2 coordinate 141,248,022, forward strand.
GCAACTTCAAATCAGTAGCTAAGTTGGCTAAATCGGGTCAGAATCGAAAGTTAAAGCAGAAGTCATACTGCTTGACTTTCGGTTGCGAACCAAACAATAAACTGGAAATGACGGGTTGAACATGCTTAGACATGTTCTATATTATTTACCAACTGATATAGTGTCAAAAACATGTGTTTAAACATTTATAAGTTCAATATATAAGTTCTCCAAAAAACTGCCTTTTGACTTTTAATTAAACATAACTTTGACCCGCCATTTGACCAATTTAACATGATCTTCAGTTGGTGCCCTTTTAAGGGATTATCACCTACCTTATTGCAATCACGTAGCCATGTTCGATTCGAACAATGGCTGGACCATAACGGTCTTAACCGAAAGTTAAAGCAAAAGTCAATTTTCTTGACTTTCGGTTAAATACTTGGCCTATAAAGTGAAATAGCTGAGAAGGAACACTTACTAGTGATCCAAGAGGAAGATTTAACTCAGAGGGAGGCCTCTATGAAGAAGCAACTCCAGTAAAGAGAGTATAGAGAAGATATGAAAGAAATGAGCAAGGAATGAGGTAGCAAAGGCTTGCTATTTATACTTGAAAGGAATGCACAAGGTGTTGCCATGTGTTAACCAACTTCTCCAGAGGTTGCTAAGTGTCTTTGGACGTGTCAAGACCAGAGAGAAGTGGCAAGAATGCGAGAAAGGTGGCACAAGGGCAGAATACCTTGGCCTCCAAACAAAAACTGCCAGATACAGGCCTTACGGACCATAAGGGCCTCAGGCTTACGATCTGTAAGCCTGCTAAATGCCCCTGGTTTTCACTTGCTTACGGTCCGTAAGCAATATAAGCTTATGGTCCGTAACCGCTATTAAAAAATAATGATTTTCGTGCCTTACGGTAAGGGTCACTTAGAGGTCAAATAAATTGACATGTTGACATAATTGGTCCCTCCACAATCATTCTTCCATATTATTACACATCTAGTCCCTCTCGTCCAACCATGTGGCACATATTGAGAGTAAATTGGACACATGTCATCATATAATTCGACACAAATTTCCGAGGTGTTACAATCGGACATTAAGTAATAAAACAAGAACCCAACCATTTAACCTCAGGTCTTACAAAAACAATCATCACCACAAATCAGGCAACAAAGAGTACAAACATCCTCAGTTATCATAAAAGATTACCTATTGTTTCCTTTAAAGATCAAGTTTAACAAAAGAAGGCCATCATTGCATATCAGCTAACACAACGACAAACCTCAGCGGAATCAGGTAACCAAACAAGTGCTCCTTCTAAACCGACATAAACCCTTCTTTAAACGCTCAGGCCTAAGGAAATAAAACGATCTTCGCATATCAGGTAACAAATACACAACCAACACCAGTAACCATATAACAAAAGCCATGGCAATTGTATGAGCTCCGATATAAAATAAATAAGCATCATCATAATAAGCAACCAACAAAAGTAAGAAATAAGAAGGTGCATAGCAAAAATCAAGTGAATACCGCAACTATAATCATCAGTGGTACAACGACAAAACCAATCGGTGGTCAAAACTCAGCATTCAACAACATCACCAATTTGTAAAAAGCTCAGGTCCTGAAGAACAACCATTGTCTCCAAAAAGACATGCCACATCATAAGACAAGAAAAAACAATCAAGGAAAAAAAAGTTTTCTTTCAAACTTAGTTGTAAAAGAAACAAACATCATCGCATAACCGACATCCCAAAGCGTGCATCCGAAGAAAATTTCTTCAAAGCTCCGACACAAATGAAACAACCGTCATCGCCCAAATAAAACAACATAAATAAAACGAAAACCACAAAAAAATCATCAAGAACACCACCACAAGAAACATCGTTGTTCAGGAAACAACACAAACCAACAAACAGCCAGTTAACAATGTAATGGTCACATGTAAACACACAACGCTGTCAACTACGACGTAAGAGCCATCGAAAACTACAAACTCATCGGCAAAGACAAAGATGAAAGAAAGAGAAGTAGACGACTATAATTAAAACCCAAAAGGGTTTCTAAACCCTTAAATATGAATACAAATAATGAGGTAAAGCAAATGTAAACATGTCAACTAAACAAACCACAAAGCATAAAGGTACAACACAAAGATGCACAAACAACTATCAAAGCACAATGCGCAGTACCACCCCAATGTTACAAATTAATAATTAACTGGAATTAATACCCGCCGCAATACGGCGGGGATTCTTTAGTTATAACTAAGTCGATTTAGGACCCGCACGTTATGTTGAACATGTCAAACGGGAAAAAAAGAGATGATGTAAAAACGTTCACCCACACACGCACGTTGCGTCGTGTTAACTCGCAAAATTTAGAATGAAACGTAAAAACGTTAAACCAAAGACGCACGTTGCGATGTGTTAAGTCACAAAATTTAGAACGAAGCATAAAGCGAAAAATTTGCGAAAAATGAAAACTATAAGGGACCAAAGTTTAAAGTAAAAAAAGTTGTGAGGATAGATTGGAAAAGATAAAAAGTTTTGGGTTAAAACTAAAAAAACAAATACTTTTGGGTTAAAAGTAATTTATGAAATACTTGTGTGTGAAAATTAAACATGTTGATTCTTTATAGTGTTTTAATTTAACTAGGTTTAAAGAAGTTCGCCACATTGCGGTAAATTTCTTTTGTTATGTAGTCTGTGTTTACACGTGTTTTGAAATCACTATGAGCGTGTTGCGAACGGAACTGCTGACAAGAATAAAAAGAAAATGTAGGAAAAACACTAAAAGATAACCGAAAGAAAATCAACCAAAAAAGTTGTATGGTAACGATATTGTTCGTATGAAACCCGTGGTCAGAGATGAGCAAATTGTCCTGGGTACCGGTACCAAATTTTCCGAACCGAAAGATCTTAAGTACCAATTCGGTACCGACTTTTGGCGTTCCTGGTACCGGTTCACTACCATTTTTTACCTTCATATACCGGTACCATAACCGGTATTTTCGGTATCAGTACCGATTCTGTATCGGTTGGCATCGAGCTCATCCCTACCCCTGAAACTAGAAAAAGAAAAAAATAAAAGTCGAAGAAAATCAACAAAAAAGTTGTACGATACCGTTGTTCGTACGGTAACCGTGAATAGGGATGAGCAAATGGTACCGGGTAGAAGCACTGAATTTCCTGAACCAAAAGATTTCCAATATCAATTCGGCACCAACTTTTGACGTTTTTTGTATTAGTGCCGGATTTTACCTTCATGTACTGATACCGAACAGGTCCGTCCCGGTATTTTCGATACCAATAGTGGTTCGATACCGGTTGACACCAAACTTATCTCAACCCCTCCTGATATTAAAAAAAGATTAAAGTTAAAAAGTAAAAAAATAACTATTATTATAATATTAAAATAATAAAACTATTAAAAAACTATATACTATTAATATATATTATTATAATATTAAAATTACTATTCTTTATTAATATTATTATTATTATAATATAATATAATATAATTAATTAGTAATATTAATATTAATATATATATAATATATAATAATATATATAATATAATATAATAATAATTTTAATTTTAATTTAATTAATAATTTAATAATAATAATATATAATTAATAATAATATAATATAATATATAAATCTATCTACTATAATAAAAGAAACCAAGTTTTGGACACGTGTCATTCATAAAAGCTATCATCAAATTTATATTTATCTTATATTAACTACATAAAATAAATAATAAATTAATATTAAATCTTATCATACTTTATAAAATATTATCCTTAAATCTAAATTGTTATTTTAATATATTTTTAAAACAAATAACTCTCTTTTCTACTTATCTTATATTAAATATATAAATAATAAATTAATATTAAATGTTATCCTAATTTATTAAAAATATAACTTTTTTATTAATTGGTGTACAAAATTATATTTATTCAACTCGTGTAAAACGCAGGGTTTTTAAAAATATAACATTTTTTATTATTTACTATACAAAGTTACATTTATATAACACGTGTAATACACGAAGTTTTTAAAGATATAACCTTTTATCATTTGCTATGTAAAATTAAATTTATTCAACACGTGTAATACACGATGTTTTTAATAATACATTTTTTTTATTATTTGGTAGATTTTTCAACCCAACTATACACGGGTTTTTTTTAAAGATACGACGTTTTTAGTATTTAATATACAAAATTACATTTATTTAATATGTGTAATACACATGGTTTTTAAAGATATAACTATTTTTAGATCTATTCAACACGTGTAACATACGGGTTTTTAAGGATGTAATATTTTTATTATTCGGTAGATTTATTCAACCCGATTATATACAGTTTTTCTAACGATACGACGTTTTTAGTATTTACTATACAAAATTACATTTATTTATTCTGTGTACTACACCTGGTTTTTAAAGATATAACTATTTTTTATTATTTGATATATAAAATTATATTTATTTAACCCATATAATATACGAGATTCATAACGATATAACTTTTTATTATTTAATATATAAAATTATATTTATATAACCCGTGTAATACACGGGTTATAAACTATAAACTAGTAATATATAAATGTGAACCTTTAGAAATTAGTTTTGTTGTCAAGATTTTTGGGCCATCAGTAGTGACCAGAGAACCTCACTTTACTCTTTCGGTGCTTGCAAACAAAACTTTATTATTTATTTATTCCAACAACAAATCAGAACCCATTCTCATTCTCCCACTCCATCTTCCTTCCTCTCCAGATCTGATCTCAAAACCACATTACAGGTATCTCTATCTCCTCTACAAATCTTATTTCACTTTCCGATCAATTATTTCTTCAATTTGTATGTCGTATTCACACTTACCATTTTGTTGATTCATGCTATCAATCTCCATAGTTTCTGACTTGTAATTCACTCGAGATCTGCCATTTTTAGCACCTGATTCGTGTTATTCGGCAGTTATAGAGTTTCTTAGGGTTTTACTGTTATAGATAGTGCACTGCTGTTTTTTAATTGAATTTCGAGTATTGATTTGATTGTGTTTATATGTAGATGGATCCTTTTAGTAGAATAAACTATTACCAGGTAGATGAATGATCATGAGTGTAATGATTGCTTTATCATGATATTTAAAGTTGAAGATGAAATAGTTTGATAAGGAAGGCGGTCACACGAATAGTTTAGGCAAGCATTTGAGCTGCTTAATCTGTACAGAGAGTTTATTTCTGATCAATGTAGGTTCTCCAGGTGAACAAACTTGGATTGAATATGCTTTTAGGTTTGTTTTGGTTTGTTTAGCCATATGAAATATCTCGTTTGCTACCATCTGTGTTTAATGATGTTAAGAGTTGAGATATAATACATGTTCAAGTCGATGGTTGTTCCGAATATCAAAACTTTAATCTATAGTTGCAACGGTGTTATGGCTTTCATTTGTTATCATATAAAGTACGAAGTAAATTCTTTGCATGCTAGTCGGTGTTTTCTGATCAAAAAGTGTGTGATAATTTTGATAAATTCACAACACCTGTTGAGTCTTGAGCAATCAAGTGTGCGTTTGATACACTACTTCTTTGCATTCACTTTTGATCTATTTACACAGGGACAACTCTTATTTACCTGACAAGTAAATTTTCATATTTACCTGATAAAACATTTAAAATTACATATTTGCTCATTTCATTAAATATGACTAATTGACTACTATACCCTCGTGTTGTTATACTTTAAACTGTTATAATCTTTACACAAGTTCTAAGGAAATGTTAATATTTTATACTTTTCGGTTCGGAAAATATGATATTATGCAATTTTAACGGGGTATATGAGTTATGAAATTATCTCATTTATGTAGCATCACTATGTTTGCTGAATTCACATTAAAGCCATTAGCTGTTAACAATGTTTAAAAGAACGGAAACAAGTTTCGAGGCGTTTTCCCTTCGCCTCACGAGGTGAAACGAGGCGTAAGGCCGAGGCGGTATCAATAAATAAATATTAAAATTATCTATACTATAAAAATAATAACACTAACTAATTTCATCATCAGATTCATCAAAATCATCAAAAACATCAAAAACATACATAAAAAAGACATGAAATGCTTGAAATTGACACAAAAAGTCAAAAACATCAAAAACAACTATGAAAATCCCATGAGGCGCACCTGAGGCGCAGCCTTTCCTAGCGCCTCAGCCCCTTCTGAGGCGCATATGCAGTAAAAACCGCATGAGGCGCGCTCAGACTCGTTTTTTGACCGTTTCGTCTCGAGGCGCACGCCTCAAGTGTTTTCTAAAACCATGGCTGTTAATTGATGAGCTTATCATGGGTTCTTTCATTATCATCATGGGAAGCAGCGTGAGCTTTCAAAAAGTCAAAGCAGAGTTCATGGGTCGTGGTGTGAGCAGTGGTGGGGGACAAAGTTCACTAAACTACCTTTTTGGAAGTGGAGAGGAGCCAAAACCCACGACCGTGTCCACAGGCAATGCAGCGGCTCCACCAAGCCAGGTCCAGGCTGAGCCGACTCCTAAACCTGTGGTGGCTGTAACACAGCCAGACATTGCAAAACAGATTCCAGCTGGCGTCCAGAGTAGCAAGCTTAACAACTATACCCGAGCTGATGGTCAGAATACTGGCAACTTCATCACGGTATGACTTTATTTTACTTCATTGTGATTCTAACAATAAAAATTATAAGCTTACTAGCTCAAACATTTATACAAAAAGAGGCTTCAATATATGTTTATACAAAATGGCCTTATGTATCATGATCAAAACAATATGTTTCTATAAGGTGAGAAGTGCTAGATACGCATAAACACTTGTACTTGTTTTAAGTGATACATAGGATAGGACACTTATATAACCGCATAACCATCTCTCTTCTCCCAATCAAATCAGCACTACATACAACTTGTACGTGTAGGGCCGACCCTGAGAATTTGTATACCCTGTTCGAGCTCGATAAAACGTGCCCTTAGGCCTTAACGAAATTGGGTATTGGGCTCATTAAAGGTCTAAACCTGATGCCGGTGGGCTAATAACTAATCTAAACTATAAAAATAGTTTTGTAAGTTGGCCTATGTTGGTGTTTGAATGGGTATACCTTATTAATTTACTTACATATACGTATCGGATTTTTTTTAAATAATGTGCCCTTTGAAATATCGGGCCTGGCTAGTGGTCCTCCCCGCCCACCCTCAGGGCCGCCCATGGTACAAGTGCTTATATGATACTCTACATTAGATTGAATGCTATATATATATATATACATATGTGTGTACTGTAGCACCATCTTTACAATTTTGAACACGTACAGGATCGTCCGTCAACCAAGGTACATGCTGCTCCAGGAGGAGGGTCTTCACTGGGTTACCTCTTTGGAGATGGAAGTAAATGATAATGTTGCTGTAATATAACATATAAGAGTTTGTAGTGTTTACTGTTGTTTTGGATCCCAGGTGTGGTTTGTTGGTTTGGATCCAAGGTGTGGTTTGAAGAAATCGTTGTCGTTTGTGGTAACTCTTGACATTAAGAAGGTGTAATGGGTTTAAGTAGACCATTTTAAAAAATAATATACAAATGGGTTCTGGTCAAAATAGGTCTGCTTTGACCCACTAATCTTTTAATTCTGAATTTCAAGCCAATCATTATTTTTATATAGTACTTGATAATTCTGTGCTTAATATTGATTGCTTAATAGGTGGTTGTTTCTTTTTAAAGTCCCCCATTTGTGGTGTTGACTTTACTTTCACAGAAAGCATCTGAAGATTTCGTTTACTGGTCTGCCTAAATTGCCATCCATTTATGAACATGATTAATTTAGCATTAGTCAACATTCATTGAGAAGACAGTCAAATGGTTAACCATCTGGTTAAAGCGTCAAGCATTCATCAATTTGAGCATTGCTAAATGATCAACCATCTGGTATAAGTGATAAACATATTTAAGCATGCTTAATTTGGACCAAAGTCAGCATCGACCGTCAATGGTCAACCATCGATAACTTGCACAATCGGCTTTCATAAAAAACCTTATGCACAGAATGAAAGGAGATTAAGAGAGTTTAAAAAACAATCTAGTGCAGACTTTGGTGCCTCTCTGAAGTGTTTCTTGCTGCTTTGATTCACCAAATAATGACCAGAGGCCAGCGCCTATCTGCACCATTCTTAAGGCTGATCAAATCGTCCTATAGCTTCTTCTTTGTTCACTAAGACAACAATGCAGAAAACCATAGTTACTTCAAAGAATCAAAACGTATACAAAGAAAAAAGCAAGTTTGTTTGTTCATAAAAATATCATCGTAATATATTAAATCTAAAAGCTAGTTTTTTTTATCCAATAATTGCCGATGATGATACTATCATCGTAATATACTAATCTATACTAGGACTGTAAACGAACCGAACAAACATTAACAAGGCATTTTTCGTGTTCATTTGTTAAGGAATGAACATGTTTATGAACCGTTCACGAACGCTTACTGAATGGGATTTCTTGTTTGTGTTCGTTCACTAAGGAAATGAACATGTTCATGAATCGTTCGCGAACACCTACCGATTACAATGGCGGACCCAATATTTTTTTTTTCATTGGGGTCCATTTTTTGTGTACGGATTTTTCACAACCAAACATTAAAAATTTCCGGGTCGGTCATCGTAGTCGGGTCCGGGGCTAGGAAATAATGTAGAAGCATTTAATGGACATGAAACCACTACATTATATGTTGGAAGTTTTATTTGGTAATCAAGTCTTAAACAAAATCAACATTCAATTTATCATTTTAAAGAAGTAAATTAGAGTGTCAATGGGTGGTTGTGCTGTTTTAAAACACTAGTTTAAAATTGATGGAAAAAAAAATATAAAAACAAGGCATGTAAGACTTGAACTTGGGAACTATTTGTTGGAACACAAGGAGATTTACCACCACACCATCTTTGCTTTTAATACGATCAGGTTCAATTAATTTATTTTATGGGGTACTTGAAAAATTTAACATACCGATTCTACTGTTTTCTAAAAAAAGATTGGGGTCCGTGTACCCCGACCCAGACCACGTGGGTCCGCCCTTGCTACCGAACACAAACAGACACAAGAACACAAACGAATGTTGATGAATATACATGAACAAAGACGAACATTCATACACATAAATAAATACCGACGACATATATTCATATTAGCAGTGGCGGACCCAAAAATTATTTGTTGGGGGTGCGGATGAGGTGTTCAACCATATTTTCAAGGAGTGCGGTCGGGTTTTTTTGCTTAAAATATACATAAATTTTTTTTAAGGGGTGCGGCCGCCCACCCTGGCCAAAGGGTAGGTCCGCCCCTGCATATTAGAATAAAATCTGCATTTCTCATCACAAAAATTATGACGAATCCATCAAAATTAAACAAGTACTTAATATAATTATCCGAACATAATTGACATAATTTTCATAAACATAACTAACACGAAAATTAAGAATTTCTCAAGCTTTAACACAAGTTGAAATTGAAATAGTTAAATGAGGGATATTGACGGATGCATATAGTATAACTAGAATTTCAAAATAAAAAAAAGAAACTAAAACCAATAAAATAAAAATATTACATATAAAAACCATTATGTGAACAAACACAAATGAACATAATGAAACAAATATAATTGAACACATTACCAAATGTTCACGAACATAAATGAACGAATGTATCCTCTACTCATGTTCGTTTGTTTAGCTTAATGAACAGAATCACTTGTTCGTGTTCGTTCATTAATTAAACAAACGAACATATACGAACTTCCCGCCAAATGGTTCACGAACTGCTCGCTGAACGTTCGGTTCATTTACAGTCCTAATCTATACATTAGAATATATTATAGACGATTAGTGAAGAAATGAAGGATAGATTGAGTTGGAAAGATACCCGAGGATTAGTGAAGAAATGAAGTATTATTAGTAGATATAAAAATATTATATATAACTTGTTGTTTTATGGGCTATAACAAGTACATAATGAGAATTTAATTTAATGCTTTCCATTGATCGGTTGTAGAAAAAGAGAAAAAGAGATTGTCGAGTCCTCTGGTCACTGATGATGGTCAAAGAGTCTCGTTGACGTTGTAATATCCCTGTTTCCGTTTCCTACAGAAAGAAAACTGTTAGCCTCATCACGGGGGACCCCCGGGGGGGGGGGGGGGGGAGATCCGTGACCAAGCTCCGGCGTGAGAGTAAGTAAACTTGCCGGAAATAATGAGAAGCTTATTCCGACGGGTATTATCGTCGGAATATTCTCCTTGGTGTGGATTCTTATGTGTGAGCAATTATATGGGAGTAAATGCTAATACAAGATGGTCGGAATAAATGAGGTCATTCAGCATTTAGTGAGGGTTTTTCTTATCTTTTTTAAGTTGTTCTTACCTTCCTTATATAAAGAACATTACTTATCTGCCTTGGAAACCGACATCAGACCATCTAACGGTATTCTGTAGCCTTAGGAGGACTCAGACACGTGTCTGAGTCCCTACGGTGAGATCAGGAGCTTCATTAATGAAGCCAGCTTGCTGTACTTCCTTTTCCGGCGGGCTCTTCTTCTCTATCAGTCAGACATTAAATGCTCTGTATCTCCCTTGGATCCTCTTCTTCTTTCCCGCTCGTTTTATATATGTGTTGTCCCTTTTTTAAGAGATAATATAGGTAGTGGGCCTAACGGTTGGGCCCAGGCGACTAAAGCCCAAGACGGGTTGTGTTGGGCTACCAACCAGGCCCGTCGTCAAGTTATCTCTAGTCCCTGGTTCTGAGGTTCGAGTCTCATGATCCTGGGCTGAATTCCTGCTTCATAATCCTTGCGGGATTTGTCCACTTGGGCTGTAGGAGTGGGCCCACTTACCTGAATGTTTATACGCCCCCAATAGTTCCCGAGGATTATCAAGTGTCTTAGATCAACGGTCAGGGATATCTTTCAGGGTGCACGTGCCTCAATCTGTTTTTAATTTCGAATATAGTGACGTGACGGTTACCGCCCCTTGTCAGTTACCTCCATTTAAATCTCCATTACCTTCTCATTTCCCCTTAACTTCCTTCATACTTCAAAATTTTTTCTCCTCATTTCTTCAAATTTCTCCGATTGCTTTTCGCGATGAGCCGTACCTGTCGTTCTTCGATACCCTCTGTTCTGACGGCAAAAGATCTTGAGATTTTTGTCGATGCTTACCGGATTCCGGAGTGCTTTTCTTCGACTCTGCCCGGGCCGGATGATTCGACGGAATGTTCTCCGGACAGGATTGTTATCTATACCTTGTCGTTTTCTTCCTGTGGTGTCCGTTATCCCCTATCGGCTTTTATGGTGAATCTTCTGAGGCACTTTGGGGTTCATGAGGGTTGTCCATTTTGAGTTGTCGTGTGTGGCGGTTCCGGTGAACCGTCGGTGCCCCTTTTCTGCATGTTTTACAAGTTAATATCTGACGGTGATTGGTTTACTTTTGCCAAACGAAAAGACAGTGTTTCTCCCCCTGCTACTCTTTCATGCCCACATCTATTTATCCAAAAGAGTGGAAGAGCCGATTCATCTTTGTTTCTGCTGCGATGATGGCGGAATCGCCGCCCCTAAGGGATCCTAAGGCGTCTATTGAAGATATCATCACAGTCTTGTCTACTGACGAGATCGTTCAATGGAAGAGGATGTACGAGAATCCAACGAGGGCTTTCACATTCCCCGAGGGAGTATTGGCTATGGGGGGTCTGAGTCCCTTTTATTCGGTCCGGCCGAGAGCCTTCTTTGGAAAGAAAGGTATTTTTTGCCCTTGGCTTGTTATGCTTGTTTTCCTTTCCCTCTCTTTCTTTGTTTTTTGTGGACTTGGATAGTCATCTCTGGTGTTGTCTTTGTACAGAGATGACTTTGTGGGGTTTGCTTCAAGGGGATTGCAGAGATGTTAAATTCATGGTGGGTGATAAGGTTGAACCAAACATGAGGCGTGGTTTAGAGAAGAGGGTCCCTGGGATGGGGAGTTCTGTTCAGGCTGGGGATTCTGTTGTTGAAGAGAAAGACGAGGAAGGTTCTTCTGATGGGGAAGGGGACTCCCGGGGTTCCCTCTGGGTGAAAGGTTCTAGTAACGACGAAGATGATGAGGACCTGGGGAGCCGTTGGATCTGTAAACGAAAAGCATCCCAGACCAGTAGCCCTAAGGTGGCCCCTGCCCCTCGAAACATTCGGCTAAGGCTTCGGAGTGCTAGTGGTCAGAAGACCTTCCCTGCTACCAAAGCTGTTTCTGAACTTCCTCCTGTTGGGACCAAGGGCTCTTTATCTAACCACTTGAGGTCTTCTAGTCTCGTTAGTGAGCCTCTGCTGGTGAGTTTTTCCTTTGTATTCTGCTCCGCTTCTTTGATGTTGTTGTCTTTGATCCCTTGTTAATTTCCCCCTTTTTTCTTATTTGAAATAAGGAAGCTCCAAGGCTCCGATTGAGATTCCTCCTGCCCCTACCTCTTCTCGGGCCAGGGATATGACTCCAGAGATTAGTGTTGCTCGCTTCACTCATGCCTTTGATATTTCTCCTCTTCAGGCCACCGGGACTAGCAAGCCCTCTCATCCTCAGGCCCTTGTTTCTCAGTCCCCTTTGGCCCCTTTGTTTGCTGAGGGTCTTTCGGTCTCGTATATTCCTAAATGGAAAATAACTCCATCCACTTTTGTGGGGACCCCCGAGACTGCTCGAGATTTCTTGGCTCATGCTGTTCCCCCATCTCACAAGTTTATGAACTCTGCTTTGAGGTCTGATCTCTTTGATGACCAATACAGTATGTCCCTTTGTGAGGGGTTCTTTAAGGGGGCTGGTAAGTTGCAGCGGATGGATGAGCTGAGGAGGGCAAACGAAGAGTTAAGGACTGAGCTGAAAACTTCCCAGACCGTTGCTGCTGAGCTTCGGTGCAGGGTGACTGATGTGGAGAGAAAGCTGTTGGAGGAGACGGTATCAAATCCTTCTTCTCCCTCCTTCCTTTTTTTTGTTTGATCCTCCATTTTTGTTGTTTCCTGTTTTTCCTTTTAGAGTGCTAGGGCCTTGTTGGAGCAGAAGAAGCGGGCTTGGGAAAGAGAGAGAGAGTAGCTTGGGCTGAGGAGAGGGCAGAGCTAGCTATAGAACTAAAGCATCAGAAAGAACTTGACTCTGTTTCCCGGGGGATTTGGATACTATGTATGCCGAGTGGGGGGTTGCTGTGGATGATAATCAGAAGCTGGCTCAGGAGAGGTATTGGCTTATTACTGAGGGTTTGGGTCCTTCCTAACTGCTGTTTCCCAGTCCGAAGAATTTAAGGGTAGCGCTGAGAGAATTTATAGGTCTTATCGGGATGTGGGGTATCAGGTGGGTCTGAAAGATGGGTATGCTTATTCTGCCCAGGGTTTGGGGAGGAAAGAGACTCCTCTATATAATTCGAAGGCCAAGAAGCAGCTTTCCAAACTGGACAAAGAATTTGGCGAGAGGACCCCTGCCCTACTTGGGAGGATTCTTGAGAGGCCCCTGATGTCTATTGATGAACTCAAGGCCTTGCTTACCCCCGCCGGGCCTTCTTCACCCAAATCCCCGTCTGGAGGTGTCTCTCAGTAGCTTCTTTTAAAAACAATAGTTATTCGATATGGTTGTAACTTGATACTTAACGTTGTGTACCTTAGATGCTATTGTCTTTTGCTTTTGGGAAGGCCTTTGTGTTGGGGTCTTCCCAGTGTCTAACCGTATTATGCTTTTGTAGTTATTTCATAACTGTATGTTCTTGGTGTGTTCCTGTTTGTTGGCTTTGCTTCCTTGTTGTTTGCAGGTCCTGTTGCGAGTAGCTCGGGAGCTCTTTGTTTTTGTGCCTTTACCCGGGGTCGCTTCTCTGCTCCAGGGACTTGCTAAGGCATAGGAGTTGGCTTGGAGTTCGTCTATGGATTCCTGGGCTGCAGCATACTTGCAAATGTGTTAATGTGTCTTTATGCACTTGTTTTGTAGTTTGATCACGAGTGTTTCAGTGTATATTTGTATACTCATTTTGTAGCTTTATCACAAATGTTTTAGTGTGTATTTGTACACTTGTTTTGTAGCTTTATTACAAATGTTTTAGTGTGTATTTGTACACTTGTTTTGTAGCTTTATTACAAATGTTTTAGTGTGTATTTGTACACTTGTTTTGTAGCTTTATTATAAATATTTTAGTGTGTATTTGTACACTTATTTTGTGGTTTCTTGGTGAACCAGGATCGTTTATAAGAAAGTGGTCCTCGGACAAGTTTATAATCAGTGATCATGCTTTTCAATTGTTTGTCCGCCTTTCTTGGGCTGGTTTAGCCCCGTTTTGCCCCACGGCCGGGCATTTAGTGTGTTCACTACACTAATTTACACGTGTGTTGCTGTTGTTGGGCTTGCAGTTTCTTAGGCACGTCTGCCTTAGTGTATTAGCCGTAATTTGTCAAAAGGAACAAGTAGATTGTTCATTGTCATATGTGTTTGGGGGCCTAGGCCTCCAGTACATGATTATACAAAAGATGTTTTCTTGGGACAAGCCTTAGCTAATTGCTAATTTTACAAAATTGGCTTCTAAGCTGGTTTTGCTAATGCCTCCTGGGAATAAGCTTGCATCTTACATGTAGTACTTCCGGAGTTGCATGAGGTTCCAGGTCCTTGGAATTTCCTTCCCCTGGAGTGTCTCGAACTTGCAAGCTCCCTTGCCATTGGCCCAAGTGACTATGTAGGGTCCCTCCCAGTTGGGTCCCAATTTCTCGGTGCTTTCCTATAGGCTGGCTTCGTTCGCCCTTAGGACCAGATCTCCGGGTATCAGATTGAGCTTCTTCATATTGGAGTTGTAGTAACTTTCTAGCTGCTTCTTGTATTTAGCTTCTCTTACCGCAGCTATCTCCCTCCTTTCCTTGAGGAGATTGAGGTTCACCTGAAGGTCTTGTTCATTTTCAGCTTCCCGTAGTTTCATCCTTACTGTGGGTGACCCAATCTCGGCAGGGATGACAGCCTCGATCCCATATGTTAGGCTGAAGGGGGTCTCCCCGTTGCAAACCTTGGGAGTGGTCCTGTATGCCCATAGGACGAAGGGAAGCTCCTCCAGCCATCCTTTCTGTTTTCGTGCCAACCTTCCCTTCATTCCTCTGATTACACTTTGGTTTGCTCTTTCCACTAGGCCGTTACTCTGGGCATGAGTGACTGAGGTGAAGACTTGGCGGATGTGCATTTGTTCACACCATGGCCTGAAGGGTTTCCCCGCGAATTGTACCCCGTTTTCACTCACCAGTTCCATTGGTACCCCGAATCTGCATATGATGTTGTCCAGGACGAAGCGCTTCATTTGTTCCCCTGTGATGTTGGCCAGGGGCCTCGCCTCGATCCATTTGGTAAAGTAATCAATGGCAACCACCACATACTTTACCCCTCCTGGGCCCTTTGGGAACGACCCTATAATGTCCATGGCCCACTTCTGAAATGGCCAAGATGTTGAAACCGGTATCATGGGGTGCTTGTGGCGGTGTGTCATGGGAGCATGCACTTGACAATTATCACGTATCTTGATTTCCTCTTACGCCATTTCGTACATTTTGTGCCAATAAAACCCCGCATTCATTGCCTTGGATACCACTGTTCTCGGCCCTGAGTGCATGGCACAAATTCCTTCATGTATTTCCCGTATCATGTACTTGGCTTCTTCATTGTCGACGCGTTTTAGGGACGGGCCCAAGTATGACCATCGGTAGAGCTCCCCATCTATCAATTCATACTGTAAGGCCCTTACCCTCACCTTGCGGGCCGCCCAATTGCCTTCTGGAAGTGTTCCGTCTCTGAGGAACTTCAAAATAGGTGTTATCCAGGTTTCCTGGGTGTTATCAACTGTTGCCACTTCCTCCATTGCAATGAGGGGGAGGTCAGGACTTCTACCTTGACCTCCCTTGCCAGATGGTCGAAGGCCACAGAGGCCAGCTTGCTTAGGGTGTCGGTTTTCCTGTTCTTCCCTCGGGGGATGTACCCAAGTTTGAATGTGTTGAATGTGCTGGCCAACTTTTTTACCCTGTCCACGTATTGGGCCATGGAGCTATCCTTCGTTTCATATTCCCCGTGGTATTGTTTGACTACCAGTTGTGAATCGGTGTTGGCTTTGACGTGCCTTGCCTTTATCTTTCTTGCTAGCCTCAACCCGGCTAGAAGAGCCTCATACTTCGCCGTGTTGTTGGTGTTTTCAAAATCCAGCCTGATGGCGTATGTTAGTTCAACTCCCTCGGGGCTGATCAGTGTGATCCCTGCCCCGTTTCCTTCCTCACTTGAAGCCCCGTCCGTGAACAGTTTCCATACCGCCTTGTCCTCCTTCTTTTTCTCTTCCTCCTCCAAGTTTTCAATTTAAGGAGTTCCTTCTCCTCTTCCTCGGGAACTTCTGCCAAGAAATCCCCCAGATCTGTCCTTTCGTTGCAGTTCTTGCTTTATATTCTAGGGCGTGCTCTCCTAATTCAACGGCCCATTTAGCCAATCGACCAAACAGTTCTGGTCTCCTAAGGGCTTTTTGGAGCGGTTGGTCCGTTAACAGTATGACCTTGTGTGCTTGGAAATACCTCCGGAGCCTCCGGGAGGCGAAGACAAGTGCTAGTGCTAGCTTCTCTAGTGGCATGTAACGTTCCTCCGGACCTTTGAGGGTTCTGCTGATGAAGTATATGGGTATTTGTTTCTCCTCCCTTTCTACCATCATTACTGCACCGATTGTCGTCTTGGACGCGGACAGGTACAAGAGTAGTTCCTCCCTGAGGACGGGGGTGGCCAAGGTCGGGAGCCGGAAGATGTAGTCTTTCATCTATCGGAAGGCTGCCTCAGCTTCTGGAGTCCATTTAAATTTGTTTGTCTGGAGGCAGTCCTTCAGTACTTTCATGAAGGGTAGAGTTCTGTCGGCTACTTTAGACAAGAAACGATTAAGGGCTATCAGCCTCCCGTTTATTTGCTGAATATCTTTTCTGGGTTCGCCTTGATTCCCCCTTGGTAACTACTACCCCTAAAAACCTTCCTTCTTCCACCCCGAAGCAACACTTCCCGGGGTTTAACTTCATGTTCACATTTTGCATGGTTTGTATGGTCTCGGCTATGTCTTCTAACATGGCCATTTCAGTGAGGCTCTTTATGACAATATCACAACATACACTTCCAAGTTTCTTCCCCGCTGGTCTCTAAAGAGCGTGTTCATAAACCTTTGGTACGTGGCTCATGCGTCTTTTAGCCCGAAGGGCATGTAGGTGTAACAAAAGGTGCCTTCGTCTGTGATGAATGCGGTTTTTTTCTCATCCTCTAGTGACATCTGAATCTTGTGGTATCCCTTGTACGCGTCAAAAAGCACTTCAAAGGATATTGAGCCAGGGAGTCCACTTGGACGTCTATTTCCGGAAGGGGGTAGCAGTCCTGGGACATGCTTTGTTCAGATCCTGTGAGTCTATGCACATCCTCCATCCTCCGTCTTTCTTTTTGACCATGATAGGGTTAGCAATCCAGGAAGGGTATTTGACTTCCCTTACTATTTCGGCCCTGATTAACTTTCTTGTTTCCTCGCATGCAGCCCTTCTTTTGTTGGGACCTATGCTCTGTTTCTTCTGTTTGACTGGTTGTATCCAGCTGTAAGTATTGAGCCTATGCTCAGTTAGGCTCCTCGGGATTCCGGTCATATCTCCATGTTGGAACGCGAAGACATCTATGTTAAGGAGGAGCAGCTCCATGAGAGCACTTTTACATTTGTCGCTGAGGTGGCTGCCTACATTTATCGTTTGTTCTGGAAACCTGTCACAGATGGCCCATTCTTCGATTCCTTCCTTTCGGGAGTTCTCTACCACCTCCCCTTCTGAGACTTCGGATATTACCTCATAGGAAGACTTCACCCAAGCCAAGCCCTTAGGGGTTTGAAACACCAGGGCTCCGTGGGGGGTTGAGGCCTGAGTTTGTAGGTCCCCGATGCCTGGCCTACCTAGGATTGCATTGTATTTGGAGGGTGCTCGGACCATAGTGAAAGTGAGGGTTATGGTCCGGAACCGATCTCCCGTTCTAACTGTAAATGGGAGCCTAATCATCCCCAAGGGATGGGATACACTGTTGTTGAAACCTACCACGGGGATTGAGTCTTCTTCCAATCTGTCCCTGACATCTCTGTCAAACCTTAGGAAACAGTGCTCATAGATTACCTCGACTCCACTCCCTCCATCCACATGTATCCGGGCCACCTTGTGTCCGGCTATGACTGCTGAGATGTTGAGAGGGAGCCTCTGTACCTCATGGTCCTCTAGGCGTGGCATTAGTATGGGGGCCTTCATGCAGTCTAGGGGACCCAGTACTCTGGCCTTGACGCTTCTGGTGGGGTCGTACTCGTCTCTCTTTCCGATCATATCAACATACGCCCTTTCCATTTCTCCCCCCTTTGTTTCCCTTCCTTTCCTTTCTCCCCCTTCCTTAATTTTTTTTACTAAGTGTGCCAGTTTGCCCGTTTTTACCGCTGCCTCTATTTCCCTTTTTAAATACATGCAGTCGTCGGTCTTGTGTCCATAACCCTTATGGAAGTCACAATACTTGTTTGGTTGGGCTTTTGGTCACGGTTTTATCGGGGGTGGCTTAGGGAAAGAGTTCTTGACTCTTTCCATGGCCAATATCTCACTTGGGGTCTTGGTAAGAGGGGTAAAATTGTCGGAATAGTGTGCTAGCCCCCTACCTCGAGGTCTATAGGGGGAGTACTGTAGGATCGGTTTTGACACCAAACGATTGCGTAACCAACATGTAACGTGCGGAATCCGTACACGTACGTGACCGAACACACGAGAACGTACTAATAACGTGATTCTATAAAATAATATGACATGTACAATGCACCGAGAATCACGTGAGGACTTGCTCTCTCTAAGCTTAGATCTCCTAAAAGTCAAATGAGCAAAAAGTCTAGAGAGAGAAAGTCCTCACGTGATTCTCGGTGCATTGTACACGTTATATTATTCTATAGAATCACGTTATTAGTACGTTCTCGTGTGTTCGGTCACGTACGTGTACGGATTCCGCACGTTACACGTTCGTTACGCAATCGTTTGGTGTCAAAACCGATCCTACAAGTGGTATCATGTATTGACCCGAACGAGTCGTTCAAAGGAGTTTTACTTTGTTTCAGAGGCGGAAACTAAGAAACAAAGGTAGACGCAGCTTGAATATCAATTTAATACTCTTTCTGATTGATTTAACAGCTAATACATCAACAGGATAAACCGGCAGCACTTCGGTATCCTATAGAAGACCACACGTACCACTAACTACTGATTTCGCTCGGAAACACTATATATAGGGCACCTGATTTCGCTTGAACATGCTCAAGCGGAATCAGTCCCTCAAGCAAAATCATCAACAATAGCTCAAGCGAAATTAGAACTTGTGATTTCGCTTGAAATGACTAGGTGTCATTTCAAGCAGAATCAACCTATATGTCACCTAATTCTGCTAATTTTCTCATAAAACGTGCCCTGATTTAACCTATCTAGAACAAGACTCGATACAAGACGAAGTCGACAGATGCATGCACTAACAAGTACATTGGCTTCACCCTGTCATGTTGTGTTTTATCGAATGTTGGTTTTCGAGAGTATGGTGTACCTTTTTCTAGAAGCTTTGATGCAGGGTTGGTTCTTCGAGCAGGAATGTCCATCTCCTTGGCCTTACTGACTGTGTCTTTTCCCCTGACAAAAGCTTTAACTCGATCCATGAGGTTGTCAAATGTGGGCGGGAATTCTTCACTTAGCTTTTCACATAACTGGGTGTGCTTCAACCCATTGATAAAGCTGCTGATCTTCATTACCTCGGGGATATCCTTGATGTTCATGCTCTCTTTAAGAAATTTCTCCATGTATTGGTTTACCCTCTTGTTGTCCCGTTGCCGAATATGTATGATCTCATTGGGGTTCTTGATCACCTTTCTCTGTTGGCTGAAGTTCCTTAGGAACTTCTCACTCAGTTCTTCATAATTGTCTACTCCCCCAGGGGGAAGGCTGTCGAACCAGAGTCTGGCCCCCTCCGTCAGGGTTTGGACGAACATGTGGCACCAAGTGGGCATGGGCCATCGCCCCACTTGTCCTACACCCTTGAAGGCGTGCAGGTGGTCTTCCGGGTCTTTTGTCCCGTCATATCTGTCAAAATTCAGGGGGAGTTTGAGCTTTGTAGGCATGGGTGCCTCAGCTATCCTCTTGGTGAACTTCGAGATTTCAGCCAGGTCTCGAGGTAAGTAGGGTTGGTCTAACCCGCCGTCATCTTGACTTTTCTTTTCCTTTTCCTTCTCCTTCTGCCCTTTTCCTCTTATCAGGTCTTCTCTTTCCTTTGACGTCATTTGCCTTAGGGCTGTCATGAAGGTTTCAAAGTTATCATCCTTGCCTTGTGGATGAGCTTCTCCCTTGCTTGGCGGTGTGTCGAAAGACAACCTGGCTTTGAGACTCTCCAGCCTCTCCTGCCTTTCCAAGTCCTCGAGGTGTTTTTTGAGCTCTTCTTTGTGCATGGCCACGAAGTCTGGCGTGATAGTGTTTCTTTTCTCTAAAGTTCCCACCTGGTTCTCGTTCTCGTCCTGTGACACTTGTGCTCTGTAAACACCAAACGAAGTAGGAAAAAATCTTTTATCAAAGAAACAATGTGTTTTGGTCTCAAAATTTGTCTATTTGTGTTTTACAATTTCACATTTTGATTCTAGTTCATTTTCAAGCTTTAAATCGCTTTCTGGAAAGTTATACACGAACTGATGCGTAAACGTAATCAGTTTAATGCGACAAACACTCCGGAATAGTGACATAGGCTTAACATACCTTAAATAACTTTTATATTACTTAGAAATAAGTTTTGAAGGCTTTGGTGTGTCAAAAACAAGTTTATTCACTCTTAGGGACTATTTGCATCAAACTGCGAAAGTCTGCTGAATCGTATACTAACGAACATTCCAGAACTTGATCATAAGCTAAACGTACCCTAAATATCCTTTACATAGCTTAGAAATAGGCTTTGAGGGGTTCGTTACATGAAAATATGCTTATTTGATCAATAGGGACTAAAAGCGTCAAAAAGGGCATAAGTTTGCATTTACGAGCATATCTTACGTTCTGAACATATCTGGACATCCAAAAATTTTTGTAACCATTAAAATATTTTATTTTAGTGATTGGAATGCAAAAATACCACTCGTCACGTAATTTGGATCGATTTCGCGTCCGTTACGACATCCGTCGTAATTAACCGAACAACGCAACTGTACGACCAAACGAACCGACATCCGAGATATTTTCAATCATATTTCATGCCCCTATACTTTGACTTCATTATTGAGCCTTGAAAATGGGTTAACGGGGGCTAAACGCGTCAAAAAATCAAGTTTGGAGGTGTAAGGACCATTTCTAACATTCTGCCATTTTGGTCTCTGGCGGGGCGCGACAGGCCTCTCGCGGGGCGCCAGAAACTGATCTAGGCAGATTCATTGTTTCAGCAACAGCAGCTTGTTTTCTGGGTTTTGTACATGGTTTTAACAAACCATTAGCTGGTTTTAAGGTCCCCTAGTATTGAAAATCAACCACCACAAGTGGCCTAGTGGTGGAGTGACTTGGGTTCTCCAATGGAGACCCAAGTTCAATTCCCATTACTGCCACTTTGGTGGCCACCGACACCCGCTTTAAAGCCGGACCGAGGACACTCGAGGTCTCGGGTTCGAAACATGTTTCTTACCCCTCTTTGATGGCTATGGGTATTTGTCGCCAGGGATCCTTGTCGGGTGGTGAACTGGGAAGGGAGATCCCTTCCGCGGCCAGGGGTACCGTGCAACTACCCTTTTTTTAGTATTGAAAATCAGTGGGTAACACATGTAAGGTCTAGATTGAAGCACGATTTACGAGAAACGATCCTAACGGTTCTTGAATTCCTATAAATATCCACTTGATTTCATTTCACAACTCACACATTTGATTCAATCTGCTCTAAGTTGGAGTTTTAACACTTCATACCTGAGTATTTTGAATCAAATCTTCCTTGCTTGGACCCTTTGTAAGTTTCTTTCATGCTAATTATCGTTTTTCAAGCGTGAAAGTCAAATAATGTTTGACTTTCTGCTTTGACCAGTCTTTGGTCAACACAAAGTTCGTTTGAACTTTGCAACGTGAGCGTAATCACGATGGTTATAGTCCCTTGTGACTATACCTACTGATTACCACGTTAATTAGGTGTAGTGACGAGTCATAGTTTCGGTCAAAATACGCGTTTATGCGTATTTTGCAACCAAACTATTCTTGGGTATCAAAACCGTTTGTTTTGATATCAAACTTGTTTTCTAACTTAGTTAAACATGTTTTAACATGTTTAACTCGTCACTCTTAGTTTAGTGCTTATATAGGGTCGTAAGATAAGCGGTCTAAACAACCGCTTAGACTTCCGAACCCGACCCGTTTGGTCGATCATTAGGGTCTGACCAAACATGTATTGTGACCATAGTTATATAGGGAATAACCTTCCGAGGTTATACCTTATGGTCACTTCGTTTAGTAGTCGTATGATAGGTATTTTATATGCCTTAGGAAAATGACCAAAATGCCCTTTTTGCGCATAATTTCATTTTAAGCATATGTAACACATGTTTTGACATCTAAACGAATTATATAACCTAATTAGATATGTTAAGGCATATAATACTTGTCATAGGACTAGTTAGGCATCTCGAACGCGCTTTTGCGCGAACGACGCGTTAAAGTAGCATAAGCTACCTTAATGGGTCATAAGCACTTAGGATAGGTTCCGATTTAGAATGTTCACATGAGTTCCAATACTCATTTGGTTTACAAGACCTCATTCTACCCGATCTTCCAATTTAGGTGTCGATTCACTAACATAGTATCCGTTGCCCTAGGAACCGCTTCAACACTTGAACTCTTGGTCTTTTGAGCTTCGTTATACCCTTTGAACCGGAACTATACGCAATCCTAGGTGAGTACATAGTTCCCCTCTTTTACCGTTTTCAAATGTTTTGGGGTGATTCATATGTGTAATCGAATTGTTTTCAAAATGTATGGCATATATATGATCACTAAGTGCTTTTATGTGTATTATTCCGATTATGCAAATGCGATGTTGATCCTTGTAGTATATACCTATCTTCATAGTTAGATTCTTATAGGATAATTGAAGTACAGACTTAGAATCTTCCTATCTTCATAGTAAGGTTTTTAAGAAGTACTTTACGACTCGATGGTTGGTTTTGTGTAGATTATTGGTGATTTAGATAACGAAACTAGATAATACAATAAGCACATGGTGGATACGCCGCTGGTACTTCCTATATATAAGTGTGCTTATTGTATTACCCTTCGTGGCGTTATCCTGAATCACCATTAGGACATAGGATTTTTTGTTGTTGTTCTCCAAAGTATAGTTTGATATACTACTGTTCTCCAAAGTATAGTTTGATATGCTACTGTTCTCCAATGTATAGTTTGATATGCTACTATTCTCCAAAGTATATGTTGGTGCATTAAGTGTCTGCTGACTACGTCTTATTAAGTCTTGTGTCTAGATAGGTTAAACAAGTGTTCAAACATGATTAAATTAGGGTTGTTTAGGTTAGAAATGATCCTGGCCGTTTGAAACAACTCTGACCGTTTGAAACAACTCTGACCGTTTGAACATGTCTGGCCGTTTGAACCTTGGCCGTTTGAACCTGTTGGTGTCGTTCAAACGTAAGGTCATGTGTCTATAAATAGGGTTCATTTGAAACGGACAGGTAGCATTGTATGTGTGTGTTTGTGAGTCGAGGTGCTGCCGGATTTGTATCAGAATCATTGTAAAGACTCGCAATCAGTAATAGAAAGAGAAATTGGAAGGAACAAGCTGTTTTGACTTGGTTTACTTTGTTTCCGCCCTTGTAAACTAAGATGAACTACTTCTACTGACGTTTAAGGTCATCGGAACGGTCCTACAAGTGGTATCAGAGCTCAGGACGAGGAGTTCATACCAAATACAGCTTGAAATCGCCGGATTATCTCACTTCTACCTTTCTTTTCTGATTTTGAATAGTTGTCACGGTTAAAATGGCTTGAAACGTTCACATATCAAACGAAATTCACTATTAACTAATCCTTGACAATTCGGAACTAAAATTCGATCTAAAACTAATCAAAATCATCATGACCGTTTGAAATTGTTCGAGAAAAAGTGACGTCATCCGTTTGAAAATGACGCAGTTCGTTTGAGAGTTGTCCTATCGTTTGAATATATCGTTTGAACAGAGCCATTCAGTTTGAAAAACAAACCTATCGTTTGAAAG
The DNA here is from genome assembly GCF_002127325.2 of Helianthus annuus. Classification (NCBI taxonomy): domain Eukaryota; kingdom Viridiplantae; phylum Streptophyta; class Magnoliopsida; order Asterales; family Asteraceae; genus Helianthus; species Helianthus annuus. The sequence goes on from NC_035440.2 coordinate 141,272,327, forward strand.
TGGTGTATTTTCAAACGATCAAAACAGCTATCGTTTGAAGGTTGTCGTTTGAAAGACCATCGTTTGAAACAACTATCGTTTGAAAGTGGTCGTTTAAAACCATACCGTTTGAATACCTTCCGTTTGATACTATTGTTATTTCAAACGGACAAGTTCATTCCGTTTGAAAATAACCTGTTCGTTTGAACCATCATTTGCATCATTCCGTTTGAAAGTATTCCGTTTGAATCTGATATTTTCAAAAACCAAAATTTTTCTAAGTATTGTCTGATTTTACAGGTACATTTACGATGGACGATATTTTCTTGAATCCGTTCAGCGATATGTATGCATTCACGGGAAGTTCAGGAAACAATGATACATCGTCGAGTAATATGAATGAGAATCAACCGAAAGAGAAAAAGAAAGAAGCTTGGGAGTCCGAGAGTGCATTTGGAACATTCAACAAACCTCCGAAGCTAATGGCAATTGAGGAATACAGTCGTTGGTCAAGAAAATTTGAAGATTGGTTGATGGCTTTTGCGTATGCAAGTTGGAAAAGTCTAAAAAATGGGTACACACTCGGAGACAAAACTGGAGAAACTTTATCATCAGCCGAAGAAATTGAGTCGTTTGTAGCTGAACAAAAGTGTGTGGCATTGCTATTCCAATCTGTCCGAGAAGACATCATTTCTTTGATCGATTACTCAAATGCAAAAGATTTATGGAATAAACTTAAAGCAAAATGTATAGGAAGCGAGGAAATTGTGAAAAACAAATGAAAGCTTCTTAGAAAAGAATTTGATCTTTTTGGATGTCTAAAGAATGAATCGGTTTGTAAAATGATAGAAAGGTTCGGTCATCTGAAGTTGGAATTAGTAAGACATGAAATCAAGTTTTCTGATGAAGAACTAGTTGACAAACTGTTCGATTCATTACCAGATGAGGTTGATTGGAGATATTATGCTCTTATGTTGAAGAACACTATTGCTCCTGAAAAATTAACTCTAGATTTGATGATTGAGAGACTTGAAAGTCACGAGCTGGAATTGAAGAAAACTTACAAAGTCAATCACTCTTCTTCTCAGCAGAATTTGGATCTTTATTATCCAAAAAGCATGATGCCAAAAGCAACTTCTCCAAAGACTGCATTTTCAGCTGAGAATGTATCTCCAGCAAGCAAAGAAAGTCAAAGCAGTCCAAGCAGCGGAAGTCACAGTGGTTATCACAGTGGATCTTCGTCTTCTGCAAATCGTTCTGATGCGAAGTTTTCTTGCAACATCGCAATAGATCTGAAGAACGCACAGATCTTTGATGAGGAGTCGGCTAAGCAACAGATGGTCTTTTTGGCATCTGTGTTAGAATCTTATGAAGGGTTGGTGGCTGGTAAGATCGGGAACACAAATCTGACGAAAGAAGATTACGATCAGATAGAACCCGAAGAAATGGAGCTTATTGACAGTCGTTGGGCAATGGCGAGTGCTGTTCGACGTGCTCAGCGTTTCATGGAATTTACCGGGAGGAAGACGATCGGTGGTCTGTCTACTAAGCTGGGGTTCGATAAATCGAAGGTGACTTGTTTTAAGTGTAAGCAGAAGGGTCACTTCAAGCGTGAATGCAGAAACGCATACGCTGATGAGTCAGAGAATCCGTTTAGAGACGATTACTACAAAAAGGCAATTTACCATCGGAATAAATCCGAGCCGCCCAGATTGAAGCAGTCTGAAGATAACAGAGAAAAATCAAGGGCTCTGGCTGTGATTTACGATGATGAGGGGTACGATTGGAGTAAGGAAGTTTTACCGGAAGAAGACGCTGTCGGTTATGCTTTCATGGCAAAGAATGAGCCCATTCCATGGAAAGATAATTGAACTGAAGAGCAGAAGTATAACTACAGGAAAATGATTGCCCAAAAAAAAATCATTAGAATTTCTGGTATATTTCTGGAAGCTAGAAGAGCGAAAAGATGGGATCCGGACAGAGAATGCTATCTTGATCCGTATGGCAACATTGCAATTGATGACAAGACACTTGATATAGAAGCCATTGTCAAGGAGTATGAAGAAGAGGATGAGTATTGGCAACACAAATGGTGGGGAACACCAACCAAGAAAATGATTGAAGAAGAGAAAGAGAAGGAGAGAAAGGAGAAAGAGATGAAAGAAAAAGAAGAGTTTGAGAAAGCAAAGCAGATTGATACTGGCGTGATTGATACTACGCAGGAGTTGACGGCAGAGAATCTGGGAAAAATGGCTGACAAAGTGCTAGCTGCGAAAGCAGTTGAGGTAGACTATAACTCTGTGACTGAGTCTAAAGGCCAAGTCAGTCCAAGTGCGTCAACAAATGCGTCAGGTAAAAAGATCGATGGAAATGCTGACTACAAAAATTGCACCAAAGAATGCAATTTTTGTAGCACTGTCACGTACCTCAACAGTGAGAAAATTAAAAATCTGACAGCGAAGGTCAGAAGTGTTGAGGATCAAATACTTGGTCGTGACAAAACTGTGAAAGCTTCAACTGAACGGATTAGAGAGTTAACTGATCAAATTGAAAAAGATAAAATTGATTATGAAAAAGTTAAAAATGAAAATGAAAAGTTAATTCTTGAAAACCGTAAGATTTCTGAAAAATTTGAAAAACTCAAAAGCACCGTTAAAGAAAGTGATGATCGAAATCGTAAAACTTTTAAAGAAAACGAACATCTAAGAGCTGTGGTAAGAGTAAAAGAAGAATCAATTAATAAACAACTGGATGAAATTGCTAAATTGAAACTTAAAGTTCAAGAAGCTGAAATTGAGAACGAGAGAATTCAGTTGAAACTTAACAGTTATAGCTCCGCAAGCTTTGTGTTGCAGAACATTGTTCCTAAACCTATAGGGAAAAACAAAGCTGGCGAAGATGTGTTTTCTGATGGTACCGGTGTAGGGTTTCACAAAGTTCCACCGCCGATTTTGCATAATTATACTAAAAAGGAATCTGGGTTGGTTGAACTTGAGGAGGGAAGTGAAGTGCAACTTCCTGAGAACATTGATGTCATGTTCACGTCTTCCAATGACGAGGGTGTCCAAAATGATGTGGTGAAAAGTGTGGTTGATAAAGTGCTAAAACCGGATTGTGACACTTCTGAGGAGGATGGTTGTTTTCTGGACAAATACATTCCGAAACAAAAGTCCAAGAACAACTTAGATGAAGAATCAAACCTTGTTATGTACAAGATGATGGGTTCGGATAAGTTGTTTTCGGATTCAGAGTTTCCGATCGAGAATGTTAACATAAACAAATTGACCAATGTTTTCAAACTTGTTGAAGTCGAATTGTCAGCAGTGAATAATCTGAGTCGAAAGAAAGATAGGGCTTATAACAAGAAATCTGTTAATCCACCGCGTTTTTACAATAACAACAGAAATAACTGGTCGGGTGGTTATCAGGGGGTAAACCGTATCAGAAAAGAAATGTTCCAAACAAGAGGTTTATCGAGAAGAAAAAGTTTGTGAACAGTTCAAATTCACTTGCTGATGAAGATAAAGAAATTTTTTCAAAATCTAACAAAGAATTTTTTGAGAAGAGAGCTTCACAGGCTCAGTCTGAAGGCACGAGTCGGGTAGCTGATACTCGTACTTGTTTTAGGTGTGATCAGGTTGGTCACATTGCACGAAAGTGTACTTATGTGAAGCCTAAGACTGAAGCTGTGAAAGTTCAACAGAAGAAGGATGATGTGAAGGGTAAAACACCGATGTTTGTTGAGAAGAAAAATGATAAAAATTAACAACTTAAAAGTGAAGAATGAACCCGTAAAGAAGTCGGTAACTAAAAATGACACATTTTACAAACGGGTTGCATTAACTCAACAGGTGTGGAAACCTAAAATTGAATCAAAATTCGAGAAGAAAGTTTCAACTTCTGAGGTGAAGAAGGCTGACGAATCAATTACGGTTGATTATGATGCAAATTTTCCACCTCTCAAGGCTGAATATTTCAAAATTCAAATTGCGAGAGTCAAGGTTACACCTAAGGCTGATGAAGCCTGGGTGGACACCATGTTTGATTAAGCAGTTTGAATTGCCGGAGCTTCCTGGATTGCGAAGCATGAATCGGCATTTTTCTTGAAGTTGTTTAAATGATGATTTGTTATGTGCAGGATCTTCCAAAACTTGTATACAGGTGGATAATGGATAGTGGAGCGTCAAGGCATATGACAGGGAAGACCGCGCTGCTGTATGATGTGAATAACATTAATGGTGGTTATGTGGGTTTTGCGGGTAATCAAGGAGGAAGGATCATAGGTGAAGGAACGTTGTCGAATGGAGTCATAACGTTTGAGAGGGTTAACTACATCGCTGAGTTGGAGAACAACCTGCTAAGTATCTCCCAGATCTGTGACAGGATGTATACTACTCATTTCACCGACAAAGAATGTTTGATCCTGAAACCGGGATTTGTGATACCTGAAGAGTGGATCATCATGAGGGCACCAAGAGTCAATGATCTGTACGTGTTGGACATGAGCGTTGCTACTACAACCACGGGTCAGGCTCATTGTTTTGTGTCCAGAGCAACGGAGAAAGAATCAAGGTTATGGCACCGAAAGATGGGGCATATTCACTTAAGGAAAATGAATCACTTGGTGCATAACGATTTGGTCACAGGAGTGCATGTCAAAGGTTTTCATCTGGAAGGGGAGTGCATAAGTTGTGTCAAAGGCAAACAGAAGAAAAAGACACACCCTACAAAGCAAGTCAATTCAGTTTCAAGACCATTGGAACGTCTTCACATGGATTTTTTTGGTCCAGTGAACGTCAAGAGTATAACAGGAGATTCCTACTGTTTGGTCGTGACTGATGATTATTCCAGATTTTCTTGGGTTATGTTTTTGAAATCCAAAGACGAAACGTTTGACAGCCTGATAGCGTTGTTTAAAAGAATTGAGAATCTGTACCAGAGGCCTATCTGTAGAATTCGAAGTGATAATGGTACTGAGTTCAAAAACAGTAAGATGGAAGAATTTTGTGACGAACGAGGTATACTGCATGAGTTTAGTGCTCCGTACACTCCGCAGCAGAATGGAGTTGCAGAACGCAAAAACCGGACGCTAATCGAGACAGCCAGAACGATGCTTGCAGATTCTAAGTTACCAATTAATTTATGGGCTGAAGCTGTTTCTGCTGCATGCTATACTCTCAACAGAGTTCTTACTGTGAAGAAGTTCAACAAGACGTGTTTTGAGCTAATCAATAAACGCAAGCCGAATTTGAAGTATCTAGAACCGTTTGGGTCACCCTGTACGGTAATAGAGCCTAATGGAAAGTTTGGTTCAAAGAGCATTGAGGGAATCTTTGTTGGATATTCAAGTCCTACACGGCGTGTCTTTGTTCCAAGCGAGAAGCGGATTATTGATGCAGCGAATGTTGAATGTCAGGGGTACACTATGCCGCCACAGAATCCTGGTGATTCATGGCGTTATCATTATGACAAACTTTGGGATTTGTTTGACATGAGAGAATAATCTGAGGAAGAAGAAGATTTCTTTGATGAGCTGGATATTTTGCGAGAGTATGAGTCGCAGCTCAGGTTCCCAGCAGAGTATTCTAGAAGACCTCGGGAAACTTCAAATGATGATGAAGTAGGTCCTAGTAATGCTGGTGAACATGATGATGAAGTTGCTCCGGGTAATCAGTCGGAGGTGAATGATGATCAAGAAGCTGATAACATGCCAGTATTTGACCATGGTGATTCAGATCTTGAGGGGGAGCAGATCCAGTTGTCAAGTCAAACAAACCAAGTTGGTGAACAAGATGCAGAGCATAATGTTACTAATCTGGAGGGAAATGTAGATGTTCCAAGCGAAGTGATGCCGAGAACTCTGTCTTATCATCCAGAGGAGTTAATCATAGGAGAATTGCAATCAGGCGTTCGCACGAGACGTTAAATTGACCAGGGCTTAACATGTTTTTATTCTACAGTAGCACCTTTACAAACTGAATTTTCATTAAGTTATTTTATCTCGCAGGTCGAACCGAGAACTTACAAAGAGGCGCTTACTGAAGACTCTTGGGTCATAGCAATGCAAGAAGAGTTAAGTCAGTTTGAAAAGTTGGGGGTGTGGAAGTTAGTTGATTTGCCGGATGGTCAAAGGAAAATCAATACAAAATGGGTTTTCAAATGTAAGAGGGATGATAGAGGAGTGGTTGTAAGAAACAAAGCTCGACTCGTTGTTCAGGGCTTTAGTCAACAGGAGGGGATTGATTTTACTGAAGTCTATGCTCCTGTAGCTCGACTAGAGGCTATCAGAATTTTCCTAGCATTTGCGTCTTGGAAGAATTTCAAAGTATATCAGTTGGATGTAAAGTCAGCGTTTCTTTATGGGAAGGTCAAAGAGGAGGTTTATGTTGGTTAGCCGCCGGGCTTTACTGAACCAATCCACAAGAACAAAGTTTATCTGCTGGACAAAGCATTGTATGGTCTACATCAGGCGCTGAGAGCCTAGTACGGGACTTTGTCTCAACACCTACTCGCTAACCAGTTCATACGTGGAAAAGTGGATGCCACTCTCTTCACTAAAGTCGTTGATGGTCATCTTCTGATAGTACAAATTTATGTGGACGATATAATTTTTGGGTCAACAAATGAGAAATTGTGTAAAGATTTCGAACAGGTGATGAAGCAGAAATTCGAAATGTCATCAATGGGGGAGATGAAATTCTTTCCGGGTCTACAAGTTGAACAACTTCCTGAGGGAATTTTCATTCATCAAACGAAGTACGTGCATGATATTCTAGAGAAATTTGGAATGTCAAGTTCTACTCCAGCTGCTACCCCACTTGCGACTAATCATGGGATTCACCCAGATCTCACCGGAGACAGGGCTGATGAAACGTTTTACCGTTCCATGATAGGTTCTTTGATGTATCTGACTGCTTCACGTCCTGATATTATGTACCCAACGTGCCTCGCAGCAAGATTTCAGTCTAACCCGAGAGCATCGCACATGATTATTGTCAAGAGGATATTACGTTACCTGAAAGGTACTCCGTCATTGGGGTTATGGTATCCTAGGAAAGGCGATTTTACGCTCGAAGGGTATTCCGATTCGGATTTCGGATGCTGCAAAGTCAACGCGAAATCAACAACTGCAGGATGCCAGTTCTTTGGTCCGAGATTGGTTACCTGGCAGTGTAAGAAACAAACATCTGTGGCGCTATCTACATGTGAAGCGGAGTATGTTTCTGCTAGCAGTTGCTGCTCTCAGATCCTGTGGATACAGCAACAGATGCGCGACTACGGTTTGCAGTTTCTTAACACACCTCTGTTTGTTGATAATGAGGCCGCAATTAACATTACTAAAAATCCAGTACATCACGCTAAAACTAAACATATAGAAATTCGTCATCACTTTATTCGCGATTGCTTCGAGAAAAAGTTGATACGAATTGAGAAAATCCACACCGACGAACAAAAAGCTGATTTGCATACCAAAGCTTTTGATAAAATTCGGTTTCAATATTTGTTAAAACTTAATGGTATGAAATTGCTTTCAGTGTCGGATGGGGTTGTCAGCGTTGATGAGAGTACTGTTGCGGATGAAGACGAGAGACAATCTGCAATGGTTTGTCGATTTTTTACGTGTTTTGGTATTTAGGGGGAGATAGTTAGTTGTACATAGTTATACTTTCAGAAAATACAAAAACAGTAAAAAATGAAAAATACAAAAACATGATCAAATTGAAAAAGAGCTTGTGTATATAGGGAAAATGATAGTACATCAGCTAGACAATTACAGTATGCTAAAGATTTGGAAAGACAAAATGAGTTAAACAGTCTCACTAACGATGTGTTGATAGGTTTTCGTACATTTAGTAAATTTATTCGGGATATAAATCTAAAATTTCAAACTTGTGAAATTCGTGGGGAACACTACTTGGATATATAGGTAACCCCTGAAATCTCGTTTGAAAGATCTCGTATTCTGATATACTAGGTGTTTATACTCTATGATGTCTGGGGTATTATTCCGGGACTTCTGCTGAACGGTAGTTCTGACCTAGTCCTTGGCTAATACTTTATCCAAAATGCTTGAAATATAGCATAAAGCCCTCAACTGATTAGACAATAAAATTGATAATCATCTGTTGTAGCTGAAAAGATCCTCTAAAGGGGACATACTGCAAAGTCGAAACTGATATCTCTCTGCTGAACGGAAGTTCTGACCTGAGATCCCTCAGTTCTCGCATTTAACCCCTAATTTATGAACAGACATCATTGTAGTATTCTTGCCTGTAAGACCGAATATTGGGATTTTGGATACGGGAGTATATTCAAGAGGTGGGACACATGAATTGAACTAAGTTCTTAAGACACTTAAACGGTATCCTGAATAGATTGAAGTTTGTGTGAGAATTTAAGATGGATCAGTATATCGACAATCGAGGTGAATTGTTTAAGTCTGAGTATGTAATGTAGCTTAACGATACTAGTAATTTGTCTGAAAAGCTGATATGATTCCCTGACACGCTCGCCAAAAATAAATTTGTAAATAGTTTACTGTCTGCAATTTAAGTTTTCTGTTATTTCATTCTTAGTTTAGAACACATTAAAAATACAAAGAGATTTTATTTCTGCTTTATTTTAACAAACCAGAGTGGAATGTTGATTGTCGGATTCTAGAAAGATGAAGCAGATGCAGGAGATTCTGAGCTGAAGAATGAGGAGAGCTTACATTGTTGGAAGTTGAATTGTTTCAAAGACAAAAACGAGTTCATTAACTTGATACTTGTTATTTTTAGAAAAAGTTGAAAATGATTTTACTAAATCAGTTTGATTCGTCAAAAGATCAACCAGGGTCATTAAATTGAACTTGGTAGATAAATCAAGTAATCAGGGTCATTAACTTGAACTTGAATACTTGAGTGGATTTCTAAAATTGATTGTGTTTGTGGTTTATTGTTTGAAAAGATAAAGTCTAATGTTATTGGTTGAGTAACAGGTTTGGAGACTTCATCATTCCCACGGAAGCTAATTGTCAAAGCTTGAACCAGAACAAGACCTCAGATCCCAGCATACTGAGAGGGGGAATCTATGAAAGGGGGAGTCTGGATCAACAGCACAATGGGAGCCTGAAGATGGAGTCAGATTGTGATTTTGAACCTGTGAAGATTGAGTTGTTACAATGAAGAGACAAAGTTATGAAGAGACCAAGACTAAAGACTCAGGCGCTAAAGACTACGTCAACATCCAAGGGGGAGTCTGTTGGTGCATTAAGTGTCTGCTGACTACGTCTTATTAAGTCTTGTGTCTAGATAGGTTAAACAAGTGTTCAAACATGATTAAATTAGGGTTGTTTAGGTTAGAAATGATCCTGGCCGTTTGAAACAACTCTGACCGTTTGAAACAACTCTGACCGTTTGAACATGTCTGGCCGTTTGAACCTTGGCCGTTTGAACCTGTTGGTGTCGTTCAAACGGAAGGTCATGTGTCTATAAATAGGGTTCATTTGAAACGGACAGGTAGCATTGTATGTGTGTGTTTGTGAGTCGAGGTGCTGCCGGATTTGTATCAGAATCATTGTAAAGACTCGCAATCAGTAATAGAAAGAGAAATTGGAAAGAACAAGCTGTTTTGACTTGGTTTACTTTGTTTCCGCCCTTGTAAACTGAGATGAACTACTTCTACTGACGTTTAAGGTCATCAGAACGGTCCTACAGTATAGTTTGATATACTACTGTTCTCCATGGTATAGTTTGATATACTACTGTTCTCCATGGTATAGTTTGATATACTATTGTTCTCCAAAGTATAGTTTGATATACTACTGTTCTCCAAAGTATAGTTTGATATGCTACTGTTCTCCAAAGTATAGTTTGATATGCTACTATTCTCCAAGGTATAGTTTGATATACTACTGTTCTCCAAGATATAGTATGATATACTACTGTTCTCCAAACTATAGTTTGATATGCTACTGTTCTCCAAGGTATAGTTTGATATACTACTGTTCTCTAAAGTATAGTTTGATATGCTACTGTTCTCCAAAGTATAGTTGGATATGCTACTGTTCTATTTAGAAATAATCATTTTTAAATGGCATAAAACTATTTAGTAATAATCATATTGCCATATACAAAACTATTTGCCACGAGTTTTCATAATCAAAATTATGTATTGCAATACTAAACTTTTGCCATCCTCTGGCTTCAAAATTTATTTTTGACAACTCTCGTAGTTGCCAAAGTATTGCAATGGCAAATGTTTTGCCATTAATTTGGCTAACAAAACCAATGTATTCGCCGGCATTTTTATGCTGACTTTATTTTCACATATGTTTCAGGTTATCAATTATTCAAGCATGCAATGCATAGGACTGCATTCAAGGCCTTAGACTTCTAAATCAAAAGACAATTACATGTATTCTTTGATTGTAAAACAATGTTAATGATATTGAAACAATTTAGTACCAGTAGTTGTGAGCAATTTGTAACGTGACTCCCCGATATTTCCGCCGCATGTTGTTGTATTACGCAATTGGGGTGTTACACTTCCTCATGAGTGATGTCTTCTATTGTGACTGTATCGTTGGTGCCTTGTATCGTCTTGATGTTTTGTGAACTGGGAGATGGTGTCGCCATACCGTCTCTTATGGATGAGAGGGTTCTTACAACGTCGATGGGATTTTGAGTGGGAAAACCAGTCGGACTCAGTCCCATGGATGGCGCCAATGTCGAGGCCTCCAGTCACTAATGAGGGTCAAAGAGTCTCGTTGACGTTGTAATATCCCTATTTCCGTTTCCTACAAGAAAGAAGACCGTTAGCCTCGTCACGAGGACCTGGGGGGGGGGGGATCCGTGACCAAGCTCCGGCGTGAGAGTAAGTAATTTTTCAAAAATAATGAGAAGCTTATTCCGACGGGTATTACCGTGGGAATATTCTCCTTGGTGTGGATTCTTCTGTGTGAGCAATTATATGGGAGTAAATGCTAATACAAGGTGGTCGGAATAAATGAGGCCGTTCAGCATTTAGTGAGGGTTTTTCTTATCTTTTTTAAGTTGTTCTTACCTTCCTTATATAGAGAAGATTACTTATCTGCCTTGGAAACCGACATCAGACCATCTAACAGTATTATGTCGCCTTGGGAGGACCCAGACACGTGGCTGAGTCCCAACGGTGAGATCGGGAGGTTCATTTAATGAAGCCAGCTTGCTGTACTTCCTTTTTCGGCGGGCTCTTCTTCTCTATCAGTCACACATTAAATGCTCTGTATCTCCCTTGGATCCTTTTCTTCTTTCCCGCTCATTTTATATATATGTGGTCCCTTTTTAAGAGATAATATAGGTAGTGGGCCTGCCGGTTGGGCCCATGCGACTGAACCCCAAGACGGGTTGTGTTGGGCTACCAACCAGACCCGTCGTCAGGGATGAATTTGAAAAGTTTTAATTTAATTTAAAAAAAAGGTATAAAAAGTAAAAAGGGATGCATTTAGTCAAATCCTTTAAGTTTTTCAGGCACTAATTAGATAGTGTTTCGATAGTTTCACAATTATGGTTATTTAAGTTCGGAGTATATGAAGGTGGATGTCAAGTTGTCAACAGTCGGGATGTTTTACGATATCCTCATATAATGTATATATGTGTGGGCGCTTGGGTGCAAAAGTGGAAGTGCACTAATTTTAATATTATTTTATTAATTTCGTGAAAATAACGTTAAAAGAGGTGGATGGTTAATCATGCATCATGTAGTGGCGTTAACAGGCGAAAGACAAGGGGGGTGCATGCACTAATCGGCTTTTGTCTCAATTGCTGAGTGTCATGTGCCTTATGTCCAAGGCTTGATGCAAAACTACTATCAAGCCGAGGGTCTGACTGGAAGCAACCTCTCTATTCCTATGATGTATAGGAAAGCATGTCTACACCATACCCTCCTCAGACCCTTCCTTAGCTTTGCAATTGGTGGGATATACTGAGTATGATGAATTAAAATCAAGTTAAACAAGCCAAAATAACCTAGAAAACCAACTGGCTAAATTAACGAAGTATGATTAAAAAGCTAATATTAGTTTTTAGGGTGAGCAGGTTAGTGTACGATAACACCGCCGCCATGCCCTATTTGTGTGCGGTAATATGGAAAGGGCAGGAGTGTTCACCGATTGATTGTGCTTGTTCTTTTGACCATTGGAGACAAACAACGGCTATATAGCCGTTTGCAATTTCTAAAAAAACAATAATTACCTTTTATTTATTTAAACCAAACCATTCACAATCCATTTCTCACAAACCAAAAACCATTCTCAACCAAACAACACAAACCAAACCATTTCTCTTCTCATACCCCTATTTTTTTTAAAATGGCGGATCAAATATTGTTGTTTATTCCACCCTACATTAGCAACGATGATTTTATCCTCAAGCGTTAGTTGCTTAATTTTTTTTTTCAAAAAATCTCATCGAGCAAGCCGAACTAGAAGACACTAGCATATCTGGTAAAAAAAGACATGTCCATTGATGTGTGTAAAATGCAACATATAAATTACATCAAATGAGGCATAAAACTAACCCTTTTTTAGTACTAATGTTGGAAAAGTGTGCTTTTGTCTTCCTTTTGTATTTTCAGGAATAAATGAGCGTAAATGAACAAAAGAAACAAATATACAACAAAATCTAACATAAATACAAGAAAAGGAACAAACGTGGCATGCCCGACCCCTCGACAGCATCTTCCTAAAAAAACAAGAGAACAGAAGGCTGACCACGGCCCCGTGCCCAGCGGACACGGGGGCGTGGCCAGTTGTCTGCAGGAAGGAGAAAGCTATAGAAACTTCTATTCCCAGCACGGGGGCGTGCTCAGCTCAACACGGGCCGTGGTCAATGCTAAGATTCGCAGAATCCAAGAAAATCTTGATAGTACAGATACGCTTCTGCACACGGGGCCGTACCCAGCGGACACGGGGGCGTGTGGAGCTAATGCAGACAAATTGCAATTAATGAAGAAAGAGAATAAGGATGGACACGGGGCCGTGTCCGGGCTTCTGTGCAGGCTATAAATAGAGGTGCTAGGTTCACTTCAAAGGCATCCCTTGGCAAACCACCTCTCTCCCACTTCACCCACACTCCACCACCACTACAAACCACATCCACCACCATCATCCATCATCCATCATAGAGTGTGTGTAGTAGTCTCGGGATCCAAGATTGATAGTAAGAGTTCTTGACAATCAAAGGCCATGTTTTCCTAAGTCTCTTACATCACTTGGTGAAGACAAGCATTTATTGTAATACTTTTGATTTTTAATCTTTTCGCACTTTTTGTTTGGTTTTGTATTAATGACTTTAATAACGAGTTTCTTATGTTGAAGGTGAAACTTCCTTATCATTTGTCCGTGGTGTCTTAGCGTTATTTTACTGTCTATATAAAATAAAAGATTTACACCATTCATATCTCTACGGTCTATATAGAGATTTTTGGAACCTGGAGGTTTATACATAGAGGATTACAAAGTTTAGGGGTTGAGTTGCATGTTTTGTTTAATAGACTTTTGGGTCGATATGTATAAGTTGGGTCTAGTATGTGGTTTCGAGTGGGCCTTAGGTGTTTCGACCCATATGATTAGTATTTAAGAAAACCTCAACCTAATGGTTGAGGTTGATCAGTTGTTGAGAACAGGAAGGCCAACCGAAACCAGTTTTGTGTCTTGTATCCGTCACCTTCAATCAGTGAATGCAAGATATCTTTGGTTTGTTTTAGTTACTTTTAGTGTTTCAGTTATATTTATTCTTGAATCCACTTGTGTTTGATTTCCGCACTTACACAAGTTATTGTTTGATATCATTGAAAGATCCTCACGGGTTTTACAATTGCTATCAGAGACAAGAAACCAATTCTTGGTTTTGTTTTTGATATCATTCGGATTCAAGAAAGCCTTATTTTTACTGATCTTGGTTTGCTAGTGTTTGTTTTACAGTGGTACAGTTTTGGTTGTGTTTTCTTTTTATGGATCATACAATCTTTAAACTGTTCATCGCAAATATTGATTCAAAGTGCTGATTTTGGTTCGTGTAATTTCTGAATAGTGTTTGCTGATTTCTCAGAAGATTGTTGAGGATAAAAATTCAAAGATTTCAAAATCTTTGAATTTTGGAAGCTGCTGAAAATCAGGGATATTGGCTATAATTATCTCATAGTTTGTTTTGCAGGGACTCGACTCGCAATCTGATGTCTCGAATTATCAATTTCTCGGTCTCGACTCGCAATCAGCAACAATCTCGACTTATCAACCTCTGGTCTTGACTCGCAATCAGCAACAGTCTCGAGTTGTCAACCGTTGGTCTCGACTCACAATCGGCAACAGTCTCGAGTTATCATCCTCTTGTCTCGACTCGCAATCTACTATAGTCTCGAGTTGTCAATATTCACGTCTTGACTCGCAACTAGCATCTCGACTCACTGTCTCGAGTCGTAACGTAACTCTGCAACGTGTTTTGAAATGTGATTTAAAATTCTTGGACTTTGGACCTTTGGACTTAACAATAATTAATCAGTTAATTGAACTAAACACCAAGAAACTATGACCACAAGTAATCTAAGTGGTGACCTGGCAGCCATGAACGCTCAGCAAGAATTGGACTCAAAAATTGGAACTACTACGCGTATTCCCAGGTTGATGGATGGAAACAAATTTCCCGAATGGAAGTGGCGTTTTGAACAACATGTGAAAGTTAAGGATCCTAAAATCTGGAGATGTATTCTGAGAAGTCCTAGGGAAATTATGTATGAACGACCTTCTGATCCAGGAGTTAAAATCAAGAAGACTCATGAAGACTATACTGAAGAGGAGTTTGCTATTATCGAGGAAGATAACAGGGCAACCTCATATCTGACCATGGCTTTGGGATCAGACATTGCTATGGGATTTCGCACTTGCAAATCAGCTAAAGAAATGTGGGAAGCACTGATCGATGTCTATGAAGGTAATGAAGACATGAAAGAGAGTCGAAGGAACTTGTTAAGGCAAAACTTTAACAACTTCAATTATGTCTACGGAGAGTCTATTGATAATCAAATTCAGCGATTCGTGAAGATTGTTACTCAAATGGATTTGGAGGAAATCCTTCCTTCTAAAGCTGCTCAGCCTCGACAACTTCTAAATGCTTTGCCTAAAAGCTGGGATAATCACGTCGCAATGATCAAACGGACCAAGGACCTTGCAAGATGCACTTTGACTGAGATGATTTCTCACATCAAGGCTTGTGAGCTAGATGATAAACAGAGGGAAAATAACCACAAGTCTAGCATGCTGGCTGTAGGTTTCTCAGTTGCTTCCACTGCTTCAAACAACAACAATGCTGCACTTATTTCTCAAAGTGGATCTCAAAAGGCCACTCCTGCTTCTGCAAATGTTCATTATTCTGGATCGACTGCTCCTTCTATTGTACCGTCAACTGCTGCAGTTCCTCCAGCGAAAAGCGAGTTGATTGCATTCTTCACGCAACAGTCCAAAGAAAATCTGGAGATTGCTGCTTCTGTTATAAACTGCTTAAATGCCTTTGTTGTAGGAAAGATACAACCTCCTGGATGGTCTATGAATGATCTATATCAATTTCATCCTGATGATGCAGAAGAAATGGATATTACGTGGCAGATGGCTATGGCTGCGTTCAGAGCACAAAAGTTTGTACACAAGACTGGAAGAAACAAGTGGGATGCTCCTTTTTCAGGTTCTGCCAGTGTACCATTCAAGTTACGTTGTTACAATTGCCATGAACCGAGACACTTGGCGCGAAACTGCACTAAGCCGAGTGTCAATAAAGAACAAAATCCTGCACAACCTGCTCCAACAAACCCTGAAAGAGCTCTTGTCACTACAAATGATTCCTCAACAGTTGCTAGTGGAAGCACTCAGAGCTTAGCCCTGGTAGTTCAACCAAGTGCCAATTTTGATTGGATTGCTGAAATTCAATGTTTGAACATCTCTGCTCCAGAAAGTCAGACTGTCTCAGAAAACATTGCTTTCATGACTTCAGCTTCCGAGGACATGAATTCCGCACCTGATGATGAGATTCCAGCTGAAAATCTGGCTCTTATGACTAGGATTCTGTCAGCTCCCGTCCATGGACTTACTGCTGAAGAGGTACGTTCCGTTTTCTGTACTCCTGAATGCAGAGAAAGAGTTGAGGCATATAGGTTACATAACGCTGATTTAATTCAAGATTACAAAGATATGAAGAATAAAAACTTTACTTTGGTTAAAAATGAAAAACTTTATAAAGAAAAAATTGAAGCCCAAAGGAATTGTTGGTGCATGCGTCTGTCGACTTCGTCTTGTATCGAGTCTTGTATAGAACTAGTTAGATCAGGGCACGAAAATCAAGAAAGTGAGAATTAGTAGTGATTCTGCTTGAAATGACATTAGGTCAATTTCAAGCGAAATCAAATAGTTTCTTATTTCGCTCGAGTTTATCCTGATGATTTCGCTTGAATCAATGTTGCTTATTCCGCTTGAAATGAACATGCCATGTTTAAGCGGAATCTGATGCCTATATATAGGTCCATTCAAGCGAAATCACATAACAATTTCCAGTTTGTGCAAGAAGTGCTGCCGAAGTGTCGTCACGCTGTAAAACGTCATTATATCAATCATATCGACCGTTTAAAGTGATATTCTTGCTGAATTGACCTCAGTTTGTCTGTTTCCGCCGTTCAAACTGAGATAAACTCTTCTGATCGACTCGTTCGGGTCCGAAAACGATCCTACAAGTGGTATCAGAGCTCAGGAGGAAGAGTTCATACCAATTCAGCTGCGAATTCTGTTTTCTACACCTTCTTTTTCAAAATTCAAAGTTTTTCACGGTTAAAATTTGCTAAATTTCTCACAGAATGTGCGCAATAGTGTTTTAACAAAACCTTGAAAGTTTCAGGCCTAAAATCAATCTAAAACTAACAAATTTTGTTATTCCGCTTGAAAATCAGCATGTTAAGATGACATCAACGTGATTCCGCTTGAAAAATGGCATTGATTTCGCTTGAAACTGATATCACTCTTGAGTAGTTCCACTTGAAATTCAGAACCCGCTTGAAAATCTTGTTGATTCCGCTCGAAACATTATTCCGCTTGAAAGGAGTGGTTGATTTCGCTTGAATCAGAGGTTCCGCTTCAAAGGGTTTCGCTTGAACTTGTTATCCCGCTTGAACAAGTATTTCGCTTGCACAGACAGTTTTGAGAATTTCTTGAAATCCGAAACATGGACGAGGAATTTTATAACGCATTCGCTACCCCGGTTACCCCGATCACTATTGCACAGAACACGATGTTGGAAAATGAAACGGGGACTATGCAAAAACCGCCTAAGCTCATGAACATCGAGGAGTATAAGGGTTGGGAAGAACGTTTTGAGAACTGGGTACAAGCTAACTATTTAGATGCTTGGGAATGTGTTGAGACAAAATACGTTAGACCGACAAATGACGATGAAGAGGAGATTGCTATCAAGGATATGAGCATTAATGATAAAAAGAAATACAAAAATGAGAAAATGATGCTAAGTCTGCTACAACAAGCTATGAAAGAAGACATCATGGTCTTATTGCAACATAATGGAAGTTCTTATTCGATTTGGAAAGCTTTAAGATCAAAGTTTGTTGGTAGTCAAGAAATGATCAAGAACAAGAAATCACTTCTGAAGAAAGAGTTTGATTTGTTTCATGGTTTAAAGAATGAGAGCACAAAGTAGATAATCGAAAGATACTGCAATCTGTTGGTAAATCTAAGAAGGGTGAGCATCAACAAAGACAATGAAGAGCTGATAGAGAAGCTAGCTGATGCGTTGCCACACGAAACTTGGGGTACATATCTCATGATGCTAAGAAACAAGAAAGGTTTCAGCAATCTGACACTTAGCAAATTTATTGAAAAGATTGAGGCTCAGGAGATGGAACAGAGAAAGATCTCGAGAATGAAAGATTTCGAAGGTGAACAAGACATTGGGTTGTATTACAAAGCAGGGTTGAATGACAAAACCACAAATTTTTCACCAAAGGTAGAAACTGCTCTTAATGCAAAGAGTTCATCTGGAAGTTCATCTAAAGGATCAAATAGCAATACCAGTTTTTCATCATATCCGTCTTTTGATCCAAACATCTCAACAAAGAAAAATGGAAAGAAGCTTCAGTGCAACATTGTTTTGAATCTTGAGGATGATCAAGATTATACAGAAGAAATTGCAAAGAGCCATATGTCTTTGTTGGGAACTGTGTTGGAATCATATGGAAGTTTCGTTGCAGGTCGGATCGGAAATCCAATGCTTACAAAGGAGGATTACGATCAGATTGATGCTGAAGAAATGGAATTAGTGGATATAAAATGGTGTTTGGCTAGTGTGTTGAGACGAGCTGAGAAATTTAAGCAGATCACAGGAAGAGATGATCTCCGTGAGGCTAATGTTTCTACTTTAGATTTTGATAAATCTAAAGTCACTTGTTTTCGTTGTAGGGAAAAAGGACACTTCAAGAGGGAGTGCACTAATCACGAAGCAAGTGGAGCTTAAAATCCATTCAACAACAATGATTACTACCGGAAGGCAATATAGCATCAAGTTGCTCAACAATCATATCAACAAGAACCGCAAGTTGCACATGGGAGAAAAGTCATAGAAGAATCGTCAAAGAGAGCTTGCATGGTGAATCAAGATGAAAAGAAGCCATCAACAGAATTCAACTGGGACAAATATAAACCAGTTGATGGTAAAGCATGTTTGATAGATCAAGATGATGAAAAGTTACCTGAAGGCTTCAACTGGGAAGGTTTTAGTTGGGATGATTATGATCCTAACAAAACTTCAAGTCACAAAGCATTTGTTGCTCGTATTAAAGAAGATAGTGATGATGATGGTACTGAGTATTATGCCAAAAGAATGGCACAACACTTGAAGATGCTGGCTGAAAGTGACAGTGAAGATGAGAAAGCTAAGCAAAAAAAGAAAAAGGTCAAAACACCGGTCAGCAGTGATGATGAAGATGTTCCGGTGGTCAGAAGAAAAGTAAAGGAAGTTCCAGCTTTCAAGATTGATGAAGAAGCTGTTGCAAAGAAGAATCCAGTGATTTGTGAAAATTGTGAAGCAATGAAGAAACAAAACAGTTCATTGACTCACAACATGAACAGATTGAAGGAATCTTATGATGTGCTGAACAAAGCCATGAATATGTACAATGATACAAGTGAAGAACAGTCAACAGCAATGAAGACACTTCAAGGAGCGTTTATGATCAAACAGAAAGTTGTGAACAACTACATCGAGAAGTGTGCTGTTCTAGAACAAAAACTGGAGGCTCAAAGAATTAAAACCGAAAGAGTTAATCGTTTGTTGAAAAGTTACTCATGTACTTCTTATGTCATTGACAGGATTTATCCAACTGTTGAAGGCATGAAGGCATTCGAAGAGAATGAAGTGACAGAAGAACAAACTTAAGAAAAGACTCCAGAGAAGAAAAACGAAAAGAAGAATGACACAAAGAAAAAGACTGATAGGAAGAATTCTGATCAGAAACAAGGTGTCAATTACAACAAGTGTCCACCCCGCTGGAAAACGGATATTTGCCCAGAAATCCAAATTCTGAAAGAGTCCAAAAGGCAACAAACTAACAGTGGGAGTCGGAGTCCTCTGTCAATTTGCCAGAAAATATTGATGTCACGTTTACATCGTCTGACACTGATCAACAATCTCAATTAATGAAGAAAGTGGTGGATCATGTGTTAGATAACGATGAAACTGAGGAGTCAAAGTCGGAGTCAAAGTCTGAGTCCAGCACTCCAGGTCAAAATGAAAAACAGGGCAAAAGAGTTTATGATAAAGAATTCTTGTTATCAAAATTTAATTTGAATGACGAAACATTTAAAGTGGCATATACTTTGAATAATTCTGACAAATTATATTCTGATGAGGAATTTCCAATAGAGGTGTCAAAACTGAGATGATAAAAAAGGTTTTCAAACTAACAGAAATCAATATTTCTGAAATAAAAGATTTAAATCTTACTGATAAACCTAAAAAATACACCTCAAGAATTCAACAAAGAGAAAACAAGAAAAAAGGTTACGGTTCTGGTTCTGGTTATCGAAAGAAACCAAACCATAACGGTAATTTCAAAAAGAAAGGTCTTGGTTTTACTCCAACAGAAAAACAGAAAAATGAAAGATATGTTCGAGATTTTAAATCAAAAATGACATTTGTTTCAGGTACATCTTCTGAAGAAGAAAAAGAAAAGTTGTTCAGAAAGCAATCAAACAGAGATTTCCTTACAAAAAAGCAAGAAGAAATGAAGACTGTTGATCAGAAGAAGGAAACTCGAACCTGTTTCAAATGTGGAAAAAGTGGTCATATTACCAAAAAGTGTTCACAGGCAATTCATACCAAACAGGGAGTTTCTAAACTGAAAGAGAAAGTGATTTGAGTTTGAACCACCAATTGATAGAACCAAACTATTCAAAAATTCAAAATTTGAAATTGGTGAATGTTCAAACAGATTTTACAAGAAAAGAGCTAAATCTGACAACCAGAAATGGGTTGTTAAGAAGTCTGTTGATAGTTCTAGCGATGATTCTGATAGGTCAAAATCAGAGGAGCTATCTTCTGGCGATGAGTCTGATTCCATAAAATCAGAGGAGCCACAGGTTGAGAGAAATGGTGAAGAATTAGTTCTGACTGTGGATGATGAGAATTTTCCACCACTTCGGGCTGAAAATTTTAAGAACAAAATTGGTAAAGTTGAAATTTCAAACCAATTTTATTCTGATAAAAAGATTTTCGATGTTGAAAAGGACTTTAACCCCAAAGTAAAACACATCTTTGGAAAAATGATTGACCGAAAAGTCAAAGGGGTTAAAAAGTTCAATGAGAAGAAGATGGGAGGTAAGAAACCCAGTGTTGGTAGCTCGGTAACACCCAAGGCTGGTCAGGCTTGGGTGGATATATTCTTTGAATAGAAAAACTTGACTTGCCGGAGCTCCCAGGTTGGTAATCGTGGAGCATGAATCGGCATATTTCTTGAGAAATTCATGTAAAGTGATTTCGTCTTACAAGTGGTACAGAGGTTGGACTGTGCATATTTGAATGTGGTAAATCAGGGACATTAACTTGTACCTGATTTCCTACAAGTGGTTAAAAATGAACAATGTGATGAGTTTACCCTGAACCTACAAATGGTAAAATCAACTAAACTTATTTTCCGGAAAACCCATTTTGATTAAAACAAACTTAAGTGTTTTGAAATCTTAATGGGAAAATAGTTTGTTGAGAAGGGGAGTTCTGATTGTTTATGCTGAGTGAATGGAGGATTGAAGCAATTCACAACAGTTGTCAACTTTGTTTGTACAGTTTGTTTTCAAATTTCTTTAAATGTGTTTGCATTTTAGGGGGAGTAAAAATTTCAGAAAATCCAAAAACATTAGAAAATTTGAAAAAGCCAAAAACATGATAAAACAAAAATGAGTTTTGTTGTGAAAAAGAGGAAATGATAGTACATCAGTGGACTATCACAACACGCTAAAGAGATGTAAAGTAAAAATGTGATAAACAATCTCACTGCGGACATGCCAGTAGTTTTTGCACATTTAGTAGATTGTGACGAGATATAAACCTAAAATTTCAAACTTACTTATCTCGTGGGTAACATTTCTTGGATATATGGGTAACCCCCGAAATCTTGTTTGAAAGGTCCCTTTTTCTGAGATACTAGGTCTTTATACTCAGTGATATCTAGGGTATTATCACGGGACTTCTGATTTTGCGGAAGCAATGGCCTAGTCCCCGTATAATACTTTGCAAATTGCTTGAAATATAGCGCCGCCCTCAGCATAAAAATGATGAAACGTTGAAAAATGCTAATCATTGCTGTTGAAGAAAAGATCCTCTAAAGGGGACACACCTAAAACTCGGGTCGTCATCTCTCTACTGAACGGAAGTTCTGACCTGAGCTCTCACGGTTTCGCAGTTAACTCCTTACAGATATCATCTAGGTATACTCACCTGTAAGACTGAATATTGGGATCTGGATACGGGAGTATATTCAAGTAGTGGGACACGCGAATAAGTTTAAGTGCTTAAGACATTAATTCGTATCTCGAAACAGTTGAACTTTGTGTGAGAATTTAAGTGGATCAATATACTGACAATCTAGGTGAATTGTTTAGAACTTAAAATGAAATGAAGCTTAACGGTGTTGGTGATTTGTCTCAGATACTGATATGATCCTCTTACACAAACTCACAGAAATATTGTCTGTAAATATTTCTTTAATGCATTTCATATTATTCAAAAATCCAAAAAGATTTTTTTGTGTGTTTTAGCATAAATTTTGAAAAATTCAAAAAGATTTTCGGCGACTGGTGTTGAAGAGCTGATGTTCAAAATCCCAAGTGCTAAACATGATGAACAAATGGTTTGGGTGAAATGATTTGAGATGTTTTGAAATGAAATGAGAAAAGTTATTTGAAATAAAAATTGTATTTCTGCAAGTGGTTCGTCAGAAATCTGCAAGTAGTGTCTAAGATTGTCAAATCTTTATCATAATAAGCTTATGTTTGTGGTAGAGAATGTGCAGGTTTGAGTAAGAGCTGAGTTAATCGATCATGAAAAGCTTGTGATTAAGGAGAGCCAGGATTTCGATTCAGAACAGAGTATAAGCTAGGCAACGATCTTGAACCTGTGAAAGCCAGACTACGATCCCAGCTTACTGAGAGGGGGAGTCCGAATGACAAAGAGCCAGGTTCTGATCATGAAATTGTTGATGCTGATGAATTTAAAGATTCAACATTCGAGAGGGAGTGTATTTGTTTGAAGAGAGAGTTGTGAAGGATGCTTTATAGTGTAAGATACTTTGAAAAGAAGCCCGAAGACTGATAAAGATTAAAGATGTGAAGACTCGACACTGAAGACTCGTCAACATTCGAGGGGGAGTTTGTTGGTGCATGCGTCTGTCGACTTCGTCTTATATCGAGTCTTGTATAGAACTAGTTAGATCAGGGCACGAAAATCAAGAAAGTGAGAATTAGTAGTGATTCCGCTTGAAATGACATTAGGTCAATTTCTAGCAAAATCAAATAGTTTCTTATTTCGCTTGAGTTTATCCTGATGATTTCGCTTGAATCAATGTTGCTTATTCCGCTTGAAATGAACATGTCATGTTCAAGCGGAATCTGATGCCTATATATAGGCCCATTCAAGCGAAATCACATAACAATTTTCCGGTTTGTGCAACGAAGTGCTTCCGAAGTGTCGTCACGCTGTAAAACGTCATTATATCAATCAAATCGACAGTTTAAAGTGATATTCTTGCTGAATTGACCTCAGTTTGTCTGTTTCCGCCGTTCAAACTGAGATAAACTCTTCTGATCGACTCGTTCGGGTCCGAAAACGATCCTACAGGAATGATATCATCAAATTGAAAGATAAATCAGCGTTAAAAATTGTAACTATCGATATGATCAAGCGGTGATTAATGACTTGACCAAGGAGCTAGAAGACATCAAGTTGAAATATCAAATTAAAGAAACTAATATTAAAAAATATGACACTTCTAGCAAATTGGTCAAGGACATTTGTGATATTCAGTTAGAGTACAAAGAAAAGAAAGGGGCTGGTTTGGGATACAATAAAACTCCTCCTCCATACAATCATAATTATACCTATATGCCTTACACGAAAGAGGAGTTAATGAATGAGGGCAAGATGACTTACGGCCCAAAACCGATAAGTCATCAATCAACAACCAATTTGTTGATAATAAACAACCAGCTCCGTCAATGAATTTTGTCTCTAAAGGAAACGTTGATCCTAACAGATCATTTACATTTGCAGATGAAAAAGTAGACTTAAAGTGTGAAGATAGTATTGAGGAGAACAAGCTAGTGTTTCTGATTTTTCTAAATCTTATTTTAATGAAACTGATTCTGGTTTTGTGTTGGGACAAAATATTTTTCGTATGCTTGCTTCTTTTTCGTCTAGTGGGTCTGATGTTTTGGGCAAGACTGATGATGTTTGTGTTGAATCTTTGAATAATAAGTCTGGTGATGAATGTTTTTCAGTTAATGATTGGGAATGTGATGTTTCTAACCCTTCAGTTGATGATAGTGTTGTAGGTGAGGTCCCTCAGGATACATTCAGTGAAACCACTGAAACTACTGCTCAAGAAAATCAAGAATATCCCGATTCTTCTTCTGAATCGGTCTCAGTGGGCGTCGCTAATGTTGAATCTAGTGGGACCCCACTGGAAACCATTGCCGAAAGCAAATCTCAATTAGATTTACATGATACATATGTTGAAGAAACATGTGTTGATGAAATTTCAACTTATTCTGAAATTAAAACTAAGTCAGAATCCATTGACGAAGAAAAGAAGGTTGAAATAAACAAACAGTCACCAACAAATGTTTTTGAAAATAAAACTGAAATTGAACCACCGACTTTTCAAAATGATGATGATCACAGTAAGAAGGATGAGTCTCATTCTCCATCTACATCTCATGCTTGTGCAAATTCTAATCAGCAGGGACCAAATTGCTCAAAACGGAAGCAAGCTAAACAGGCTAGACAAGCAATGAAAATAAAACAGTCTCATTTATTAAATCCCGACAGATCCACACCTGCTATGAAAAATCAAAATACTCACACTTTGAAACGACAAACATGTTTCAACTGTAGTATTGCTAGACACATCGCAAGAAATTGTGTTCAACTCCCCATAGTGCAATCTAAGCATAAGAGTTCTCAAAATCAGAAGGCTAAGCCAAATCGATCTTCTTATTTAGAGCCAGTGAAAGCTGCAAGGATTGAGGCAATGAAAAATAACAATCGTAAGGCTAAGCCCTCTGATCATGACTAAAATGCAGCCAAACAAAGAAATCCAAATTGTCAAAATAATTTTCAAAGAAATCAATATAAAGCTTTTGGAAATTACAGTTACAAGTGGTCATATCAATACTGTAAACCCAAAGCTAAAGCTGCTCCGTCAAACACATGTTCAGACAAATTTGTTAACAAAAACAAATCAAAGTTTTTGAATAAAGACAATCTAGTTTGGCAGAAAGTGACATACATTGATGCACAAGGAAAACCCAGATCCACTATGGGCTGGGTTCCTAAATCTAATTGATCCCGCTAATCGTGCAGGAACAACTGTGGAGGACTACCGTGCGACTTTGGTACATGGATAGTGGCTGTTCTAGGCACTTGACAGGAGACTTGTCTCAACTTGTCAATGTTAGAGAATTTGATGGTGGATATGTCTTTTTTGCGGGAGGAGAATCAAGCAAAATCACATTTAAAGGAATAGTGAGAAACGGCGTTTTAACTTTCGAAAATGTGAATTATGTCCCAGAACTGAAACACAACTTGCCGAGTATCTCACAAATTTGTGACAGAGGTAATTCGGTTCATTTCACCAAGAAGGGATGTTATGTGCTTAAACCAGGAATCGTGATACTAGAAGATTGGTTTTTCATGACTGCTGAAAGACGGGGAAATGCATATATTATCGACATGAACAAGAAATCATGTGAAGAAATTACTTGCTTTTTCTCGAAGATTTCAGAGCATGACGGTCTGTTGTGGCATCGTCGTCTTGGACATGTGAATATGAAAAATCTGAACCGTCTAGCTAAAGGCGAATTGGTCCGTGATCTACCAATCAAAGACTTCATGCTGGTAGAGAAGTGTGTTGCTTGAGCCAAAGGAAAAGCCCATCGAAAGCCTCATAAGTCCAAGTCTACTCCTTCAACAAAAGCTGTACTTGAGCTGCTACACATGGATCTCTTTGGTCCAGTGAACGTTCTGAGTATTGGCAAGAAGGCGTATTGTCTTGTGATCGTCGATGACTATTCTCGTTACACATGGGTTTGCCTTCTTGGTCACAAAAACGAGGGTGCAAGTTTGATCAAACAGTTTGTCACTCTAGTGGAAAATCAGGCCAGTACAAGGGTGAAAGCAATTCGATCAGAAAATGGAACGGAATTCAAAAATATCACATTGGATACATTCTGTATAGAAAAGGGAATCGAACGACAGTACAGTGAACCACGAACTCCACAACAAAATGGAGTAGCTAAGAGACGAAATCGTACTCTTATTGAGGCTGCACGAACCATGCTGGCCGACTCAAAAATATCACCTTGGATACATTCTTGGCCGAAGCAGTTAACACGGCTTGTTACATCCAGAATCATGCTTTAGTAAATAAACGTCACATGAAAACTCCTTACGAGATTCTGGAAGGACGTAAACCCTCTGTCTCACACTTTCCTATCTTTGGTTGTCCGTGTGTTTTATTACTCATGGACACTAATGGGAAGTTTGAAGTCAAAGGGATGAATGTTTCTTTATTGGGTACGCTAAAGGATCCTCCTATAGAGTATACAATAAAGTAACCAAGAAAGTCGTCAAGTCGTGTAATGTTGAATGGCTTGAAGAAAACTCTATGGACGCTAGAGTTGGTCCAGATTGGCTATATGATTATGCTGATTTGCTCAAATCTTTTAGCATTATGTCCAGTGTTTCTTCTGATGCAGGTGTGTCGAGTATGAAACAACCAGTTTCATTTGGTGATACGGAAGAATTAGAACATGACGAAGGGATCTTGAGAAATCACACCATTGATCCACCTGGAATGCGATTTTCTAAGCATCCAACGTCTCATCAAACCTTTGATGGTGCACAATCTAGCGGCGTTTCTTCAAATGGATCTGGATCAGAACTGTTTGCTGATCCTATTCCTGAAGATTGTACTGTCACTACTCGTGTGGTTCGCAGTCCGCCAGCACCTAATGA
The DNA here is from genome assembly GCF_002127325.2 of Helianthus annuus. Taxonomy (NCBI): domain Eukaryota; kingdom Viridiplantae; phylum Streptophyta; class Magnoliopsida; order Asterales; family Asteraceae; genus Helianthus; species Helianthus annuus. The sequence continues at coordinate 141,299,101 of NC_035440.2, forward strand.
GAGGGAGTTAAGCAACATCAACACAATTCAAGACGAGACCATACCTGAATTTGCCATTCCAACAAGCGTTCAAAGAAATCATCCTATTGAGAACGTAATCGGTCCTGTTAATCCAGGAGTTCAGACCAGGAGCCAATTAGGAACCATTAATCTATGCTTATACTCCAGCTATATTTCTCAAATTGAACCTAAAACCATTGATGTAGCTTTGCAGGAACCAGGCTGGGTTGACGCTATGTATGAAGAGCTGAACCAGTTCGAGAAGCTAGGAGTATGGAAACTTGTGGAGTTGCCAAAACGGAAACGCAAACTTAGATCTCGCTGGGTTTTCAGAAACAAGCAAGATTCTGCAGGAGTTATTGTTCGAAATAAAGTACGATTAGTGGCTAAGGATTCAAACAGATAGAGGGACTGGATTATGATGAAGTTTACGTCCCGGTTGCCCGACTTGAAGTAATCCAGATCTTCTTAGCATACGCATCCTACATGGGGTTCACTGTTTACTAGATGGATGTCAAGACTGCGTTTTTGTATGGAGATGTGAAGGAGGAAATCTTTGTTGAGCAACCACCGGGTTTATTCATCCAGACTATCCAGAATATGCCTACAAGCTTGATAAGGCATTATATGGATAGCACCAAGCACCTAGAGCTTGTTATGCAACGCTGACTGAACATCTTCTGGCTCATGGCTACACACGAGGCACGATAGGCCAGACTCTGTTTATTAAGAGAGTGGGAAAGGATCTGATACTGGTTCAAATCTATGTCGATGATATTATCTTCGGATCAACAAGTGATGCTCTTTGCAAGGAATTTGAGGGAGTTATGAAATAGAAGTTCGAGATGAGTGCGCTCGGAGAAATGACACTGTTCTTGGGTTTACAAGTTAAACAAGATTCTCGAGGCATTCTAATTCATCAAGGGAAATATGTGGATGATGTGCTGAAAAAATTTAAGTTCACAGACGCTAAACCGGCTGAAACTCCAACGACATAAAGACCGTTGCTGACTGAAGATGCAGAAGGATCCCCTGTTGATCAACGCCTTTATAGGTCCTTGATCGGATCTTTGATGTATCTGACAGCGAGCCATCCAGACATTATGTTTGCTGTCTGCAACTACGCGCGATATCAGGCTAATCCTAAAACTTCTCATCTTACTGCTGTTAAACGAATCTTTCGGTACCTTAAAGGCCGACCTCGGTTTGGTCTATGGTATCCGAGGGATTCAAATTTTGACATGTTTGCATTTTCTGATAGTAATTTTGGAGGCACTGACAAGGACAGGAAATCCACATCAGCTGGATGTCAATTTTTGGGTGATAGAGTCATTTCTTGGCAATGCAAGAAACAGCAAACGGTGGCAATTTCAACAGCTGAAGCAGAGTATGTCGCAGCTTCGGCGTCTTGCTCCCAAGTAGTGTGGATGCAACATCAATTGCAGGACTACGGTTTGACTTACCTTAACACAACCATATACTGTGATAATGATGCTGCCATACAAATTGTGAAAAATCCTGTCTTCCACTAAAAAACCAAGCACATTGATATTAAAGTCCATTTTATACGAGACTACTTTGACAGAGGTCTTATCAAACTGGAGCAAATCGATACAGATGCAAATGCTGCCGATTTGTTCACAAAACCTGTCAGCAGTTCGAAATTTCAAGTTCTTGTGGATTTTCTGAAAAAGATCCGTTTTACTGACTGAGCATGTTTTTGATTTTTTGTAGGTAAGTTTGTTCATAAAGTTTTCTATTCTTAGGTAGTTTTTATTTATGCACAAATTTAGGGGGAGAAAATTTTTGAAAAATACAAAAACATTGAAAAATTCTTGAAAATACAAAAACATTGAATATTTTGAAAAATTCAAAAAGAAGCATTGCGTGATATGGGAAATGAAATAAAATTTCACATTATGATAAAGGGCTGACTCATGTAAGACCAGTATCAAAAATAGTTTGACTCTAGTATGATGTGTTGGTAGGCTCTATCCTTAAGACTGGAAACATTGGCTGTTTCTGTTAAGAACTAAATTAGTATATGACCCCACGAAAGAAAGTCACTTGGAATTAGCTCATTTCTATTTGAATGCCTGTATGTTGTCCCGATACACACAATTTTGGTCTGGTTCTGAAATCTTCTCTGAAAAAGTCGTGTATCTCCTCTGTTTTGCGTGAGCAATGACCTGGAGGTGCTAGGTAGTGCTTAGCTTCTGTTTTGCGTGAGCAAAGACCTAGCTGAGCGTCTGTCGTCTTATAGATCAATTAAACACCCGAAAGAGGCCTTCAAGTGCCCAAAAGAAACCCAAGAAACCAATATCAAACTGAGAAAAACTCATTTGATCTGTATATTATATCTTCTCTGCTTATGATCTGTTCGGTTCTCTTCTCAACCTATTCCCAGTTAAGATTTCAGAAGTCTGGAACGGACTTGTGAGATATGTGGTAGGGAAACTGCTTGCATGATAGAGTGTGCTGTCTATAATTCCTGGATCTGATTAGTATTTGTTTGGGTGTTCATTGTTAAGACATCAAAACATGATAAAATGAGTTAACAGGCAGTTATATGGAAAAGGCCTAGGGAGACGAGTTTAAGTGGACAAATATACTGGCAATTATCTAGATCATTCAGTAGTAGATCAGTGTTGAGAAGTGATGTCAGGCCCGAAACCTCGTGATTTGATCCCTGAGCAAGCATGATATTTCGTATTTTGTTTTGTAAATAATAGTTCATATTATTTATTTTTTGTGTTTTTAGGTTTGATCTCGTAAAACGTGCTCGGAAAGTTAAAGGATCATCTATGAAATATTATTTTATCTTTAAAGGGATTTTTAAATAATAATTGTTAAATTATGTTTAAGTAAAATCCTGGAAATTGTTTTTGTATTATGGTCTTGACTCGTGAACGTGGTTTGGCCCAATATGTGAGCCGGTCTTGACTCGAGATCATGGTCTCGGCCCAATCAAAGGCTCGACCCATGGTATTTGAGGTATTTAAGGAGGTTTCGAGTCGAGACCACATTTTTCACTTGAGACCTCCCATTATTGCTCTCAACTCTCTCTCATTTTTCCGGAGAAGGTCACTGTTTCTGAGGAGTTTCTTCTAGATCTCGACTCATCATTATCAATCATTTGAAGGTATTTTGAAGATTTAATGATGATTAGTTGATGTTTTGCAGGTGGGATTTAAAGATTAGATGAAGATTTGTTGAAGATTTGAAGTTGCTTATGAACCCTAGGGGCTAGGAAATATTATTTTATCTTTAAAGGGATTTTTAAATAATAATTGTTAAATTATGTTTAAGTAAAATCCTGGAAATTGTTTTTGTATTATGGTCTTGACTGGTGAACGTGGTTTGGCCCAATATCTGAGCCGGTCTTGACTCGAGATCATGTTCTCGGCCCAATCAAAGGCCCGACCCATGGTATTTGAGGTATTCAAGGAGGTTTCGAGTCGAGACCTCATTTTTTCACTCGAGACCTCCCATTGTTGCTCTCAACTCTATCTCATTTTTCCGGCGAAGGTCACTATTTCCGACGAGTTTCTTCTAGATCTCGACTCATCATTATCAATCATTTGAAGGTATTTTGAAGATTTAATGATGATTAGTTGAAGTTTTGATGTGGGATTTAAATATTAGATGAAGATTTGTTGAAGATTTGAAGTTGCTTATGAACCATAATAATGAGCTTATTTGGGACTTCAAAGAAATTCAAGATTGTTTTTGGATTTTGATCCAAAATTATTCAGATGATTGGTGTTTATGGGGTCTTGACTCAGATTGCGGCTCCTCTTATATGAGGACTCGAGACTTGTGGTTGCAAGTCGCAACCTCGTTGATTTCGATTGAGGTCTCGACTCGTAATCACACGGTCTTGACTGGGATTTCGACTCGATAACGTGTGGTCTCGACTCAAAATCTTACCATCTCGACTCGAAATCTCATGGTCTCGAGTCAAGTCACACCCTTTCGCTCGCAATCTGATTGTGAACTTTTGACCCATACTGATTGTTGACTTAAAATTTGCATTAGCTTGTAAATTTTGAATCATGCCAACAATGGATTTTGTTGGTGCATACGTCTGTCGACTTCGTCTTGTATCGAGTCTTGAATTAAAATAGATAGATTAGGGCACGTTTTACGAGAAAAATGTCAAATATAGGTGTGAAGGGTATTTCGCACGAAATAGCATTTTGCTATTTTGCACGAAATCAACTCTGGGTATTTCGCAGGAAATCACTCTTTCGTGTGAAAGTGATTTCGCATGGAATGGTTTCGTACGAAATCACCTCTCCTATAAATACTAGGTGTGCCTTGTCATTTGAAACTTTCCGGTTTCATTGTCGAACTGCTGCCGAAGTGTCTACTCACTGTAAAACTTTGTCAAATCAATAAACAAGACATTTAAAGTGAATTGCAAGCTGTTTCGAACTCAATACGTTAGTTTCCGCCTCTCGTATTGAGAAGAACACCTCTGAACGACTCGTTTCGGGCCTAAAAACGATCCTACAAATTTCACAACCATATATCTATACTTATCAAAGTTTGGTTTGTTTAGGATATGGATCTGAGGTTTATTTCAACGCACAATCAGGCGGGATATCTTGCACCACCTCCAGAGAAACACAGGGGAATGTATACTTCTTTGATCAAAGGATTGAATAGCTGCAGGATAGTTCACGCACTACGGGAAAACCCTGTTGTCTACGAAAGCCTTATTCAAGATTTCTGGAAGACTGCAAGGTTTGATGCACTTGAAGCTGAAGGCAAAGGAGCAATAGTTGCTGAGATTCAAGAAAAGGTTCTCTGTGACAGAGCAGATGATATGAGAGGTGCTACAGTTTAACGATCAAGAAACTGATCCTATTGAGCTTCTAGCAGGGACTTTGGAAGCAATTTTGCCACGATTAAGTTATGAAGGAAAGTACCCGTCATTGGTGAAGAAATTTGTGCATCCATATTGGCTTCTGTTAGTGCACATGTTCATTCTTTGCATGACAGAAAATTGAGGAGGCACAGATCAGTGGAACATCACACAGTCTGCTGCTCTTACTTGTCTGATAACAAATGAACCTTTCAATTGTTCGAAGTATATATTTGAAGGCATGAAGAGAAATGTGACAGGAGTTCGAAAGGACAAATTTCTTTTGTATCCAAGATTCTTGCAGATGGTTCTTAATGCTCGTTATCCAGAGTTACTGAGATCTGGAAACACCTTTGAGTTGAAGCCCATGGGTCCTGCGTGTTTCGGTGCTCTCACTCCTAAAAAGGGTACTGAAAAGAAATTTTAAGGTTTAATTCCTCTGGAGAAGTTTGGTCAATTTGCTGAGACCGAAGATGTAGTTTCTAATCCAGTGCTAGTGCAACCTGTTCCTGTAAACGCTGCAAAAATCAACGCACCTTTGAATGCTATGATTGCTGAAGAGCATGATGTTCAAGGTGTGGCTGAAGATGAGCCTGAGACAGAGGTTCTTACTATCACCTCTGACGATGAAGGTATTGAAATTAGTTGTGATGATGAAGATGAAGCAGAGCTTCCTCCTGAAGCTGATGTTAGTTCTGATGTTTCTACTGTTCAAATGCCTGTGATTTCATCTAAAAGTTTGTCTCAGCTGTTGAAGTCTATAACTGAAAAGATTAGAAATCCTCCTTCCAATCCTTCAGTTCATATTGAAGAGCAAACATTTAGTGACCCAAGGGATCCTGATTCATTGCCTTTGAAGCGGAAAAGGAGGGATCCTCAACTTGGAATGTAAGTTGAACAAAACAAAGATCAACCCATGAATGATGCTGAAGATGATGATGGCTTATATGATTTCGATTTTGAGAAGAATGTCACTGATACCACCACCGCTACTGATGATATCTTTGAGTTTAATGTTGATACTCAAAGAATTGATTTGGAAACCACCACTGCAGATATACCAGTTACCAATGTTGTTTCTGATCCTGTCATCGAATCAACACCACCTGTTACAACTGTTATTGCAGGTTCATCCGGAATTGTTCATGAAGAGCCTGGTAGTTCAAGTGGTAAGAGGCCTGAAGAGCCATTAAGGATGCTATTTGACGATGATTCAAGTGATGATGATGAGTTTATCAGCATGAGGGAAATGAAGAAATGACTAGTTGTGCTTGAGCAAGATTCGATTCATAAAGACGCCAAGCTCATTCAGCTTGAAGATACCATAGTGAAAAAGAATCAACAAATTGATCAGCTTCAAGGTGACGTCAGTTTGTTGTTCAACATGGTTTATGATCTGCGTGGAAAGTTGGAAAAGAAGTTTGGTAGAGAGTTTTCTGATCCAACTGATGTGGAAAGTCGAAGAAAAGCTGATGAAGATAGAGCGAGAGCCTTTGCTGAACGGAATGCTGCCATGGAGCATTATTTCACTAAGATGTAGAGGCTGACAAGGCAAAGGCAGAATCAAGAAGAAAAGAGAGTTTGTTATTCTGAAAAATAAGAATCTCAATCCAGAAGATGAAGATGCTAATGCTACTCATCACTTGATGGATGTTGGTGAAACTCTCTATGATAAAGTTAGGAATCGTTCTGGAGTAGTTAGCTGGGGTTTTGATCTTGACCGACGAAGGTGGTGGATTAAAAGAAAAGTTGGACCTGTTGAATGGTATAAAAATCCCGCTCAATTTCAAACGTTCACTAAGGTGGATTTGATCACTTTGTCAAAGGCACCCTACGTTGATGATAAGCCTGGTGGTCGTGGGTATTTCTTTTTCGAAAGATTGCAGAGGGAAGTTGCTAGTGATTTTCCTTCAATGCATACTGCCGAATCTTTTGTAACTCCAGCTGAAAAGGGAGTTAGGGGTCCATACACCAACAAGCGAATGAAGATTGTACACTAGCCACCAACTGACACAGAAAATACTATTCCTTTGGTCAAGAAAGTTCCAAAAGGTGCTCTGAAGACCTTGCATTTCTGGGCTTATGATGAGCGTCTAGGGCAAGCAGTGATGGTTTGTGATGCTGAAGTGAGTTTTCGTATGGTTGAGCAAGTTGATCTGCTAAATCTAGCCTATGAAGATTTGGAAGTACTAGCTCGTAACCAGATTAGAGCTACTGAAAAATATGAAGAAATAGCTAAAGGATGGACTGCTGCTGTTGCTTCAGCCATTCACATACGCACAAAAGGATTTGGTGGTTTCAAGGATCGTTTGGGTGGTGACAGTGGACGTTGAAGTCTCAAGAACCTATATGCATAAACCTAGGGGGAGATTGTTGGAACCTGAAGGTTTATACATAGAGGATTACAAAGTTTAGGGGTTGATTTATATGTTTTGTTTAATAGACTTTTGGGTCGATATGTATAAGTTGGGTCTAGTATGTGGTTTCAAGTGGGCCTTAGGGGTTTCGACCCATGTGATTAGTATTTAAGCAAACCTCAACCTAATGGTTGAGGTTGATCAGTTGTTGAGAACAGGAAGGCCAGCCGAAACCAGTTTTGTGTCTTGTATCCGTCACCTTCAATCAGTGAATGCAAGATATCTTTGGTTTGTTTTAGTTACTTTTAGTGTTTTGGTTATATTTATATTTGAATCCACTTGTGTTTGATTTCTGAACTTACACAAGTTATTGTTTAATATCATTGAAAGATCCTCACGGGTTTTACAGAGATATGTTGGCTACCTGGTCGGGGGTTAAGGGAATGGTTTGGTAAGGTTCTTGCCTTGTTCAGTGTATAGATCCTGCAAGGACCTGGGTCAAGCTTACTAGGACCTCCTTCAATTCCCACTGGTATTGGATGACGAGGTTGCGAATGGCTTGATCCCCTTATATGTAAACTACTATTAATACATTAACCCGACTACTTGGGATTGTATCCCTGCTGACTCAAACCACTTAGCCGAGGGTAACGTCACCTTCAAAAGAGGGGCCTACCACATTACGCATTAATAACTTAATTAATTATCTTTAAATATTCCGACCCTTTAGGATTGTATCCTTGCTGACTCAAACTACTGGGTTGAGGGTAACATCACCTTCAAAAGAGGGGCCTACTACTATAACTAAGATAATTTCTTAAAAAGTTCAAAAGTGCGGAAATCATCAAAGGTTACACTAAAGGCGAGTCGGATCCAATTGATTCATCTTGTCTATCTGTCTTTAATTTTATTTTATTTTCAACATTTTTAGTTTTTAATTTTCATGCTTAAAACTTTTTCTAAATTTTTTGATTTGATTAGACGTTGAGGATAAACTGTAAGTCCCAAACAACCCGAGATATCACTCAAAGGTTTAATCGAACGCGGAATATAAGATCAAACCACAAGAACAAAAAGAAAAAATATTATTACCAAACTTTGTGCCGCTGCTTCGATCGCACACGGTTTCAACGAACCGTTCTGTACGATCTCTAAGAAGATTGAACACGCTCTCTAGGAACGTCTGGTACAATCTCTAAGAACCTTGCACACAATCTCTAGGATTGTCTGGTATAAGGTTCTCTATGGGGGATTACATGATTGAAAAAATGAGAGAGCTACCTAATAATAAACTAGACATGACAATAAATAGGAGCATCTAACCAATTGGCCCACATGGCCTAGCCCAAACCCAAGTCCTAATCTAAGCCCAATAAACATAAACGTGTACAATAAAGATAAGCGTAAAACTATACAATTTCTGGGCCTTACAATATCCCCCTAGTTTTATGCTATCTTTATTACGGCTTAGAAAAATAATGTCTTCAGTTGCTCTGATGATCTTCAATCTTGGTCTTTTCTTTCAGTGGTACAATAGTAAACAAGCCCACTCTCTATATTTCCCATCAGTATATCACTGTCACAAAAAGTGTTTGGTTTCTACTTTACGCCACCCAAACCAAAACCCTACCCTATTCTTTTCTTGACAATAACAAATGTCGCTAAGTTTTTCTCTCAATTCAAGTTTCAACGCTTCTGTATGTTTTTGTTTTTTTTTTCTTCCCGACAGTTGCAAGTGTCACAAAAACCCTATTTTCACAAATCTCAACCAGTTGCCAACAACAAACACTAACAGCAACGTTCTCTTCTTTCCTTTGCAATGAACCAATCACACAAAAATCTTAGTGTTTAATGGTGGTTCGTTGAGATGATGCTTGTTGAAAGATGGTGATGGATGACGACCGGTGGTAAATGACGCATGATGACAGTCAGAGATGGTGAAGTTGGTGTTGCACGTTAGAATACGATGGGATGAACCATGAACTGTTGATGGTGATAATGAGCGGAAGTCTGACAGTGGATCACCACGGTACAACACGATGGTCTGCTGGAGATGATGAAGACTCACGGTGGTGAACTAAGGTGGTTGATCGTCGGAGATGGTGTGCGATTTCGGTGTGCTAGTTCCGTGTGCGAAATCAGAATGGTGTGCGATGATGATGAACAAGTTCGAATAACAACGATGATGAACTGAAGTGAGTTGCAGGTTGTGAAGATAATGGTTGGAGGTCCGACAGTGGGTTGATGTGGAGGAGGGTGTGCGGTGGTGATAGAGATGATGAAACGATGAAATGGGACCGGTGGTCGGAGTGAGAACAGTTGCAGGTCGACAATGTCTGATCGGAGGAGATGACTGTGATCATGATCGGTGTCCGATGGTGGTTGTTAAAAGACGTTGTGGATGATGGAGAACTTGGTGAGATGTTCACAGATCGCACAAGTGTGTTGTATCAATCGAACAATTTTGAATGATGATGATGATAGTGGTTTGTTGTTGTAGTCGCACAAGAAGGAGTAATCGCACAAGATGTCTGTCGCACAAGAAGGTTCCAATCGCACAATAATGTCGGATCGCACAAGAATTTGTCTGCTGATGAAAAATGATAGGTTCAAATGATGATGTGTGCTGATGATGATGACATATGAAGTCGCACAAGTATATGGACACTTCAATCGCATAATTTTGAGAATATCACACTTTGACTTTCACAGCTTCCTTGTGAATAAATTAATAAAATAATCGCGAAAATCAAGGCAATAATTTGAAAACCAATATCAATTGATTCTTTCCCCGAAAATCATGCAAATACCATAATCAAAACACCAAAACAGATCAAAAACGCAATTTTTAAACTGTTCTTCAAGATCTTCAACAATTTCTTCGAGTTCTTCAAATCTTTTCCTTCACTCCCGTTCCTCGATCTTCCAAATCATACACATCATAGTTCAAATCATGATTCTCAACAATAAGAAAAATTATAACCTTGTGAACCGGAGATCTCCCTTTTGACGAACACACATCTCCCGATATGGTGCAAATCCTTCTTCTTGTTCTTCGAGTGATATGAAAACCGAGCCCTTGAATGGCTTCAATGGCTCTGATACCACTTGTAAGTCCCAAACAACCCGAGATATCACTAAAAGGTTTAATCGAACGCGGAATATAAGATCAAACCACAAGAACAAAAAGAAAGAATATTATTACCAAACTTTGTGCCGTTGCTTCGATCGCACACGATTTCAACGAACCGTTCTGTACGATCTCTAAGAAGATTGAACACGCTCTATAGGAACGTCTGGTACAATCTCTAAGAACCTTGCACACAATCTCTAGGATTGTCTGGTACAAGGTTCTCTATGGGGGATTACATGATTGAAAAAATGAGAGAGCTACCTAATAGTAAGCTAGACATGACAATAAATAGGAGCATCTAACCAATTGGCCCACATGGCCTAGCCCAAACCCAAGTCCTATTCTAAGCCCAATAAACATAAACGTGTACAATAAAGATAAGCGTAAAACTATACAATTTCTGGGCCTTACAAAAACCGGTATTAAAAGCTCTTGTGTCCTTGGATGACCTCGGTATCTTACCAACGCTATACTACGTTCACGATGGGTCCACTTGCCCATATGTGTGTTTAGTGTTAGCAAAATATCATGTTTTATAAATTTAAAACTTGACTAAAGTGTTAAAAAGGGCTTAAAATATAACTAAAAATATATCACGCTACACACGCATCAAGTTTTTGGCGCCGTTGCCGGGGCCACAAGGACTTTAAGAAAGTTAGGAATCAATGGCCTAATCGTTTTTCTTATTTTTCTAGTTTTGTTTAGGATTTTTCTTAATTTTTCAGTTTCTGCAGAGCTCAGCACGGGGCCGTGCCTGGTCGGACACGGGCCGTGCCCAGCATCGTTACTGGTAGTTTTTATTTTCAGAGTTACAGAGAGTTGAGCACGGGCCGTGTTGGTGTAGCACGGGCCGTGTTGGTGCCGCACGGACCGTGTTGAACTCCCCAGTAATTGGGATCCGGAAAAATAATCACTTTAACTCCGACTACGGGGTCGTGTTCATCTGAGCACGGGGCCGTGGTGAAACTTTTAACCAACAATCTTTTTGTTTTTATCGCAGAACTTGGAATCCAGGCGTCGCACCTGAACTTTCTACGCAGTGCATGAGCTCCAGTTCCAATAAAGACATAAAAGAACCTCTAGACGAACCCGAACGCTTTCTAAGAAAAAGACTTAAAGCTAAAAACCAAGAGAAAGTTTCGAGGGACCCACTTCCAATGGCGATCAACGTACTCTAATGGATTACCTACGGCCCACGGTAGGTGTTATGGGTGATTTTCCGCTCATATATCCTGACTGATATGCTGACTTCGTTTGTTTTATTGTGGCCAGGATGCTGGATCAGGATATTGGTAACATCCTGATACGATATCCTGGTAATAACTAATTAACTCACGTGCAGATTGTTGAAATCAGTCTCTAACGGTCAGGTGGACTTCTTCTCCTCAAGACTCGGACAATTCAGTTAGGTTATAGACGTTGAAGGCGGAAGACGTGGACTACAACGTTCACTTGTGGAATATTCGAAGCATCCCGGTTTTATAGGATAGTTTGTTATTTCGTTTTACTATAAATGGATTGATCGGATCAGATAGCAACACACATAATCATTCGCACACTCTTTCTCTCTACTTACAAACAATCAATACACACTAACACTTGTACTCTGTTATGGGCCATTTTCTGAACATATATCCTGACTAATATTCTGGCTTTGATTGTTTATTTGTGATCAGGATACCGAATCAGGATATTGGTAACATCCTGATGCGATATCCTGATACTGACTGGTTTAACCACGTGTAGATTAGGAGGTGCAAGTCTTTAACGGTCATGTGGACCTCTTCTCCTTGAGACTTGGGCAAATTGGTTATATAAGAGACGTTGAACCTGGAAGAAGTGGTTTACAACGTTCACTTGGGGAATATTCGAAGTATCCCGGTTTAATAGGGTAGTTAGTTATTTTTGTTTAACTATAAATATAATGATCGGATCAGATTAAGTCACTCACTCTCTTTCTCACACTTTGCTCTCTAGCTACTAGCAATCACTACACACAAACAGTTGTACTCAGATCTTATTGTAACACTTAGTTGATCCGCATCATATCCTGCACTGTATCCTGATATTTGAAGTAATTGAAGAACAAGGTAGCTGCGATTGTCAGCTCCCAAGGTTTTGTGCCGGCGATCCAGATTGATCAAGGGCTTTCCTCGTATATCCTGTGTCACGCTTTACTTTTTGCTCATCGTTTGATCATAACTACAACTCTATATCCTGGGCTGTATCCTTAAACTATTTTAGCAAACAACTTAACTTGAATATTTTCAACACACATTTCTAGCACACTACCTCACTTAACTAATTTGATCACTTAATTGCTTCGGTAATTTTTGACCAAAACAATTTGGCGCCCAACGTGGGGCAAGTGGTGCTATTTCTACTAAAAGCTTTTGCAAAATCATTACTTGGTTTTCTATTTTCAAAACTTTTTGCTACACTATTTTCAATGGCCTCAAGATCAAACATGAGCTCTTCCACCGTGTCTGCCACAACCTCTGCAACAATTGGTTCGGTGCTTCCACCACCTCCTCCGAGATCTCAAGCCTCTTCCCAAGGAACTAAAATTCATGTGGCATGAGATGTTATCCCCGCTCGCAATATATAGGGATCTGGTCCTGTTTTAGCTTCTAATGAGGAAATTCTAAATTTGTTTGGTAGTGTACAGGAACAGATGAGGCAGCAGCAGGAAACTAATCAGATGCTGATAAGAGAGATACAACTCCTGAAGTCTGGTCCGAGTCGGCCTGCTGAAGATATGTCACACCCCCAAAAATCCACATGCGGAGTATCACCGCTTGGAGGCGTGACTGACTAGGATCAAGCCACCAATCATATTGAATATAGCATATAAATAAATGCAAAACCCAAACACAATATAATTGGTGTCCAAACAAAACATAGTTTAAGTTGTAAGCGGAAGCATAATGTTTAAAACCAAAGTATAAGTTCAATAGTATGATAAATGTTTAACATGGCATATGACCATCCATGTCCCACAACGTCCACGCCTCCTCGTGCAAGCTCCAAAAGTAACTATTGACCTGCAAGGCATGTAACAATGAGTCAACGACAAAGTTGAGCGAGTTCACAGTTGGTTGTTTACTTTTACCAATTTGTTCTGAAATCATAAGATGTTTTGTAAACCACGAGTTAACCAATGCCTTTGTTTCTCAAACCATAATCATAATCAGTGGGGGGCTTCCCTTGTGAACAACTAGACCGTACCATCTCAACTACTAACGAAATAAGTTGTGCCCTACATAAGTGTCTATCATCACTGACAGTTTGCCATAGTCCATTAGTACACGCCCGTTCGAACGACACGGTGTGAGGTTTGTTAAACCTAATAGCGCTATTAACTAATGACCCGCTCGCCATCGGCCTCGACGTTTAAGTCGATATAAAGAGGAGGGACTTCATGATAGAGTTTTGTCTAGTAAGTTAAGGTTGTCCTCCTACCCAAGGAGGACGAACGTACGTAGTTCTACCCAAGGAGAATACGCAGGATTTAGAGTGGCATCCTACCCAAGGAGGATGGCCGTACGTATTCTACCCAAGGAGAATATGTAGTTTTTCGTTTTAGTTCTTTAACCTATTCCCAACCCTTGGGAATCCCATGCCTTGTAGAAAGTGTGAACTCACCTCGGTTTGCTCGGTATGCTTAATTACTTGTGCACAATTAATTCAATCAAAGCCTATAGTTTGCACATACACACAAATCAGTTGACATTCACATGTTCGACTAATAGGCAAGATCACCACGTTCATGCAAGTAACAACTAACACATAGCATTTATCAGTTATACAAGTTCATGCAAGTCATGCTTATCATTTAACAACAGCCAACTAACCCAGTTAACCCTTAATAGACTTAACTGAGTTCACTGTGCATGTCTAACCCTTGACGAAACCCCTGTTTCGTCATGACTTCCACTAGACGAAACGCCATGTTTCATCATAATTCCCTTTTGACGAAACTCCCTGTTTCGTCGTGCATCCCATCGGCGAAACACACCCGTTTCGTCGTGATTACCCTCCGGCGAAACACACCCGTTTCGTCGCCATCAGCGTTTCGTCGGAAGGCATCACTTACGTCGTGTAACTGATGATTACCCAGAAACCCTAACCATCATCCTCAGCCGTTACACACTAACATCGATCATCATCATACGGCAATCATACGATATTCATTCAATCACAACTGAACCATACATTAATCTTAAACGATATATAACATACAATGACCATTACATGAACACAAATTCACAGATTTACAATATCAATCAACCTATCTCATTGAACAACATCCCATTCGAACTAACAACAACAAGAACCCTAAACGTTAACAGATTCAACATTTTGTCCTCACATAATCCGAATAGTGTTTACAAGTTTCATTATCGTTCATACATATCATGATAATCATCATCAATAATCAAAAGGGGATCCAAACAAAAGATCAAGCATTACATAACATTGATGAATCATGTCTTCGATTAACGGTTAGTTATGATAACAATCAATTAATCATGCAATAGTTTTAAACACTAACCGCAATAGACGGAACAATAACTTGACTGATCTAGAGGGCTTCAAGGACTCAAGGTTGCCGTCACACAGAGAGAGTTCTAGGGTTGAAAACTGATTACTAAGACTTTTACGTAACCCTACCTCGTTAAATATGTAGTTGTAACGTGTTCGGCCCTAACTGGGCTTCGGAGAAACTGGGCCGGCAAAACACCCGTTTCGTCGAGGTACTTGTGACGAAACAACCCTGTTTCGTCGATCCCTGTTTCGTCGAAGTGGGTTATGGCGAAACGCCCTGTTTCGTCGAACTCATTTAGGTTTAAACAGTTTAAGTTTTTCAAACAGGTTACATGTTATATCAACAATCACAAAACGTCTCAACATATATCAAACACGTGTACAATTACAAGGCAAACAAGTCGTGTAAACAAACAACTTAACAATTAACGTGCAATTAATGCGAAGATGGAATCTTGGAAACTCGAGTTGTCACATTATCCCCAACTTGAAAGAAATTTCGTCCCGAAATTTAGCATGTGGTTACTGAGGAAGCTAGTCAGGTTGCGTGGTTTACTGGTTTTCCTGTGGTGTCACATCATCCCCCCTGTGACAACTCGAATTTCCAAGATTTCTATTTCGCATTTATTGCACGTTGATGTATTGTTTAGTTGGTTATTTGCACAATTGATTGCTATGGAATTGTATACATTTTGATTCAATGAAGTGTAATGTGTGTTTGTGCATGGTTATGTGTTAATTGTGATAGACTTGTCAAATATGTGAACTTGGTGGTGAAACTGTGAAATTGATGTGAGATGGTTTACTTGTGTAAGATATAGTAATTCAGGGTGTGTAGAGTAATTAGTGAAAATTAAACTATACTTAACCCTAATCCTTCACTAAACCTCACACAAGAAATCAAAGCACGTACTTTCATTCTTTGGCTTTCTCTGGCAATCATCATCACCATCATCATTGACACAAGACATTCATCACTTTTGTTTCCACATTCTCTCTAGAATCATTCAAGGTAATTGTTTATTGATTATTGTGATACTTGTAAACCCTAATTGATTGGTTGATTGTATCAATTCTTGATTATGTGTTCATGAAAACCCTAGCTCTCATATGATACTTCTGTGGTTTTGATTGAGTCTGATTTATTGAAAAATGAATAAGGTTACTATGTAATCAATTGCTTGATGATTCTGATGTAAGATATGTTTAAACTGTCGATGATTAAATTGAATTCTGCTCTGCTAAATATGTGATTTAGGGTTTCCAGATCGTGAAAACAATGAACGTAACTGTCAGTGCATATGAATGATTGAATAATGTTCATGTTAGTCAGAATTTTGTTCTTGATGCTTGTCCGACTTTTATTAGGTGCTTGTAGTCTGAGTTTTATGAAATGCATTAAGGATCCGAGTTTTGTAAGATGTGCCTTAGTCCGAGCTTTGTGTCACATTACATGGTCCGACCTTTGATATATGATAACATGTCCGATCTTTAAAAGGATTTTATGGTCCGAGTTCTTAAACATAGAGTTGTCCGAGTTTTAGGGGGGTGTCACCCAAGCCCGACTTTTGTAAAAGAATGAGGATCCGAGTTTCATAACCCATTGTGATGTCCGAGTTTCATGACCCATACATGGTCCGAGTTTCTTAAATGATGCCCTAGGTCCGATGTTTAACCCTAGTAAAGGAGAGGTCCGAGTTTTGGCATAGATCAAGGGGTCCGACTTTGTGGCCCATGTCCATTTGGTCCGACTTCTTAACCCAAGACCATTTGGTCCGAGTTTGTGCATGTAGGGGAGGGGTATCCGAGCTTTAACCCCCACCCCTTATTGTCCGAGTTTCATGGCATAATTTCCCTATGCTTTGTACATGATGCATGATCAAGTTCTGTTATTCCGTTAAGTGTGTAACCCTGATTTAAGTGGGTTGTGTTGTTAAAGTTATTGATTCGGTACGTATGAAAAAATAAATAAGGGTTTTAGATTATGACAAACACCAGTAATTAAGCTTTCTGAATGCTTCTGTATATAATTGCATGCAACTGTTCATTTCTGCATATAACTGTATGATTTGATATATGATTGTATGAAGTTGAATGCAACTGTATGATCCTGCATGCCTGAACATTCTATGTGATATCATCATGTACACACTAAACACACAAAACACGGTTGCTTGAATATCAAGGATTTGCAAACCCTAATTTGATGCAAACACTTACATCGTATCATGTGCAACATATCCTAGGTCGTGTGTAACGGACTTAGACATTTGATAAACCCTAGAGCATAGCATACCGAGCAAACCAAGGTGAGTTCACACAGCCAAGGCATGGGGTTCCCAGGGTGGGAATGGGGTTGATTTATTTATTTGTACTTCTCTAGATAATGGAACGTAGTGATATGATCCTCGGGTGAGGAAGGTGATTGGTTAAGATACTGCTAGACTAGTGATGCTTATAGAACTGATCTTCGCACACACGCCGGGGTTGGCTGCGATAATATGACTGATCTTCGCACACATGCCAGGGTTGGCTGCGATAATATGACTAATCTTCGCACACATGCCTAGGAAGGCTGCGAACTATACACTAAAACTTCGCACAGGTGCCGGGTGGCCGCGATACAAACATACCTAGTCTAGAATACTTGAGAGCTTTCCCTAATCTTCGCATACATGCCTAGAGGGCTGCGATACAAACTAATACGATATATGACCTAATGAACGAACACAAGGCTCACAATACGGATATTATAACTAAACAATAAACATTTCACTTGGGAAACCCGCACCATCTATGAATATGTTTGGGAAACAGGGTAAACTGGTTAATCATGTTTTCAATTATGGGAAACCCCCACGGCAAGTAAGCCAACTTAAGACAAACTATGTTTTCGTAAAACACTTAAAACGAACATCCAACTGTGAACTCACTCAACATTGTTGTTGACTCTCTATTACATGCCTTGCAGGCTTATAGGTGCATATCCAAGGAACTTGCTGTCTGGGAAGCTGGAGTGGTCATGGGTCGAGACACATGGAAACGCAACACAAGAACTAAGAACTTACATGTGGTTTTATAAACACTCATTGATTTAAATATGCTTCCACTGTAAACTGTGAAACATTGTAATATTGTAACACTTGTTGTTTATAAATGAAAGTATTATTCACCTATTCTTATGAGTTCAATGTGATTGATGGTTAAGATCCTGGTCAGTCACGCCTCCAAGCGGTGGTACTCCGCATGTGGATTTTGGGGGTGTGACAGATTGGTATCAGAGCCATTGGTTATAGAGAACTTGGTTTTAAAAAGGGGAATCTGTTTTTGTAAAACCAGACTATAACCGGACAGATTCTGAAAACGGGAATACGACCATGACACTCAGCTCCAGATTGCAGGGTTCTTCTTTCTTATACTCATTGTACTACATAACTAGTGAACACCTACATACGATATTGCATGGATTGCACGTTTAGCATACCAATATGAATTCATGAACACATTCACGTAATAAGTGACCGATAGGGTGGTCTTTCCCTAAACCTTCATAACCTACGCTATGTGATACTCTTGATTCCTACTTGAGTGTGGGGAACCATTTGACATGTGTCACACCCCCAAAATCCACACGCGGAGTATCACCGCTTGGGAGCGTGACTGACCAGGACCAAGCCACCAATCATATAGAACATTGTATAAAGTAAAAGTAATTGCAGTATAATTCAGAACAAATCCATATGAAAGGTGTTTCCAAAACATAAGCCAGTTATCAATGTTTAGCGGAAGCGTATATATAAAAATATCCAATGTAAAAGTGTATCAAGTATCATATGGGTTCCATATGATGTTCACGATCCAAGTCCACAACGACCGCGCCTCCAGTGCAAGCTCCCAGTACCTAACGATCTGCGAGGCATGTAAAGGAAAGGATCAACAAAATAGTTGAGCGAGTTCACAGTACGTAAATGCGTAATAGTAAGTAACGGGTGGCTCTACCGGGCCAATAGTAAGTTATACAGGTGGGGGCTTCCCATGTTAAGTGACCACTAGACTATTCGTATTATGACCACGTAGGTGTTATCCCAACCTACGGAAGAAGTAAGTAATGCGTACACGTATGTCTTACGTGCGTATCCTTTGTATCGAGGATAGTAATTTGCATATGACCACGTAGGTGTTATCCCAACCTACGGAACCACGTAGGTGTTTTCCAACCTACGGAACCGTCCTGACATCCGAGGACTATGATAGGTGATAGTCTAGGAAAAGCGTAGTGTATGTACGTTATTAGTTTATCATCAAGCCTTTAACCCATTCCCACAACCCGGGAATCCCATGCCTTAGTAAGAGTGTGAACTCACCTTGGTTTGCTCGGTATGCTAGGTTATGTACTCACAAGTAATTAATCACGTCCTATTGTATGCATGTATAACAAATCAGTTCATGTTCGCAATGATACGTATGCAAATCGAGTGTCACACAATTGCAAATGTAAACATTCATCATCAAGCATGGCATGTCAAGTAAATCAAACATACATTCCACTATCTTTCGAAAGATGTTTATAACCTACCATCCTTCGAATCCAACCTTATCTTTCGACACATTAGTGATCCTTCGACACATACTAAATATCACAGTTACCTTTCGGACTGGTTGTTATGTTTCGAACCACCAGTCATCTTTCGACCAAATGGCATCTTTCGGTCAACCTAATTATGTTTCGGTCAATTCTATCCTTCGGTCAACAGATATCTTTCGGTCACAACTATGCTTCGACAACTATGTTTCGACTACAAGTATCTTTCGACACATATCAGTTACGTCAACAACAGTTACAATTTCAGAAACCCTAATCATGCTAACAGCCGTCAACAACATTGTCGATCAAACAACAATCATGCAGCAATCATAGGATCAAATCATCAACCAATCCAAATCATCATCTATGTGTCATGTAAACATAATTATCATTTGGTTCAACAATCTAACATACATCTATACGCATATCATCCAGTTGCTTAGCATAACGTATTACATAATCGAACACTATTGACATGCTAATCTGTTTTCGAAATCTAATCAAATCAATATCATTCAACCCATTCAATACTATGCATTCGATCCTATCAATCTAGATCAACATGTATTTCGTATGCAGTTACATAATAAATTAATCATGTATGATGAAATCAAGAACAAAACACGTAAATCACTAACCGAAGTTAAGAATGAACAGCACAAGAGATTTGGCTTCGGATGTTGAGGGTTTGCCGTCGCACACACACACAAAGGAGCTAGGGTTTTTCTTAGGAAATCCTTATCAGTTTACATGCATTCCCATATTTAAACGTATCACAGAAATGGGCCAAGCCCATCAGAAAAGACTGGGCCGAAGGATCTGGACCTAGTCGAAGGATAGGTTTCGTGGCCGAAGAATGTCGAAGGATAAAGTCCCTGGGTCGAAGGATATGTTTCGAGATCCTTCGAACCGACAGTTGATCCTTCGATTCGAAGGATATCCTTCGTGATCCTTCGATCTGCATGTCAAGTTTCGAGTTCTATACTAAGTGTTTTTAATAATAATAATTCTAATATTATTTTCTACCACAACAAGTAATCACATATAGGCAAAACAACAATACGTTTCATTAAAACACCACGCGTACAATTCAAGTTCACAATCCAAACAACTAAGCAGTCTAAGTCAACGCGCATTTAATGCGAAAACGAAAGTCAGAAACTCGAGTTGTCACATTATCCCCAACTAATTGGAAATTTCGTCCCGAAATTTGGTATGCACTCACTGAGGAAGCTAGGTAAGCTGTATCGTTTACTGGTTTTCCTGGGGTGTCACATCATCCCCCCGTTGATTTGGAATTTCGTCCCGAAATTCAGTAGTAGTAGCTTCAGCCTCAGTAGTGGTTGTATTGGTTTCGAATATCTGGGGTACTTTTCTGTCATCTAATCCTCGCGTTCCCAGGTGTACTCTGGGCCACGTCGGGAGTTCCAACGAACTCGAACAAGAGGGATTCTCTTGTGTTTGAGGACCTTCACATCCCGGTCCGTGATTTCAAGTGGTTCCTCGACGAACTGCAACCGCTCGTCGATAGTGAGTTCCTTAAAAGGAACTATGAGGGTCTCATCTGACAGACACTTCCTCAGATTCGACACGTGGAATACGTTGTGAACTGCACCGAGTTCAGCTGGTAGGTTCAACTTGTAGGCTACCTTGCCAATCTTTTCTGTAATTTCGAATGGTCCGACGTACCGCGGATTTAGTTTGCCCCGTTTGCCAAAACGTACCACACCCTTCCAGGGTGAAACTTTCAATAAAACCCGGTCCCCGACCTCAAATTCCAATGGCTTTCTACGCTTGTCCGCGTAGGCTTTCTGACGGTCGCGTGCTGCCGCCATGCGTTGTCGTATCTGTGCAATCTTTTCTGTGGCGTCCACTACAATCTCTGGACCCGTAATTTGACTATCCCCCACCTCTGCCCAACAGAGAGGTGACCGGCATTTACGTCCGTACAATGCCTCAAATGGAGCGGCTTGAATGCTGGTATGGTAACTGTTATTGTACGAGAACTCCACCAAAGGGAGATGTTTTTCCCAGCCGTTGCCGAAATCAATGACACATGCCCGAAGCATGTCTTCAAGTGTTTGGATCGTACGCTCAGACTGTCCATCCGTCTGAGGGTGATAGGTTGTGCTCATGTCTAGCCGTGAGCCAAAAGATTTATGCATTGCTTGCCATAGTTCCGACGTGAATCGTGCATCGCGATCCGAAATGATAGAATTTGACACTCCGTGCCTTGAAACAACTTCTTTCATGTAGATGTCTGCTAGGGTAGAAAACTTATCCGTTTCTTTGATTGCCAAGAAGTGAGCAGACTTTGTGAGTCGATCAACTATGACCCATATTGTATCGTTTCCATGCTGAGATCTGGGTAAACCCGTGACGAAATCCATGGAAATTTCTTCCCATTTCCATTGAGGTATCTTAGGCTGCTGAAGTAAGCCAGCTGGTTTCTGATATTCAACCTTGACTCTCGCACCGGTCAAGCATTTTCCACGTACGTAGCGATGTGGGCCTTCATGCTAGGCCAGCAATAAGTAGTTCTGATGTAGTGATACATCTTGTCCGACCCTAGATGTACCGAGTAGCGAGACTTGTGAGCTTCATCCGTTACAAGTTCGCGTAGACCGTCGTAAAGTGGGACCCAAATACGCCCCGTTAGATAGTAGGCGCCGTCTGCCTTCTGTTCCATCTGTTGTCGTGAGTCGCGTAAGGCTTCAGTCTTGACGTTTTCAGGCTTCAGTGCTTCTATCTGAGCAGCTCGTATCTGTGCTGGAGGACTAGACTGAATCGTAAGCTGTAGCGCTCGCACGCGCTTAGGTAGAGTGTCCTTCCGACTGAGGGCGTCTGCCACAACATTGACTTTGTCTGGATGGTACATGATGGCGTATTCGTAGTCGCTAAGTAGTTCAACCCATCTTCGTTGACGCATGTTCAAATCCTTCTGCTTAAGGATATGCTCGAGACTCCTGTGATCGGTGTAAATCGTGCACTTGGTACCGTACAGGTAGTGTCGCCATATCTTAAACGCGAAAACAACAGCTCCCAGCTCTAAATCGTGCGTCGTATAGTTCCGTTCATGAACCTTGAGTTGCCGAGAAGCGTAGGCTATCACTTTATCACGTTGCATCAACACACATCCAAGACCCTGGATGGATGCATCACAGTATACCACGAAGTCATCTGTGCCCTCTGGCAATGAGAGAATAGGTGCGCTGCAGAGCCTATCCTTTAAGTACTGAAAAGCGGTTTCCTGAGAATCTCCCCAACGGTAGGTGACACCTTCCTGTGTCAGCATTGTAAGCGGCTGCGCGATCTTGAAGAAGTCTTTGATAAATCACCTGTAGTAACCCGCCAAACCCAAGAATTGGCGTATCTCTGTTGGTGTACGCGGTGCTGGTCTGTTCCTGATCGAATCTATCTTGGATGGATCGACATGGATCGCATCCCTGTTCACTACATGGCCTAAGGAGTGGACTTCACGTATCCAGAAGTCGCATTTAGAAAACTTGGCGTACGTTTGCTCCTTCCGAAAAGTTCCAAGATAAGACGTAAGTGTTGCTCATGTTCTTCCTGACTCTTGGAGTAGATCAGAATGTCGTTGATGGAGACAAGGACAATTTGTCCAGGTAGGGTTTGCACACCCTGTTCATAAGGTCCATAAATACGGCAGGTGCGCTCAATAATATCAAACCATTCATCATATCAAACATGAAGTATAGCAGTTAAAATAATTCATAAAACCCAACATGATTAATGTTCAAACCAAACTTTGTTTGAGTAGCGTAAACATAATAATAAAAATCCAAGACAAGTTATGAGTTCAATTAGCGTTCATTGCGTCTCCTCCTCCTAACATGAAAACTCGACCTCTTGCCTCGTTGCCATTGTTATTGTTGTTTCCCCCGTTGTTGTTGTTATTGTTCCCGTTGCCCTGATTGTTGTTGTTGTTGTTCTGGTTCCTGTTTAGCTGCGGGCAGTGTCTCTTGATGTGACCTTCAGCACCACAATTATAGCACCCCTTGTTGCCCTGTTGCTGATTCTGCTGAGCGTGTGGCTGCTGCTGACCCTGGTTCTGGTTCGCAGGACGAGGGCTCCTGCAGTCTTTGGCCTCATGACCCATCTTGAGGCATCTTTGACAACGACCTCTGTTACACTGGCCGCTGTGGTGCCTGTTGCAGTTGTTACATTTCGGAAGATTTCCCCGATATCCTCCCTGTTTGTGACTACCCGAAGAGTGCTGACTGGGGCTTTGATAACCTTCAGTCTTTCGTTGCTGAGCCTGGGACTGGACTGACGCTGATGCTTTACTTGAATCCCCCTCCCATTTTCGCTTATTGTCACTGGGAGTAGCAGTAGTAGCAGACGTAGTAGCAGTAGCAGTAGCGCTGATGCGCTTAGGCAGGCGATTCTGATCCACGGCCTGATCTGTGATGCGATGAGCGAGACGCTGGATCTCCTGGATGTTGTCGAGGTTAGCTGAGGTAACATGGCTCTGAATTTCTGGAGCCAAACCTTTGAGATACAACTCGATACGCTTGTATGGAGGGTCCACCATAGTTGGACACAGCACGGCCAGCTCATTTGACCGTTTAGTATACGCTTCAATCTCTGATCCAACCATTTTCAGATTATACAGCTCGTCTTCCAACTTGTGAATATCTTCACGTGTACAATACTCTCTCTTGATAAGTTCTTTGAATTCGTTCCAGGGTGTGGCGTTAGCAGCTGCCAACCCGAATATCTGCACTTGCGCGTTCCACCAAGTTAACGCGATTCCCTCTAGGGTACCGGTAGCGTATTTCACCCTGCGTTCCTCAGGGCATTCACACATTTCGAATACTGATTCTAGCTTCTCGAACCAGTGAAGGAGTCCAACTGCTCCTTCTGTGCCGCTAAACGTGCTGGGACGGCATTCCATAAAGTTCTTGAATGTGCAGGCAGGTTGTTGCTGAGCGGGTTGACCTATTGTGTACGAATAGGGCAAAGTTAAATACGAGAATTAATGTAGGATCTAAAGATCCTAGTGCCTATACTGCAGGGTATACTACCTGCTTGGGCGGCTGCAACTGCCGCAGCAACGAGAGCCTCTAGCTGGGCTTGAGTCATGGTAATTCGTGCGGCCATTGATCTTCAAATCAAAGGCAACGTAAGTAAGAAAAAGGGTTCGCGAGTAGTGCGATGACAGAAGAGTGTAGGCACGTAAGTGTTCTCAAGCAATAACAAGTTGTGAGCAAGGTAATGTAAGCATACTACGAGCAAAGTTCTATGCAAATTCTAGCATGTAGGCAATAAACATAAACCTTATTACCTAGGAAGTTGAGTCTTGCACGTGGAGCGAAGCGTCGTTGTGGATCGTTGAGAGCACTGTTCTGGTTATAGTCTGGTTTTAATAAAAACGTTTTTTTTTTTTTCCATATTAAAACCAAGTTCTCTATAACCAATGGCTCTGATACCAATCTGTCACACCCCCAAAATCCACACGCGGAGTATCACCGCTTGGGAGCGTGACTGACCAGGACCAAGCCACCAATCATATAGAACATTGTATAAAGTAAAAGTAATTGCAGTATAATTCAGAACAAATCCATATGAAAGGTGTTTCCAAAACATAAGCCAGTTATCAATGTTTAGCGGAAGCGTATATATAAAAATATCCAATGTAAAAGTGTATCAAGTATCATATGGGTTCCATATGATGTTCACGATCCAAGTCCACAACGACCGCGCCTCCAGTGCAAGCTCCCAGTACCTAACGATCTGCGAGGCATGTAAAGGAAAGGATCAACAAAATAGTTGAGCGAGTTCACAGTACGTAAATGCGTAATAGTAAGTAACGGGTGGCTCTACCGGGCCAATAGTAAGTTATACAGGTGGGGGCTTCCCATGTTAAGTGACCACTAGACTATTCGTATTATGACCACGTAGGTGTTATCCCAACCTACGGAAGAAGTAAGTAATGCGTACACGTATGTCTTACGTGCGTATCCTTTGTATCGAGGATAGTAATTTGCATATGACCACGTAGGTGTTATCCCAACCTACGGAACCACGTAGGTGTTTTCCAACCTACGGAACCGTCCTGACATCCGAGGACTATGATAGGTGATAGTCTAGGAAAAGCGTAGTGTATGTACGTTATTAGTTTATCATCAAGCCTTTAACCCATTCCCACAACCCGGGAATCCCATGCCTTAGTAAGAGTGTGAACTCACCTTGGTTTGCTCGGTATGCTAGGTTATGTACTCACAAGTAATTAATCACGTCCTATTGTATGCATGTATAACAAATCAGTTCATGTTCGCAATGATACGTATGCAAATCGAGTGTCACACAATTGCAAATGTAAACATTCATCATCAAGCATGGCATGTCAAGTAAATCAAACATACATTCCACTATCTTTCGAAAGATGTTTATAACCTACCATCCTTCGAATCCAACCTTATCTTTCGACACATTAGTGATCCTTCGACACATACTAAATATCACAGTTACCTTTCGGACTGGTTGTTATGTTTCGAACCACCAGTCATCTTTCGACCAAATGGCATCTTTCGGTCAACCTAATTATGTTTCGGTCAATTCTATCCTTCGGTCAACAGATATCTTTCGGTCACAACTATGCTTCGACAACTATGTTTCGACTACAAGTATCTTTCGACACATATCAGTTACGTCAACAACAGTTACAATTTCAGAAACCCTAATCATGCTAACAGCCGTCAACAACATTGTCGATCAAACAACAATCATGCAGCAATCATAGGATCAAATCATCAACCAATCCAAATCATCATCTATGTGTCATGTAAACATAATTATCATTTGGTTCAACAATCTAACATACATCTATACGCATATCATCCAGTTGCTTAGCATAACGTATTACATAATCGAACACTATTGACATGCTAATCTGTTTTCGAAATCTAATCAAATCAATATCATTCAACCCATTCAATACTATGCATTCGATCCTATCAATCTAGATCAACATGTATTTCGTATGCAGTTACATAATAAATTAATCATGTATGATGAAATCAAGAACAAAACACGTAAATCACTAACCGAAGTTAAGAATGAACAGCACAAGAGATTTGGCTTCGGATGTTGAGGGTTTGCCGTCGCACACACACACAAAGGAGCTAGGGTTTTTCTTAGGAAATCCTTATCAGTTTACATGCATTCCCATATTTAAACGTATCACAGAAATGGGCCAAGCCCATCAGAAAAGACTGGGCCGAAGGATCTGGACCTAGTCGAAGGATAGGTTTCGTGGCCGAAGAATGTCGAAGGATAAAGTCCCTGGGTCGAAGGATATGTTTCGAGATCCTTCGAACCGACAGTTGATCCTTCGATTCGAAGGATATCCTTCGTGATCCTTCGATCTGCATGTCAAGTTTCGAGTTCTATACTAAGTGTTTTTAATAATAATAATTCTAATATTATTTTCTACCACAACAAGTAATCACATATAGGCAAAACAACAATACGTTTCATTAAAACACCACGCGTACAATTCAAGTTCACAATCCAAACAACTAAGCAGTCTAAGTCAACGCGCATTTAATGCGAAAACGAAAGTCAGAAACTCGAGTTGTCACAACATGAGTTCAGAGGAGCTGAGATGAACATGCAAATCACAATATTATTGTGGGTGCACACATAATAATAATGTGGGGTGCATGTGAGTCCCAGTAAGGCTTAACAAGTGGAAAAGGGGTTCTGTCCTGTTATTTGATCAATATGAAACATAACCAACCTATAGGGGCCATAGCAGTAATTGTCTCCCTACTTAAACTTAAACGTGAACTTCTCCATTATCGTTGGATTCTTTCGAAACTCGATGCTGTCGAGTGTTACCTGAACACCCATTAGAACATCTAGCGAACCGTGTAGAATGTTAGGTGCTTATACGAACGTCCCTGAGTTGGATGTCCTCGTGTCGAATGATTGAACGAAATTTACCCTACTCCTCATCGTTTTCTGAAACTCATGGATTGACGTCTCCGAATCCCGAAGTGTGATCGCTTCCGCAACACTCTCGTATCAGATAGCGAACCACTTGAACCACTCGTAACGACGACGGACAGGAGGATGAGCGTAGCACCTTACCGACCTATGTACGGGTTAAGTTAAAACATCATCAACCCAAGGAACAATGGCAGATTTGGGAGCTCTAGTAGCAGTAGCAACAACACTGGATGTGGTACTCGCGATGGGTAATTAGGATTGGTATGGACAACACCAATACTGTAACAACATGGTGGTCTTCGTGCTCTTAGTAATAATTCACTTCGTCACTGTTCGGCTCAACTTTAGTACATCTCGAAACCGAACCTGCTATGGAAACGACAGATGGCGAGCCTATTGAAACCTCATATGGGCGTAGGAATGCAAACTCGACCTTGTGGGACAAGTGATCAGCGTTGACCATCCTTCTGCTACCCTTGATAGATTTGACGCAGTAGCCATGTGGACTGGCTACCCAGATATTGTATGCATACGCTCAGTGAGGAGAAAACCTTGTACGAGAAATGTTACCTCTTGCAGCGTGTCATAGTGGTACAACGGTTAACTTCATTCCAGCAAGAAGGGCCAGGAGTGTCTACGGAAGATTTACCCTGCAATGTTAACCCTCAACGCGGATGTCAAGACCAAGGAAAGGAGGATCGAGGATTCCTCAATTGTACGTGACTTCTCCCTAAGTGTTACCAGAAGAACTGTCAGGTTTATCTACACATTGTCAAGTGGGATGTCAGACCCGTATCATGCTAGGAGTAGCCTTTGTTATTAGTAACTCTTATTACCTTACACCAGGAAGGTCACAGGAACTGCCTAAGCAGCTTCAGGAATTAATGGACTCGAGTTTCGTCGGATCTAGTTTTCGCTTTAAGGAGCCCCCGTTATACTGTGAAGAGAAGCTTTTCCGCACGTGTTATGATTATCGAGAACTCAACAAAGTGACGGTGAAGAACCGCTATCCTCCTCCACGAATTGATGATTTATTCGACCAGTTGCAAGGGTCGAGCTACTACTCCAAGATAGACCTGAGGTCAGGATTACCACCTGCTGAGAGTCCGGGAATGAGGACGTCTCCAAGACAGCATTCAGAACTCGCTACGGACACTACGAGTTTCTAGTCATGCCATTTGGGCTTACGAACGCGCCTGCAGTTTTCATGGATCTTATGAACAGGGTGTGCAAACCCTATCTAGACAAGTTCGTCATTGTCTTCATCGACGACATTCTGATCTACTCCAAGTGTCAGGAGGAACACGAGCAGCACTTACGTCTTATCTTGGAACTTCTTCGAAAGGAACAACTGTACGCCAAATTTTCAGAATGCGACTTCTAGCTTCGTGAAGTCCACTTCTTAGGCCATGTGGTGAACAGGGATGGGATTCATGTTGATCCATCCAAGGTAGATTCGATCAGGAACTGGCCTGCACCGCGTACACCAACGGAAATACGCCAATTCTTGGGTTTGGCGGGGTACTACAGACGATTCATCAAAGATTTTCTCGAAGATCGCATAGCCGCTTACACTACTGACACAGAAGGGTGTCACCTACCGTTGGGGAGATTCTCAGGAAATAGCTTTTCAGTACTTAAAGGATAGGCTATGCAGCGCACCTATTCTCTCATTGCCAGAGGGCACGGATGATTTTGTGGTCTATTGTGACGCAACGATACAGGGGCTTGGTTGTGTATTGATGCAGCGGGATAAAGTTATTGCCTACGCTTCGCGGCAACTCAAAGTTCATGAACGGAACTACACGAAGCACGATTTAGAGCTGGGAGATGTTGTTTTCGCGCTCAAGATATGGTGACACTACCTGTACGGTACCAAGTGCACTATCTACACCGATCACAGGAGTCTTGAGCATATCTTCAAGCAGAAGGAATTGAACATGCGTCAACGACGATGGGTCGAATTACTTAATGATTACGAATGCGCCATCAAGTACCATCCAGGCAAAGCCAATGTTGTGGCAGACGCACTCAATCGAAAGGATACCTTACCTAGGCGTGTACGAGCTTTGCAGCTCACTATTAAGCCTGATCTACCTGCACAGATACGAAATGCTCAGGTTGAAGCATTGAAACCAGAAAACGTCAGGGCTGAAGCCTTACGCGGCTCAAGGCAACGATTAGAACAAAAGGAAGACGGCGCCTACTATGTAACAGGGCGTATTTGGGTACCACTATATGGCGGTTTACGAGAACTTGTGATGGATGAAGCTCATAAGTCTCGCTACTCGGTACATCCAGGTTCGGATAAAATGTACCATGATATTGGAACTACATATTGGTGGCCTAGTATGAAGGCCCACATTGCAACTTACGTCGGCAAATGTTTGACTTGTGCGAGAGTCAAGACAGAATACCAGAGACCCTCAGGCCTACTTCAGCAACCCAGAATACCACAGTGGAAATGGGAAGAAATTTCCATGGATTTTGTTACTGGCCTGCCTAGATCCCAGCGCGGGAATGATACTATTTGGGTGATCGTAGATCGACTCACGAAGTCTGCTCATTTCTTGGCTATCAAAGAAACGGATAAGTTCTCTACATTGGCAGACATCTAATTGAAAGAAGTTGTTTCGAGGCACGGGGTGCCCACCTCTATTATTTCGGATCGGGATGCACGATTCACTTCAGAACTATGGCAAGCGATGCACAAAGCTTTTGGCTCTCGATTAGACATGAGCATAGCTTATCACCCTCAGACGGATGGACAGTCTGAGCGCACGATCCAAACTCTAGAAGACATGCTTCGGGCGTGTGTTATCGACTTCGGCAACAGCTGGGAAAAACACCTCCCTTTAGTGGAGTTTTTGTACAATAATAGTTACCATACCAGCATACAAGCCGCTCCATTCGAGGCATTGTACGGGCGTAAATGCCGGTCACCTCTCTGTTGGGCAGAGGTGGGGGATAGTCAGATTACAGGACCAGAAATGGTAGTTGATGCTACTGAACGAATTGCACAGATACGACAACGCATGGCGGCAGCACGCGAACGCCAGAAAAGCTACGCAGATAAGCGTAGGAAGCCATTGGAATTTCAGGTCGGGGACCGGGTTTTACTCAAAGTTTCACCCTGGAAGGGTGTGGTTCGATTTGGTAAACGAGGCAAGCTCAATCCACAGTATGTTGGACCATTCGAAATCACTGAAAGAATAGGCCAAGTAGCCTACAGACTGAACCTACCAGCTGAACTCAGTGCAGTTCACAATGTATTCCACGTGTCGAATCTGAAGAAGTGTCTGTCAGATGAGACCCTCATAGTTCCTTTTAAGGAACTCACTATCGACGAGCGGTTGCAGTTCGTCGAGGAACCTGTAGAAATCACGGACCGGGATGTTAAGGTCCTCAAACACAAGAGAATCCCTCTTGTCCGAGTTCGTTGGAACACCAAACGTGGCCCAGAGTACACCTGGGAACGTGAAGACCAGATGACAGAAAAGCACCCCCAGTTATTCGGAACCAATGCAACCACTACTGAGGCTGAAGCTACTACTACTGACTTTCGGGACGAAATTCCAAATCAACGGGGGGATGATGTGACACCCCAGGAAAATCAGTAAACGATACAACTTACCTAGCTTCCTCAGTAACCGCATGCTAAATTTCGGGACGAAATTTCTTTTAAGTTGGGGATAATGTGACAACTCGAATTTCCAAGATTTCTATTTCGCATTTATTGCACGTTCATGTATTGTTTAGTTGGTTATTTGCACAATTGATTGCTAAGGAATTGTATACATTTTGATTCAATGAAGTGTATTGTGTGTTTGTGCATGGTTATGTGTTAATTGTGATAGACTTGTCAAATATGTGAACTTGGTGGTGAAACTGTGAAATTGATGTGAGATGGTGTACTTGTGTAAGATATAGTAATTCAGGGTGTGTAGAGTAATTAGTGAAAATTAAACTATACTTAACCCTAATCCTTCACTAAACCTCACACAAGAAATCAAAGCACGTACTTTCATTCTTTGGCTTTCTCTGGCAATCACCATCACCATCATCATTGACACAAGACATTCATCACTTTTGTTTCCACATTCTCTCTAGAATCATTCAAGGTAATTGTTTATTGATTATTGTGATACTTGTAAACCCTAATTGATTGGTTGATTGTATCAATTCTTGATTATGTGTTCATGAAAACCCTAGCTCTCATATGATACTTCTGTGGTTTTGATTGAGTCTGATTTATTGAAAAATGAATAAGGTTACTATGTAATCAATTGCTTGATGATTCTGATGTAAGATATGTTTAAACTGTCGATGATTAAATTGAATTCTGCTCTGCTAAATATGTGATTTAGGGTTTCCATATCGTGAAAACAATGAACGTAACTGTCAGTGCATATGAATGATTGAATAATGTTCATCTTAGTCAGAGTTTTGTTCTTGATGCTTGTCCGACTTTTATTAGGTGCTTGTAGTCTGAGTTTTATGAAATGCATTAAGGATCCGAGTTTTGTAAGATGTGCCTTAGTCCGAGCTTTGTGTCACATTACATGGTCCGACCTTTGATATATGATAACATGTCCGATCTTTAGAAGGATTTTATGGTCCGAGTTCTTAAACATAGAGTTGTCCGAGTTTTAGGGGGGTGTCACCCTAGCCCGACTTTTGTAAAAGAATGAGGATCCGAGTTTCATAACCCATTGTGATGTCCGAGTTTCATGACCCATACATGGTCCGAGTTTCTTAAATGATGCCCTAGGTCCGATGTTTAACCCTAGTAAAGGAGAGGTCCGAGTTTTGGCATAGATCAAGGGGTCCGACTTTGTGGCCCATGTCCATTTGGTCCGACTTTTTAACCCAAGACCATTTGGTCCGAGTTTGTGCATGTAGGGGAGGGGTGTCCGAGCTTTAACCCCCACCCCTTATTGTCCGAGTTTCATGGCATAATTTCCCTATGCTTTGTACATGATGCATGATCAAGTTCTGTTAGTCCGTTAAGTGTGTAACCCTGATTTAAGTGGGTTGTGTTGTTAAAGTTATTGATTCGGTACGTATGAATAAATAAATAAGGGTTTTGGATTATGACAAACACCAATAATTAAGCTTTCTGAATGCTTCTGTATATAATTGCATGCAACTGTTCATTTCTGCATATAACTGTAAGATTCGATATATGATTGTATGAAGTTGAATGCAACTGTATGATCCTGCATGCGTGAACATTCTATGTGATATCATCATGTACACACTAAACACACAAAACACGGTTGCTTGAATATCAAGGATTTGCAAACCCTAATTTGATGCAAACACTTACATCGTATCATGTGCAACATATCCTAGGTCGTGTGTAACGGACTTAGACGTTTGATAAACCCTAGAGCATAGCATACCGAGCAAACCAAGGTGAGTTCACACAGCCAAGGCATGGGGTTCCCAGGGTGGGAATGGGGTTGATTTATTTATTTGTACTTCTCTAGATAATGGAACGTAGTGATATGATCCTCGGGTGAGGAAGGTGATTGGTTAAGATACTGCTAGACTAGTGATGCTCATAGAACTGATCTTCGCACACACGCCGGGGTTGGCTGCGATAATATGACTGATCTTCACACACATGCCAGGGTTGGCTGCGATACTATGACTAATCTTCGCACACATGCCTAGGAAGGCTGCGAACTATACACTAAAACTTCGCACAGGTGCCGGGTGGCCGCGATACAAACATACCTAGTCTAGAATACTTGAGAGCTTTCCCTAATCTTCGCATACATGCCTAGAGGGCTGCGATACGAACTAATACGATATATGACCTAATGAACGAACACAAGGCTCACAATACGGATATTATAACTAAACAATAAACATTTCACTTGGGAAACCCCCACCATCTATGAATATGTTTGGGAAACAGGGTAAACTGGTTAATCATGTTTTCAATTATGGGAAACCCCCACGGCAAGTAAGCCAACTTAAGACAAACTATGTTTTCGTAAAACACTTAAAACGAACATCCAACTGTGAACTCGCTCAACATTGTTGTTGACTCTCTATTACATGCCTTGAAGGCTTATAGGTGCATATCCAAGGAACTTGCTGTCTAGGAAGCTGGAGTGGTCATGGGTCGAGACACATGGAAACGCAACACAAGAACTAAGAACTTACATGTGGTTTTATAAACACTCATTGATTTAAATATGCTTCCGCTGTAAACTGTGAAACATTGTAATATTGTAACACTTGTTGTTTATAAATGAAAGTATTATTCACCTATTCTTATGAGTTCAGTGTGATTGATGGTTAAGATCCTGGTCAGTCACGCCTCCAAGCGGTGGTAATCCGCATGTGGATTTTGGGGGTGTGACACCCCCGTTGACTTTGAATTTCGTCCCGAAAGTCTGTAGTAGCTTTAGCCTCAGTAGTAGTTGCATTGTTGCCGAACAACTGGGGATACTTGAGTTTCATTTGGTCTTCTCGTTCCCAGGTGAACTCTGGGCCACGACGGGAGTTCCAACGAGCTCGAACAAGAGGTATTCTGGTGCGCTTGAGAACCTTAACGTCTCGGTCTGTAATCTTTACTGGTTCCTCGACGAATCGCAACTGGTCGTCTATGGTGAGATCCTTAAAAGGAACTTTGAGGGTCTCATCTGACAGACACTTCTTCAGATTTGACACGTGAAATACGTTGTGAACTCCACTGAGTTCTGCGGGTAGGTTTAGTTTGTAGGCCACTTTGCCTATTTTCTCTATGACTTCAAAAGGTCCGACATAACGCGGATTGAGATTGCCCCTTTTTCCAAAGCGAACCACACCCTTCCAGGGTGAGACTTTAAGTAGAACCCGGTCCCCGACCTGAAATTCTTGAGATTTCCTATGCTTATCGGCGTAGCTTTTCTGACGGTCACGAGTTGCCGCCATTCGTTGTCGTACTACAAGTTCTGGACCCGTGATCTGACTATCACCCACCTCTGCCCAACAAAGAGGTGATCGGCATTTACGCCCGTACAATGCCTCAAACGGAGCGGCTTGAATGCTGGTGTGGTAACTGTTATTATACGAAAACGCCACCAATAGGAGATGTTTTCCCAGCCGTTGCCAAAATCAATAACACATGCCCTAAGCATGTCTTCAAGGGTTTGAATAGTGCGCTCAGACTACCCATCCGTCTGTGGATGATAAGCGGTGCTCATGTCTAAACGTGAGCCAAAGGACTTGTGCATTGCTTGCCACAGTTCAGAAGTAAAACGCGCATCACGATCGGAAATAATAGAGGTTGGCACCCCGTGCCTCGAAACCACTTCCTTTAAGTAAACGTCTGCTAATGTTGAAAACTTATCCGTTTCTTTGATAGCCAAAAAGTGTGCAGACTTAGTCAATCGATCCACTATCATGCAAATAGTGTCATTTCCACATTGAGATCTAGGCAGGCCAGTAACGAAATCCCTGGAAATTTGCTCCCATTTCCATTGCGGTATCTTTGGTTGTTGAAGTAGGCCTGATGGTTTCTAGTATTCAGTCTTGACTCTCGCATAAGTCAAATATTTGCCAACGTAGGTTGCTATGTGGGCCTTCATGCTAGGCCACCAGTATGTAGTCTTTAAGTCGTGGTACATCTTATCCGAACCAGGATGTATCGAGTAGCGAGAATTATGTGCTTCATCCATCACTAGCTCGCGTAAGTTTCCATAAAGTGGGACCCGGATGCATCCTGTTACATAGTAGGCGTCGTCTTCCTTTTGTTCTAACCGTTTCCTTGACCCACGTAGGGCCTCAGCCCTGACGTTTTCTGGTTTCAATGCTTCTACCTGAGCATCTCGTATCTGGGAAGGAAGACTACACTGGATGGTAAGTTGTAATGCTCGCACATGCTTAGGCATAGTATCCTTTCGACTGAGGGCGTCGGCCACAACATTGGCTTTCCCCGGATGGTATTTGATCGCGCATTCGTAGTCATTCAATAGCTCGACCCATCGACGTTGTCGCATGTTTAATTCCTTCTGTCTGAAGATGTGCTCGAGACTCCTGTGATCGGTGTAAATGGTGCACTTGGTACCGTACAGGTAATGTCTCCATTTCTTAAGCGCGAAAACAGCAGCTCCCAGCTCCAGATCGTGTGTAGTGTAATTCCTATCGTGAATTTTGAGTTGGCGCGATGCATAAGTGATGGCTTTATCCCATTGCATCAATACACAACCAAGACCCTGAATTGACGCGTCACAATAAACCACAAAATCGTCTATGCCCTCTGGCAATGAGAGAATTGGTGCGCTACATAGTCTATCCTTTAGGTGCTGAAATGCTGATTCCTGTGCGTTACCCCAACGATAAGTGACGCCCTTCTGCGTTAGCGAGGTGAGAGGTTGAGCAATCTTGGAGAAATCCTTGATGAACCTTCTGTAGTAGCCCGCCAAACCCAAGAATTGGCGGATTTCTGTTGGTGTACGGGGTGCAGGCCAGTTCTTGATCGAATCTACCTTAGATGGATCAACATGAATCCCATCCTTGTTTACCACATGGCCTAAAAAGTGGACTTCACGAAGCCAAAAGTCGCATTTCGAAAACTTAGCGTACACCTGTTCTGTTCGAAGGAGTTCTAAAATAAGCCGTAAATGATGCTCGTCTTCCTCCTGACTCTTAGAGTAGATCAGGATGTCGTCGATGAATACAATAACAAACTTGTCCAGGTAAGGCTTGCACACTCTGTTCCTAAGATCCATGAAGACTGCAGGTGCGTTCGTCAACCCAAAAGGCATAACCAGGAACTCGTAATGCCCATAACGAGTCCTGAACGCTGTCTTAGAGATATCCTCGTCTCGGACTCTCAGTTGATGGTAACCTAACCTCAGGTCAATCTTCGAATAGTAGCTCGATCCTTGCAGCTGATCGAACAAGTCATCAATGTGTGGGAGTGGATAGCGGTTCTTCACAGTTACCTTATTGAGTTCGCGGTAGTCGATACACATTTTGAAGGTACCTTCTTTCTTCTTCACAAATAATACTGGAGCTCCCCAAGGCGAAGAGCTAGGACGAATAAAACCCTTATCCAAGAGTTCTTGTAGTTGCGTGGACAGTTCTTCTAGTTTTGATGGAGCTAAACGATAAGGTGCTCGAGCTGTTGGCGCTGCTCCAGGGGCTAGCTCGATTTGAAATTCAACCTGACGATGAGGCGGAAGACCAGGTAATTCCTCAGGAAAGTTACGCACAATCGGGATATCTTCAATCTTCTTTTCTTTCTTCGAGGTATCAGTAACGAGGGCTAAAATAGCAGTGTGGCCCTTTCGCAAACACTTCTGGGCCTTTAGAAAAGAAATGATGCCCACCACGGCACCACTCTTATCACCATGAATCACTAAAGGTTCTCCATTTGAACGAGGAATGCGGACGATCTTCTCCTGACAGAGGATCCCTGCTCGATGTTGCGATAACCAATCCATACCAATAACAATGTCGAAACTACCCAAAACAATAGGAATGAGGTCGATAGAGAAGGTCTGACCAGCTAAGATGAGATTACAACCCTTAACTACGTGTGTGGCCTCTAAACTTTTACCATTTGCTAGCTCTACCATGTGCTTGGTGTTCAAAAGTGTTGGGAAACGCTTTAACATTTGACTAACTTTTAGAGACACATAACTGGTATCGGCACCCGAATCAAATAAAACATTAACATAAAAGTCGTCCAGTAGAAACTTACCCATTACGACGTTAGGATTATTCCTTGCATCACCCTGACCAATCACAAACGCACGGCCCTGGGCGCCATTGTTTCCATTGTTTCCCCCGTTGTTACCCCCATTGTTGTTTCTGTTTCCTTGATTGTTGTTGTTATTCTGGTTCTGGTTCAACTAAGGACAGTTTCTCTTGAAGTGACCTTCAGCACCACACTGAAAGCATCCCCTGTTACTGTGACAACTCAAGTTTCCAAGATTCTTCATTCGCATTTATGCACGTTAACCGTTTGTTTAAGTTGTTTGCTTTGTAACTATATACGTTGTGACATGATAAAATGTACTGTGATTGTGCATGCTTATGTGTTTGGATGTTTAAGTGCATACGTTGTGATATGTTTAAGTGATATGATAACCCACCAGACGAAACGAGTAGATGAAACAAGAGTGTTTCACCATTAAACAACCCGACGAAACACTGATGTGTTTCGCCATAGAACATCACAACGAAACAAATTTGTTTCGCCATCCTTTGTTCGACGAAACAGTGTGTTTCGCCGGCCCACGATTCGCCGAAGCCCATTAAGGGCCCAACTCGTTACACGGGGTATTTATCCAGTAATTTGTTTCATTCGTAACACTTTGGCAAAAGTTAGAACCCTAAAACTCTCTGTGTGACGGCAGCAACTTCCTTCACCATCACTTTTCTGTCTCGAATCATTACTTGTCATCTCGAATCGGTTAGTGTAAAAACCCTACTGTTTACATGTATCTGCTAATTAATACCCTTGTGTAATTAGGCTAGGGTTAGTAAACTGTATAAATTGAGAATCATAGTGTTGTATTGTATGAGATGTTGTCTAGAGTGCTTGATGATTTCAATGTATTTGGTTGTTGTTGACCTTGTATGTTATCGTTGGGTTACGATTAAAAGAAACATGATCATCGGATTCACACATGTCGTGATTTAAGTGCGTAGGGCCATCTCCTGATCTTGGATTCATGTTAGATGTGATTGTCATAGTATGTTCTGGTAAACAATTTCTGTGTGAATGGTAATGACTGTATGATTACTGTGTTTTCTATATGATTGTTGTATGATTACTGTATAATTGATAATGTTGTTGACGGCTGTTAGTAATGATTAGGGTTTCTGTGATTCTGTAACTGTCATGACGTAACAGATGGTTTTGACGAAACAACTTAACGACGAAACAGACATGACGAATCAAATGAGTTTTGCCGAAGACATTACGACGAAACAGAAGTATGTTTCGCCGAAGGGATCACGACGAAACAGATAGTGTTTCGTCGAGGGGACTTAACGACGAAACAGGGGTGTTTCGTCGGATGGGTAATTTCGCACAGTAACTTGATTTAACTCTGTTAAGTGTTAACTGGATTGATTAACTGCCGTTAGATAATGACATGACTTGTATGATTTTGAATACGTGGTTTGTACTACTTTGTGATCATTGATTGTGCTTATACGTGAACTTCGGGAATACAAACTGATTATGTATACATGCGTACTTTAGGACATGATTGATTAACTGTGAGCACATACTTAGCATACCGAGCAAACCAAAGTGAGTTCACACTCTTACCAAGGCATGGGATTCCCGGTGGGCAGGGAATGGGATTGAAGTAATGGGATTGGACAATTACTTGGACTTTCACTATTACTAGACTATCTACCATCATCCTCGGATGCGAAGGACCCACACGTAAAACCTAAGTATACTTGTACTTATCACTGTCCTCAGGTTGCGAAGGACACTTACGTAAAACCTACGTAAACATATACTCACTACTGCCTCGGGTTGTGAAGGGCACCTACGTAACCCCCGCGTACCACTGTCCTCGGGATAAGAAGGACACTTACGTAAAACCTACGTAAACATCGTATGTACTATTGTTCTCGGGTTAAGAAGAACACTTATGGTTATCTCTAGTCTAGTATATACACACATGGGAAGCCCCCACTAAAAGAACATACAATAGACTTTGTTAATAACGCATGGTGATGCAACGAACTTGCTATTACGGACTTACTTACTGTGAACTCGCTCAACTAGTTGTTGACTTTCTGTTACATGCCTTGCAGGACCATAGGTATTCATGGAGCTTGCATGGGAAGCGCGGTCGTTGTGGGCACGAATTGTGGATGTTTTAAGGAAACTTTATGACTCTTTAAACTTGACACTTGTGTTGGATTTTCATACTATGCTTCCGCTACCTATACTATGTTTTTGATTGAACACCAATTGTATTGTGATGGATTACATTTACTTTTACTTATTACTTACATGTTCAATATGATTGGTGGCTTGATCCTGGTCATGTCACGCCTCCAAGCGGTGGTACTCCGCGTGTGGATTTTGGGGGTGTGACAGATTGGTATCAGAGTCATTGGTTATAGAGAACTTGGTTTTAATAAGGGGAAAATGTGTTTATTAAAACCAGACTATAACCTATACAGTGCTCAACGATCCACAACGACGCCTCGCTCCCCGTGCAAGACTCAACATCCTAGGTAATATGGTTATGTATTATTGCCTACTTGTTAGATTGCATAGAACTTTGCTCATGGTATGCTTAGACACACATAACCCCTATTGCTTGAGAATACTTGTGTGCTCACTCTCTTCTGTCATCGCACTATTCGCGAACCTCTCTCACTTATGTTACCTTTGCTATGAAGATCATGGCTGGACGCATTAACATGACACAAGCCCAGTTGACGGCTCTCATTAACGAACAAGTTGCTGCGGCACTTGCAGCTGCACAAGCAGGATGTCAACACGTTCAGCAACCTATTTGCACTTTCAAGAATTTCATGGACTGTCGTCCTAGCACGTTCAGTGGCACGGAGGGAGCAGTGGGACTCCTCCATTGGTTTGAAAAGCTTGAGTCGGTGTTTGAGATGTGTGGATGCCCTGAGGCTCGCAGGGTGAAGTACGCCACTGATGCTCTAGAAGGAATTGCGCTGACTTGGTGGAATGCGCAAGTTCAGATATTAGGGCTGGCAGCTGCTAACGCCACCCTTGGAATGATTTCAAGGAACTCATCAAACGAGAATACTGCACACGTGATGACATCCACAAGTTGGAAGTGGAGCTCTTTCATCTGAAAATTACAGGGTCGAAAATTGAAGCTTATACGAAATGGTCAAACGAGCTGGCCATCTTGTGTCCAACTATGGTGGACCCTCCAATCAAGCGCATTGAGTTGTACCTCAAAGGACTAGCACCAGAAATACAGAGCCATGTGACATCGGCTAACCTTGATAATATCCAGGATATTCAGCGTCTTGCTCATCGCCTCACGGATCAGGCAGTGGATCAGAACAGACTGCCTAAACGTATCAGCGCTACTACTACCGCTACCACTTCTGCCACCCCTGCTACTCCCAGTGACAACAAGAGAAAATGGGACGGGGATTCCAGCAAGGGTTCAGCTACAGTTCAGTCTCAGGTGCAGCAGCGAAAGACTGACAACTACCAGAGCCCCGGTCAGCAGTCTTCTGGTAGTCACGGGCAGAAAAGATATCAAGGAAATCACCCAAGGTGCAACAATTGTAACAGACACCACAGTGGCCAGTGAAACAAGGGTCGTTGTCAGAGGTGTCTCAAGATGGGTCATGAGGCCAAGGATTGTAGGAGCCCACGGCCTGTAACTCAGGATCGCCAGCAGCAGCAGCAGGCACAGCAGAATCAACAACAGGGCAACAAGGGATGTTTTCATTGTGGCGTTGAAGGTCACTTCAAAAGACACTGCACCCAGTTAAACCAAAACCAGAACAACAACAACAATAACCAAGGCAATGGAAACAACAACGGGGGAAATAACAATGATGGGAACAACGGCGCTAGGGGTCGTGCTTTCGTGCTGGGGCAGGGTGATGCCAGGAATGATCCCAACGTGGTTATGGGTAAGTTTCTTCTCGACGACTTTTATGTTACTGTCTTGTTTGATTCGGGTGCGGATACTAGTTATATGTCTTTGAAACTTAGTCAAATGCTCAAGCGCACACCCACACTTTTGAACACTAAGCATGTCATAGAGTTAGCCAATGGTAAAAGTCTAGAGGCCATACACATAGTTCAGGATTGTAATCTTATCCTCGCTGGTCAGACTTTCTCGATCGATCTCATTCCCATAGCTTTGGGTAGTTTCGACATCGTTATTGGTATGGATTGGTTATCCCAACAGCAAGCAGAGATCTTATGCAAGGAGAAGATAGTTCGTATTCCTCGTTCTGGCCAAGAACCTCTTGAAGTTCAAGGCGACAAGAGTGGTGCAGTGGTTGGCATCATCTCCTTCCTGAAGGCTCAGAAATGTTTGCGAAAGGGCCACACTGCCATTTTGGCACTTGCTACTGATGCATCAACGAAAGAGAAGAGATTAGAAGATATCCTAGTTGTATGAGATTTTCCTCAAGTGTTTCCTGAAGATTTACCTGGGCTACCGCCTCATCGCCAGGTCGAATTCCAGATTGAACTAGCTCCTGGAGCAGCACCGATAGCTCGTGCAACGTATCGTTTAGCTCCCACCGAATTGGAAGAACTATCCAAACAACTACAAGAGCTCTTGGATAAGGGCTTTATTCGTCCTAGCTCTTCGCCTTGGGGAGCTCCAGTACTGTTTGTAAAGAAGAAAGATGGAACCTTCAGGATGTGCATAGATTACCGCGAACTAAACAAGGTGACAGTGAAGAACCGCTATCCTCTACCACGTATAGATGACTTGTTCGACCAGTTGCAAGGGTTGAGCTACTACTCAAAGATTGATCTGAGGTCAGGATACCATCAACTGAGAGTCCGGGATGAGGACGTCTCCAAAACAGCTTTCAGAACTCGCTACGGCCACTACGAGTTTCTTGTCATGCCATCTGGGCTAACGAACGCGCCTGCAGTCTCCATGGATCTTATGATCAGAGTGTGCAAGCCTTATTTAGATAAGTTTGTGATAGTTTTCATCGACGACATTCTGATCTACTCCAAGAGTCAGGAGGAACACGAGCAACATTTACGACTTATTTTGAAGCTTCTTCGAACAGAACAGTTATACGCCAAATTTTCGAAATGCGACTTCTGGCTTCGTGAAGTCCACTTTCTAGGCCATGTGGTAAACAAGGATGGGATTCACGTTGATCCATCCAAGGTAGATTCGATCAGAAACTGGCCTGCTCCGCGTACGCCAACAGAAATACGCCAATTCTTGGGTTTGGCGGGTTATTACAGACGGTTCATCAAAGACCTCTCAAAGATTGCGCAGCCGCTTACACTACTGACACAGAAAGGTGTTACCTATCGTTGGGGTAATACCCAAGAAACAACTTTTCAATACTTAAAGGATAGACTCTGCAGCGCACCTGTTCTCTCACTGCCAGAGGGCGCAGACGATTTTGTGGATTATTGCGACGCATCCATCCAGGGTCTTGGATGTGTGTTAATGCAGCGTGACAAGGTTATTGCTTATGCTTCACGCCAACTCAAAGTTCACGAACGGAACTACACCACACACGATTTAGAGCTGGGAGCTGTTGTTTTCGCGCTCAAGATATGGCGACACTACCTGTACGGTACCAAGTGCACTATCTACACAGATCATAGGAGTCTCGAGCATATCTTCAAGCAGAAGGAATTGAACATGCGTCAACGTCAATGGGTTGAGCTACTCAATGATTACGAATGTGCCATCAAGTACCATCCGTGTCACACCCCCAAAATCCACCATGCGGAGTACCACCGCTTGGAGGCGTGACGTGACCAGGATCGAGCCACCAATCATACTGAACAACATATTTAGGTAAATAAAGCCAACCACAATATGATTGGTGACTAAAAGCTAGTTAACCAAGTTTTTAATTTAACCAGCAGAAGCATAAACGTAAAGTCCAAAACACAAGTCCATAGTTTATAAGTTAAAGTTCAAAATGCAAGTTTAATAAGTTCATAAGGATTTAACTATTAAGCACGGAACATAACAGTCCGTGCACCACAACGACTCCTTCCTCGTGCAAGCTCCAAGCATTTAACGACCTGGAAGGCATGTAACAACGAGTCAACAACAAAGTTGAGTGAATTCACAGCTGGTTGTTTAGTTATAGCATTCGTTTCGTAAATCATTTGTTCGTTTTGTAAATCATGTATCGTATAAATTCGTATCGCGGTCATCCTGACATGTTTGCGAAGATTGGTGGGGGCTTCCCATGTGTTACTAGACCACGCGTATCGACTGCTACGAAAATGTAAGAGGTGCCCTAAGTCAATGTCTATCAGCATTGACCCTTTGCCCATAGTCCATTAGTACACGCCCGTCCGACTGGCACGGTGTGAGGTTTGTTAAACCTAATAGCGCTATTAACTAATGACCCGCTCGCCATAGGCCTCGGCGATTAAGTCGATAAGTGAGGGACTTTAATTGATAGAGTTGATGGTCTTATGGTCGTGTACGTAGGCTTTACGTACATGCCCTTAAATCCGAGGACAGTAGTAAGTAGTTTAATAGTAATGATAGTTCGAGTAGCCATTCAATCCCATTCCCAACCCACCGGGAACCCCATGCCTTGGAAAGAGTGTGAACTCACCTTGGTTGCTCGGTTTGATTCTCAAATATAGCTAATAGTCAAGGTCGGTCAATCACGCCCTAGTATAATTATCACTTAGTTTATTAGTGATTTCAAATAGAGCACAAAGTCCCTACACGTATCTATCACATAACATGCATCACTTTAACGGTTCATGCCCATATAAGTTTCCCATCTATTCGCCACTCATAGACAAACATACGACATTGCACATAGCATTTTTATTGACATATAACATGTTAGATTATTCTCAGATAGCCTACCCGACATTTAGACACGCAAAATCACTACT
Organism: Helianthus annuus; assembly: GCF_002127325.2. Lineage (NCBI taxonomy): Eukaryota > Viridiplantae > Streptophyta > Magnoliopsida > Asterales > Asteraceae > Helianthus > Helianthus annuus. The sequence continues at coordinate 141,343,138 of NC_035440.2, forward strand.
TATGTCGTTTCAGCTTTTATATTCAAAACTGGGCTGTTTTCGGGGATTTTAATAAAATAGTTATCCTTTTCCAAAAATTCTCAAATTTTTACAGAAGGTCATATCCAAAATTTATTATGGGTAAAAATATCGGGGTCTAGTTCATTACCAATGTTTTATAGAAAATCATTTTCCCGACTGCAATCAGATTTGTTACTTTCTGATTGCAGTTTACGGAATAATTCACTAAAAATTAATCGTAAGTCCGATTGACGAAATTCCAGTTGGAGGATCATCCTGACAACGGTGACCATTCCCTGTAAAAATTCCATGAGTTGATTCTACTCAGGTTTCAAGTTATGACTCCGAAAACAACACACTTTTTCTGCAGTAAAAATGCAGCTTGAGCTGCTGTCCAGAAACAGTCTTTTAAAAATAGTAAACAATCTCGAAAAATTACGATTCCAGTGCCATTTGTTTAGTTATTCTAAAATACACATTTTAGGCTTTAGAAAATCAGTTTTTCGATTTAAGACGGTCTAGTTACAGCCTGTTGAAGTTAGCTGTAAATACAACTCAGCAAGCTGTTTACATTGTAGGAGTTACTAAAAATGCATCAACAAAGACCCTAACCATGGTTTATCTATGATTTAATGCTCAAACCTCAATCATGCTTTAACCAACCCTAAACTAACCAGATTTCAACTTCACACAAACTTTTTATGTAGGGTTTTTATGCAGAATTTCATGTTCATCTTTTTAGTGTTCATTTTCTTGTGTTACTTGATTATCATCCTCCTACTAAGTATCATAACAAAGAACAAGATGAAACTATGGTGTGAAGGGACTTACTACTAGCACAAGGCTAGGGATGATTCTAGTGATGAAGATGTAGAGAGAAGATGATGAAAAAGACTAGAACAAAGCTCCTTAGAAAGTCCTTCAACTTGCAACCTCCATGAATGAACTTCAAGCTTTGAATGGAACTTAATGATGGATGTTTATGGTTGTGAAGTGGTGGTGATGGTGGCTGATGACGGGGGTAGCCCAAGATTAAATAAGATGACTAAATGTGCAAATGATTAAAAGGTTGAAAGGTTCACCGGATGAAAAGCTGTAAAGTGAGAAAAGCGAGGAACAGTAATCAATCACATCTGAGAACTCGTCTCACCAACTCATGCCCACAAAATCAGAGCAGGTCTGCACGAATACACGCTATTAACCAGGGGTCCATAGCCTTCAACCCCAAAAGGGGAAACCCTCCATTGCAAACAGGTTCCACTAGTCTTGTACATACGATTTTAGGAGATGTCTTCCCCTATAAGAAGACAGCTCATTTCACTCCAAAGACATTCCGAAACAGAGAAAGATTCCTTCATCTCTGGTCATTCATAGAGTACTTGCTCACTTCCAAGTTACTCTTCATCACATTCACCACACACTCGTTCTATTTGCTTTCTTTTCTGGATTCGAGCTTGTCTCGGAGAAAGAACTTCAAAACAAATAACAATTACATACTAGTGAACCTCCTTCCACGTTTTGCAAACGTGGAGGGACCCCGCGACCTGCGTTAGGCAAAACTGAACCTTTCAGCCCTTTTGCCTAACTGACTCAGCTACCATCCTTGGTCTCGTGTTTGTTGCATCAACAAGTTGGCGCCCACCGTGGGGCTACGCCGCTGTTTCTTCTCAAAAAAGACCAAGTAGTCTAGCTCCCTTCACTCAAAACCACCATGTCAGAAAGTGGATCCCCGGGAGAGGTGAACCAGATCCCTAACACCTCCACCCCAGGTAGTGGCCAAGCTCACACAACTATAACAACACCGTTTTCAACTCCGGGGAGTACACCCGAGTTCCTTACCTTCAACACGCCAACCCCATCCAGATCCGGGGCTCCGTCTCCTAACGTTGGCGTATCAGACACCCCAGCGCGTGTTGAACTTACCCCTGAGGGGGTCGCTAATAACTTTCTCGAGTTAAGGTCACTTCTTAACCAGCATGTGAGTAGAGAAAGGGAAAAGGGGGTAAGGATTCGTCTAGATTATGACGAACCCGAGCCAACGTTGTCTCCTGGGCCACCCCTACCACCCTTTGCTACAAGAGGTGAGGCTGGTCCCAGCAACCCTTCAAACCCTCCTCCTTATCTATCCACTATGACAAATCCAACGGTTCATCCTATTCTCTCTTCCCAACCAATTACTAGTGGCACTCCTCTGGGACACGAGCTAACGCTTGACCAACTCCTACAGTCCCCGGTGACAAGCTATCCCGCTTCTTTAACAACCACATGGGAGCAAGCTCTGTCCGTGCTCCCTTTAGCACGAAGCGCTGTAACTAGCACCCCTCTCGGGGTAAACTGCTCAGTTGGTCCAGGAAGCCTTCAGGGTTTCAACCTCATACCCAACATGATGTCTCAGATGATGGCCAACTTCCCATGGCAACACTTCATTAATCAAGTGCTAGCCGCCCAGGGGAACCATGGCAATAGTAACAATATGGATACAAGACCTGAAGAAGACTTGGCTAAACCTTACAAGCCAAGCAACCTTTCATGCTTCTCAAGGCAGATAGCTGATTATGATTTTCAATCAAAGATCAAGATGCCAACCCACATCAGAACGTATGATGGGACTGAAGATCCCGAAGATCACCTCCAGATCTTCACTGGTGCTGCTCGAATAGAAAAATGGTCAAATGCTGAATGTTGCCTAATGTTCATGCAGACTCTTGTTGGATCCGCCAGGATCTGGTTCAACGACCTTCCAGCTCAAAGCATTCGAAGCTTTGACGATCTCAGCAGAGGTTTTCTGGCAAACTTCTCCCAACAAAGGTGATACGTCAAGGACGCAGCAGTAATCTTCCAGATAAAACAACGCGACGATGAAAGTCTTCGAGCATTCATTGAACGATACAAGAAAGAAGGACTAACCTATGTAGGGGCTGACGAGAAAATGAGAGTGGCCGGTTTTATGAACGCCATAACCTCCAAATACCTCACACGAGATTTCAACAAATCTCTGCCCAAAACCTTGGAGGAAGCCCTTGAAAGGGCCGAGGCTCACATTCGGGGAGAGGAAGCTGTGGATATCAAGGAACAAAGGAAAAGGGGGTCTGGCTGGCGAAGCAATAGCCCAGCCAGAAAGAGAGGAAACTTCAACTCTTATGACAGACGACCAAAAGGTTCAGACCCCCGAAGGGTTGAAGGACGAAACCCTTCAGGCAGAGATAAAGGCATGAGTTTCACTCCCCTCACCAAAACCCCTCAAGAAATCCTGGCTACGGAAGAAGTCAAGTACAACTTTAGACCTCCCAGGCCTCTCCCCAAGAGCAGAAAAAATGAGAACTCCACGCAATTCTGTGAGTTCCATGAAGAAAAGGGACATCACACTAATGATTGCTTCCAACTCAAAAAGAGAATTGAAGAGGCCGTTAAGTCAGGAGAGCTCGCCCATTTGGTAAAAGGGGTTCGAGACAAGATGGCTGAAGGCAAGGGAAAAGAGGTAAACATGGTATATTCTGATGAAAAGTTTCCTCACAAGAAGCAACGGTTGGAGGCCTGGGAGCTTCAATGTGTCTGCTTCCCCCCAACAAGGAAGGACCCACTTCCCGGGCCCCTTGTGGTGGAAGCCACCGTGGGCACATTACAAACATGTAAAGCGTACATAGACACGGGAGCAGCCACTAAAATCATGTTTGAGAAATTCTTCAACCGATATAACCTTGAAGCCTTTGGGGCAGATAACCCTTGACGTTTGTTTCAACGAGGGATCGAAAGAAAGAACCCGATCACTGACCTTTGTGGTTATCAACATCCCTTCGAACTATGACGTAATCATAGGGAGGCCCGGACAATGTGCATTTTACATGGCAGTGTCTGTCGGCCATGGCACAGTCAAATTCCCTACTGAAAGAGGGATAGCAACCCTTCAACCCTCTCAGGAAGCTTACATGATCGAGGGCGAAAATTCAAACAGTGAAAAGGACAAGCAAGGGTTAGTCATAAACCCTAAATACCCTGAGCAACGAATAAGGGTCAATCCCAACCTTTCCCAAGAGACTCTTTCATACCTTAAAAAGCTGCTGAAGCATCACAGCGATGTGTTCGCCTGGTCTCCTGAAGATATGACTGGGATCCCCCGAAACATTGCTGAACACGAGTTAAGAATACCACCGGATGTCAAACCGGTGGTCCAAAAGAAAAGAAGCCTGGCACCCGAGAGAAGCCAGGCAGCTTGCCAAGAGGTTGAAAAGCTTGTATCAGCCGGTATTCTCCTAGAGGTCAAGTACCAATCATGGATTGCAAATCCTGTTATGGTCAGAAAACCCGACAACTCTTGGAGAATGTGTATAGATTTTAAAGATCTTAACAAGGCTTGTCCCAAAGATTGCTACCCGCTGCCGGAAATTGATCTCAAGGTCGATTCCCTCACGGGGTATTCGTTTAAATGCTTTCTTGATGCATACAAAGGTTATCACCAAATCCTCATGAAGAAGGAGGATGAAGAAAAGACAGCTTTCCACACAGACAAAGGTATCTTTTGTTACCAAAAGATGCCTTTTGGCCTCAAAAATGCAGGTGCCACCTATCAGCGACTCGTCGATAAGGCCTTTGAAGACCAAATCGGTAGAAACATGGAGGCATATGTCGTTGACTTGGTGATTAAGAGCAAGATGGAACATCAAATGCTTGATGATATCCAAGAAACTTTCAAGAACCTTAGAAAGATTAACATGAAGCTCAACCCGGAAAAATGCTCGTTTGGATTCGATGAAGGAAAATTTCTGGGTCACATCGTTGGAAAGCAAAATATCAAGGCCAACCCTAACAAAGTAAAAGCTGTCCTTGAGGCTAAACCACCGAGAACTAAGAAGGAGGTTGAAAGCTTAAACGGGAAGCTTGCAGCCTTGAAGCGTTTCACCTCAAAACTGGCCGAAAGGTCTCTACCCTTCTACAAAACGCTCAAGAACTGCTCAGATAAAAAAGATTTTAGATGGACCGATGAAGCTGAAGAAGCTTTCAATCAAATGAAGCAGCACTTAGCTTCCCTACCAGATATTGCAGCACCAAAAACGGGGGAGGTCATATCAGTGTACCTTTCAATTGCCGACGAAGCCATCAGTGCGGTTCTCACCATTGAAAGAGACAAGGCTCAGGTACCCGTTTATTTTTTCAGCAAAACTCTAAAACTAGCTGAAACCAAATACCCTCCCCTCGAAAAACTTGCTCTAGCCCTGGTTCAAACAGCCAGAAGGCTTAGGAGATACTTCCAAGCACATCCTATACAAGTGGTCACTGACCAACCTATCAAGAATGTGCTTGAAAAACCTGAGAATTCGGGGAGGCTAGCAAAATGGGCAGTGGAACTAGGTGAACATAACATCACCTATGTTCCACGAAAAGCCATTAAAGCTCAGGTCCTAGCAGACTTCCTAGTTGAAGTCCCAAACCAAACAATTGAAGAAGTAAACACCACAACCGCTGAACCCTCCAACCCTGAAGCCTGGAAATTATTCACTGATGGGGCTTCAAGCGTTGAAGGGTCCGGAGCTGGTTTAGTCCTAATCAACCCTGAGGGACTAGAATTCACATATGCTCTCCGTTTTAATTTTCAGACCACCAATAACGAGGCTGAATACGAAGCATTGATCGCTGGTCTACGACTGGCCAAAGAAATGAAAGTCAAGAAGCTTGAAGTGTTCACAGATTCACTACTCGTATCAAGCCAAGTTAATGACAGCTATGTCGCCAAAGAGCCCAACATGAGAAGGTACAAAGAAAAATCCAAGGAGTTAATGAACACCATCCAAACATGCAGCATTAAACAGATTCCAAGGTCCCAAAACAAAAAGGCCGATGCCTTGAGCAAATTGGCATCCCTCACATTCGCCCACCTCACAAAAAAGGTGTTGGTTGAAGAGTTGAAGTCCCGGTCGATTGATGAATTGGAAGTGCAAGATGTAGTCACCGAGGAAGATCCAAATTGGATGTCTCCCATCAAAAAATTCCTTCAAGATAATGAACTACCCAATGATCAAACAGAAGCCGAAAGGGTCAAAATCAAAGCAAGACAATATGTGTTGCAAGGAGAAACCCTCTATAAAAAAGGTTACCTTGCACCCCTGCTAAGATGTGTTGGTCCTGAACAAAGCAAGTATTTGATCAAGGAAGTGCATGAAGGAATATGTGGAGCTCATTTTGGAGCTAGGTCGGTAGTTGCAAAGCTCATGAACCTTGGATACTTCTGGTCGTCGATGCATCGTGACACCGTTGAACAGTTGAAGAAATGTGATGCCTGTCAAGTCCATTCCCCAATCCCAAGAAGTCCCAAACATGACCTGGTTCCAATAACCTCGGCATGGCCATTCCATAAATGGGGAATGGACATTGTCGGGCCATTCCCTCCAAGCAAAGGGGGAGTAAAATTCCTATTGGTAGCAATTGACTACTTCAGCAAGTGGCCGGAGGTTAAACCCCTTGCCAAGATCACAGGAAAGCAAGTCATAGACTTTGTTTTGGAGAATATCATCTACCGCTATGGGTTGCCGGGGGTAATTGTTACTGATAATGGAAAACAATTTGCCGAGAAACCTTTCAGCCTTTGGTGCAAGGAATACAGGATCAACCAGATCTTTAGCTCAGTGGCTTACCCGCAGTCAAACGGCCAGGTTGAAAGGACCAACATAAGCATCGTGGAAGGCATCAAAACAAGATTGGGGAGGTATGAAAGTAATTGGCTCGAAGAATTGCCTAGCGTTTTATGGGCAATTAGAACAACAGAAAAAGCAAGTCACAAGAAAACACCTTACAGTTTGGTATTTGGATCCGAGGCTGTAATCCCTGCTGAAATAGGAGTTGTAACCCAACGAATTGTCAACATGGATCCCGAAGTAAATCAACAAGAGACCATGTTGAACTTACAACTCCTAGAGGAAGCCTGAGATCAAGCGGCAATACAAGAAGCCAAATACAAACAAAAGATGGAAGCCTACTACAACAAGAAGGTCAAGAACGAACGATTCAAGCCAGGGGATCTAGTCCTCAGAAACAACGAAGCTAGCAAAAAAGAAAATCAAGGGAAGCTGGGCCCAAAATGGGAAGGTCCATACACCATCCTCGAAGCACACAAGGGCGGATCCTATAAGCTGGCAGACTCAGAAGGCAAAAGGCTTCCAAGGCATTGGAACGGAAAAACCCTGAGAAAGTTCTATGTTTGAAAAGTTTGGTTTGTATCAAAACGAAAACCTTTTGTAAAAGCAGATACTGCTTGAATGAATGAAGTTAATTTATCAAACTTGTCTTTCTATCCTAATATGTAACACCCTAATTTTGTAATTGACTAAAGTCGCAGCGGAAACACGTACCATAAAATTTCTTTCCTTATAATTACCTTGACTTACTTAAAACTTCATTTTAATACAACCTTTCCACAAGAAGTCATCAATTGACTCATTTACAATTAAATGCATGACATGGGTTTTCTAAATTTCAACACCAACGTTTCCGTACAATCTGTCTTGTGACTCGATCCTCGATCTCTAATCCTTGAAGATCCTCGTGACTCGTACAACCTGCACTCACCACATTCATTCATACATTAGCACACATTATATAAACAAGATTCATTCACAAACACTTCACTGTTCGTCATTTTTCAAACTTTAAGCATTACATCTGCGTATCCATTCCCTGGTGAGGCTTCAGTAATGTACCTGCATTACCTTTCATTCTCAAGGTACACCATTAAAACGTTAACACTCAACGTGTCTAAATCATGCTTACATACATACTTACATATAAACATACATTCACATCTACATACATACATATCTTTCCTCCAACTTTACATACATGCATACACTCATACATGTCTTTACACATACATACATACACGATTACATACATACATACATACATACCTTTCCTACGTCTCTACATTCATGCATACACTCATACATATCTTTATACATACGTACGTTCACATCTACATACGTACATACCTTTCTTACATCTTTACATACATGCATACACTCATACATACCTTTATACATACATACATACACATCTATATACGTAAAGGAAATTCTTAACTTAGAATCCCACATTTAGGTACCATATTACTACATATTCTTTAGGATCCCACCTTTAGGTACCATATTACTACATATCCTTAGGATCCCACCTTTAGGTACCATATTACTACCTATTCTCTAGGATCCCACCTTTAGGTACCATATTACTACCTATTCTCTAGGATCCCACCTTTGGGTACCATATTACTACTTATTCTTTAGGATCCCACCTTTAGGTACCATATTACTACATATTCTTTAGGATCCCACCTTTGGGTACCATATTACTACATATTCTTTAGGATCCCACCTTTAGGTACCATATTACTACATATTCTTTAGGATCCCACCTTTAGGTACCATATTACTACATATTCTTTAGGATCCCACCTTTGGGTACCATATTACTACATATTCTTTAGGATCCCACCTTTGGGTACCATATTACTACATATTCTTTAGGATCCCACCTTTGGGTACCATATTACTACATATTCTTTAGGATCCCACCTTTGGGTACCATATTACTACATATTCTTTAGGATCCCACCTTTGGGTACCATATTACTACATATTCTTTAGGATCCCACCTTTGGGTACCATATTACTACATATTCTTTAGGATCCCACCTTTGGGTACCATATTACTACATATTCTTTAGGATCCCACCTTTGGGTACCCCTACCCGTCGGCGACGCCCTCTAGTTTTTTGCAGTTTTCTGCAGGTTCGTTTCGTCGTCCGTACGCACTAAAACGCACGTAACTTTTGAACCGTTTACCCGTTTGACCTCCCGTTTCTTCCTAGATGCTTGTAAATTCACATTCTATCATATGAACATAAAATCTTACCTCCGGATTACGGAAATCCTTAACTTACATACATTCGACTTAACTATTTTCTAACTATTTGACCCGTTAAGGGTGTTCGCGCATTAATTGGTCTATGACTGACCAAACCATCATCCCCACTTCCATACCTGTCCAAAACATTACTCTAATCGAATAACTTGCTTCTAAACCACTTTTAAGTTCTTTTACCCCAAAATACCCATCATGGGCATTTTGGTCAACCTTAAACCCATCATTTACGACGAAAGACCTTAACACATATTTGACCTCAAACATCATATTTAATTCATTACAACACTTTATTACTTACTTGTACTACGAAGTGATTACGGAAATCACTTACCTCGTGCATCCATGTTTGTAACCGCTTCCTTGCCCCATTTCGACCCGTTAGCCTTTCATGCTTGGTCCATGCTAGTGTGGTTCCTATCCTTTCATGTCGTCATGCCATAATAATGTTAGTACTCATGCTTATTCATATTAATACACATTTTCCAGCTCTTATCTACATTGACTTTCACTAACACGCATACAACATAAATTGTCAACCACATTGTTCAGTTAGACAACCTAACGTAATTCATAACATCATCCTTTACTAGCATGGTCATATATTATATATTTAGTACACATTCACTTCTTGATTGAAATTAAATGATTAATAAAAACACATGGGGAGCATCGCCCGTTCAAGCACAATGTACAAGCTTCTAATGCATAGTCTTGACCAACACATACATTCAACCCGAATTCTTGTATGAGTTCCATCTAAAGCACATTCCTCAAGTTAGTATACTACTAATTACATCATTATCATGTTTCATTCATATATGTCAAGCCATTTCATACAATCTCACATCCTAACTTCACCTAGACATTTCATCAAACACTTGGCGTGCGTACTACTAGCTATGCACAATGTACAACTAATTTATGCATGATCTTCCAAGTTCATACATAATTCATCAATTTCTTCATTCTAATCAACATGAATCATACATGCATAAACATCAAACATACTAGTATCACATTTCTTTCAATTCCCCTCATAAGAATCCATCTTACAAATCAAAATACATCAATTTTAAGCAAGAATTTAGACATAGATGATTTATCCATGTCATCATCTTCACCATAACAACGGGTTTCACATCTAAACTTCAAATTAACACAAACCTTACATAACCCATGTTCTATATGATGTTTCTAACCCTTATACATGATCAATTTCATATTATCTCACGGATTAGAGCATAACCCACTTCACCCATGATCACAAATCTTAGATTTAAGACATACCTTATGATCCCCTCGTGTTGGTGATCATTAATCCATGCTCGGTTATGAGTTTAAGCATCATTTAGCCTTCCAATTTGATGAAAATGATGAAGTTAGGGTTCTTGACTCCATGGGAGTCTCCTGCTCGTTCAAGAACACACGCGAAGTGTGTGTTTGTGTGTGTGTTTTGTTATTTAGTAACCCAACTTTCATTATATCCCATTTAACCCTCCATGTTTGCCATTAAAACATAATTGGCACAACTTTCATCTTTTAAATAGTTTTTATCATACAATTTACTAGGTTAAATAGCCTAGTCATTTATTTCATGATATGTCATATAGGAACATACAACAAATATAAGCATTCGGGTTTTGGGGTGTTACAAGTCTACCCCCCTTAAATGAGGTTTCGTCCCCGAAACCTTTCTCATTTCCTCTTACACACACACATCTATGTTTTTTTTTGACTTAATAGTCACATTATAATTATAAGTAATCATCCTATCTCATTTCATAATTATTCATACACTTGACTTCTTCTTAACAAGTCTATACTTTCCATGGCATACTTTCACATAACATTCTCATTTCCTCGACCCGTTAGTAGCAGGTCAATATACATATTCATTTAAACTTATAATAATGCTTACCTTCATATGATCTGTTTAAAATAGATTTAATACTTTTGCCTCATCCTTTAAGATTCCATTCCATGCACACGTTGTATAACATTTAACTATTGTTTTGTTATCACCACAAAACTACTACTTCATAGTTACACCTACATGCTTAACTCCATAGTTAGCTCATTCTACTTTTCTATAGTCATTTGTACCATACATATCCTTACGTTACCTTCAACTTGCCTCATTCGTTCCACATTACTAACCTCTCATTTCGTGTCTTACTTATTTTGCATAAGCATACGTGTCGTGCAATTCATTTCATGAGAGTTTAACCAATACTCGAGCTTTTCACTCAAAACCTTTGAGATTCGCTTCTTGATGACATAGCTTTCTTCTTATGTCAACAAAAAAAAAATCAAACTTCCCATATTATACCATACCCATTCCATCATTCATTTCGTAGGTCGTACCCAATTAACCAATTCTTGGAATAAATCAAACTTCCCATAATACCCATTCCATATTGTGCCAATTAACCAATTCATACTTATTTAACATAAGTTAAACTTTTTACTGACCTCATCTCATATCATCAATCGACGATCCGCAACCCAGATCGATCCGCATTCTTCACGAGTACTAGCCATACTAGGCTAGATTTCATTCATCCGCGTAATGCGATTTCGCCCGTGCACATCCTTCCACCAATTCGTTTGGTTTCATCACATCAAGAGTTCCTAACATTATAATCTACAATTTTAGCGGTTAGCACATTTCATTCAAGCATTCATTATACTAGGTGATTACTCACCTATATTTCCTTTTTCAACGTCCTCTCGACATAACCACGAGCTCATCACCATGACTATCATCCAATTTCAAGAATCCATCCTAGGATTCTTATTAATGTTTCTTTCATGTTTATTTCATTATTCATATCATTGTCCGGGTATTAGCCCGTCATTCATTTTGAGTCCCAGTAGTCGATTACTAGCACTATTAACACATAACTTATTCGAAACTTCTTTCTTTCATTTTAAAATTTAAAATTTAGGTTTGCGTGCCAATCCTGATCATTCTTTCATCCAGTTACTTTACATTTACTCACATGATTCGTTTGACACAACCATGGTCAAACCATTGACACATCGCGATGTGGGCTATTTTCATCATTTCTATATTTTAACTCGTCCTTCGGACGCAATCATAGCATCCATACCTTTCATTATTTCTATGTTTTGAATCCGTCTAGCGGTTTCGAACATTCTCTTCATGCATTTCATACCTTGAATCCGTCTCACAGATTCAAACATATCATTCATGCCTTTCATCCTTGAATCCGTCTCACAGATTCAAACATTGCATTCATAACTTTCATTCCTTGAATCCATCTCCCGGATTCAGACATATTATTCATATCTTTCCTTCCTTGAATCCGTCTCATGGATTCAAATCATTTCATTCATACATTGCATTCCTTGAATCCATCTCGTGGATTCAAACATTTCATTCATACATATCATTCATATCTTGTTGATCCGTACCTTCTTACAGATTCAACATTCTTCATTTTTTTTATCACTCATACTTTTCATTCCTACATAGTACTCTCAACTTCCCGAGAGTCTTAATTCCCATTTCCCCCACACGCCCGCCTGCTACCCAACTCTACCGAACATACCTGTAACAATTATCATAATCTCACGAATGTCATACGTTTCTCGTGTACTGGCCAGGTACACAATCCACATAGTAGTTTCGTGCCTTCATGTAATTGTCACCTTATGTCCGTAGACTTAGGTTTCGGCGCGTGTATCACTTTCAGTACCTCATTACATACAATCCTTATCTTTCATTTAAAACTTTTCCTTCCTTTAATGGACTTTACCATTGCTTACATCCTTACATTAAATTCACATACCTGGGCTCATTTGCCTACTTGTCTCATTACCTCTTTGCCTACCTTAGTATTCATTCTAGGCTGCATTCACGGATCATCCTCTTCCAACACTTATGCTTACCTTGCACATACAAAACCGTCAGTTTTGTTATACGTATACATAAATGCATACTTTCATCAACCCTTTACCTTTGGATCTTGATCGAGTCTTGGATTGTACGGATTTCTTATCTCAAGAGCACACAAGTTTGAGTTCAAGTACTTACCTTCTCGTACTTGATTCCCTCAAACCAGGGCTCTGATACCAACTTGTAACACCCTAATTTTGTAATTGACTAAAGTCGCAGCGGAAACACGTACCATAAAATTTCTTTCCTTATAATTACCTTGACTTACTTAAAACTTCATTTTAATACAACCTTTCCACAAGAAGTCATCAATTGACTCATTTACAATTAAATGCATGACATGGGTTTTCTAAATTTCAACACCAACGTTTCCGTACAATCTGTCTTGTGACTCGATCCTCGATCTCTAATCCTTGAAGATCCTCGTGACTCGTACAACCTGCACTCACCACATTCATTCATACATTAGCACACATTATATAAACAAGATTCATTCACAAACACTTCACTGTTCGTCATTTTTCAAACTTTAAGCATTACATCTGCGTATCCATTCCCTGGTGAGGCTTCAGTAATGTACCTGCATTACCTTTCATTCTCAAGGTACACCATTAAAACGTTAACACTCAACGTGTCTAAATCATGCTTACATACATACTTACATATAAACATACATTCACATCTACATACATACATATCTTTCCTCCAACTTTACATACATGCATACACTCATACATGTCTTTACACATACATACATACACGATTACATACATACATACATACATACCTTTCCTACGTCTCTACATTCATGCATACACTCATACATATCTTTATACATACGTACGTTCACATCTACATACGTACATACCTTTCTTACATCTTTACATACATGCATACACTCATACATACCTTTATACATACATACATACACATCTATATACGTAAAGGAAATTCTTAACTTAGAATCCCACATTTAGGTACCATATTACTACATATTCTTTAGGATCCCACCTTTAGGTACCATATTACTACATATCCTTAGGATCCCACCTTTAGGTACCATATTACTACCTATTCTCTAGGATCCCACCTTTAGGTACCATATTACTACCTATTCTCTAGGATCCCACCTTTGGGTACCATATTACTACTTATTCTTTAGGATCCCACCTTTAGGTACCATATTACTACATATTCTTTAGGATCCCACCTTTGGGTACCATATTACTACATATTCTTTAGGATCCCACCTTTAGGTACCATATTACTACATATTCTTTAGGATCCCACCTTTGGGTACCATATTACTACATATTCTTTAGGATCCCACCTTTGGGTACCATATTACTACATATTCTTTAGGATCCCACCTTTGGGTACCATATTACTACATATTCTTTAGGATCCCACCTTTGGGTACCATATTACTACATATTCTTTAGGATCCCACCTTTGGGTACCATATTACTACATATTCTTTAGGATCCCACCTTTGGGTACCATATTACTACATATTCTTTAGGATCCCACCTTTGGGTACCCCTACCCGTCGGCGACGCCCTCTAGTTTTTTGCAGTTTTCTGCAGGTTCGTTTCGTCGTCCGTACGCACTAAAACGCACGTAACTTTTGAACCGTTTACCCGTTTGACCTCCCGTTTCTTCCTAGATGCTTGTAAATTCACATTCTATCATATGAACATAAAATCTTACCTCCAGATTACGGAAATCCTTAACTTACATACATTCGACTTAACTATTTTCTAACTATTTGACCCGTTAAGGGTGTTCGCGCATTAATTGGTCTATGACTGACCAAACCATCATCCCCACTTCCATACCTGTCCAAAACATTACTCTAATCGAATAACTTGCTTCTAAACCACTTTTAAGTTCTTTTACCCCAAAATACCCATCATGGGCATTTTGGTCAACCTTAAACCCATCATTTACGACGAAAGACCTTAACACATATTTGACCTCAAACATCATATTTAATTCATTACAACACTTTATTACTTACTTGTACTACGAAGTGATTACGGAAATCACTTACCTCGTGCATCCATGTTTGTAACCGCTTCCTTGCCCCATTTCGACCCGTTAGCCTTTCATGCTTGGTCCATGCTAGTGTGGTTCCTATCCTTTCATGTCGTCATGCCATAATAATGTTAGTACTCATGCTTATTCATATTAATACACATTTTCCAGCTCTTATCTACATTGACTTTCACTAACACGCATACAACATAAATTGTCAACCACATTGTTCAGTTAGACAACCTAACGTAATTCATAACATCATCCTTTACTAGCATGGTCATATATTATATATTTAGTACACATTCACTTCTTGATTGAAATTAAATGATTAATAAAAACACATGGGGAGCATCGCCCGTTCAAGCACAATGTACAAGCTTCTAATGCATAGTCTTGACCAACACATACATTCAACCCGAATTCTTGTATGAGTTCCATCTAAAGCACATTCCTCAAGTTAGTATACTACTAATTACATCATTATCATGTTTCATTCATATATGTCAAGCCATTTCATACAATCTCACATCCTAACTTCACCTAGACATTTCATCAAACACTTGGCGTGCGTACTACTAGCTATGCACAATGTACAACTAATTTATGCATGATCTTCCAAGTTCATACATAATTCATCAATTTCTTCATTCTAATCAACATGAATCATACATGCATAAACATCAAACATACTAGTATCACATTTCTTTCAATTCCCCTCATAAGAATCCATCTTACAAATCAAAATACATCAATTTTAAGCAAGAATTTAGACATAGATGATTTATCCATGTCATCATCTTCACCATAACAACGGGTTTCACATCTAAACTTCAAATTAACACAAACCTTACATAACCCATGTTCTATATGATGTTTCTAACCCTTATACATGATCAATTTCATATTATCTCACGGATTAGAGCATAACCCACTTCACCCATGATCACAAATCTTAGATTTAAGACATACCTTATGATCCCCTCGTGTTGGTGATCATTAATCCATGCTCGGTTATGAGTTTAAGCATCATTTAGCCTTCCAATTTGATGAAAATGATGAAGTTAGGGTTCTTGACTCCATGGGAGTCTCCTGCTCGTTCAAGAACACACGCGAAGTGTGTGTTTGTGTGTGTGTTTTGTTATTTAGTAACCCAACTTTCATTATATCCCATTTAACCCTCCATGTTTGCCATTAAAACATAATTGGCACAACTTTCATCTTTTAAATAGTTTTTATCATACAATTTACTAGGTTAAATAGCCTAGTCATTTATTTCATGATATGTCATATAGGAACATACAACAAATATAAGCATTCGGGTTTTGGGGTGTTACATAATATCAGGTTGAGAACCTAGCAAAAAACTCCATGGCAAGGGCCATGTAAAGGGATGAGCTCCCAGGCCATATCGCTCAATAGGTTCAAGGGTTGAATGAGCCTATATAAGGGGTGAGTTCCTAGATCAATACAACTCCATGAGATTTATTAAGAAAAAACAATAATGTCTCATAGACAGGTTTGAACAGCCTACACCAATCGTTCCTTAAGTCTTAGAAACATAATCAACAAATAGACTTACGAAATCAAGTAAATTACAAAGAAATGATGAAAAGGATAGATACTACGTCTTGTCGTTAATAAACACTAAGGTAAAGTATCTGCAGCACTGAACCCTTTAAAGTGTAAAAAACATAAAGACAAAGTAAACTCAACAAAGACAAGACCAGAAAGTAAAAATAACTGACAAAAATGAGCAAACCCATCAATAAAACATGCAAACCAAACCAAAAGCTATCAAGATTTCAAGCCAACAGAAAATAAGCTCGAAAGGTTAAAGGCTTTAACCCATAAACAGCTACACAAAAGGCTTGAAGGGTTGAAAACTCAAAAAAAAAAAAAACGAAGAAAAACAAGTAAAACACAAACAACATAGCAACCATCATATCATAATTAGGAAGGCCATAAAAGACCTTCAGAAAGAAGTTAAAGCAAGTTCTAGTAACTTGCAAGAGAAACTAGTGTTCAGACGGCCATACAGGCCTAACAAACCACAGGAACCTTAAGGGTTCCTAGAAACCTAATATTGTTTAAAACATTACAGACATAAAGTGTTTGCTAAGAAAGCTACGAATAAACATCAGGTAGCAGAAGGCTTGGAACCTTCAGCCTTGGACTTCTTGGCTTTCTTAGTCTTCTTGGCCTTAGCACCCTCATCACCACCAACCGTGGAGGCCTCTAAACCAGCATCTTTTGAAGCATCAGGCAGACTTGAGAGGGTATCATCGCTATCCCCAGAGTAAGACCTCTTCCTTGAAAGGGAACCCAAAACCTCAGGACACACCTTCTCATTCAACCCCTCAGGTTTCAAATCCTGTAAAACAGATAAAGGCTTACCAAAGCAAGAAGAAACTTCATGAATGTAAGGGTAGGTTAGCCTCTCCATCTGCTCAACAGAGCCTTTGAAAATATCAGAAGCCTCGGGGCGAAACATAGGTGATTTCTCCAAGGGCTGTCCAGACTCATGAAGCTTGTAACCAGCAGTAAGGCCTTGATGTTTCCCCAGGTTCAGAAGCTTAGTATAAACATCACCAAGGGCAGAGTTAAACTCCTTGGAATGTAAAAGGTAAGTGACAACCTGCTGGAAACCATGCTCAATCAACCACTGATTGTCCGCAGTAACTTGGCCAACTGAAGCTTTCAACCCTTTTTTTTCTTCACGAAAAGCCTGTTGTTGAACAGCCAAGGCCTCCCGGTCAGCTTTTAACTTCAGCAAGTTAGCCTCAAAACTCTTCTTCAAATCACCCATCTCAATATCATGCATCTTTTTCAAATCACTAACCTCCTTCCGCCACGCTGCTTCCTTCTCCGCAAAACCAGCTATTTCCTTCTTCATCGATGCTAGGGAGGATTTCATCTTATCCTTTTTCTTGGAGAAGTCCTCATATTCTTGCATCCTTTGACGAAAACGAGTAATCCCTTGAGGAAGCATAGCAGCAAGGTTGCAGGTGCTTAAGATCATGCGAGACAACATTAAGTCATCATCCATCTCAGCAATGGTCTTGTGCACAGAAGGAGGAGCAAGGTGACTAAGAGCATCCTCACAAACAGCAGCATCCTTGAAGGTGTCATCATTTTTTACCAACCAAGCAGGCACATAAGTACCTTCAGGATTCAACCCTTCAACGTCCCTGCTTGAAGATTCCTGAACAGGGGTAGAGACAACCTTCTTGCTTTGAACCTTTTTACCACGAACAGCCAACTCCTTGTCCTTCTCAACACCTGCTTCAACTTGATCTTCCGAAACTTCAATATCATCACTCAAATCCACTGGTTCAGTAGACGTGGATTGAGGGCCAGCTTTCAACAAACGACGAGAAGATCGGCGAGTTGAAGACTTGGGAGCATTAGACTTAGTAAAACCCTTAACGTTGGCAACACCAGCATAACCCGTGCTCTCAAACCTTTGCTCGGCAGTCCTAACCACAACATTCTCACCCGGAACAGACGGGGCATCCTCAAACACAACATCAGAAGTGTCGTCACTCTTGATAAAGTCCAAAGCTGACATAACTGGCAAAAACAAACAAAAGGAAATAAGTCATAAGCAAAGTGAAATAAGAAAATAGCATGAGGGGAAAATGCATACCAATGCCATTTCTCATTAGCACCGATCCCGATCGGCTTTCCCCCAATATTACTAACCCCTAAAAGCACTAACAAATGTTCGGGGAAAGGGACGAACCCTCGAAGGGCACCCCCGAATGGCTGTAAGAAAAGCATCGTTCAACTCAGATTCAGAAGGCTCCGGATCATTAAGAACAGCATCCGGATGCCTCCACACCATTTTGAAAGGAACGATAGACTCAGAAACCCAGAAAAAGCGATCCTTCCAGGACCCAAGTGTTGTAACCATGGATGAAATAAGACAAGTATCAACCTTTGATGTCTCAAAGGTGAACCAGTCACCATTCTTGGCCAAACGAAAAAATCTCCGGAAGAGCAACAAAGAAGGATCGTATCCAAGAGCACGACACAAAACTTCAAAGTGCAAAACCCTAGCCATCCCCTTCGGATGAACTTGCCCAAAAGAAACGCGATAATACTCAAGCAAGTTCAAAACGAAAAAAGAAAAAGGGTAACGAAGATTTGACCAATGAAAATGACGACATTACAAAGCAATCGAACCAGGATTTGGTTTGTCAACGGAAACATCGCAAGCAGGGGCAGTTGGGTTAAATTTTTTATCAATACCATATTCCAAACAAAACAAGTCTACTTCCTCTTGTGTCATTCGAGAGAATGACTTTGCTAAATCTTTAAGAGCACCCATTTTTGAAGAAACTAAAAACGAAAGATGGAGAAGAAAACTAACCTCAAAGAAGGAAGAGACTTGGAAGAATTGTGAGTAAAATGGAAAAGGTTTACAAAGTATAAAATAAATATGAATTTAGGACAGGGGTAATAAAGGTAAATAAATAACTCCTGCAAAACCGTCGCCTGACACACATCAATCAAATCAACCGTCAATCATTTAAAATTCAAAATTCAAAAAGTAACTGCCTTCAGCCTTTCAAACCTCCAAGCAACGAACCCTTGAAACCTTTAAATAACAAAACATATGCATAAAAGTCAGAAGTCTTTGAGCATACTACCCCAAAAACCTCTGACTTGGGGGGCTGATGACGGGGGCTACATAAATAAGATGACTAAATGTGCAAATGCTTAAAAGGTTGAAAGGTTCACCGGATGAAAAGCTGTAAAGTGAGAAAAGCGAGGAACAGTAATCAATCACATCTGAGAACTCGTCTCACCAACTCACGCCCACAAAATCAGAGCAGGTCTGCACGAATACACGCTATTAACCAGGGGTCCAAAGCCTTCAACCCCAAAAGGGGAAACCCTCCACTGCAAACAGGTTCCACTAGTCTTGTACATACCATTTTAGGAGATGTCTTCCCCTATAAGAAGACAACTCATTTCACTCCAAAGACATTCCGAAACAGAGAAAGATTCCTTCATCTCTGGTCATTCATAGAGTACTTGCTCACTTCCAAGTTACTCTTCATCACATTCACCACACACTCGTTCTATTTGCTTTCTTTTCTGGATTCGAGCTTGTCTCGGAGAAAGAACTTCAAAGCAAATAACAATTACATACTAGTGAACCTCCTTCCACGTTTTGCAAACGTGGAGGGACCCCGCGACCTGCGTTAGGCAAAACTGAACCTTTCAGCCCTTTTGCCTAACTGACTCAGCTACCATCCTTGGTCTCGTGTTTGTTGCATCAACAGTGGCTGCTATGGAGGGCGGAAAGTGAGAGAGAGAAGTGAGGTGAGAGAGAGGTGAAAGATTACAAATGATTTTGTAAGAGGTATTGGCCATACATATAAGAGATTCCCTAATATTTTGTTCATTCTTGCAAGCAACAATCAAAGAAGATCTAAACAAAATATATGGGGGTAATCATGGTGATCTTTGTGGGGTCCACCTAGGACCGAAAATCAGATGGGGGGGGGGGTAAATTGTAAAATTTGAGGATTAGTGGGTAAATAATTAGGAGGTTAAGGGTATTTTCTAGAATGGTGAGTGTATGACATATTTCTATAGTGTGTGGGGAATTTTTGAGACCATAATTATTTAAGAATAATAAAATAATATTTCTGACAAAATTTCGGTGTCCCGGGTAATGTCCGGTTGTTCGGTCGGATACTGTCTCGTTAATTTGTTTAATTGTTCCGTAAGGTGTCTTATAGGTATATTTTTGTAACATAATTAATTCCTAACACTTAGGAAAATATTCAGGACTATTTAGTCAAGTTTTCTGCATACTACTAGTATGCTAGCACGCACATGTAAGTATGACACAGTAACAGGAAACAGTTAAGTAATTCAACACAGACACTAAGCACTTTAATTATCATTAAATAATCGTACGGATACATGCAAATACGAGGGTTGTCACATTCTCCGCCTGTTAAGAAAATTTCATCCCGAAATTTAGCACGTGGTTACTGAGGAAGCTAGTTAAGTTGCGTTGGTTTCCTGGTTTTCCTGGGGTGTCACATCATCCCCTTGTTGATTTGGAATTTCGTCCCGAAATTCTGCAGTAGCTTCAGTCTCAGTAGTGTTTGCACTTTTCTTAAACAGCTGGGGATACTTGAGTTTCATTTGATCTTCTCGTTCCCAGGTATACTCTGGGCCACGACGGGAATTCTAACGAACTCGGACGAGAGGTATTCTGGTGTGCTTGAGAATCTTAACGTCTCGGTCAGTAATCTCTACTGGTTCCTCGACGAATCGCAGCTGGTCGTCGATAGTGAGCTCCTTTAAGGGAACTATGTGTCACACCCCGACCACGTAAAACAACAAAATGTGGCGGAATCGTCGGGGAGTGTTGTAACAGAATCATTGTTTCATAACACATGGAAAATTTAAATTTTGTTTTATTGATAAAAAGAGTTACAATGTCTTAACAAACAAAGAAGTATAACAAAATTAACTAGTCTTGCATCTTTTATTGTCACTAAGGCCCAAGTCCACCTATGTGTATCTTGATCAATCCTATGCATCATCCCCTGAAACACATGTGAAAATAGGTACGTCAGCATAAAAATGCCGGCGAGTACATAGGTTTTATTGATTTAGGATTCATGACTTATAGGTTTAGAAAAAGTTGTTTAACAAAAAGTTAGTCATGATCCTTGTAAAATGTTTTGTTTTATAAATCATTTGAAAAGCGATGATAGATATGTATATTTAAAAGAATAATGTAAGGTTAAATGAATAACCAAGTAAAATGAATTTGTATAAAACAAACTGTTTTGTAAAACAATGTCTTGTGAAAAATATGTTATTTGTATAAAATGTATAGGTCCAAATTAAATGATTCAAATAACGCTACGCCATGTAATATAATACAAGCACTTATATATAGGAAGTACCAGCGGCGTATCCACCATGCTTGTATCACATTACACACGTCTCGTTACTCAAATCACTTACCCAAACAAACCACCAATGTAAATTGCCCATGTCTAAACCATTTGTCAAATGTCTTTGTGAAAACCATGTCAAAATGTTTATGTCAGAATGTTTATGAAATGTATCTGTGCAATCTTTTCCGTGGCGTCCACTACAATTTCTGGACCTGTGATTTGACTATCCCCCACCTTTGCCCAACAAAGAGGTGACCGACACTTACGTCCGTATAATGCCTCGAACGGAGCGGCTTGAATGCTGGTGTGATAACTGTTATTATACGAAAACTCCACCAAAGGGAGATGCTTTTCCCAGCCGTTGCCGAAGTCGATAACGCAGGCCCGGAGCATGTCTTCGAGAGTCTGGATCGTGCGCTCAGACTGCCCATCCGTCTGAGGATGATATGTTGTGCTCATGTCTAACCGTGAGCCAAAAGATTTGTGCATCGCTTGCCATAGCTCTGACGTGAATCGTGCATCCCGATCCGAAATGATGGAGGTGGGCACCCCGTGCCTCGAAACAACTTCTTTAAGATAAACGTCTGCGAGGGTGGAGAACTTATCCGTTTCCTTAATAGCCAAGAAATGAGCAGACTTGGTGAGTCGATCCACGATCACCCATATAGTATCATTCCCACGCTGGGATCTGGGTAGGCCTGTAACAAAATCCATGGAAATTTCTTCCCATTTCCATTGTGGTATCTTGGGTTGCTGAAGTAGGCCCGCTGGTTTCTGATACTCCACTTTGACTTTTGCACATGTCAAACACTTGCCGACGTAAGTCGCGATGTGGGCTTTCATGCTAGGCCACCAATATGTTGTTTTAAGATCGTGGTACATTTTATCCGAACCTGGATGTACCGAGTAGCGAGACTTATGAGCTTCATCCATCACAAGTTCTCGTAAACCGCCGTATAGTGGTACCCAAATACGCCCTGTTACATAGTAGGCACCGTCTTCCTTCTGTTCTAATCGTTGCCTTGAGCCGCGTAAGGCTTCAGCCCTGACGTTTTCTGGTTTCAATGCTTCCACCTGAGCATCTCGTATTTGTGCAGGAAGTTCAGACTGAATAGTGAGCTGCAAAGCTCGTACACGCCTAGGTAAGGTGTCCTTTCGACTGAGAGTATCAGCCACAACATTGGCTTTGCCTGGATGGTACTTGATGGCGCATTCGTAATCATTAAGTAACTCGACCCATCGTCGTTGACGCATGTTCAATTCCTTCTGCTTGAAGATATGCTCGAGACTCCTGTGATCGGTGTAAATAGTGCACTTGGTACCGTACAGGTAGTGTCGCCATATCTTAAGCGCGAAAACAACAGCTCCCAACTCTAAATCGTGCGTCGTGTAGTTCCGTTCATGAACCTTGAGTTGCCGCGAAGCGTAGGCAATAACTTTATCTCGCTGCATCAATACACAACCAAGCCCCTGTATCGATGCGTCACAATAGACCACAAAATCATCTGTGCCCTCTAGCAATGAGAGAATACGTGTGCTGCATAATCTATCCTTCAGGTACTGAAAAGCGGTTTCCTGGGAGTCTCCCCAATGGTAGGTGACACCATTCTGTGTCAGCATTGTAAGCGGCTGTGCGATCTTGGAGAAGTCTTTAATGAATCGTCTGTAGTACCCCGCCAAACCTAAGAATTGGCGTATTTCCGTTGGTGTACGCAGTGCAGGCCAGTTCCTGATCAAATCTACTTTGGATGGATCGACATGAATCCCATCCCTGTTCACCACATGGCCTAAGAAGTGGACTTCACGAAGCCAGAAGTCGCATTTTGAAAACTTGGCGTACAGTTGTTCCTTTCAAAGAAGTTCCAAGATAAGACGTAAGTGCTGCTCGTGTTCCTCCTGACTCTTGGAGTAGATCAGAATGTCGTCGATGAAGACAATGACGAACTTGTCAAGATAGGGTTTGCACACCCTGTTCATAAGATCCATGAAGACTGCAGGCGCGTTCGTAAGCCCAAATGGCATGACTAGAAACTCGTAGTGACCGTAGCAAGTTCTGAATGCTGTCTTGGAGACGTCCTCATCCCGGACTCTCAGCTGATGATAACCAGACCTTAGATCAATCTTGGAATAGTAACTCGACCCTTGCAACTGGTCGAATAAGTCGTCAATAAGAGGAAGAGGATAACGGTTTTTCACTGTGAGCTTGTTCAGTTCACGGTAGTCTATACACATCCTGAAAGTGCCATCCTTCTTTTTCACGAATAATACTGGAGCTCCCCAAGGCGAAGAGCTTGGACGAATGAAGCCCTTATCCAAGAGCTCTTGTAGTTGCTTAGACAGTTCTTCCAGTTCAGTTGGAGCTAAACGATACGGTGCGCGAGCTATAGGTGCTGCTCCTGGAGCTAGCTCGACTTGAAACTCGACCTGACGATGAGGCGGTAGACCAGGTAAATCTTCAGGAAACACTTGAGGAAAATCACGTACAACTGGAATATCCTCTATCCTTTTCTCTTTCGTCGATGCATCAGTAACAAGTGCCAAAATGGCAGTATGACCCTTTCGTAAACATTTCTGAGCCTTCAAGAAAGAGATGATGCCAACCACAGCACCACTCTTGTCGCCTTGAACTTCGAGAGGTTCTTTACCAGTGCGGGGAATACGAATGATCTTCTCCTTACATAAAATCTCTGCTTGCTGCTTAGACAACCAATCCATGCCAATGACGATGTCGAAACTACCCAGAACTATAGGAATAAGATCGATGGAGAAGGTCTGACCAGCGAGGATAAGATTACAACCCTGGACTATGTGTGTTGCTTCTTGACTTTTTCCGTTAGCTAACTCTACGACATGTTTGGTGTTTAAGGGAATTGGTGCACGTTTTAACATTTGGCTAACTTTCAATGACACGTAACTTGTATCCGCACCCGAATCAAACAATACAGTAACATAAAAGTCGTCAAGAAGAAACTTACCCATGACTACGTTGGGATCATTTCTGGCATCACCCTGCCCCAACACAAATGCTCGACCCCTTGCTTCATTGCCGTTGTTGTTCCCACCGTTGTTGTTGTTGTTGCCATTTCCCTGATTGTTGTTATTGTTATTGTTGTTGTTATGGTTCCTGTTTAGCTGAGGACAGTGCCTTTTGAAGTGACCTTCTGCACCACAATGAAAACATCCCTTGTTGCCCTGTTGCTGATTCTGCTGTGCTTGTGGCTGCTGCTGATTCTGATTCGCAGGCCGAGGGCTCCTACAATCCTTGGCCTCGTGACCCATCTTGAGGCATCTTTGACAGCGACCCTTGTTACACTGGCCACTGTGGTGTCTGTTGCAGTTGTTGCATTTTGGGAGGTTCCCTCGATATCCGCCCTGCCTGTGGCTACCCGAAGAGTGCTGACTGGGACTCTGATAACTGTCAGTGTTTCGCTGCTGAACTTGTGACAGAACTGAAGCTGATCCCTTGCTGGAATCCCCATCCCATTTTCTCTTGTTGTCACTGGGAGTAGCAAGTGTAGTAGAAGTGGTAACGGTAGCAGTAGCGCTGATGCGTTTAGGCAGCCTGTTCTGATCCACTGCCTGATCTGTGAGGCGATGCGCAAGGCGTTGAATAGCCTGAATGTTGTCAAGATTAGCCGATGTCACATTGCTCTGAATCTCTGGCGCCAAACCTTTGAGATACAACTCAATGCGCTTGATTGGAGGGTCCACCATAGTTGGGCACAGCACAGCCAACTCGTTTGACCTCTTGGTATAAGCCTCGATCTCTGACCCAGTCATTTTCAGATGGTACAACTCATCTTCCAACTTGTGAATATCTTCCCGTGTGCAGTATTCCCTTTTGATCAGTTCCTTGAAATCATCCCAAGGGGTGGCGTTAGTGTCACACCCCGATTTCCACGTGTCACCGGTGGGCCCGGTGTGGGGTACAGTGACGTAGTTGGCATCGTCATAGACAATCAACACAATATAGTAATGCACAGCGGAAGCAGAATAGATACATTTCAACTTTTAAATAAAGTGTAATAATAAATATCACAGTAGTTGAAACGGATCCACAGGCGGATCAAATAAAATAAGATAAAAATTTGTTCAACAGATATTTGTCGTCCGAGCTTGCGAGACTATAATGGACGCTCTTAGGAAACAGCCAGCCTATTTTCGTATAGTACCTGCACTTAACCTTTTGGGAAAAATACGTCAATTTACACTGGTAAATACAAATCAACCGACTCATTTTGAAAATGATTTAAAATTGATTTAAATGCACAAGGCATAAATATTTTATTAACTTGGGATATTTATATAATATAAACTTGTGAACGATTTACATGCACTCGTATCTTTGGTGGCCCGGGATCTACTGTCCGGGCTAAGAATTAAATGACACGCCACATTAAAGAGTTATACACGCCGAGTGTACGCCTACACCCCGTGCTCTGGTCGTGGCCATCTCGTAAGATAATGCCAAGGATATCCGGGACACGGTCAATAACCCCCCAAAGCCTAAAGTAAGACAAGACTGTTTAAACGAGTCGCACAAGCTATTCAAGACTGTACACCCATAAGGCGCAGGACTTGTGCGCCCGATCAAGCGGTATTTTAAATACCGTACCCCAAGCCCGTATAGGGAAAATAAGTCAAAATGTATTTACCTGAGCAAGTATGTAACACAAACGGTAAGTGTGGTAGCTTTTACTGGGCCTCCTAATCTGGAACAAAGGTTTATAATTAACCTATTAGATTCCTAACGGGTCTTTTATTTAAGCTTAAGCTTTGACCGGTTAGTTTTAAGAATGATACGGTTTACGCACGATTAAGCGAAAGACCGGATAGAATGTGATTTAGACCCGACAAGTTTGAATACTTGTATAATATGGGTATACTAAATACACTCTGGATTTTGAGTTAAAAATGATAACGTTTGACCCGTTTCGGTCAATTTACGCAAACTAGTTACGTAAACCGAACCGAACGCTAAAAGGGCGTTACGGGTAGCCAAAAGAATCAAATGCAAGTTTCCTGATATAATATGCTTTAAATATGATATAACATCAGTAAGTTATGTTCCATATTGCCCGGAATAAGTTTAAACTCAATTTATGCCTTAGAAGGGCATTTTGGTCATTTAAGAGATTGTAAAAGGGTTAAATTAGAAATCTGAGTTTCGGGTCTGGTTCATACAGAAAATATACTTAGTTTAACATGTTATAACAGTAGGGTATGACCCATATATCAAATTTATCATTTAAAACCAAACTATGCACCGTAGGGGTATTTTAGTAATTTCACAAGGGCTAAAACTGCCAATACTGGAAACCTGAGTTCAAAATATTATACTTACTGTTATTATATGAAAATATGCAATTTACATCAGTAGGTATAAGTCTTATAGGTTTAAAACAAGTATGACGCTTACTATGCGCTTAAAACGCTAAATATGCGATTTAGAGCCGTTTCCGGGTTTATATATGAAAGCTGAGATTTTTATATTTCCAGAAGGCTCAAAATAATTTATTTAACATATAAAATCAGTAGGAAAAAGGTTTCGGGTCAAAAGAACGTGTAAAACTCATTTTATGGCTTAAACGGTCAAAACCGACATAAACCGAAATAACCAAGCGATCTAAGATACGATCAGCCAAAAATTAATTAAAAATCATCTAAAATCCAAAAATATTATATTACATCTGTTGGTAAAAAGTTTCGTATCAAAATGTGGCCAGAAACGGGTTCTACATGAAAAGGACCGTTTATGTAAATTTATAATATAGTTTTACGCTAATGGCCATAACTCACAATCTGGACCACCAACTGATCCGAAATTTTCGGTGCAAGTTTATATATTAGAAATAAAGATTTCTATCCTTTCACTTTTCCAAAAATCACGTTTTATCTCAAAAAGGGCAAAATAGTCAACTTTTAAGCATAATCGGAAACATGCAATTTAATCGGCTAAGTATAGACTTAATCAACAAAAATTCCAGAAAGTTTTACCAAAATAAAAATGGTCAAAAATACTTTCCAATACAGATCTCGAACATGCATGTACGAATCCGAATCGATAGTCTACGAAATAATCGTTTTACAAGACTTTCGGTTCCGATTCGTGTCTATACTATAGATTGTCGAGTTGATGATGATAAAACACATTCTTATATGTATTACAAGTTATTTATGATGATCAATCAGATTGCATGTCTAATATATTAACATTCAAGCTTATTTTTGCAAAAATCACTTCTGTTGACTTTTTAGAAACATGTTTGACTCGACAATTAGCATGCATATAGTGGGATTCAGATAGTACCCTTTAGAGGGTTTGTTTCCCACATAAATACCAACATATATCAGGTTTCAATTCGAGAAATGACTGAAAGAAATTCGTTTAATCAGAAAGTCAAAGCTTATGAACAAACAGTTTGACTTTTAGCAATAATCAAAGCAAAAACAGATTAAAGATTGAATTGAGAGCTTACAAGGGTCCTATAGATGCTTAGTTACTAATAGGAATCGGCCTTGATGATCAGAAATGCTCCAGAAGTCCTTGAGAGCTTTTGCAAAACTTGAGTGTTCTTGTTCACAAGTGCAAGTGCCAAGAAATGAGCTTTGGATCAGATTTAAAGTTGATTTTGGATGTTTGCAAGAGGGTTACTGTGGCCTAGGCATGCATGGACGTCTATTGGAGCTCAAGGGAGGTGAAACCAGCTGGAATGCACCCAAAATCGGACCCAAATCAGCCCAGTTCACGACTTCTGTCGCTGGGCGCTGGGTCGCGGCCCGCGTAACACCTCAGGCGGGCGCCTGGGGTCTGCTGATCCAAACTTGGCTCATTTGTTGCATGCTTGGTCCCTGTACTTTAGTTGCGATGGTTTGGCTACTTATCTTGACCCGTAAACCCCCAAACTTGGTTTTTAGGAACCTTAGGACTTTTACCAACATGGTAATGTCCTTGGATAATTTTGCGCTCAACCGAAAAGCCATGAAATTCGACGTTGACGCTTTTAGTCCTTCAAGTACGGTTTTGGCCATAACTTTCTCATACGTTGACGAAACTTCACGAAATTTTAACCACATGCTCTAGTGAGTATATTTTAGCTTCTCAAAGCTTCGGGTCTGCCAAAAGTTCACTCAGAGGTATAAATTCAGCATGTTGACACTTTTGGCCCCTATAGTTTGTAATTCCTTACTTTTGTGCAATTTCCGCGTCGTATGATCCATGAACCACCCGTTTAAGGTTATGAACATTATGTAGGGTTATCATAGAGTCTATTTATCCATTGTTGACACTTTGGACCCTTACGTTCCATAGTTTTCACCGTTTGTCACTTTTAGTCCCTCTAAAGTTTGTTTTCACATACCGGAACCTTATGACACGTGTCAAGACATTATTGGACGAAATTTTTCGAGGTGTTACAGTTAGCAGCTGCCAACCCTAAAATCTGCACTTGCGCGTTCCACCAAGTTAGCGCAATCCCTTCTAAAGTACCAGTGGCATATTTCACCCTGCGAGCCTCGGGGCATTCACACATTTCAAACACAGACTCTAGCTTTTCGAACCAATGGAGGAGTCCAACCGCTCCCTCTGTGCCACTGAACGTGCTTGGACGACAATCCATGAAGTTCTTGAAAGTACAGACAGGTTGTGGGGCGTGTTGACCTATTGTGTACAAATAGGACAAAGTTAAACACAAGAGTTAATGTAGGATCTAAAGATCCTAGTGTGAATCACATCCGCAGGGTATACTACCTGCTTGTGCAGCTGCAAGTGCCGCAGCTACTTGTTCATTGATAAGAGCCGTCAACTAGGCTTGAGTCATGTTCACACGTCCAGACATGATCTTCATAGTAAAAGTAGAATAAGTGAGTTTGATTCATGAGTAGTGCGATGATAGAAGAGTGTAAGCACATAGGTGTTCTCAAGCAATAACAAATAGTGAGCAATGTAATCTAAGCATACCACGAGCAAAGTTCTATACAATTCTAGCATGTAGGCAATAAACATAAACCTTATTACCTAGGATGTTGAGTCTTGCACATGGAGTGAAGCGTCGTTGTGGATCGTTGAGAGCACTGTTCTGGTTATAGTCTGGTTTTAATAAAAACGTTTTCCCCATATTAAAACCAAGTTCTCTATAACCAATGGCTCTGATACCAATCTGTCACACCCCCAAAATCCACCTGCGGAGTATCACCGCTTGGGAGCGTGACTGACCAGGATCAAGCCACCAATCATATTGAACATGTAATTAATAAGTAAAAGTAAATGCCATTCAATCACCAATATGAAAGGTGTTCCAAAACTTAAGTAGGTAATCACTGTTTAGCGGAAGCGTATAGATAAAACCCAACATAAATAAGTATGTAATGTCATAAAGTGTTTAACAAACAATCACGATCCAAGCCCACAACGACCAGCTCCTCCCTGTGCAAGCTCCATGTATCTAACGACCTGCAAGGCATGTAACAGAGGATCAAAAACTAGTTGAGCGAGTTCACAGAAAGTAAATGCGTAATAGTAAGTTCGTTTGTAACATGTGGCTCTACTGGGCCGATAGTACGTTCTATTGGTGGGGGCTTCCCATGTTGTATAACCACTAGACTATTCGTAACCATAAGTGTTCTACATATCCCGAGAACAGTAATACGTACAAGTTTACATAGGTTTTACGTAAGTATCCTTCACAACCGAGGATAGGGGTACGTGGGGGTTTACGTAGGTTTTACGTAAGTGCCTGACACAACCGAGGCAGTAGTGAGTATAAGTTCACGTAGGTTTTACGTGAGTGTCCTTCGCAACCTGAGGACAGTGAGTAGCATAAGTATACGTAGGTTTTACGTATGTGTCCTGCACAACCGAGGACGATGGTATGGTAGTCTAGTAACAGTGTATGTACGAATCTATTCAACCTCATTCCTTCAATCCCATCCCCAAGCCCTGGGAATCCCATGCCTTAGTAAGAGTGTGAACTCACCTTGATTTGCTCGGTATGTTATTGCTTCTAGGGTTTATTAAATGTCTAAGTCCGTTACACACGACCTAGGATACATTGCACATGATTCATTCAATTAGGGTTTACAAATCCTCGATATTCAAGCAACTGTGTTTTGTGTGTTTATTGTGTACACGATGATATCACATAGAATGTTCACACATGCAGAATCATACAATTGCATTTCAGTATCATACGATTATATATATATAGAATCATACATCACGTAAACAGTTAATCATGTTCACATAATTCATGCGTCACGTCTTTGATTTCACAGTTTAATCTAACGTGGGTATTAACCTAATTGCCACCGTTAATATACTTAACATATTAACATCGTTAACAAGCTTGACAGGTTTAACAGAGTTTGCTGCTTCAATTAAATCATACACACCTTAACAGATTCACATCACTTAACATAAAACTCATTGTTCTGTTGATGCACAATGTCTAAAGCCTACGTCTTTGTAATGCTAGTTTAATGTATAGGGTCTAGAAAGGTCATTTTGTGTTAGTACAGGGGGTAAAAGTGTAAATTTATGACTTTCATGTTGTAGGTCCGCTTTTGTGGCATGTGTCCACAAAAGCGAACCAGCTTAGTAGTCTGGACCGCTCTTGTGGACATGTCACATGAGCGGACCAAGAACTTTGTATATACCCCCGTAGTAGTCTTCATTTGTAACGTCTTCGGGAACTCAACGTCGAACTGCTGTCTGTACGACAAGCGTTATAAAGTGAAGAAAAAGTATTATAAGTGTGAATTCTCTGTTTCTACTCCATTCTGTTACATTTTTCTTTGTATCATGCTGAAAATGTGTTTCCGCCACATTTTCAGTAAGCACTAGCTCTGATTGACTCACTCGAGAGGTCAAAACTGATCCTACAATTGGTATCAGAGCAAGGAGCTCGATTGCTTGATCAAACACATCGTTTTCGTACCAGATTTCAGCCGATTCAGATCCGATTTCATCTATTTCTTCATCTTCTACCTACTTTTCACGTTTTTCACTGAAATCAGTCAAATTGAACAGGTTTTCATGGTCCGTTTCGTCTGATTTTTGGATATGTTGTGCGTATAGACCTGATCTACAACCCTACCAAGTTTCAGCTCGAAACTCCAAGTCGTTTAGGAGTAATCGCGGTTTTTCGGGTCCGAATTCGCGTCATACGATCAGATCAGACATGGTTCGCTCATTTGGTCAAACCATGCAGGTCCGCTCGTGAGGTATCAAACAGGTTCGCTCATGTGACGTTACACAGGTTCACTTATTGTGTATCTAGCTGGTTCGCTCTTAATGTCATAGACTGGTCCGCTCATATGGTTCATTAATTTTGGGTTCGCTTTTATGTCATCACTTTCACATGACTCTCTGATCTTACAGGTTGTCGGAAACATAAAAGTTCCAATCACAAATTACATCACCGCCCCATTTGAAGTGAAGGTCCAATAGACTGAGGCCCATGTGTTGTTGAATTTGAATGCACCGTCCCTGTGATTGACGGCCTATGTGATGAGTTCATTAAACACTTAAGCCAACATCATCGCCATTAATAACGTTGGCCCAATCACAGTCGGCCCATGTGATAGTTGTAGTGGTTGTTGACTATTTGTTTTTTTTTTTGGGCAACTCGTTGATTGTGCCGCCCAAATTAAAAGAAATCACCGACCTACTTGTTTCACAGTGTTGATTGATTGCTTGTGCATCGACCCAAGATATTGGCCCAATAAGCCCAAAGCACCGCCCACCGCCCCACTAAGCTTGAACTGAAGCTGTTGTTGATTTTTTTTAAAATCACCGCCCAATCAAAAGTTTTTTTTTTAAAATTTGTTATTGGCCCATATTCACCACCCATTAAACAAGGGCCCAATCAACAATTGGTTTGCACCACCTACTATTTTTAAAAAATTCAAATCATGTATGTTGTGTTTTGTTGTGTTAGGCCCATGTGATTGTTGTTGCCGACCCATTATCTTTAGAGGCCCAATCAACAAGCCCCTTTGCACCGCCCACTAGGTTGAAAAGCCCAAAATTGCATGTGATTCGTTTAATTGTTCCATCGGCCCGTGTGACTTGATTTTTTTTTTTAAAAAGTGTGCATTCATTCATTTTTGTATTGGAACGTGTTCGCGGATCTTCGACACGAGTTCTAGATCAATTCCATCGACACACATTTTGTCGGATTCAGTTCAGTTTAAAACTAATAGTGTGTTTGATTGTTTGTTTGCAGGTGATTCTAGGTGATTAGTGAAGCATCGGACATTTGCCTGAGTGAATCCTCATTCGATCTACTGTCGCCTAATCTTTGATTGAAAATTCGTCATTGTGAATCTTTTGATACCAAAGATGGATTCTGAAATCTATATTACACTGAACAAGTTTGAAAATTTTACAGGTATCAAGGGAGAATCAACTGAAAAGTTGATCAAAAGATATGTCGAGTTGTATTGGGAGATGGTGAGATTGAAGATAAACAAGACGAATGAGGAATTGGTTAACAAGTTAGCAAATGTGTTACCGAGCAATGGGTGGAAAACATATTTGTCAGATTTGAGGAAGATATACTTAGACGTGAATTTGAGCGTGTTTATCGAAAAGATTAAAGAGCGAGAACATGAACTTCAAAAGATTAATAATGCAGAAGCAGCTGATGAAACAAAATTCAAATCTGAGGAAAATGTTCAAGAGGTAGAGGAACAGGTCAAAGAAATTTCAGCTATCAAGGAGGAAAAGAAAGCTGAAGCTGTAAATATGACCGAGAAGTGCTCAAACTGTGAAAATCTAAAATCTGAAAATGTTAAACTCTTGAGGGATTTAGAGAGTTTGACATTAGAAAACAAAAATCTTAAAAATTCAGAAAATGTTTTGAAAAATCAAATAAAAAATTTAGAAAATGAAAAAGTAAAAACTGACAAAGATTTTCAAAGTCAAATAAAAATTCTTGAAGATGGGAGAGATGTGTTTAGTAAAAATAACATCGAAAAGCAAAAAATGATAAATTCTCATCTTCAGAAGATTATCCAACTTGAAAAAGAAGGAGAGCAAGCTCGAAAGAAAATCAATGAGCTTGAAAATAAATTGAAAGGTTTTGTGACTTCTTCAGCGTATGTGAATATTCCATGTCCAAAACCGATCAATTCTGTTCCAATAAGTGACTGTGTCACAAACTTTGACAATGTCAAAGTTGAAGATTGTGATGAGAAATCTGATGATGTAAATGGAAAAATTGAAAATCAAAAATTGTTTTTAGAATTAGAAGAAAAATTCAAAAATACTGTTTTGCGATCTACTGAAATAGGCGAATGCTCAGAGCAAAAACCTGCTAAGAAGATTGTTGAACAAAAACAAATTGTTAAAACATCGAAAAATGTTCAAAAAGAAAATAAAAGCTCATCAGATCGATCATCCAATCGCAATCAAAAAGTACAAAAATTGAAAAACGAAAACTCAAAAATTGTTGGTAATAAGTGGTGTAGGTTTGACCGCAGTGCTCAAAAGCCATATCCAACAATCAAGAAGAGGAAAGAGTATCACCAAGCCAAACTGTGCTTTGATCTGAGCGTTTGGTATGAAATTGGTGATTGGTACGATAACAGAGTGTGTTACAATTGCGGCTATCAAGGACACATTGCTGTTAACTGCCAGAGACAAAGATTTGAGACGAGGAGATGCTATAATTGTCAAATCAAAGGTCACATTGCAAGAGATTGCCCAAGGAGATCAAATGAAAGATTGAGGGTTAATTCTCAGAAATCAGCAAAGAAACCAGTCACTGTCAAGCCCAAGAAACTGAAAGTTTTAGAACAGAATGTCAAAGAACAGAAGGTCCAAGAACCTAAAGTTCAAGAAAAGAAAGTGAAGCTTTCTCAAGGGCAAAAAGACAAACTGCGGAAGAAGAGGAAGAAGGCCAGAGAATATCTGGAGAAGATTTTGTCCTCGGGTTCACCCGACAGATCGAATAAGAGTTCTGATGAATCAACTCCCTCGATGGTAAAGTCAAGCAAAACGAATTCATCAGATACAAATCTGAGGACAAAAGAGGAGATAAAGAAGAAGGTAACAGTTTGTGGCGATGAATCTGTTTCTTTGGAAACAAAGGAGCCACATGTCGGCGATGAACCTGGCTCGTCAAAGTCAGACAAGCCACATTCAGGCAATGATTCTAGTTCGTCAAAACCAGAAGAGCCGGTTGTTGAGATAAAATCTGAGAATTCAGGTTTAACAATGGATGATACAAACTTTCCACCATTGTTGAACAAGAATTCAAAATCACCCAAGGACAGTCAGGCTTGGGTGAAACTTTTCAAATAGAAAAACCTGACTTGCCGGAGCTCTCAGGTTTGTAAGCGTGGAGCATGAATCGGCATCCTTCTAAATCAGTGTTTGAGATTTTGCAGGAATTGCCAGAGATCCCAAGATGGTATCGTGGATCATGAATCGGCATCTGTCTAAAATTCTAATCGGTAACGTCAATCAAACAAACGGTAAAAAGGTTTGTTTGTGTTTTTTCTTTCAAGTGGTATTAGACGAGTTTATATTTTTGCAAGTGGTACAGAGGATTCTGGACTACAAATGGTAAATCAAGGACATTAACTTGTACTTGGTTTTTCC
Organism: Helianthus annuus; assembly: GCF_002127325.2. Classification (NCBI taxonomy): domain Eukaryota; kingdom Viridiplantae; phylum Streptophyta; class Magnoliopsida; order Asterales; family Asteraceae; genus Helianthus; species Helianthus annuus. Next base: position 141,378,551 of record NC_035440.2, read on the forward strand.
TACTTTTGTGTAGAAAACAAGATGATGAAGTAACCCCGTACCTAAAATGTTTGGTAAACAAACTTATATTTTCTGGAAAAACCATTTTGATTAAAACAAACTTAAGTGTTTTGAAATCATAATGGGAAAATAGTTTGTTGTGAGGGGGAGTTCTAATTGTTTATGCCAAGTGGATGGAGAATTGAAGTGATTCTCATCGTGTTGTCATGTTTGTACAGTTTGTTTCAAATTTTCTCAGAAAATCAAAATTGAAACATATTTTGATTTTAGGGGGAGAAAAATTTTAAAAATTTAGAAAATTTGAAAAAGTCAAAAACATCGAAAATTTAAAAACAAGTTTTGTTGTGAAAAAGAGGAAATGATAGTAAATCAGTGGACTATCACAGCATGCTAAAGAAATGTAATGTCAAATGTAATAAACGGTCTCACTGATGATGTGATGATAGGTTTTTGTACATTTAGTAGATTTATTCGGGATATAAACCTAAAATTTCAAACTTGTGAAATTCGTGGGGAACACTACTTGGATATATAGGTAACCCCTGAAATCTCGTTTGAAAGGTCTCGTATTCTGATATACTAGGTGTTTATACTCTATGATGTCTGGGGTATTATTCCGGGACTTCTGCTGAACGGTAGTTCTGACCTAGTCCTTGGCTAATACTTTCCGCAAAATGCTTGAAACATAGCATAAAGCCCTCAGCTGATTAGACAATAAAATTGATAATCATCTGTTGTAGCTGAAAAGATCCTCTAAAGGGGACACACTGCTAAGTCGAAGCTGATATCTCTCTGCTGAACGGAAGTTCTGACCTGAGATCCCTCAGTTCTAGCATTTAACCCCTAATTTATGTACAGATATCATTGTAGTATTCTTGCCTGTAAGACTGAATATTGGGATTCTGGATACGGGAGTATATTCAAGAGGTGGGACACATGAATCGAACTAAGTTCATAAAACACTTAAATAGTATCCTGAATAGATTGAAAGTTGTATGAAAATTTAAGAGGACAACTATATCGTCAATCAACGTGAATCGTTTAGAACTTAAAATGTCTAAAAGCTTAACGGTGCGTGTGATGTGTCTCAAAAACTGATATGATCCTCTTACACAAACTCACAAAAATATGTTTGTACATATTTCATTTCTGCATTTAATTTCTGTCTTTGCATTTATGTTTCTTATTTTCAAAAATTCAAAAAGATTTTCGACAACTGATGTTGGAGAGCTGATTTTCAAAATCTCAAAGGCTAAACATGATGAACAGACAGGTTGGTTAATGGTTTGAAATGTTTAAGATAATTCATTAAATTTGAATTAGAAATTGGAATGTTTCAAATTTTATTAGTTTTAAATGTGAAAATTCTCAAATGTTTAGCTGGTTCATTAGTTGAATCACAATATTGTTTGTTATAATTGTGTGTTTGAGATGTGCAGGTTTCTTAATCTGTTGATACGAAAAGCCAGGCGTCGATCCCAAAAGCACGGAAGCTTGACGAAAGGGGGAGCCTGAAGAGTCTGAAGAAAACGGAAGCTGAAGACAGATCCACCGGGATTCTGTTCAAGCAAGAGGAACTCAAGAGAGAGAGAAAGACAAGTTGCTACGAGTTTCACTACGAGATTGACTACGGCAATATCCAAGGGGGAGATTGTTGATGCATTTATTGTCTATCGCCTTCGTCAATCCGAGTCGTAGTAAGAAGCCGGAAGAAATCAAGCGCATAATGTCATATTTAGTTAGAAATGGCAAGGTGGCAAACTTGTAATTAATGAGAACTTTCATTAAGTTGCCTTGACCATATAAATAGGAGGTTATGTCATGATTTTAGTTAGATTTTTGGAAGACTTCTCTCACATTTGTGTCAGTGGAGATCCAAGTCTAGAGAGAGAAAGTCTAGAGAGAGAAAGTGGTGCAATCGTGATTCTTGTACCATTCAAGTCGTATTTCTCAATGGAATCACGTTAGTAGTACGTTATTGTGTGTTCGGTCACGCACGTTCACGGATTCCGCACGTGAAACGTTCGTTTCGCAATCGAACGGTCTCAAAACCGGTCCTAATGTCATTACCGTGGTGGGACGTTGATGAATTAGCAAAAGTGAGGGGCTTGGAGTACAAGGTGAGACAGAATGATACCGCGATGTGGGGCTACATCAAGTATGAACAATTGAAGTCGTTTCGAAAGTGGAAGCCTCATCGTCCAAGACGTGTTCAGAGAATTGATCCGGAAACTGGAGCTGTAGAAGTTATTCTGAATGTGAAACCTCCACGTACAATGAAGACAATTCCGATGCCAGAAATGGAACAGGATTTTTATAAAGGCTTTATTGACTGGGTTTACAGTTGCAGAACGACTGAAGCAATAATCACATACAGAGTTGGTGGAGAGCTGAGGGATATTCATGTTTACGACCCGATGTGGTTAGTTAATTGTTCAGCGAAAGACATTGAATGTCTATTCATTCACAAGATTCGCTACTCTCCAGCAGATAAAGAGCAAGCTCTTCAGTTCCAACGTGTTGTATCACTGTGTATTCAGAAAGGAATCAACTCTGAAAACAAGTGGAAATCCTTGTGGTGGTCTTTAGAAGAGAAGATGAGGAAGAAATCAAAGCGTGAACGTGAACGTGAGAATCAAAAGATGGAAGAAAATAGAGGAAAGTTTATGAAGGAACAAGAAAAGGAAGAGAAAGCGAGGAAGAAAGAGAATGAGAAGATTAGGGTTGCTCTGAGCAGAAAGCCAAAACCAAAGGAAGAGAAATTCAAAGCTATCTGAAGACCTACATTCAAGACAAAGACTGCGGCTTCATCCAAGGGGGAGTTTGTTGATGCACAATGTCTAAAGCCTGCGTCTTTGTAATGCTAGTTTAATGTATAGGGTCCAGATAGGTCATTTTGTGTTAGTACAGGGGGTAAAAGTGTAAATTTATGACTTTCATGTTGTAGGTCCGCTTTTGTGGCATGTGTCCACAAAAGCGAACCAGCTTAGTAGTCTGGACCGCTCTTGTGGACATGTCACATGAGCGGACCAAGAACTCTATATATAACCCCGTAGGAGTCTTCATTTGTAACGTCTTCGGGAACTCAACGTCGAACTGCTGTCCGTACGACAAGCGTTATAAAGTGAAGAAAAAGTATTATAAGTGTGAATTCTCTGTTTCTACTCCATTCTGTTACGTTTTTCTTTGTATCATGCTGAAAATGTGTTTCCGCCACATTTTCAGTAAGCACTAGCTCTGATTGACTCACTCGAGAGGTCAAAACTGATCCTACATGTTCCACAAAAATCATTACACAACCTCGGACAGGGCCTTGCCCTTTGTAAAACTCGGACAAGTGTGTGTGTGGGGGGGGGTTTCCTCTGTTTAAAAGTCGGACCATAAAGGGTGTGGGGATTAAAAGTCGGATATGGTGTGGGGGTGTTAAAACTCGGACAAAGAGCATCCATTGAAGAAACTCGGACCACATAAGGGTCATGAAACTCGGACAAAAGTGCATATACAAAACTCGGACATCCCATCAAGCTTAAGGGTCGGACCACCCATGTGTTTAACACAAAGTCGGACTAGGTTGCCTCACATAAAACTCGAACCCTCTTTCTTTTACAAAAGTCGGACTAGGTGGCTCCCCCCTAAAACTCGGACAACTCCAAGTTTAAGAACTCGGACCATAAAAGTCCTTTAAAGATTGGACATGTTATATACATCAAAGGTCGGACCTATTTGTTGTTATTTAAAAGTCGGATTACACAAGTCACATAAGCTCGGACATCACTATCACAAGTAAAACTCGGACTCACATGCCCTTTTAAAACTCAGACACTTAAATCAGTGTTACAAAACTCAGACTTCATCATTCATTCACAAAGCTCAGACAAACAATCAATCATACGTTCATTGTGATTATAATAGTTACGCTTCATACATTCAACAGTTACTTTCTTGGTTTCTACGATCCAAAACCCTAAATCACACATATTCACAGTGCAGTAATTCTCCATCAAACTCAACGATTTTTGCACATCATGTATCTAATCATCAGGCAATCTATTATACAACTAGTCAATTATCATTTCATAATAAATCAGAATCAATTAAACACAGAATAGCATGAGAAGAACTAGGGTTTTCAAGTATTACAAGATTCAAGAATTGATAATAATCAAGCAATCAATAATCAATTACCTTGTACTGATTCCAGAGGAAATGTGGAATCAAGAGTGATGAATATCTTGCCAATGATGATGGTGATGATGATTGCCAGAGGATTAGAGAATAACAGTACGTGCTTTGGTTTTTGTGTGAGGTTTAGTGAAGGATTAGGGTTAAGTATCATATAAGTTTCACTAATAACTCTACACACCCTTAATTATTATATTTTACAATTGTGCACCATCTCAAACAATTTCACAGTTTCACCACCAAGTTTATGCATTCGACAAGTCTTTCACAATTAACACATAACCATGCACAATCACACAATACCCTTCATTGTATCAAGACGTTACAGTTCCACAACAAATCAATTATGCAAATAAACAACTAAACAATACATGAACATGCAATAAATGCGAAATAGGAATCTTGGAAATTCGAGTTGTCACATACGCTTCGATTTCTGACCCCGTCATCTTTAAGTTGAAAAACTCCACCTCTAGCTTGTGGATGTCGTCGCGACTACAATACTCTTCCTTGATCAGTTCCTTAAAATCATTCCATGGGGTGGCATTAGCAGAAACAATCCCCAGCATTTGAACCTGAGAGTTCCACCACATGAGTGCTATTCCTTCAAGAGTACCAGTAGCATACTTCACCCTATGTGCCTCAGGGAATTCACACATCTCGAAAACAGACTCGAGCTTCTCGAACCAATGGAGGAGGCCTACCGCTCCTTCTGTGCCATTGAAAGTAGTAGGTCGACAGTCCATAAAAGTTTTGAAGGTACATGCAGGAGGCTGAGCATGTTGACCTGTCGTGTGTGTTAAGAAGAGACAAAGTTAAACACAAGTGTTGGTTTACGAGATTAGGATTCAAAGATCCTAGAGTAAGTTGCAATGGCAGGTTATACCTCCTGCCTGAGCGGTTGCGAGTGCTGCAGTAACTTGTTCATTGATTAGAGCTGTTAGCTGGGCTTGAGTTAGGTTAACGCGTCCACTCATGATCTTCATACCAAAGGAAACATGAGTGAGAGATGTTCGCGAAAGTGCGATGACAGAAGAGAGTAAGCACACATGTGTTCTTAAACAACAGTTGCTATGTTCATCTAAGCATACTATGAGCAAAGTTCTATGTAACTAGCAAGTAGGAAATACAAACATAAGCCATATTACCTAGAGTGTTGAGTCTTGCACGTGGAGCGAAGCTTCGTTGTGGATCGTTGAGCACTGTACAGGTTATAGTCTCGTTTTACCAAAAAGCTTTTCCCATTTTTAAAACCGAGTTCACTATAACCAATGGCTCTGATACCAATCTGTCACACCCCCAAAAATCCACATGCGGAGTATCACCGCTTGGAGGCGTGACTGACCAAGATCAAGCCACCAATCATATTGAACATAGCATATAAATAAATGCAAAACCCAAACACAATATAATTGGTGTCCAAACAAAACATAGTTTAAGTTGTAAGCGGAAGCATAATGTTTAAAACCAAAGTATAAGTTCAAAAGTATGATAAATGTTTAACATGGCATATGACCATCCATGTCCCACAACGTCCACGCCTCCTCGTGCAAGCTCCAAAAGTACCTACTGACCTGCAAGGCATGTAACAACGAGTCAACGATAAAGTTGAGCGTGTTCACAGTTGGTTGTTTAGTTTTACCAGTTTGTTCTGAAATCATAAGTTGTTTCATAAACCACGAGTTAACCAATGCCTTTGTTTCCCAAACCATAAACATAATCAGTGGGGGGCTTCCCCTGTGAACCACTAGACCGTACCATATCGACTACTAACGAAATATAAGTTATGCCCTACATCAGTGTCTATCATCACTGACAGTTTGCCATAGTCCATTAGTACACGCCCGTTCGAACGACACAGTGTGAGGTTTGTTAAACCTAATAGCGCTATTAACTAATGACCCGCTCGCCATCGGCCTCGACGATTAAGTCGATATAAAGAGGAGGGACTTCATGATAGAGTTTTTTCTAGTAAGTTAAGGTTGTTGTCCTACCCAAGGAGGACGAACGCATGTAGTTCTACCCACGGAGAATACGCAGGATTTATAGTGGCATCCTACCCAAGGAGGATGGTCGTACATATTCTACCCAAGGAGAATATGTAGTTTTCCGTTTTAGTTCTTTAACCCATTCCCAACCCTTGGGAATCCCATGCCTTGTAGAAAGTGTGAGCTCACCTCGGTTTGCTTGGTATGCTTAATTACTTGTGCACAATTAATTCAATCAAAGCCTATAGTTTGCACATACACACAAATCAGTTGACATTCACAAGTTCGACTAATAGGCAGGATCATCACGTTCATGCAAGTAACAACTAACACATAGCATTTATCAGTTATACAAGTTCATGCAAGTCATGCTAATCATTTAACAACAGCTAACTAACCCAGTTAACCCTTAACAGACTTAACTGAGTTCACTGTGCATGTCTAACCCTTGACGAAACCCCTGTTTCGTCATGACTTCCACTAGACGAAACGCCCTGTTTCGTCATAATTCCCTTTTGACGAAACTCCCTGTTTCGTCGTGCATCCCATCGGCGAAACACACCTGTTTCGTCGTGATTAGCCTCCGGCGAAACACACCCGTTTCGTCGCTATCAGCGTTTCGTCGGAAGGCATCAGTTACATCGTGTCACTGATGATTACCCAGAAACCCTAACCATCATCCTCAGCCGTTACACACTAACATCGATCATCATCATACGACAATCATACGATATTCATTCAATCACAACTGAACCATACATTAATCTTAAACGATCTATAACATACAATGACCATTACATGAACACAAATTCACAGATTTACAATATCAATCAACCTATCTCATTGAACAACATCCCATTCGAACTAATAAAAATAAGAACCCTAAACATTAACAGATTCAACATTTTGTCGTCACATAATCCGAATAGTTGTTGGTGCATGAGATGTCTGTTGACTACGTATGCATTGAGTCTTAGGTCAAGATAAGTTAGATTGGAGCTTGGAAATCAAAATTAGGATTTAATCAAGCTATTTCGCTCATGTGTACAAAATAGGTTAGAGATTTCGCTTATTTGGTCAGATTAGGGTTTCGCTTATGTGGTTACATGGGGGTTTCGCTTTTAAGGCACATGGGGTTTCGCTCATAAGGCCTGTCTTATGAGCGAAATCAGTGAGACTATAAAAACCCTGATGTGTGTCTTCATTTGGAACTTTGGAGTGAAACCTAGTCATATGCTTTGTAACGGAACTCTTTCAAAATCGATTCAAAAAGCATCAATATAGGAAGGAATTGAAAGGAACTGTTGTGTTACTTCATTTACACTGATTCCGCCTTTGTATTTGAAGATGAACTGACTTATACTGACCGTTTAGGGTCGCAAACCGGTCCAACAGGTGGTATCAGAGCTCAGGACGAGGAGTTCATACTACTACAGCTTGATTCTACATGATTCTCTTACTTCTACTCACTTTCTCTCATACTTTTTCGATTTGAACTGAGTCCTACGGTTGAAATGGCCTGAATTTTGAATATAACGTGTGAAACATAGTAATAACAAACCTTAGAAAGAATCAGGTTAAAATACGGCTTAAAAATGGTAAAAATCAACTAATAACCTGATTTCGCTTATTCGGACATCGAAGAGATTTCGCTCATAGGGACATATTGCTATTTCGCTCATAGGAACATATTGCTATTTCGCTCATAGGGACATATTGCTATTTCACTCATAAGGACATACACTTGATTTCGCTGATAGGAACATTGCTATTTCGCTTATTAGTCACAGTTTTTCAAAATCTCGAAAATTCTTCCAAGTGTTTGCTAATCTTTCTGGTACATTCAAAATGGATGACATTTTCTTGAACCCGTTTAGCGACATGAACGCATTTGCTGGAAATTCGGGAGACGATTCAACTACAAGCAACAACAATTAGAATCCGCCAAATGCGAAGAAAAGGATAACGGAAGCTTGGGAATCTGAAAGTGCCTTTGGAACCTTCAATAAACCTCCAAAGCTAATGGCTATCGAGGAATACAGTCGGTGGTCAAGAAAGTTTGAAGATTGGTTGATGGCATTCGCATTTCCCAGCTGGAAGAGTTTGAAAAACGGTTATCACAATGGAAACAAAAATGGTGAAACTTTAAGATCAGCTGAGGAGATTGAATCATTTGTGGCTGAGCAAAAATGTGTGGCATTGTTATTTCAGTCTGTTCGGGAGGACATAATCTCATTGATTGATTATTCAAATGCAAAAGATCTCTGGAAAAAGCTAGAAACAAAATGTCTAGGAAGTGCTGAAATCGTGAAAAGTAAAAAGAAAATTCTTAGGAAAGAATTTGATTTATTTGGCTGTTTAAAGAATGGATCGGTGTCAAAGATGATCGAGAGGTTTGGGCATTTGAAACTAGAGCTAGCTAGACATGAAATTACGTATTCTAACGATGAGCTAGTAGACAAGTTGTTCGATTCATTGCCAAACGAGATGGATTGGAGATATTATGCACTGATGCTGAAGAACACTATTGAGCCTGAAAAGTTGACTGTGGATTTGTTGATTGAGAGACTTGAAAGTCACGAGCTGGAATTGAAGAAGACATTCAAAGTCAATCACTCATCCTACCAGCAGAATTTGGATTTGTATTATCCAAAGAGCATGATGCCAAAAGCAACTTTTCCCAAGACTGCGTTTTCTGCTGAGAATGTGTCCACAACTAGCAAAGAAAGTCAAATCAATTAAAGCAGCGGAAATCACAGTGGTTATCACAGTGGATCTTCATCATTTGCAAGTCATTCTGATGTAAAGAATCGTTTTCAATGTAACATCGCAATAGACTTAAAGAATGCTTAGAATTTTGACGAGGAGTCTACTAAACAATTGATGATTTTCCTAGCATCTGTGTTGGAGTCGTATGAAGGGTTAGTAGCAGGGAAGATAGGCAACACCAACCTAACGAAAGAGGACTATGATCAAATAGATCCTGAAGAAATGGAATTAATCAACATTCGTTGGTGCATGGCCAGTGCTGTTCATCGAGCACAGCGTTTCATGGAAATAACCGGCAGGAAGACACTTGGTGGTCCATCTACCAAGCTGGGGTTTGATAAGTCCAAGGTGACGTGCTTCAAGTGTAAGTGGAAAGGTCACTTCAAGCGAGAATGCAGAAACGCATATGTTGATGAGTCGGAGAACCCTTTCAGAGAAGATTATTACAAGAAGGCGATATATCATCAGAATAAATCTGAGCCGCCTAGATTGAAGCAGGTTGAAGACAACAAAGAGAAATCTAGAGCTCTTGCGGTGATTTATCATGATGAGGGTTATGATTGGAGTGAAGAGGTTCTACCGGAGGAAGATGCGGTTGGTTATGCTTTCATGGCAAAGAATGAACCTGTTCCGTGGAAAGACAACAGGACTGAAGAGCAAAAGTATAAATACAGAAAAATGTTGGCTGAAAACAGAATAATTAGAATATCTGGTATCTATCTGGAAGCGAAGAGAGCAAGAAGATGGGATCCGGACAGGGAGTGTTATCTTGATCAAGATGGAAATATTGCGGTCGATGATAAACTCTTGATCTGGAAGCAATAATCAAGGAGTTAAAAGATAAGGATGATTATTGGCAGAATAAATGGTGGGGAACTGGAGACGAGAAAGAGAAAGAAGAGAAAGAGAAGTCAAAGAAAGTTGATACTGGGGTTATTGACACAACGCAGGAGTTAACTGCAGAAAACCTCGAAAAAATGGCTGACAAAGTGCTGGCTGCTAAGGCACTTGAGGTAGACTCTAACTCCGCGTCTGTAACATTTGTGCTTGTAATCATTGTGAACAGTTCAGTTATCAATAAAACAATGTTATTTGATCCCAATGTTTGTTTGGTTGTGTTTTACATTTTTCATGTTTTGACTTTTGTTCAATTTCAAACTCTACATCGCTTTCTGGAGAGTTATACGCTAACTGGTACTTAAACGTACTCAGTTTAATGCGACAAATACTCTGGAACATCAACATATACTCAACATACCTTAAATAACCTTTACATAACTTAGAAATAAGTTTTGAAGGCTTTGGTATAGCAAAAACAAGTTAATTCGCTTACAGGGACTAAAATTGACAAACTGCGAAAGTATGCCAATTTGAACTGTAATGAACATTCCGGAACATGTCCATAAGTTAAACATACCTAAATATCCTTTATATAGCTTAGAAATAGGCTTTGAGGGGTTTGGTATGCTAAAACAAACTTTTGGGTCATTCAGGGACTAAAAGTGTCAAAAAGTGCACAAGTTTGCACTTTCGCGCACAACTTACGTTCTGAATACATCCGGACATCCAAAAATTTATGTAAGCATCCTAATATTATGCCTTAGTGTTTGGCATGAGAAAAATCCATTCGTCGCGTCATTTGGATCGTTTTTCGCGCTTATGCGCATTCCGTCGTAATTAAGCGAACATCGCGATCGTACGGCCAAACGAACCGACATCCGGAACATTTTTGATCATGTTTCATGTCCACAATGTTTAGGCATCATTTTAGGGCCTTAAAGTTGGCTTTACGGGCCTTAGAAGTGTCGGAAATAGCTTAAACACGCAAGAGGGACCAAATATGTAAATTCTGCAAGTGGTGCAGATCAGACGGGGCCAGGCGGCCCGCGTAAGTCTGACCTGCACATTCACGCGGGCCGCGTCAGACTAACAGATCAGATAAGATCGATTAGTCAGTGAATCTCAGCAGATTAAACCTCGTCCACATGTTTTCACTTGCCCTTTCAGCTCACTTAGGGGCATTTTCAGTAACCACAAGTTTTCGACAAGTGTACGCACGAGATTCGATCACGTTTTTCAAGAAACGATCCTAACTGTTCGGGAAATCCTATAAATACCCCCCCCCCCTTTTTGGTTAAAACCCACAAGAATCTGATCTAAGCTCTAAGTTGGAACCTTTGTTTCATACCTGAGCTATTTTGATCTAGATTAGCATTCGGGGACCCTCCGTAAGTATTCTTTCGTTCTTTTATTCGCTTTTCGAGTCCGAAAGTCAACGTTTTGTTGACTTTCTGCATTGACCAGCCTATGGTCAACCCGAAGTTCATGGAACTTCATAACGTGAGTGTGATCACGATGGTTATAGTCCGTAGTGACTATACCTACTGATTACCACGTTATCTAGGCTTAGTGACGAGTCGTAGTTTCGGCCAAAATGTGCATTCTTGCATATTTTGTAACCAAACTACTCGTGAGCATCAAAGCCGTTTGTTTTGATGCCAAACCTGTTTTTAATCTTAGTTAAGCATGTTCTAACATGCTTAGCTCGTCACTTTTAGTTTAGTGCTTATATAGGGTCGTAAGGTAAGCGATCTAAACCATCGCTTATACTTTCAAACCCGACCCATCTGGTCGATCATTAGGATCCGACCAAACACATTAGGTGACCATAGCTATAACCTTCCGAGGTTATACCTTGTGGTCGCAATGTTAGGCGTTCCGAACGCGTTCTACGCGAACGACGCGTTAGGGTAGCATAAGCTACCTAAACGGGTCGTGATGGGGCATACGCACTTAAGTTAGGTTTCATTTTAGTGTGTAGGCTTCGTTAAACCATATTACACGAGTCTCCATACTCGTTTGGTTTACGAACCCGCATACTATCCGATCCTTCCGATTTGGTCCGGTATATTAACATAAGCTACCTATTAGGTGCCGTTTGATATCCCGTGATCTTTAGCATTATCTGGTTTTTATACAAGGAATTCAAAGCAATCTCAGGTGAGTACATAGAACCCCTCTTTTACTGTTTCCCAACTATTTTGGGGTGAAACACATGTGCCTATCTGTTACTTTCATGCTTTCCATGTTTTCACATCGTATATCTGCTATGCTCATTAGTACATTATAGTACATGATTTCATTACATTTTATGCTATGTATGCCCATTGTGTGCGTACTTAGTACATTGATTTACATTACATTTTTGTTGCATATGTTTACTCAGCATATGGACACATTGATTTACATGAACATTTCTGTTGCATATGTTTACTAAGCATATGGACATATTGATTTACATGAACATTTCTGTTGCATATGTTTACTCAGCATATGGACACATTGATTTACATGAACATTTCTGCTGCATATGTTTACTCAGCATATGGGCACATTGATTTACATGAACATTTCTGCTGCATATGTTTACTCAGCATATGGGCACATTGATTTACATGAGCACTTCTGCTTCATATGTTTACTTAGCATACTTAGTACAATCGTTTACATCACATGCCTTCATTTTGTTATGACATTTGGTTTGTTTAACATGGGACAATACATTCATTAACATTAGCTACGCCGTTTGTTAGTAGGTAGTGGTACCATAGGAATTGACAACTCCCGTTCCTGAAATCCTGGGTTTGATAGGATTGGAAGGAATGACCGAATTCGATATACATAACTTAGATAAACCTTTAATTTGTTTAAGGGTTTATCACCGCAGTCTCAAGGCTTGGATGTATGCATAGGTTACAATACCGCATAATTGTTAATATCAATAGAGCATGCATTTTTTCCACAAAACATAACGTTGATTTAAACCACGTTTTACTTCAACGACTTGTTTTGTGCATTATACATATGGTTTAAGTTGATACATTTCGCTTACCATACATGATACATTTTGGGATACACATTACATGATTTACATTGAACATAAACATTTGACATGGTTTACACAATAACACTTGACATTTGGTTTATACATGAACAATTTACATGGTGGATTGGTTTGGGTAAATGATTTGAGTAACGTGGCGTATGTAATATGATACAAGCATGGTGGATACGCCGCTGGTACTTCCTATATATAAATGTTTGTATAATATTACATATCGGGGCGTTATCTAAGTCATTTCAGTTTAGACACATTACATTTTACACAAATACCATATTCTTCACAAGACATTATTTTCACAAACAACTTATTTTATTCAACTCATTTTACTAGGTTATTCATTTAACCTTACGTTTATCTATACCTATCATCTGATATTATCGTTTTTCAAATGGTTTACAAAACAAGACAATTTACAAGGTTCATGATTGACTGTTATTAAAACATTTCTTTAAACACAAGTCATGAATCCTATTTTCACAAAACCTATGTATCTCACAGGCATTTTTATGCTAACGTACCTACTTTCACATGTGTTTTCAGGAGCTGTTCCATAAGATGATGATCACGATACTAGGGCGGACCTGTGCCTTAGAGCCTAAAAATGAAGATAGGCTAGTTTAAATATGTTATGAACTTTGTATTTCTTGTTTTGGAATGATGTAGCACTCTTGTTTATAAATAAAATACAACTTGTATGCCATGGTTATGAAACAATTAATTCTGTCCACAACACTCCCCGACGTTTTCCGCCGCGGTTGCATGTTACACGCGGTCGGGGTGTGACAGAAGAGTTGGTATCAGAGCCATTGGTTATAGGGAATTAGGTTATTAGTAATGCTTTGACCTAGACTATAACTTTCTAGGACCCTAACACAAGTTATCTTGTGTTTAGAGTTTAAAACATGCACATCACCTATCCTTAGGTGATAACCACAACGGGAACTTCGGTTCCGAATCCGCTTTGAAAATTACTCATCTGTTCTAGGATGATTGATTACTAGGTTTTGAACCCTCTATTATATGGTTTTGAACCCTTTGGATTTTCAAAAATCCCGTCAAAGTTTTGGGTTAATAGTGTGAACACGTGCGAACTGGAAGAGTGAATGCCTGTACCCTGGGTTTTCTGTCTAAGGCTAGAGTGTTCGTATAAATCCACATAATCGGACCAGTCACTCTTACCTGGGAACTCTTGGGGTAAGTGTTCACTTATAGGCGAGCATGTCTTCGCGATACACTAATTCTGACCCATTTACTTTAACTAGACATTTCATGTCGCTTGTTTGCCTTGCGATGCATAACCGCCATCTTTGCTTTTGTTGATTTTGCTTCATCTCATTCTCTTCATCCAATCATCTCACTCGTTTCATTTCATGTTTTTCTCTTCTAGAATGCCTCCTCGACGCGACAACCAGATAGCTATTGCCGCGCTGGCGGAGATTATTGCGCAGCAGATGGCTGCTCAATTCCCAAATCTCTTCGCTCAATGGAACCAAGCCAACAACAACAACAATGGTATATGCGAACACAAGGATTTTAACTCGGCTAAGCCACTCAAGTTCAGTGGTTCTGAAGGAGCAACTGGGCTTCTTCAGTGGTTCGAGAGCATCGAGAACACTTTTCGCCACGTGCAGTGTCCGGATAATCGCAAGGTCGAGTTTTCTTCAAGCGTGTTTCAGAAGAGGGCTCTTACATGGTGGAATGGGGTTTTGAGAGATCAAGGTGCAGAAGTTGCTCTAGCTCAGACATGGGCTGAACTGAGAGCTCTTATGATGAAGGAGTTTTGTCCTCGTCATGAACAACGGGCGCTGGAGAAAGAATTTGATGTTTTGAAGCAAGATAGTGGCGAGCACAGGGCTTATACTGATAGGTTTGAGGAGTTGAGTCTGCTTTGCCCAACTATGGTTACCCCACTCGATAAGGCCATCGAAAGGTACATCGACGGCCTACCTGACTCAGTACAAGACATCCTCACTGGTAGCAACCCTACCACACTCCGTCAGGCAATCGAGTTATCAGCGACACTGACTGAGTCGCAGATTCGAAAGAATAAGCTACACAGGAAGGGCGACAAGGGCAAGAAACAGTCGGCTGACAAGGAAGATAGCAAGAAAGGTCAAAACAAGAAGGGAAAGGATTCTGGTTCCTCAAGGGGGTCAAGGAAGCGTAAGGCTTCCCAAAACTATGCTGTCACTGCCCAAGCTAACCAGGTAGCTCCCAACCAGCCTCCAGCAAAGAAGCCATATTCAGGAAGTGCATCTTTGTGCAATCAATGCAACAGTCACCATCAGCCGCAATATCAGTGTCGTTTCTGTACTAACTGTGGGAAGTCGGGTCATCTTGCCGATGTTTGTCGGTTTGCTCAGAATCGCGCAGTTCAGAACCCTGCTCAACAAGTTGCTCAGCAACAGGGTCAGGCTGCACGACCAAACTACCCACCAGGTGCTTGTTATAACTGTGGGGATCTGACCCACCAGAACCAGAATGCAAACCAGAATCAGGCACAGGCTCGAGGTCGAGTCTTTAACATGAATGCACAAGAAGCACAAGCAGACAACGAGGTGGTGAACGGTACGTTCTTTGTTAATAATCAGCCAGCATCTGTTCTTTTTGATTCGGGTGCCGACAAGAGTTTTGTGTCATTGTCTTTTGAGACAATGCTTCGCGTGTCTAGAACGAAACTAGGTAAACCTTTGACAGTAGAGGTTGCCAGTGGAGAACCCATTGTTCTTAATTCTGTTCTACGCAACTGCCAGTTGAACCTTAACGACAATATTTTTCCTATTGACCTCACGCCAATGCAACTTGGAAGCTTCGACGTTATTGTGGGTATGGATTGGTTATCTAAGCATCGCGCAGAGATAGTTTGTTCTGAGAAGATTGTTCGTGTGCCGCTGTCGACAGGCGAGATCCTACAGGTTCGTGGTGAGAAGCCTGCCGGTGGTCTCAAACTCATGTCTTGTTTTAAAGCTCGGAAGTATCTACGGAAGAAATATGTGGCTTTCTTAGCACATGTTACAACAGATAAAGGCAAGGGTAAGACTATTTCAGATATTCCTGTCGTTCGGGATTATTCTGAAGTTTTCCCTGAAGAGTTACCTGGTCTACCTCCAGCACGCCAAGTCGAGTTCCGTATTGATCTCATACCAGGTGCAAATCCCATGGCCAGAGCTCCATACCGTCTTGCACCGTCTGAGATGCAAGAGTTATCTAAGCAGCTGCAGGAACTCTCCGACAAAGGTTTTATCCGTCCTAGCTTTTCACCTTGGGGTGCTCCCATTCTTTTTGTCAAGAAGAAGGATGGATCTTTTAGGATGTGTATCGATTATCGTGAGCTTAACAAGCTCACCATCAAAAATTGATATCCCCTACCTCGCATTGATGATCTCTTTGATCAATTGCAAGGTGCTTCATACTTTTCGAAGATTGATCTGCGATCTGGATATCATCAACTTCGAGTACATGAGGAAGATATTCCCAAGACAGCATTCTGTACTCGTTATGGACATCATGAGTTCACAGTCATGCCATTCGGTTTAACTAATGCTCCTGCTGTTTTCATGGACTTAATGAATAGGGTCTGCAAACCTTATTTGGATAAGTTCATCATCGTTTTCATTGATGACATTTTGATATATTCTAAGACGCGAGCTGATCATGAGCAACATCTACGTCTTACTTCGGAACTCCTAAAGAAAGAGCAGCTTTTCGCCAAATTCTCCAAGTGTGTTCTGGCTTAAAGAAGTTCAATTCTTAGGACACATTGTCAACGAACAAGGTATTCATGTAGATCCCTCCAAGATCAGTGTGATTAAGGATTGGGATACACCTACTACTCCTACTGAAGTTCGTTCTTTTCTTGGTCTAGCGGGTTATTACCGCCGCTTCATTGAGAACTTCTCAAAGATTGCAGTTCCTCTAACTACTCTAACTCAGAAGAACAAGCCATTTGACTGGGGAGTCAAACAAGAGGAAGCGTTTCTGACTTTGAAACAAAAGCTTTGCGACGCGCCTGTCCTAACATTGCCTGAGGGCAATGATGATTTCGTCATTTATTGCGACGCATCTAAATTAGGTCTTGGCTGCGTCCTGATGCAAAGAAACAAAGTCATAGCATACGCATCAAGGCAGTTGAAGATACATGAGAAGAACTACACCACTCATGATCTTGAGTTGGATGCAGTTGTCTTCGCTCTCAAGATTTGGAAACACTAATTGTATGGTACAAAATGTGTGGTTTTCACTGACCACAAGAGTCTTCAACACATCTTCAATCAGAAAGAACTCAACATGAGGCAAAGACATTGGGTTGAACTTCTAAACGACTACGGCTGCGAGATTCGCTACCATCCTGGTAAGGCGAATGTCGTGGCCGATGCTTTGAGTCGCAAGGAACGTACTAAGCTTCATTGTGTACGTGTCCAATCTGTTATGCAAGCTCAATCCAATATCCAAGCCCATATTTCTCAGGCTCAACAATCTTGTGTTTCACAAGGTTTGATGGATAAGGAATTTCCTTATCACATAACACCTGCTCTTGAACTGAAAGACAATGGATCGTATTACTTCATGGACCGTTTGTGGGTCCCAAGCCAAGATGATCTTCGTACCTTGCTTATGGATGAAGCCCATAAGTCTCGTTATTCCATTCATCCTGGCTCAGATAAGATGTATAAGGATCTTCGTATTCAGTATTGGTGGCCTGGTATGAAGAAAGACATTGCCTTATACGTATCCAAATGCCTTACTTGTCTTAAGGTTAAGGCTGAACATCAGCGTCCTTCTGGTTTATTGGAACAACCAGAGATCCCAGTTTGGAAATGGGAAAACATTACTATGGATCTCATTACTAAACTCCCGCGCACAAAGAAGGGTCACGATGCCATCTGGGTAGTCGTTGATCGTCTTACCAAGTCAGCGCATTTCTTGCCAATCCGTGAGGATTTTTCGGCTGACAAACTTGCTCAAATCTATGTGGATGAAATTGTAGCTCGACATGGTGTTCCTTTGAACATCATTTCTGACAGAGATGCTCGTTTCACTTCTCATTTTTGGAGAACCATGCAATCTGCTATGGGGTCCCAACTTAATCTGAGCACAGCCTATCATCCGCAAACGGATGGTGAATCTGAAAGAACAATCCAGACACTGGAGGATATGCTTAGAGCTTGTGTGATCGATTTTGGTGGTAGTTGGGATTCACATCTTCCATTGATTGAATTCTCCTACAACAAAAGTTATCACTCCAGCATCAACATGGCTCCTTTCGAGGCTCTCTATGGTCGAAAATGTCGTTCACCAGTCTGCTGGAATGAGATTGGCGAGGCTCAACTTACTGGACCTGCCCTCATTTTAGAGACAACAGATAAGGTTAAGAAAGTTCGTGATAACCTTCAGACAGCTAGAAGCCGTCAAAAGAGTTACGCGGACCTAAAACGCAAGCCCTTGGATTTTCAAGTCGGTGATCGTGTATTACTTAAGGTCTCACCTTGGAAAGGTGTGATCAGATTTGGAAAGAAAGGAAAACTTGCACCTAGATACGTTGGACCATTCAAGATCGTCGAAAGAATCGGTAAAGTAGCCTACAGACTTGAGTTACCTCCTGAACTTGGAAATGTTCATCCAACTTTTCACGTGTCCAATCTCAAGAGGTGTTTAGCTGATGAGAACCTCCACATACCGCTTGACGAGATTCGTGTTGATAAAACACTGAAATTTGTTGAGAAACCGGTAGAAATAATGGAACGTGAAGTCAAGTGGCTTAAACGCAAGCGCATTCCTTTGGTCAAGGTTCGCTGGGAATCTAAACGTGGACCCGAGTTTACTTGGGAACGTGAAGATCAAATGAAGGCAAAATATCCGCATCTTTTTCCACGAGTTTCCTCTAAATAAATTTCGGGACGAAATTTCCACAAGTAGGGGAGACTGTAACATTTGTGCTTGTAATCATTGTGAATAGTTCAGTTATCAATAAAACAATGTTATTTGATCCCAATGTTTGTTTGGTTGTGTTTTACATTTTTCATGTTTTGACTTTTGTTCAATTTCAAACTCTACATCGCTTTCTGGAGAGTTATACGCTAACTGGTACTTAAACGTACTCAGTTTAATGCGACAAATACTCTGGAACATCAACATATACTCAACATACCTTAAATAACCTTTACATAACTTAGAAATAAGTTTTGAAGGCTTTGGTATAGCAAAAACAAGTTAATTCGCTTACAGGGACTAAAATTGACAAACTGCGAAAGTATGCCAATTTGAACTGTAACGAACATTTCGGAACATGTCCATAAGTTAAACATACCATAAATATCCTTTATATAGCTTAGAAATAGGCTTTGAGGGGTTTGGTATGCTAAAACAAATTTTGGGTCATTCAGGGACTAAAAGTGTCAAAAAGTGCACAAGTTTGCACTTTCGCGCACAACTTACGTTCTGAATACATCCAGACATCCAAAAATTTATGTAAGCATCCTAATATTATGCCTTAGTGTTTGGCATGAGAAAAATCCATTCGTCGCGTCATTTGGATCGTCTTTCGCGCTTATGCGCATTCCGTCGTAATTAATCGAACATCGCGATCGTACGGCCAAACGGACCGACATCCGGAACATTTTTGAGCATGTTTCATGTCCACAATGTTTAGGCATCATTTTAAGGCCTTAAAGTTGGCTTTACGGTGTCACACCCCCAAAATCCACCTGAGGAGTATCACCGCTTGGGAGCAATGTAATCTAAGCATACCACGAGCAAACTTCTATGTAATTCTAGCAAGTAGGCAATAAACATAAACCTTATTACCTAGGGTGTTGAGTCTTGCACATGGAGCGAAGCGTCGTTATGGATCGTTGAGAGCACTGTTCTGGTTATAGTCTGGTTTCAATAAAAACGTTTTTCCATATTAAAACCAAGTTCTCTATAACCAATGGCTCTGATACCAATCTGTCACACCCCAAAAATCCACCTGCGGAGTATCACCGCTTGGGAGCGTGACTGACCAGGATCAAGACACCAATCATATTGAACATGTAATTAATAAGTAAAAGTAAATGCCATTCAAACACCAATATGAAAGGTGTTCAAAACAAAAGTTTGTTATCACTGTTTAGCGGAAGCGTATAAATAAAACCCAACATAAATAAGTGTGAAATGTCAAAAGTGTTTAACGAAACAATCACGATCCAAGCCCACAACGACCAGCTCCTCCCTGTGCAAGCTCCATGTTTGTAACGACCTGCAAGGCATGTAACAGAGGATCAACAACTAGTTGAGCGAGTTCACAGAAAGTAAATGCGTAACAGTAAGTTCGTTTGTAACATGTGGCTCTACTGGGCCGATAGTACGTTCTATTGGTGGGGGCTTCCCATGTTGTATATCCACTAGACTATTCGTAACCATAAGTGTTCTTCACAACCGAGAACAGTAGTGCGTACAAGCATTACGTAGGTTTTACGTAAGTATCCTTCTTTACCCGAGGACAGTGGTACGCGTGGGGTTTACGTAGGTTTTACGTAAGTGTCCTTCCTGACTCCGGAAGACAGTAGCATGTTATTGTTTACGTAGGTTTTACGTAAGTGTCCTTCCTGACTCCGGAAGACAGTAGCATATTCATGTTTACGTAGGTTTTACGTAAGTGTCCTGCTTAACCTGAGGACCATGGTAGATAGTCTAGTAACCGTGTATGTACGCGTAATTGTTCAATTCCATCATTCAACCCATTCCCTATTCCCCGGGAATCCCATGCCTTAGTAAGAGTGTGAACTCACCTTGGTTTGCTCGGTGTGCTAGGTTATGCACTCACAAGTAATCAATCAAAGCCTAGAGTATGCATGTGTCCACAGTCAGTACATGTTGTAAGGTTTCGCATGCAAAGTTCATCACAAAGTGTGTGTAACAGTTAACAGCAGGCAATACAACCAGTTAATCGTCTTCATACAATTCATGCTCGATAGGAAGAACATGTAGTTAACATACTTCACCAAGTTAACACACTTAACAGGATTTACACACTAGCAATGTTACACGTTTACTGAGTTAACATCTTTACAGTCACAACGGAGTTCACATGTTTAACTTAATTTACAATCTAACGTAGTTTATCAATAACACCCTTTACGGTTTACCAGACTAATCAAATGGCATAAATTGTTCATATCTAATAGATGTAACACAGTTACATTCTACCCAGTTAAATCCCTTAACAGGAAATCAGAACTCATATAAAACCATAATATACAAAAGCTCGGACAAAAGATGAAGGGGGGGGGTTCCCTGTTTGAAAGTCGTACTAGAGGATATGGGCTTCACAAAGTCGGACATCATGCACCTCCACAAAACTCGGACAAACAAATAAAGGGGGGGCTTCCCACTTAAAAGTCGGATATGGAGGACATGGGGATTAAACTCGGACATGTGGGGGTGGGGGGTCAAAAGTCGGACCAAGTGAGGGGGGGGGGGGTTTAAAACTCGGATAGCACAAGTGACAAAGAAACTCGGACAATGTTAACAAAAAAACTCGGATCCCTTAACTTTCCAAAAAGTCGGACAGTAATTAAAATTCAATGTCGGACCCATATGATCATTACAAAACTCGGACTCTTCACAATGTTATAAAACTCAGACAATATTCTTTTGGTTTTAAAATTCGGACAATGCTTCACAAGAAGAAAGGTCGGACCACAATATCACTTAAATAATTCGGACTATAACATATTTCACAAAACTCAGACTATTTGTCAATCAAAAATCGGGCCACAAGTAACATCAATCATCGAGCAGAACATCATTCTCATGAACATCAGTTACGTTTTCATACGACCCAAAAACCCTAATTCATACATTTTCACAGTGAACTATTCAATTAACAATCGATCATTCTAACGTATCTTGTATCTTAATCATCAAACAGTGATTCCACATCAACCATACCCATTTCACAATAATCAAACATCAATCAATCACAGAACTATCATATGAAACTAGGGTTTACACATATTACAAGAATCAAGAATTGATGCAATCAAATAACCAATAATCATTTACCTTGTGTTGATTCTAGAGAAAATGCGGAATCGAAAGTGATGAATGTCTTGTGCCAATGATGATGGTGATAATGATTGTTAGAGGATTAGAGAATACAGTACGTGCTTTGGTTTTGTGAAAATGATTAGTGAACAAGGGATTAGGGTTAAGTATAGTTTAATTTTCACTAATTACTCTACACACCCTGAATTACTATATCTTACACAAGCACACCATCTCACATCAATTTCACAGTTTCACTACCCAGTTCACATATTTGACAAGTCTTTCCAAATTAACACATAACCATGCATAATCACACAATACACTTCGTTGTATTAAAACGTTACAGTTCCATAGCCAATTTGATGCAATTAAACAACTAAACAATAAATGAACGTGCAATAAATGCGAAATAGAAATCTTGGAAATTCGAGTTGTCACATTATCCCCAACTTAAAAGAAATTTCGTCCCAAAATTTGGTACGCACTCACTGAGGAAGCTAGGTAAGCTGTATTGTTCACTGGTTTTCCTGGGGTGTCACATCATCCCCCCGTTGATTTGGAATTTCGTCCCGAAATTCCGCAGTAGTAGCTTCAGTCTCAGTAGTGGTTGCATTGGTTCCGAATGACTGGGGGTACTTTTCTGTCATCTGATCTTCGCGTTCCCAGGTGTACTCTGGGCCACGTTTGGAGTTCCAACGAACTCGGACAAGAAGGATTCTCTTGTGTTTGAGGACCTTAACATCCCGGTCCGTGATTTCTACAGGTTCCTCGACGAAGTGCAACTGCTCGTCGATAGTGAGTTCTTTCAATGGAATTATGAGGGTCTCATCTGACAGGCACTTCTTCAGATTCGACACGTGGAATACGTTGTGAACTGCCCCGAGTTCAGCTGGTAGGTTTAGTCTGTAGGCTACTTTGCCTATTCTTTCAGTGATTTCGAACGGTTCAACATACCGTGGATTGAGTTTGCCTCGTGTACCAAATCTAACCACACCCTTCCAGGGTGAAACTTTGAGTAAAACCCGGTCCCCGACCTGAAATTCCAATGGCTTCCTACGCTTATCCGCGTAGCTTTTCTGACGGTCGCTTGCTGCCGCCATGCGTTGTCGTATTTGTGCAATTCGTTCAGTAGCGTCAACTACCATTTCTGGACCTGTAATCTGACTATCCCCCCACCTCTGCCCAACAGAGAGGTGACCGGCATTTACGCCCGTACAATGCCTCGAATGGAGCGGCTTGTATGCTGGTGTGGTAACTGTTATTGTATGAAAACTCCACTAACGGGAGATGCTTTTCCCAGCTGTTGCCGAAGTCGATAACACACGCCCGAAGCATGTCTTCTAGAGTTTGGATCGTGTGCTCAGACTGCCCATCCGTCTGAGGGTGGTAAGCTGTGCTCATGTCTAATCGAGAGCCAAAATCTTTCTGCATCGCTTGCCATAGTTCTGAAGTGAATCGTGCATCCCGATCCGAAATAATAGAGGTGGGCACCCCGTGCCTCGAAACAACTTCTTTCAAGTAGATGTCTGCTAATGTAGAGAACTTATCCGTTTCTTTGATAGCCAAGAAATGAGCAGACTTTGTGAGTCGATCTACGATCACCCAAATAGTATCATTCCCGCGCTGGGATCTAGGCAGACCAGTGACAAAATCCATGGAAATTTCTTCCCATTTCCATTGCGGTATCTTGGGTTGCTGAAGTAGGCCCGCTGGTTTCTGATACTCCACTTTGACTTTTGAACATGTCAAACACTTGCCGACGTAAGTCACGATGTGGGCTTTCATGCTAGGCCACCAATAGGTTGTTCTGATGTCGTGGTACATTTTATCCGACCCTGGATGTACCGAGTAGCGAGACTTGTGTGCTTCATCCATCACAAGTTCTCGTAAACCGCCGTATAGTGGGACCCAAATACGTCCTGTTACATAGTAGGCGCCGTTTTCCTTCTGTTCTAATCGTTGCCTTGAGCCGCGTAACGCTTCAGCCCTGACGTTTTCTGGTTTCAATGCTTCCACCTGAGCATCTCGTATCTGTGCAGGAAGATCAGACTGAATAGTGAGCTGCAAAGCTCGTACACGCCTAGGTAGAGTGTCTTTTCGACTGAGAGCGTCAGCCACAACATTGGCTTTGCCTGGATGGTACTTGATAGCGCATTCGTAATCATTAAGCAGTTCAACCCATCGTCGTTGACGCATGTTCAATTCCTTCTGCTTGAAGATATGCTCGAGACTCCTGTGATCGGTGTAGATAGTGCACTTGGTACCGTACAGGTAGTGTCGCCATATCTTAAGTGCAAAAACAACAGCTCCCAGCTCTAAATCGTGCGTCGTGTAGTTCCGTTCATGAACTTTGAGTTGCCGCGAAGCGTAGGCAATAACTTTATCACGCTGCATCATTACACAACCAAGCCCCTGTATTGATGCGTCACAATAGACCATAAAATCATCCGTGCCCTCTGGCAGTGAGAGGATAGGTGCGCTGCAAAGCCTATCCTTTAAGTACTGGAAAGCGGTTTCCTGGGGATCTCCCCAACGGTAGGTGACACCCTTCTGTGTCAGTAGTGTAAGCGGCTACGCTATCTTGGAGAAGTCTTTAATGAAGCGTCTGTAGTACCCTGCCAAACCCAAGAATTGGCGTATTTTCGTTGGTGTACGCGGTGCAGGCCAGTTCCTGATCGAATCTACCTTGGATGGATCGACATGAATCCCATCCCTGTTCACCACATGGCCTAAGAAGTGGACTTCACGAAGCCAGAAGTCGCATTTTGAAAACTTGGCGTACAGTTGTTCCTTTCGAAGAAGTTCCAAGATAAGACGTAAGTGCTGCTCGTGTTCCTCCTGACTCTTGGAGCAGATTAGAATGTCGTCGATGAAAACGATGACGAACTTGTCTAGATAGGGTTTGCACGCCCTGTTCATAAGATCCATGAAAACTGCAGGCGCGTTCGTAAGCCCGAATGGCATGACTAGAAACTCGTAGTGGACGTAGCAAGTTCTGAATGCGGTTTTGGAGACGTCCTCATCCCGGACTCTCAGCTGATGGTAACCTGACCTCAAGTGTATCTTGGAGTAGTAGCTCGACCCTGCAACCGGTCGAATAGGTCGTCAATACGTGGAAGAGGATAACTCTTTACTGTGACCTTGTTCAGTTCGCGGTAATCAATGCACATCCTGAAAGTGCCATCCTTCTTTTTCACGAATAAAACTGGAGCTCCCCAAGGCGAAAAGATGGGCCGGATGAATCCCTCATCCAAGAGTTCTTGTAGCTGCGTCGATAGTTCTTCCAATTCTGATGGAGCTAAGCGATACGGTGCGTGAGCTATAGGTGCTGTCCAGAACTATAGGAATGAAGTCGATAGGGAACGTCTGCCCAGCGAGGATAAGATTACAACCCTGAACTATGTGTGGCCTCTAGACTTGTACCATAAGCTAACACTACGACAGGTTTGGTGTTCAAGGGAGTTGGTGTACGTTGTAACATTTGACTATCTTTCAAGAACATATAACTGGTATCCACACCCAAATCAAACAAGACAGTAACATAAAAGTCCTCGAGAAGAAACTTACCCATTATTACATTAGGATCGTTCCTTGCGTCACCCTAACCAATCACGTACATGCGGCCTAGGCGTCATTGTTTCCATTGTTTCCCCCAATGCTATCCCCATTGTCGTCCCTGTTGCCATGGTCGTGGTTCTGAGTCTGGTACTGGTTTATATGTGGACAATGTCTCTTGTAGTGATCTTTAGCATCACACTGAAAACATCCTTTAAAACTTTGTTGTTGCTGCTGATTCTATGAAGATTGAGGCGGCTGTAGCTGTTCTTGAGTTACAGGACGTGAGCTTCGACAATCCTTAGCTTCATGCCCAATCTTGAGACACCTCTGGCAATGACCCTTGTTGCAATGACCGCTGTGGTGTCTATTGCATCTGTTACACTTTGGATGATTTCCTCGATATCCACTCTGCCCACGACTACTAGAAAATTGCTGTCTGGGGCTCTGGTAGTCATCTATCTTTTGCTGCTGCGCCAGAGGCTGGACCAAAATTAATTCCTTGCTCAGGCTTTCATCCCACTTGCGTTTGTTACCACTAGAAGCACATGTAGTATCAATCTTAGCACGTTTCGGTAGTTTGTTCTGTTCTACAGCCTGGTCTGTGAGACGATGAGCAAGCCGAGTGACTTGCTGGATAGTGCCAAGATTAGCTGCGGTCATATGACTCTGAATTTCGGGCACCAGACCCTTGAGATACAGTTCGATGCGTTTGGTGGGAGGGTCTACCATAGTGGGACAAAATGTGGCTAATTCATTCGATCTCTTCGTATAAGCTTCAATTTCAGACCCCGCCATCTGTAAGTTGAAAAACTCCACCTCTAGTTCGTGGATGTCTTCACGACTGCAAAACTCTTCCTTAATTAGGTCCTTGAACTCGTTCCAGGGGGTGGCATTAGCAGCTGCCAGCCCTAACATTTGAACCTGTGCTTCCCACCAGGTTAATGCAGCACCTTCGAGTGTTCCAGTAGCAAACTTTACTCTACGAGACTCAGGGCAATCACACACCTCGAAGTCAGTTTCGAGCCTCTCGAACCAGTGGAGGAGGCCTTCAACTCCCTCAGTTCCACTAAAGGTACTAGGTTGGCAATCCTTGAGATTTTTGAAGGTGTAAACAGGTGGCTGAGCGTGTTGACCTATTGTGTATAAGAATAGGACAAGGTTAAACACAAGAGTTGGTTTAAGAGTGTAGGATCTAAAGATCCTAGTTACGACTGCAGGGTATACCTCCTGCTTGTATGGCTGCAAGTGCCGCAGCAATTCGTTCGTTAATGAGAGCCGTCAACTGGGCTTGAGTCAAGTTGATATGTCCGGCCATGATCTTCATAGCAAATGTAACGTAGGTGAGAGAGGTTCGCGAATAGTGCGATGACAGAAGAGTGTAAGCACACAAGTGTTCTCAAGCAATAACAAATAGTGAGCAATGTAATTTAAGCATACTACGAGCAAAGTTCTATGCAATTCTAGCAAGTAAGCAATAAACATAAACCTTATTACCTAGAATGTTGAGTCTTGCACGTGGAGCGAAGCGTCGTTGTGGATCGTTGAGAGCACTGTTCTGGTTATAGGCTGGTTTTAATAAAACGTTTTCCCATATTAAAACCAAGTTCTCTATAACCAATGGCTCTGATACCAATCTGTCACACCCCCAAAATCCACCTGCGGAGTATCACCGCTTGGGAGCGTGACTGACCAGGATCAAGCCACCAATCATATTGAACATGTAATTAATAAGTAAAAGTAAATGCCATTCAAACACCAATATGAAAGGTGTTCAAAACACAAGTTTGTTATCACTGTTTAGTGGAAGCGTATAAATAAAACCCAACATAAATTAGTGTGAAATGTCAAAAGTGTTTAACGAAACAATCACGATCCAAGCCCACAACGACCAGCTCCTCCCTGTGCAAGCTCCATGTATCTAACGACCTGCAAGGCATGTAACAGAGGATCAACAACTAGTTGAGCGAGTTCACAGAAAGTAAATGCGTAACAGTAAGTTCGTTTGTAACATGTGGCTCTACTGGGCCGATAGTACGTTCTATTGGTGGGGGCTTCCCATGTTGTATATCCACTAGACTATTCGTAACCATAAGTGTTCTTCACAACCGAGAACAGTAGTGCGTACAAGCATTACGTAGGTTTTACGTAAGTATCCTTCTTTACCCGAGGACAGTGGTACGCGTGGGGTTTACGTAGGTTTTACGTAAATGTCCTTCCTGACTCCGGAAGACAGTAGCATGTTATTATTTATGTAGGTTTTACGTAAGTGTCCTTCCTGACTCCGGAAGACAGTAGCATATTCCTGTTTACGTAGGTTTTACGTAAGTGTCCTGCTTAACCCGAGGACCATGGTAGATAGTCTATGTGACAACTCGAATTTCCAAGATTTCCTATTTAGCATTTATTGCACGTTCGTTTATTATTTAGTTGTTTACTTGCACAATTGATTGCTTTGGAATTGTATACGTTTTGATGCAATGAATCGTATTGTGTGATTGTGCATGGTTATTTGTTAATTGTGAAAGACTTGGTAAATATATGAACTTCGTGGTGAAACTATGAAATTGTTATGAGATGGTGTGCATGTGTAAAATATGATACTTAGAGAGGTAGAGGGTAATTAGTGAAATCTTAGAGATACTTAACCCTAATCCCTTTTTCACTAATCATTCTCACAAAAATCCAAAGCACGTACTTCACATTCTCTGGCAATCATCACCATCATCATTGGCAAGACATTCATCACTTTTGTTTCCACATTCTCTCTAGAATCATTCAAGGTAATTGTTTAATGGTTATTGTGATACTTGTAAACCCTAATTGATTGGTTGATCGCATCAATTCTTGATTATGTGTTCATGAAAACCCTAGCTCTTGTTTGATACCTCTGTGGTTTTGATTGAGTCTGAGTTATTATGAAAGGATGTTGATCATTGTGTAATCATTGCTTGATGATTAAGATACTTGATTTGTAGAATGATTGATTAAGAAATTGGATTTACCGCTATACAGATGCATAAGAAAATTAGGGTTTTGGATTGTATGAATACTAAAACGTAACTGATGTTCACGTGAATGATGTTCTGCTCTCGATGATTGATTTTACTTGTAGTCTGAGTTTTGTGAATGATGCAAGTCCGAATTTTTAATGTGATGAGAAGTCCGAGCTTTATGTCCTAGTTTTGATCACTTATACTTTGTCCGAACTTTTGTAACAAGGTTAATAGGTCCGAGTTTCTTGCTAACATAAGGTCTGAGCTTTGACATGCCTTAATAATCCGAGTTCTTGGGCCTTGAATCCTTGTCCGACCTCTTTAATGATAATGGTTATCCGAGTTTTAATGTGGTACCTTGGTCCGACTTTGTTCTTATTTAAGGGGGTCCGAACTTTGGGCCTTGGGCCTCTGGTCCGACTTTTAAACAGGAAGCCCCCCCTCACTTTGTTTGTCCGAGTTTCATGAGCCACCCATGTTGTCCGACTTTTTGGCATAAAGCCTTGGGTCCGACTTTGTGAATGTTAAAAGGGTGAGTCCGAGTTTCAACCCCTCTCCCTCATGATCCGACATTTAACCCCCAACCCTCATATGGTCCGAGCTTTATCCCCCCCCCACACTGGTCAGTCACGCTCCCAAGCGGTGGTACTCCGCAGGTGGATTTTGGGGGTGTGACAGATTGGTATCAGAGCCATTGGTTATAGAGAACTTGGTTTTAATATGGAGAAAACGTTTTTATTAAAACCAGACTATAACCAGAACAGTGCTCTCAACGATCCACAACGACGCTTCGCTCCACGTGCAAGACTCAACATACTAGGTAATAAGGTTTATGTTTATTGCCTGGATGCTAGAATTACATAGAACTTTGCTCATAGTATGCTTAGATTACACTGCTCATTACTTGTTATTGCTTGAGAACACCTATGTGCTTACACTCTTCTGTCATCGCACTATTCGCGAACCTTTCTCACTTATGTTGCCTTTGATGTGAAGATCAATGGCCGGACGAATTAACATGACACAAGCCTAGTTGACGGCTTTCGTTAATGAACAAGTTGTTGTGGCACTTGCAGCTGCTCAAGTAGGTAGTATACCCTGCAGTTTAGACTCACACTAGGATCTTTAGATCCTACATTAACTCTTATGTTTAACCTTGTCCTATTCGTACACAATAGGTCAACACGCTCAGCAGCCCGTCTGCACTTTCAAGAACTTTATGGATTGTCGTCCTAGCACATTTAGTGGCACTGAAGGAGCGGTTGGACTCCTCCACTGGTTTGAAAAGCTCGAGTCTGTGTTCGAGATGTGTGAATGCCCTGAGGCTCGCAGGGTCAAATATGCCACTGGTACTTTAGAAGGGATTGCGCTAACTTGGTGGAACGCGCAAGTGCAGATCTTAGGGTTGGCAGCTGCTAACGCCACCCCTTGGGATGATTTCAAGGAACTGATCAAAAAGGAATACTGCACACGGGAAGACATTCACAAGTTGGAAGATGAGTTGTACCATCTGAAAATGACTGGGTCAGAGATCGAGGCTTATACCAAGAGGTCAAACGTGTTGGCTGTGCTGTGTCCAACTATGGTGGACCCTCCAATTAAGCGTATCGAGTTGTATCTTAAAGGGTTAGCGCCGGAAATTCAGAGCCATGTAACATCGGCTAATCTTGACAACATTCAGGCTATTCAACGCCTTGCGCATCGCCTCACAGATCAGGCAGTGGATCAGAACAGGCTGCCTAAACGCATCAGCGCTACTTCTACCGTTACCACTTCTGCTACACTTGCTACTCCCAGTGACAACAAGAGAAAATGGGATGGGGATTCCAGCAAGGGATCAGCTTCAGTTCAGTCACAAGTTCAGCAGCGAAAGACTGACAGTTATCATAGTCCCAGTCAGCACTCTTCGGGTAGCCACATGCAGGGCGGATACCGAGGGAACCTCCTAAAATGCAACAACTGCAACAGACATCACAGTGGCCAGTGTAACAAGGGTCGCTGTCAAAGATGCCTCAAGATGGGTCACGAGGCCAAGGATTGTAGGAGCCCTCGGCCTGCGAATCAGAATCAGCAGCAGCCACAAGCAGAACAGAATCAGCAACAGGGCAACAAGGGATGCTTTCATTGCGGTGCTGAAGGTCACTTCAAAAGGCACTGTCCTCAGCTAAACAGGAACCAGAACAACAACAATAACAACAATCAGGGAAATGGCAACAACAAAAACAACGGTGGGAACAACAACGGCAATGAAGCAAGGGGTCGTGCATTTGTGTTGGGGCAGGGTGATGCCAGAAATGATCCCAACGTGGTTATGGGTAAGTTTCTTCTCGACGATATTTATGTTACTGTTTTGTTTGATTCGGGTGCGGATACGAGTTATATGTCTTTGAAAATGAGTAAATTATTAAAACGTACACCAACACCCCTAAACACCAAGCATGTCGTAGAGTTAGCTAAGGGTAAGAGTGTAGAAGCCGCGCATGTAGTCAAGGGTTGTAACATCGTTCTAGCGGGTCAGACCTTCTCGATTGATCTTATTCCAATAGTTCTGGGTAGTTTCGACATCGTCATCGGCATGGATTGGTTATCCAAGCAGCAGGCGGAGATCCTATGCAAGGAGAAGATCATTCATATTCCTCGTACGGGAAAGGAACCTCTCGAAGTTCAAGGCGACAAGAGTGGTGCTGTGGTTGGCATCATCTCTTTCTTGAAGGCTCAGAAATGTTTACGAAAGGGTCACACTGCCATTTTGGCACTAGTTACTGACGCATCGACGAAGGAGAAAAGGATAGAGGATATTCCAGTTGTACGCGAATTTCCTCAAGTGTTTCCTGAAGATTTACCTGGTTTACCGCCTCATCGACAGGTCGAGTTTCAAGTCGAGCTAGCTCCAGGAGCAGCACCTATAGCTCGAGCACCGTATCGTCTAGCCCCAACTGAACTGGAAGAACTGTCTAAGCAACTACAAGAGCTCTTGGACAAGGGCTTTATTCTTCCAAGCTTTTCGCCTTGGGGAGCTCCAGTATTATTCGTGAAAAAGAAGGATGGCACTTTCAGGATGTGCATAGACTACCGCGAACTGAACAAGGTCACAGTGAAGAACCGTTATCCTCTTCCACGCATTGACGACTTATTCGACCAGTTGCAAGGGTCGAGTTACTACTCCAAGATTGATCTAAGGTCAGGGTATCACCAGCTGAGAGTCCGGGATGAGGACGTCTCCAAAACAGCATTCAGAACTCGCTACGGTCACTACGAGTTTCTAGTCATGCCATTTGGGCTTACGAACGCGCCTGCAGTCTTCATGGATCTTATGAACAGGGTGTGCAAACCCTATCTTGACAAGTTCATCATTGTCTTCATCGACGACATTTTGATCTACTCCAAGAGTCAGGAGGAACACGAGCAGCACTTACGTCTTATCTTGGAACTTCTTCGAAAGGAACAATTGTACGCAAAGTTTTCAAAATGCGACTTCTTGCTTCGTGAGGTCCACTTCTTAGGCCATGTGGTGAACAGGGATGGGATTCATGTCTATCTATCCAAGGTAGATTCGATATGGAACTGGCCTGCACCGCGTACACCAACGGAAATACGCCAATTCTTGGGTTTGGCGGGGTACTACAGATGATTTATTAAAGACTTTTCAAAGATCGCGCAGCCACTTACACTACTGACACAGAAGGGTGTCACTTACCGTTGGGGAGATTCCCAGGAAACCGCTTTCCAGTACCTAAAGGATAGGCTTTGCAGCGCACCTATTCTCTCATTGCCAGAAGGCACGGATGATTTTGTGGTCTATTGTGACGCATCGATACAGGGACTTGGTTGTGTATTGATGCAGCGGGATAAGGTTATTGCTTACGCTTCTCGTCAACTCAAGGTTCACGAACGGAACTACACGACGCACGATTTAGAGCTGGGAGCTGTTGTTTTTGCACTTAAGATATGGCGACACTACCTGTACGGTACCAAGTGCACAATTTACACCGATCACAGGAGTCTCGAGCATATTCTTAAGCAGAAGGATTTGAACATGCGTCAACGACGATGGGTCGAGTTACTCAACGATTACGAATGCGCCATCAAGTACCATCCAGGCAAGGCCAATGTTGTGGCTGACGCCCTCAGTCAGAAAGACACTCTACCTAGACGCGTACGAGCCTTGCAGCTCACTATTCAGTCCAGTCTTCCTGCACAGATACGAACTGCTCAGATGGAAGCATTAAAGCCCGAAAACGTCAGAGCTGAAGCCTTACGCGGCTCAAGGCAATGAATGGAACAAAAGGAAGACGGCGCCTACTATGTAACGGGGCGTATTTGGGTCCCACTTTTTGGCGGTTTACGCGAGCTGGTAATGGACGAAGCTCACAAGTCCCGCTACTCGGTACATCCAGGGTCGTATAAAATGTACCACGACATCAGAACTACACACTGGTGGCCTAGCATGAAGGCCCACATAGCAACTTACGTCGACAAATGTTTGACGTGTGCAAAAGTCAAAGTGGAGTATCAGAAACCAGCGGGTCTACTTCAGCAGCCCAAGATACCGCAATGGAAATGGGAAGAAATTTCCATGGATTTTGTTACAGGCCTACCCAGATCCCAGCGTGGGAATGATACTATATGGGTGATCGTGGATCGACTCACCAAGTCTGCACACTTCCTGGCTATAAAGGAAACGGATAAGTTCTCCACTCTCGCAGACGTTTATCTTAAAGAAGTTGTTTTGAGGCACGGGGTGCCCACCTCCATCATTTCGGATCGGGATGCACGATTCATGTCAGAGTTATGGCAAGCGATGCACAAATCTTTCGGCTCACGGTTAGACATGAGCACAGCATATCATCCTCAGACGGATGGGCAGTCTGAGCGCACGATCCAGACTCTCGAAGACATGCTTCGGGCATGTGTTATTGATTTCGGCAACGGCTGGGAAAAGCATCTTCCTTTGGTGGAGTTTTCGTATAATAACAGTTATCAAAACAGCATACAAGCCGCTCCATTCGAGGCATTGTACGGACGTAAAAGCCAGTCACCTCTCTGCTGGGCAGAGGTGGGGGATAGTCAGATCACGGGTCCAGAGATTGTAGTGGACGCCACAGAAAAGATTGCACAGATATGACAACACATGGCGGCAGCACGCGACCGTCAGAAAGCCTACGCGGACAAGCGTAGGAAGCCTTTGGAATTTCAGGTCGGGGACCGGGTTTTACTTAAAGTCTCACCCTGGAAGGGTGTGGTTCGTTTTGGCAAAAGGGGCAAACTAAATCCGCGGTATGTCGGACCGTTCGAGATCATTGAGAAAATAGGCAAAGTGGCCTACAAGCTAAATCTACCAGCTGAACTCGGTGCAGTTCACAATGTATTTCACGTGTCGAATCTGAAGAAGTGCCTGTCAGATGAGACCCTCATAGTTCCTTTTAAGGAACTCACTATCGACGAGCGGTTGCAGTTTGTCGAGGAACCCGTAGAAATCACGGACCGGGATGTTAAGGTCCTCAAACACAAGAGAATCCCTCTTGTTCGAGTTCGTTGGAACTCCCGTCGTGGCCCAGAGTACACCTGGGAACGCGAAGACCAGATGACAGAAAAGTATCCCCAGTTATTCGGAACTAATGCAACCACTACTGAGGCTGAAGCTACTACTGCGAAATTTCGGGACGAAATTCCAAATCAACGGGGGGATGATGTGACACCCCAGGAAAATCAGTAAACGATACAACTCACCTAGCTTCCTCAGTAACCGCATGCTAAATTTCGGGACGAAATTTCTTTCAAGTTGGGGATAATGTGACAACTCGAATTTCCAAGATTTCCTATTTAGCATTTATTGCACGTTCATTTATTATTTAGTTGTTTACTTGCACAATTGATTGCTTTGGAATTGTATACGTTTTGATGCAATGAATCGTATTGTGTGATTGTGCATGGTTGTTTGTTAATTGTGAAAGAATTGGTAAATATATGAACTTGGTGGTGAAACTATGAAATTGTTATGAGATGGTGTGCATGTGTATAATATGATAGTTAGAGAGGTAGAGGGTAATTAGTGAAATCTTAGAGATACTTAACCCTAATCCCTTTTTCACTAATCATTCTCACAAAAATCCAAAGCACGTACTTCACATTCTCTGGCAATCATCACCATCATCATTGGCAAGACATTCATCACTTTTGTTTCCACATTCCCTCTAGAATCATTCAAGGTAATTGTTTAATGGTTATTGTGATACTTGTAAACCCTAATTGATTGGTTGATCGCATCAATTCTTGATTATGTATTCATGAAAACCCTAGCTCTTGTTTGATACCTCTGTGGTTTTGATTGAGTCTGATTTATTATGAAAGGATGTTGATCATTGTGTAATCATTGCTTGATGATTAAGATACTTGATTTGTAGAATGATTGATTAAGAAATTGGATTTACCGCTATACAGATGCATAAGAAAATTAGGGTTTTGGATTGTATGAATACTAAAACGTAACTGATGTTCACGTGAATGATGTTCTGCTCTCGATGATTGATTTTACTTGTAGTCTGAGTTTTGTGAATGATGCAAGTCCGAATTTTTAATGTGATGAGAAGTCCGAGCTTTATGTCCTAGTTTTGATCACTTATACTTTGTCCGAACTTTTGTAACAAGGTTAATAGGTCTGAGTTTCTTGCTAACATAAGGTCCAAGCTTTGACATGCCTTAATAATCCGAGTTCTTGGGCCTTGAATCCTTGTCCGACCTCTTTAATGATAATGGTTATCCGAGTTTTAATGTGGTACCTTGGTCCGACTTTGTTCTTATTAAAGGGGGTCCGAACTTTGGGCCTTGGGCCTCTGGTCTGACTTTTAAACAGGAAGCCCCCCCCCCCACTTTGTTTGTCCGAGTTTCATGAGCCACCCATGTTGTCCGACTTTTTGGCATAAAGCCTTGGATCCGACTTTGTGAATGTTAAAAGGGTGAGTCCGAGTTTCAACCCCTCTCCCTCATGATCCGACTTTTAACCCCCAACCCTCATATGGTCCGAGCTTTACCCCCCCCCCCCCCCACACTGGTCAGTCACGCTCCCAAGCGGTGGTACTCCGCAGGTGGATTTTGGGGGTG
This sequence comes from Helianthus annuus, assembly GCF_002127325.2. NCBI lineage: Eukaryota > Viridiplantae > Streptophyta > Magnoliopsida > Asterales > Asteraceae > Helianthus > Helianthus annuus. The sequence continues at coordinate 141,414,076 of NC_035440.2, forward strand.
TGACAGTCTAGTAACCGTGTATGTACGCGTAGTTGTTCAATTCCATCATTCAACCCATTCCCTATTCCCTGGGAATCCCATGCCTTAGTAAGAGTGTGAACTCACCTTGGTTTGCTCGGTATGCTAGGTTATGCACTCACAAGTAATCAATCAAAGCCTAGAGTATGCATGTGTCCACAGTCAGTACATGTTGTAAGGTTTCGCATGCAAAGTTCATCACAAAGTGTGTGTAACAGTTAACAGCAGGCAATACAAGCAGTTAATCGTCTTCATACAATTCATGCTCGATAGGAAGAACATGTAGTTAACATACTTCACCAAGTTAACGCACTTAACAGGATTTACACACTAGCAATGTCACACGTTTACTGAGTTAACATCTTTACAATCACAACGGAGTTCACATGTTTAACTTAATATACAATCTAACGTAGTTTATCAATAACACCCTTTACGGTTTACCAGACTAATCAAATGGCATAAATTGTTCATATCTAATAGATGTAACACAGTTGCATTCTACCCAGTTAAATCCCTTAACAGGAAATCAGAACTCATATAAAACCATAATATACAAAAGCTCGGACAAAAGATGAAAGGGGGGGGGGTTCCCTGTTTGAAAGTCGTACTAGAGGATATGGGCTTCACAAAGTCGGACATCATGCACCTCCACAAACTCGGACAAACAAATAAAGGGGGGGGGGGGGCTTCCAACTTAAAAGTCGGATATGGAGGACATGGGGATTAAACTCGGACATGTGGGGGTGGGGGTCAAAAGTCGGACCAAGTGAGGGGGGGGGGTTTAAAACTCGGATAACACAAGTGACAAAGAAACTCGGACAATGTTAACAACGAAACTCGGATCCCTTAACTTTCCAAAAAATCGGACAGTAATTAAAATTCAATGTCGGACCCATATGATCATTACAAAACTCGGACTCTTCACAATGTTATAAAACTCAGACAATATTCTTTTGGTTTTAAAATTCGGACAACGCTTCAAAAGAAGAAAGGTCGGACCACAATATCACTTAAATAATTCGGACTATAACATATTTCACAAAACTCAGACTATTTGTCAATCAAAAATCGGGCCACAAGTAACATCAATCATCGAGCAGAACATCATTCTCATGAACATCAGTTACGTTTTCATACGACCCAAAAACCCTAATTCATACATTTTCACAGTGAACTATTCAATTAACAATCGATCATTCTAACGTATCTTGTATCTTAATCATCAAACAATGATTCCACATCAACCATACCCATTTCACAATAATCAAACATCAATCAATCACAGAACTATCATATGAAACTAGGGTTTACACATATTCAAGAATTGATGCAATCAAATAACCAATAATCATTTACCTTGTGTTGATTCTAGAGAAAATGCGGAATCGAAAGTGATGAATGTCTTATGCCAATGATGATGGTGATAATGATTATTAGGGGATTAGAGAATACAGTACGTGCTTTGGTTTTGTGAAAATGATTAGTGAACAAGGGATTAGGGTTAAGTATAGTTTAATTTTCACTAATTACTCTACACACCCTGAATTACTATATCTTACACAAGCACACCATCTCACATCAATTTCACAGTTTCACCACCCAGTTCACATATTTGACAAGTCTTTCCAAATTAACACATAACCATGCATAATCACACAATACACTTCATTGTATTAAAACGTTACAGTTCCATAGCCAATTTGATGCAATTAAACAACTAAACAATAAATGAACGTGCAATAAATGCGAAATAGAAATCTTGGAAATTCGAGTTGTCACATACGGGCCTTAGAAGTGTCGGAAATAGCTTAAACACGCAACAGGGACCAAATATGTAAATTATGCAAGTGGTGCAGATCAGATGGGGCCAGGCGGCCCGCGTAAGTCTGGCCTGCACCTTCACGCGGGCCGCGTCAGACTAACAGATCAGATAAGATCGATTAGTCAGCGAATCTCAGCAGATTAAACCTCGTCCACATGTTTTCACTTGCCCTTTCAGCTCACTAAGGGGCATTTTCAGTAACCACAAGTTTTCGACAAGTGTACGCACGAGATTCGATCACGTTTTTCAAGAAACGATCCTAACGGTTCGGGAAATCCTATAAATACCCCCCCCCCCTTTTGGTTAAAACCCACAAGAATCTGATCTAAGCTCTAAGTTGGAACCTTTGTTTCATACCTAAGCTATTTTGATCTAGATTAGCATCCGGGGACCCTCCGTAAGTATTCTTTCGTTCTTTTATTCGCTTTTCGAGTCCGAAAGTCAACGTTTTGTTGACTTTCTGCATTTACCAGCCTATGGTCAACCCGAAGTTCATGGAACTTCATAACGTGAGTGTGATCACTATGGTTATAGTCCGTAGTGACTATACCTACTGATTACCACGTTATCTAGGCTCAGTGACGAGTCGTAGTTTCGGCCAAAATGTGCATTCTTGCATATTTTGTAACCAAACTACTCGTGAGCATCAAAGCTGTTTGTTTTGATGCCAAACCTGTTTTTAATCTTAGGTAAGCATGTTCTAACATGCTTAGCTCGTCACTTTTAGTTTAGTGCTTATATAGGGTCGTAAGGTAAGCGATCTAAACCATCGCTTATACTTTCGAACCCGACCCATTTGGTCGATCATTAGGATCCGACCAAACACATTAGGTGACCATAGCTATAACCTTCCGAGGTTATACCTTGTGGTTGCAATGTTAGGCATTCCGAACGCGTTCTACGCGAACGACACGTTAGGGTAGCATAAGCTACCTAAACGGGTCGTGATGGGGCGTAAGCACTTAGGTTAGGTTTCATTTTAGTATGTAGGCTTCGTTAAACCATATTACACGAGTCTCCATACTCGTTTGGTTTACGAACCCGCATACTATCCGATCCTTCCGATTTGGTCCGGTATATTAACATAAGCTACCTATTAGGTGCCGTTTGATATCCCGTGATCTTTAGCATTATCTGGTTTTCATACAAGGAATTCAAAGCAATCTCAGGTGAGTACATAGAACCCCTCTTTTACTGTTTCCCAACTGTTTTGGGGTGAAACACATGTGCCTATCTGTTACTTTCATGCTTTCCTTGTTTTCACATCGTATATCTGCTATGCTCATTAGTACATTATAGTACATGATTTCATTACATTTTATGCTATGTATGCCCATTGTGTGCGTACTTAGTACATTGATTTACATTACATTTTTGTTGCATATGTTTACTCAGCATATGGACACATTGATTTACATGAACATTTCTGTTGCATATGTTTACTAAGCATATGGACACATTGATTTACATGACCATTTCTGTTGCATATGTTTACTCAGCATATGGACACATTGATTTACATGAACATTTCTGCTGCATATGTTTACTCAGCATATGGGCACATTGATTTACATGAACATTTCTGCTGCATATGTTTACTCAGCATATGGGCACATTGATTTACATGAGCACTTCTGCTTCGTATGTTTACTTAGCATACTTAGTACAATTGTTTACATCACATGCCTTCATTTTGTTATGACATTTGGTTTGTTTAACATGGGACAATACATTCATTAACATTTGCTACGCCATTCCTTAGTAGGTAGTGGTACCATAGGAATTGACAACTCTCGTTCCTGAAATCCTGGGTTTGATAGGATTGGAAGGAATGACCGAATTCGATATACATAACTTAGATAAACCTTTAATTTGTTTAAGGGTTTATCGCCGCAGTCTCAAGGCTTGGATGTATGCATAGTTTACAATACCGCATAATTGTTAATATCAATAGAGCATGCATTTTTTCCACAAAACATAACGTTGATTTAAACCACGTTTTACTTCAACGACTTGTTTTGTGCATTATACATATGGTTTAAGTTGATACATTTCGCTTACCATACATGATACATTTTGGGATACACATTACATGATTTACATTGAACATAAACATTTGACATGGTTTACACAATAACACTTGACATTTGGTTTATACATGAACAATTTACATGGTGGATTGGTTTGGGTAAATGATTTGAGTAATGTGGCGTATGTAATATGATACAAGCATGGTGGATACGCCGCTGGTACTTCCTATATATAAATGTTTGTATAATATTACATATCGGGGCGTTATCTAAGTCATTTCAGTTTAGACACATTACATTTTACACAAATACCATATTCTTCACAAGACATTATTTTCACAAACAACTTATTTTATTCAACTCATTTTACTAGGTTATTCATTTAACCTTACGTTTATCTATACCTATCATCTGATATTGTCGTTTTTCAAATGGTTTACAAAACAAGACAATTTACAACGTTCATGACTGACTGTTATTAAAACATTTTTTAAACACAAGTCATGAATCCTATTTTCACAAAACCTATGTATCTCACAGGCATTTTTATGCTAACGTACCTACTTTCACATGTGTTTTCAGGAGCTGTTCCATAAGATGATGATCACGATACTAGGGCGGACCTGTGCCTTAGAGCCTAAAAATGAAGATAGGCTTGTTTAAATATGTTATGAACTTTGTATTTCTTGTTTTGGAACGATGTAGCACTCTTGTTTATAAATAAAATACAACTTGTATGCCATGGTTATGAAACAATTAATTCTGTCCACAACACTCCCCGACGTTTTCCGCCGCGGTTGCATGTTACACGCGGTCAAGGTGTGACAGTGTCTGAGTTAAAAAGCCAGGCCAGTTCAAACTTGTCAACAAATGTGTCAGATAAGAAAATTGATGGAAATGTTGATTGCAAAAATTTCATCAAAGAATGCAAATTTTGTAATACAGTTACGTATCTCAACGGTAAGAAAGTTGAAGATCTGACAGCAAAAGTCAGAAGAGTTGAGAATCAAATTCTTGATTGTGACAAAAGAGTTAAAGCTTCAACTGAACTGATAAAAGAATTAACTAGCCAAATTGAAAATGATAAATTTGATCATGGAAAAATTAAACAAGAAAATGAAAAGCTAATTCTTGAAAACCGTCAGATTTCTGAGAAGTTTGAAAAACTCAAAAGCACAATGAAAGATAATGATGATCTAACTGGTAAAACTTATAAAGAATACGCTCAACTAAAAGCAGTGCTAAGAGTAAAAGAAGAATTAATCAACCAACAACTGGATGAAATCGCTAAACTGAAACTTAAATTTCAAGAGGCTGAAATCGAAAACGAGTGAATCCAGTTGAAGCTTAATAGTTACAGCTCCGCAAGCTTTGTTTTGCAACACATTGTTCCCAAACCCATCGGGAAAAACAAAGTTGGCGAAGATGTTTATTCTGATGGAAGCGGGGTGGGTTTTCATAGAGTTCCACCGCCGATTTTGGATAATTACACGAAAAAGCAATCAGGGTTGGTTGAAATTGAAGAAGAAAGTGAAATGAATCTTCTGGATTCAATTGATGTCACATTCACATCTTCCAATAATGATAGTGTCCAAAATGATATTGTAAAAGGTGTTGTTGAAAATGTGCTAAAAACAGATAGTGACACTACTGAGGAAGATGGGTGTTTCTTGGACAAATACATTCCGAAACAAAAGTCCAAGAACAACATAAATGAAGATTCAAATCTTGTCATATACAAGATGTTGGGTTCAGATAAGTTGTTTTCGGATTCTAAGTTTCCGATTGAGAATGTAAATGTGAACAAATTGACAGATGTTTTCAAGTTGGTCGAAGTTGAGTTGTCAGAGGTGAACAATCTGAGTCAAACAAAGAGAAAAATGAATTTTGAGAAAGATAAAGCCTATTACAAGAAATCTGTAGTTCCACCACGTTTCTATAATAGCAATCGAAATAACTAGTCGGGTGGTTATCAGGGTGGTGGGAATTATCAGAAAAGAAATGTTCAAAACAAGAGGTTTGCTGAAAAGAAAAAGTTTGTGAACAGTTCAAGTTCACTTGCTGATGAAAAGAAAGAATTTTTTTCAAAATCGAATGAAGAGTTCTTTGAAAAGAGAGCTTCACAGTCTCAGTCTGAAGGCACAAGTCGAGTTGTTGATACTCGAACATGCTTCAGATGTAATCAAGTTGGTCACATTGCACGAAAGTGTACCAATGTGAAGCCTAAGACTGAAACTGTGAAGGTTCAACAGAAGAAAGTTGATGTGAAGGGTAAAACACCAATGGTTATTGAGAAAAAAAATGTGAAAAATGACAACACCAAGGTGAAAAATGAACCTGTAAAGAAAGTGGTAACTAAAAACGACAAGTTTTATAAACGGGTTGCATTATCTCAACAAGTGTGGAAACCTAAAACTGAGAAAAAGATTTCACCTTCTGAGGATTCAATTCAAATTGATTATGATGCAAATTTTCCACCTCTTAAAGCTGAAAACTTCAAAATTCAAATTGCGAGAGTCAAGGTTACACCCAAGGCTGATGAGGCCTGGGTGGACTCAATGTTTGATTAAACAATTTGAATTGCCGGAGCTTCCTGGATCGCGAAGCATGAATCGGCATCTTTATTAAAGTTTAAGTCATAATTTGTTACGTGCAGGATCTTCCAAAACTTGTATCTAGATGTATCATGGATAGTGGAGCTTCAAGACATATGACAGGAAAGACTGCATTGTTGTATGATGTGAGAAATATAAATGGTGGTTACGTAGGTTTTGCGGGTAATCAAGGGGGAAGGATTATTGGTGAAGGAATGTTATCCAACGGGATTGTGATGTTTGAAAGGGTTAACTACATTGCTGAGGTGGAGAACAATCTGCTGAGTATCTCGCAGATCTGTGACAGGATGTATACTACTCACTTCACTGATAAAGAATGTTTGATCTTGAAACCGGGATTTGTAATACCTGAGGAATGGATTATCATGAGGGCACCGAGAGTTAATGATCTGTACGTGTTGGACATGAGTGTAGCTACTACAACCACGGGTCAGGCTCATTGTTTTGTGTCCAGAGCAACTGAGAAAGAATCGAGATTGTGGCACCGCAAGATGGGGCATATTCACCTAAGGAAGATGAATCATTTGGTGCACAATGATTTAGTTCTTGGAGTTCATGTCAAAGGTTTTCATCTGGAAGGGAAGTGCATTTGTTGTGTTAAAGGCAAGCAGAAGAAAAAGTCACACCCTACAAAGCAAAGCAAGTCAATTCAGTTTCGAGACCTCTGGAAAGACTTCACATGGATTTATTCGGTCCTGTGAATGTCAAAAGCATTACAGGAGATTACTACTGTTTGGTCGTTACTGATGATTATTCCAGATTTTCGTGGGTTTATTTCTTGAAGACGAAAGACGAAACATTTGACAGTTTGATGGCATTGTTCAAAAAGATTGAGAATCTGTACCAAAGGCGTATCAAAAGAATTCGAAGTGATAATGGTACTGAATTCAAGAACAGCAAGATGGAAGAATTTTGTGATGAAAGAGGTATATTGCATGAATTTAGTGCTCCGTACACTCCGCAGCAAAATGGAGTCGCAGAACGCAAAAACCGGACACTAATCGAGACGGCTAGAACTATGCTCGCAGATTCAAAGTTACCGATAAATTTTTAGGCTGAAGCTGTTTCCGCCGCATGCTATACGCTCAACAGGGTTCTCACTGTCAAGAAGTTCAACAAAACATGCTTTGAGCTAATCAATAACCGCAAACCGAATTTGAAGTATCTAGAACCATTCGGGTCACCCTGTACTGTTCTAGAGCCTTATGGAAAGTTTGGTCCGAAGTGCATTGAGGGTATATTTGTTGGATATTCAAGTCCTACACAACGTGTCTTCGTTCCAAGTGAGAAGCGAATTATTGAAGCTGCAAATGTTGAATGTCAAGGCTATACTATGCCGCCACAAAATCTAAGAGATTCATGGCGTTATCATTATGACAAGTTGTGGGATTCGTTTGACATGAGAGAAGAAGAAGAAGAAGAATAAGAAGATTTCTTTGATGAGTAGGATATTTTGTGTGAGTACGAGTCACAACAAAGGTTCCCAGCTGAGTATTTGAGTCGAACACGGGAAACTTCAAACGATGATGAAGCAGGTCCGAGTGATGCTGGTGAACATGATGATGTCCAACAGAATGAAGTTGCTCAAGATAATCAGTCGGATCAGAATGTTAATCAAGAAGCTGAAAACATGCCGATCTTTGATCATGGGGATTCAGATTCTGAGGGGGAACAGATTCAGGATTTAAGTCAAACAAACCAAGTTGGTGAACAAGAAGCAGATCAGAATGTTACTAATCTGGAGGGCGATGTGGATGTTCCAAGCGAAGTAATGCCGCGAACTCTTTCATATCATCCAGAGGAGTTGATCATAGGAGAATTGCAAGCAGGCGTTCGCACGAGACGTCAAATTGACCAGGGCCTTACATGTTTTTATTCTACAGTAGCACCTTTACAAACTGAATTTTCATTAAGTTGTTTCATTTTGCAGATCGAACCGCGAAATTACAAAGAGGCGCTTACTGAAGACCCTTGGGTCATTACGATGCAAGAAGAGTTAAGTCAGTTTGAAAAGTTGGGAGTGTGGAAGCTAGTGGATTTGCCGGATGGTCATAGAAAAATCAATACGAAATGGGTTTTTAAGTGTAAGAGAGACGACAGAGGAGTTGTTGTAAGGAACAAAGCTCGACTCGTTGTTCAGGGCTTTAGTCAACAGGAGGGGATTGATTTTACGGAAGTCTATGCTCTTGTGGCACGACTAGAGGCAATCAGAATTTTCCTTGCATTTGCGTCTTGGAAGAATTTCAAAGTATATCAGCTAGATGTAAAATCGGCGTTTCTTTATGGGAAGGTCAAAGAGGAGGTTTATGTCGGTCAGCCGCTGGGCTTCACCGATCCAATCCACAAAAACAAGGTCTACTTATTGGACAAAGCGTTGTATGGTTTACACCAGGCCCCGAGAGCTTAGTACGAGACTTTGTCTCAACACCTACTAGTCAACAAGTTCATTCGTGGAAAAGTGGATGCCACTCTCTTCACTAAAGAAGTCGACGATCATCTTCTGATAATACAAATTTATGTAGACGATATAATCTTTGGGTCAACAAATGAGAGTCTGTGGCGTTATCTACATGTGAAGCAGAGTATGTTTCTCCTAGCAGTTGCTGCTCTCAGATCCTGTGGATACAGCAACAGATGCACGACTACGGTTTACAGTTTCTTAACACACCTCTTTTTGTTGATAATGAGGCCGCTATAAATATAACAAAGAATCCAGTACATCATGCTAAAACTAAACACATAGAAATTCGTCATCACTTTATTCGCGATTGTTTCGAGAAAAAGTTGATACGAATAGAGAAAATCCACACTGACAAACAGAAAGCTGATTTACATACCAAAGCTTTTGATAAAAATCGGTTTAAATATTTGTTAAAACTGAATGGTATGAAGCTTCTTTCGGTGTCGGATGGAATTGTTGGCGTTGATGAGAGTACTGTTGCGGATGAAGACGAAAAGCAATCTGCAATGGTTTGTCGATTTTTTACCTGTTTTGGTATTTAGGGGGAGTAGATAGATGTAAATAGATATGTTTTAGAAAATACAAAAACAATAATAAATGCAAAAATACAAAAACATGATAAAATTTCAAAATTCAAAAACAATAGAAATCTGAAAAAGAGCTTGTGTAAATAGGGAAAATGATAGTACATCGGCTAGACAATTACAGTATGCTAAAGAACTGTAAAGTTTAAATGAGTTAAACAGTCTCACTAATGATGTGTCGATAGTTTTCGCACATTTAGTAGATTTATTCGGGATATAAACCTAAAATTTCAAACTTGCGAAATTCGTGGGGAACACTACTTGGATATATAGGTAACCCCTGAAATTTCGTTTGAAAGGTCCCATATTCTGAGATACTAGGTCTTTATACTCAGTGATATCTGGGGTATTATTCCGGGACTTCTGCTGAATGGAAGTTCTGACCTAGTCCCCGAATAATACTTTCTGCAAATGCTTGAAACACAGCATCGCCTTCAGCAAGCTGATGAAACAATAAAATTGATAGTCGCTGATGTTGTAACTAAAAGATCGTCTAAAGGGGACACACCGAAAAGTCGAAGCCGTCATCTCTCTGCGTATACGGAAGTATCGACCTGAGCTCTCACGGCCCTCGCATTTAACCCCTTACAGATATCATCTGTGGTATACTCAACTGTAAGACTGAATATTTGGGATTCTGGATTATGAGTATATTCAAGAGGTGGGACACATGAATGAGCTAAGTTCATAAGACATCTAAATCGTATCCTGAGTAAATTGAAATGTGTGTGGGAATTTAAGATGGATCAGTATATCGACAATCGAGGTGAATTGTTTAAGTCTGAATATGAAATGAAGCTTAACGGTACTTGTAATTTGTCTGAAAAGCTGATATGATTCCCTGACACGCTCGTCAAAAATAAGTTTGTAAATAGTTTACATTCTGCAATTTAAGTTTTTGTATTTCATTTCTTAGTTTAGAATACATTATAAAAAACAAAAAGATTTTATTTCTGCTTTATTTTTGACAAACCAAAGTGGAGAGTTAATCGTTGGATTCTCGAAGATTGAAGCAGATGCAGGGAAAGTTCTGAGCTGAAGAATGAGGAGAGCTTATCTTGATGTAGTTTGTGTTTTTGAAAGTCAAAAACAAGTTCATTAACTTGATATTTGTTATTTTCAGAAAATGTGAAAATTGTTGTTTTATATCAGTTTGATTCGTCAAAAGATTAACCAAGGTCATTAAGTTGAACTTGGTAGATTAATTGAGTAATCAGGGTCAATAACTTGGACCTGAATGCTTGAGTGGATTTCTAGTACTGATTGAGTTTGTGTGATTTTGTGAAAAGATTAGTTTATAATGATTGATGTTTGAGACACAGGTTTTGGACTTCATTATTCCCACGGGAGCTAATTGTCAAAGCTTGAACCAGATCAAGACCTCAGATTCTAGCATACTGAGAGGGGGAGTCTGTGAAAGGGGGAGTCTGGATCAACGGTTAAAGGGAAGTCTGAAGATGAAGCCAGGACAAGATTCTGAACCTATGAAGATAGAGTTGTTTACGATGAAATGACAGAGTTGGAGAAAAGACCAAGACTGAAGAGTCGGGGCTGAAGACTTCGTCAACATCCAAGGGGGAGTCTGTTGATGCATGGAATGTCTGTTGACTACGTTTGTATCAAGTCTTAGGTCAAGATTGGTTAGATTGGAGCTTGAAAGTCAAAATTAGGTTTTAGTGATGAGATTTCGCTTATGTGTACATAAGTTAGAAGGGATTTCGCTTATAGGTCATTAGGGTTTTGCTCTTAGGATCTCTAGGGGGTTTCGCTTATGTGTCACAAGGTGATTTCGCTTATATGGTTACCATATGAGCGAAATCAGCTGCTGTATATATACCCCTTGTGTGGTTTTCATTTGAAACTTGGAGCAAAATCAGGTCATGCTTGTGGTAACGAAACTCTTTCAAAATTCATTCAGAAAGCATCAATAGAGAAGGAATTAAAGAGGAAAAGCTGTGTTACTTTGTGTACATTGATTCCGCCTTTATATGCAAAGATGAACTACCTTAACTGACTTTTCAGGGTCGCAAACCGGTCCAACACATCCTATCTGTGATGCTGAAATCCCGAAAAGATTTCAGACTCCTAACATGAAGCTCTACGATGGAAGCACGGATCCTGAGGAGCATATTGCACAGTATAGGGAAAGGATGGAAATCAACCCTATCCCTCCGGATCTCAAGGAAGCATGCCTGTGCAAGGGTTTTGGTTCTACCTAAACGAGATCAGCCTTAAAACGGCTTTTAAACGTTCCTCCTCACTCAATCACTTCATTTGCTCACTTGGTTAATTTATTTAATAGTCAATTTTCTTGCAGCTGAAGTTTTGAGAAAGTAACCAGGGATCTTTACAGGATAACTAAAGGACCCCAGGAATCCTTGAGGGATTATGTGAATAAGTTTAGCCGGGAATCCTTAGATATCCCGCACCTTGATGTTGCAACAGCTGTGCAGGCTTTCAAGATGGGGTTGCAAAAAGATACTCAATTTTACCAGGATCTTGTAATGAATCCCTGCAAGAATCTAGACGAAGCTCGTAACAGGGATTCGGTTGGAGGATGATAAAAAGATGCAAGAGAGAATGAATTCGTCCACAACCTATGAGTCAACCAACAGGAAATCAGAATCCTCGTATAAACCATATCGCTCAAAGCCATATGGTAGATATGATAGCAAAAAAGTCAATGCTGTTGAAGACGAGGATCCTGAGGAGTATCCTGAGTTGTCTGAATATTGTTTTTCTGTTAATATACCTGAATTGATGTATGCTATGCAGGGTTTAGGAGACAATGCCAGGTGGCCTCGGAAGAATCAACAAAAAGCTGATCGGAAGGATAAGTCCAAATGGTGTGCCTTCCACGAGGATTTCTGACATGTCACTGAGGGTTGCATCGCTCTAAGGAAAGAAATAAGCTACCTCCTGAGCAAGGGGTATCTAAAGGATCTACTGGGAAGAAAGAAGAATAAAGGACATGATCCTGAGAAGGATCCTGAACGAGCAGCATCACCTCCAGCAGATGCCAAAATAATTAACTTTATTTCAGGAGGATCCGATATTTGCGAGACTTCATATTCCGTAGCCAAGAGATATGCAAAGGAAGCTAAGGCAGAAAGAGGAGAAAAGCAGACCAGGATGACGACCCTCACAACTGACAAAGTGGATCACTTTTGATAGTGATGACAGGGATACTGTTCAGGATCCTCACCATGATACTCTAGTAATTACAATATATGTCGCTAACCATTTTGTGCGCAAGATACTGGTAGATAACGGCAGTTCCGTCAACAAATTCAGCTGGATACATTGAAAAGAATGAATGTATCCCCGATGGATATTACTTCAAAATCCACTGTGCTTGTCGGTTTCAGTGGAGAAGCCAGGAATACCGTAGGGGAGATAAAATACTAGTATATGTTGAAGGGGTCAATTCAATACAACGCTTTTGCGTGATGGACTCACTATCCTGCTATAACATTATATTGGGTAGGCCATGGATCCACGATATAAAAGCCATGCCATCAACTTATCATCAGTGCATCTAGATCCCTACACCTTGGGGAGTTGTCAAAGGGGATAGTGACCAGTAGGAAGCGAAGGAGTGTTACTCATCATCCATGAAATCCTCTACCAAGCCTAGTGCAGCATAGCAATTAAAGATGCGGGCCCAGGATATTCTGGAGGCTTCTGAGCAGGATGTAAAGAAAATTATCCTGGATCAGGATAACCCGGATATCTCGGTGCTCGTAGGAACCAATATCCCTCAGGATATTGAAAATAAATTGAATAACTTTTTGAAATGCAGGATGTCGACATTCGCATGGAAACATGAGGATATGACAGGTATTTCCAAGGATATTATAACACATAAGCTTGGTATTGACAGGTCATTCAAGCCTGTCCAGCAGAAAAGAAGGAAATTTGTTCCGGAACGAAATGTGATCTTCCAAGAGGAAGTTGAAAGGCTACAAAAAAGCAAGATGATTAGGGAAGTGAAGTTTCCCAAATGGCTGGCTAATGTGGTTGTGGTGCAAAAGAAAAACGGGAAATGGAGAGTGTGTGTGGATTACACATACTTGAATAAAGCTTGTCCCAAAAACCCGTTTCCTCTACCTCATATTGATTCAATGGTGGATGCTACCCCTGGCCACGAGATGTTAACCTTCATTGATGATATGGCAGTAAATTCCAAGAAGGCTGAGGATCACCACTAGGATATTAAGGGAGCATTTGATATCCTGGACCAGTACAACATGAAATTGAATCCTGCTAAATGCCATTTTGGAGTGGGGGCAGGAAAGTTTCTAGGATACATGGTGACTAAAAGGGGGATAGTGTGACACCTGTGTCACCACAAACACCAAACAAATGCCAAATCAATGAAATATTGTGTTTCATACTTGGGATTTGTATAAATAGGTGTATCATTTGCACATATCAGTTCTTGTTCGATTTCGAGCTTTAAATCGCTTTCTGGAGAGTTTTACGCGCACTAGTGCGTAAACGTAATCAGTTTAACACGACAAACACTCCGGAATAGTGAAATAGGCTTAACATACCTTAAATGACCTTTACATAACTTAGAAATGTAGGTCCCTCGGAGGTTGAGGATAAACCTATTCCTTGTTATGTTCAACACTCTAGCAAGTGCGGAATCCAAGCTAGAGTGCAAACCGTAGTTTAGCTGAAAGCAAAGATTACAAAGAGAAAGAGTAGACAAGCAAAGTATCAAAGTTTTCTCTTGTATTTCAGTGGACACGGTTACAGACCTTGACCAAACTGAAATGCTCTCTTACAAGACTTGGGTTCACACACAAAAGCTCTCAACAACTTACACACACTTACACAGAACTTCTGCTTGAAGTGAAACCCTCATGGGATATATATACCCAAAACAGACAACCATGCAAGAAGGATCAGGTATTCTGGTCGAAGGATCATCTATCGACCAGAATTGCCATCGAAAGATCTCGAAGGATCCCAACATACCTCGAAGGATGATATATCCTTCGAGGTCCATTAATATCCATCGAAACATTATCTTTCGAGGTCATCGAAGGATACACTTCATCCTTCGATGACATCCTTCGAAGCATATCATCTTTTAAACACTAAGTGTTGATGTTTGGCCAAGTCAAACCAGGAGGATGGTTGACTTGGTCAAACACACATTCCAACACATAAACAACATAACAAAGACGTAAACACAACAGACAAAAGACATCGTTTTATATATTACAAAATACAGACAAAGTACAGACACAAAGTGCACCAACAAACTCCCCCTTGGCTGTAGCTTTGTCTAGGTCTTCGTGTCTTAAGTCTCTGACGTCCTTTCCATGGTTAGATGATGTGATGACCATGCACTTCCTGCGTTCACCAGCAGATTGAAGCAGTATCGGGCCATCCTTTGAAACTTCATAGCTTGATCTCGATCCTGAACTAAGTAGTTGATTTCATGATCCTTCAAAATAATGATATCCGATCTGGACATATTTGTAATCCACATTGGATCGATTATCCTGAAGTTCTCCGAATTATCTCTGAATAAGATCACAGCCTCACCAGTATCCGCATCATAAACCCAGCAGCGGAAATTTCCAAGAAAGTCGGTCTTCATTTTCAATAGCGGAATCTTCTTCATCACCTTAGGAGGATCGTATACCAAACGATAACGAGCGGTGTTAGTCTCTGGATCAAGTGTGAACCTGATCTGCTCGTACCTTGGAAACTGAGGCTTGTACAGAGGATCCTTCCAACCCAATCTTCTCTCTAACCTGATTTTCTTCGCGAATAGATCCACCATCTGTTCTTTAGCTCGATTGATTACATCTAACTGAGCCAACACTGCCACATCATAATATGTAAGTGTGAGAATACTAAGGAGAGTTCTGAAATATTGAAGACCCGTTTCTCTTTTCACAACCATGCAGTGCAGATCTTTGACAAACATCCAGCTAATAATCCGACCCCGAGCCTGATTTTTCTCCAGCATCATATAGTTAGCTTGTTCCAACGGAGCGAACGGAGGAGGATTCCTAGCAAGGAAATCCGCTCGCCATTCATTAACTGTTTTCTCACGGCTTTCCTGAGCTGATGGCGAACCAGAAGAAAGATTGTCGAACTCAGCAGTCTTTTCAGCAACCAAGTTATCGTCAAGGGCATTCACCTCCGCATTATCCTCTCCAACATATACAGGACGTTCAGGATCAGAACTGATGAAGATTTCTTCAATTGTGGAGAAATCAGTTTGATCCTGTACCAGCGGAGTAGCATCTATCATACACACAGCAACTTCATCCAAATCGGTCAAGATCGAAATCTGTTCATCAGTCATCTCAGAAATAAACTCTCCCTCTTCCAGTAGTTCACCCGTGACAGGATGAAACTTTTGAACACTTGAAGATTCAGGAGGATCTGTTGTAAATGTTTCCGGTTCCAGGCTGATCTGTGCAGGGTCTACAGACATTTCCAGTGTTTCAGTCTGTTCAGTTGGGCCGGTAGTAGCTGTAGGAGGAGCAGACGGAGTATCTTGAGGAGTACCAGATCCGCCTGCAGCACCGGATGCAGTTGCACCGGAGCCTGAGGCAGTTGTTTGATCTGGATTAGCAGCATCATCATCCTGATCATCCTCACGCCTTTCGGGAACTATTCCTAAGGTTTTGCACCTTTCGTTCCACAATGTACCAACCCTCGAATAAACCCTATTGAAGTTGATGTGCATGGGCTTGAAAGCCTGCATCAGTCTATCATCACGATTACTTACCATCTCCCTCAACACTTTCGCCTGAGTCTCCAAATTGGTACTATGTCTTTTCATAATTTCCACCTCCCTATCTCGTGCCCTATTTGCCTCTTTTAACCTTTCGATTTCCTCAGCCTGTTCCTTGATCTTAACATTCTGAGCTTCAACAATTTTACATAGCTGGTTGTGTGCCACTGCATCTTGTTTTCGCAGGACACGATATTCTTCAATAGTTCTTGTGTGTCTACCAACTATATCACCCAATTCACTGATTTGTTCAATCAGGAATTGTACCTTGTCAGCTTCAGAAAAACCAGACAGGGTTTCTGCCAGAGATGGCCTTAAAGGCTCAGGTCTTGAAGAACCAGACTGACCAGCCTGACCCGAAGCACCTGTAGGACCAGTAATAGTGACAGGGGGTCGAGCATGTGTACCTGAGGTGGGAGTTGCAGACGGCTGTTGATCAACAGTCGCCGTGCGTGTCCCAGAAGACCTCTGAGGAGACGCCATTAGCTCCAGCGTCTCTTTTTCAGTAAATTGATCACCAGAAGAAGGAACCTGCTGCTCAGGAGCAGATGAAGGCTGAACAGAAACAGGAACAGAGGTGTCATCAGCAGTTTTCTTCGATGAACGAACACCCTGTCGTTTTGCCTTCCTCTTCTTACGAAAACCTGGAGAAGTAAGCGTATAATCTTCATCATCCTTATCGGAGTCTCCAGTATCACCCGTCTTCTTAATATGTATCAACCGAGGGTTCCCGCATCTATCAAACACTTTCATCATCCCAGGGGGAGGAGGATTATCATCCTCGGACGAAGAATCACCATCACCTGAATCTCCTTCCTCTTCGGAAGATGAACTGCTTTCATCAATAAGCTTTCTCGTCTCATCTATCTTGCCCTTTCCCTTGTCAGTCGCAGCAACACTAGACTGACCAGCAACATTACCAGCACCACCATCACCACCAGAAACAATATGAACATCAGGATCAACAGACATATCCTGAACCTCTTCAGCAGCCACATTTATATCAACCTCAGTACTAGCTGCTGCACCAGAACTTCCAGCAGACCTTCTAGTTGCCTTGATTCCATGTTTAGCTGTGAGTTGCTCATCAGCCATAGCAATTAACGTTGGTTCTTCATTATCAGAAACACTTCCTTCACGACGCCATCTGTGATTCTGTGGAGCCTCATAGTCAGGAGCATTAAGATGACCAATCAGTTTCCTATCCGGATCCGATCCCTTGTAAACTCCCATAGACTTGAAGATTAGCAGTGTGCGTTCGTTCATCAGATTCACAGGAAGCACATCTGCCTCTGCTTTAGCAAGATCAGGAATCTGATCATCTATCATCATTTGCAGAAATCGAGGGTATAACCAAAACTTGGTGTTAGTTCGCTGTGAATCTGACGGAAGTGGCCTCCGAGTGTTCTCCTTCAGATTATTGAAGATATACCGAGAAATGTTGAACGGCTTGTTCAGAATCAGCGCCGTAAACAATCCCGTCAAATCAATAGGAGACAAATCATACCCAGAGCGCTTGTTGCTTAGGCAATGAATGAGAATGTGCAGAAGGAACTTATATCGAAGCGGCAGGAACTTCTTGTTGATTTGATTGGTAAGAATGTTCTCGCTGTACTTAATCCTTAACAGTAACCCACGCTGACACTGTAGCTCTATAGACGTTGGGTCTTCAGATTTATCTCCAAGCCGTAGACGTTCTCTGATAGAGTTTTCAGTAATAACCACTGGCCTTTCAGCGACTACTGCCCTGATTACTTCCTTATCATCCACCGTTTCAACCCCAGCTGTATTCCAGAAAGCCTTAATGTGAGACTGATATGCGACATGCTGAGTTGTGATAGCGTAATTAATGCGTGCCCTGTGAAGATATTCCATGATGCCAGAAAATTCCGGACTGATGCTTCCTTCCGGTTGTAAATACGCCACCATATTATGTCTAGATTCAGACATAGCTTCCAGCTCTGATTTTACCTTCTTGGTTGGTTTGGCCCGTTCCTTTTTCGCTGCCTTTGGTGCCATTTCTGCACATCACATTGACACGTAATAAGCAAGGGTCAAACAGTCAACATTGAATTCCACACTTAGAAAATTTTCAATTTCTTGAAAATATTCTAAGTGTTGAACTCTTCGAAGGATCCATATATCCATCGAAGGATTGAAACAAAGCACGAAAGATGGAAACCAGTTCGAAGGATGTTGATCAAGCTCGAAAGATGTTATTTATCTTGAAAGATGTCAACCTTATCGAAGGATCATCTTTCGAACACTCAAGAGATTTTGAAAGATATCTTGATCTTTCGAAGGCTGATCCATCGAAAGATGATCTTTCGAGATATCTACTATCTTTCGTGATTCACCTCGAAGGATGCTGTTTAGCACATCTATCGAGGTGATGATTCATCATCTTCCGATCCGACAACTGTTCATCGGCATAATTTTCCGGTGATGTTTCAAGTGTTTTCCGGTGATGTTTTAAATTTTGCTCAAGTGAGTTTTATGCCAAAACAAAGACAACACTATGAACCATTTAACACTATCAACATTTTACCCAAACCGGACATGAACACAAACACCCATCCACTGATTTGATCATAAACCATAAACCCTAATCAAATCCTCTGTTTTAACCAAATCAAACATCCCAGTTATCAAAGTTCAAACCAAACATCATGAATATACACAAACAGATAAGAAACATCACATGATCATCAAGAACTATTACAGATTCATAAATAACATCTTATCCTATTCTAGTTAATAAAATTTGAAAAATAGAAGAACAGGATTATGTATATATTAGAATCATTTGTAGTTAAAATGACAATGATTATCCTACCGAATGTAAATACAAAATCCTGATACTGTGATTTCTAAAGAAAAATGGGCAGAGGTTCGAGAGGATTGAGAGGGGTTTTGAGAAAGGTTTTTGAAACTGATAATGAACAATTGAAGAAGAAGACCCTTTTATACCAAGACCTCGAAAGTCTAACCGTCTCGAAAGACTCAAACCCATTCGAAAGATGAACAGTTGTTTCGAAGGATAACTTTTGGTTCGAAGGATCCATATATGGTTCGAAGGATCCAGATATTTGAAGGATCTGGATCGAAAGATACCAGATATTTATGAGTCCTTCGAAAGATATCCTTCGATCTAAAACCATCTTTCAAGGGGTCTGGTCAACTCGA
Organism: Helianthus annuus; assembly: GCF_002127325.2. Taxonomy (NCBI): domain Eukaryota; kingdom Viridiplantae; phylum Streptophyta; class Magnoliopsida; order Asterales; family Asteraceae; genus Helianthus; species Helianthus annuus. The sequence continues at coordinate 141,433,564 of NC_035440.2, forward strand.
AGGATCACTTGGTCAAATCCTTCGTTGACCCAGCATCTTTCGACAGTTGACTTTCATTGACTTTCTGACCATCTGATCTTTCGAGGGCCATTGCTTCCTCGAAGGATCAGATTTCCCACCAACACTTAGGATTTTTAGGGAATTTCCAATTTACACCTTTCAAATTTTGAGGTTTTTCAATAATGACCATTTTGAAAGTTGTCCGTTATGAAGTTCTGCAAAGGTTAATTTTATGAAGTATCTCGGCTTGTTAGGTATCGGATCGAGCACCAACATCAGTTAATCAAAAATAATGTTAAATTAAAAATCTTTTTGGATTTTGTGGTTTGATAAAATAAAAGGCAACAATTTTAAAATCCTTTGAATGTTATCAAACGACATCACCGCTAATGTCGTGCTGATATGCACCAAACGACAAAAACTGTTTAAAATTAAAGCAGTAAATTAAGCAGTAAGTAAATATGTACAAACACAACAATATTTTTGCGAGTTTCTGGCGAAGAGAATCATATCAGCTTGCGGTCTTTTGTCAAAACACACTTCCTTTTAAAATTCTTTTACAGAAGCGGATAAGTATTCTACCACAATTACCGATATTGTTGTCCACTTAAACTCAACGATCAGGGGTAATCATAATACAATGAGATACGTTTAAGGTATGATTTATACTTACCGACCGGTGTTCATCCACTCACGACACATTCCCGTATCAAGGTATGCACGAGAGTTCATCTTACTGGGGAGTATACCATTTATCATCCGTTTTAACGTATATATATTTACAATGTGAACAAGTCACTTATTTGAGTTTGAAAACAAGCCCTATGTGATAGAATCACTTATTGATGAGGAACTTGAATTTCGATGCATGAGGGCACAGGAGCAAGTCCGTGAACAGGTCAGTACTTCCGTACAGCAGAGAGACGAACTTGACTCCCGGATAAATGTGATATTTTATCACTTATTTTGATGGACATGTGATTGTTTATCACTTATTGAGGTCGAATGCAGTATGAGATATGTACACGTATGTATGGTATCATGGAAGAACTTAGACTTTGTCTTTTATAGAAACAACCATGATACCCAGATGATAAACAACATAAACCCCGAATATCTCAGAACCTCGGCAATCTATCAAACGAAATTTCGGTACCAAGACCATATGCCAATGAGCGGTTCCCACGCGGTTTTCAGTCTGTTATGTTTATATCTCCTGCATATTTTAAAATGATCGTGAGTCTACCGGTACATCATTAGTAGAGCTACTTATCATTTTCTTTTTCTTTTGATTTCTAGAAACATGTTTCAACCGACCTCTGATGTAATATCACTTTCTCTTATATTGCCAAGAAACTCATTTTTGTTTTTCTATTGTTTTTGTGTTTTTCTGAATTTTCTCCCCCTTAAATGCAGAAAGTAAATAAATTAAAGACATATTTTTTGTATTTTTGTGGTTTTTCAATGTTTTTGTATTTTTCTTGAAACTTTCTCCCCCTAAAATTCAAAAATAAAGAGAAGTAAAAATATTTTTGGATTTTTGGTTTTTAGAAAAATATTTACAAAAACGATTTCCTGATGTCGGTTACTCTTGCTTCACCTTAATGCCGTTTACCAAAAGTAAATAATCAAATCTTGATTTATCAAATGCTTTGGTAAAAAGGTCGGCACGTTGGTGGTCGGTATGAATATGAACCACATCGATAAGTCTCTTTTCAAAGCAATCACGTATGAAGTGATATTTAATATCGATGTGCTTCGTTTTCGAGTGCTGTACAGGATTTCTAGTGATCTGTAAGGCAGCCTCATTATCAACATAAATAGGAGTAGTTAGGAATTCAAAACCGTAGTCCCGCATCTGTTGTTGGATCCATAGAACCTGGGAGCAGCAACTAGACGCAGCAATGTATTCTGCTTCACATGTAAACGTAGCCACACATGTCTGCTTCTTGCATTGCCAAGTGACTAGGCGATTGCCTAAGAACTGACATCCTGCTGTAGTTGATTTTCCATCTTTCTTGCAGCCGCCGAAATCAGAATCACTGAAAGCTTTGAGATCGAAGTTATCATCCTTAGGGTACCATAACCCGGTGTCAGGGTAACTCTTCAGATAACGAAAGATCCTTTTGACAGCAGCATAGTGAGAGACCTTCGGATTCGCTTGATACCTAGCGAGAAGACAAGTTGGATACATAATGTCGGGTCTTGATGCGGTGAGATACATTAAGGATCCAATCATAGCACGATAAAGTGAAGAATCCACCGCATCTCCTTCTTCATCCGGAGTAATCCCGTGATTCTGCGGAAGAGGAGTAGAAATTGGCTTCGTATCGGACATCTGGAACCGGCTCAAGATGTCTCCGACGTACTTGGTTTGATGGATAAAAATTCCAGATTCGGACTGATTAACTTGCAAACCCAAGAAGAACGTCATTTCACCCATCGCACTCATCTCGAATCGATCTTGCATCACCTTTTCAAATTCCTTGCACAACTTATCATCGGTAGAACCAAAGATAATATCATCGACATACACTTGTACCAACAGAAGATCTTCACCTTTTTCTTTGATGAAGAGGGTACAGTCGATCAAACCTCGTCGAAAACCATTGCTGAGCAGATAGGTAGACAACGTTTCATACCAAGCCCGAGGTGCTTGATGAAGACCATATAACGCCTTGTTAAGTAGTAAAACCCTGTCAGGATGTAATGGATCTTCAAACCCCGGTGGTTGCTCGACATATACTTCCTCTTCGACTACTCCGTGTAGAAAAGCACTTTTAACATCCATCTGGTACACCTTGAATTTCTTGAAGGATGCGTAGGCTAGAAAGATTCTAATAGCCTCCAGACGAGCAACAGGTGCATACACTTCATTGTAGTCAATACCTTCGATCTGACTAAAGCCTTGTACCACTAACCTTGCCTTGTTTCGGACAACAATCCCACGGTCGTCCTTTTTGCACTTAAACACCCAGCGAGTTCCGATCTTTTTGTAGTTATCGGGCCTATCAACCAATTTCCATACGCCCAACTTCTCAAACTGCTGAAGTTCTTCTTGCATTGCTTCCACCCAGGAATCATCTTTCAATGCCTCCTTCCAAGATTTAGGCTCTTCTTGGCTAACATAGCAGGCGAAAGACCAATCATTTTGTTGTCCCGATTCTCGTATCTCAGCATACAAGCCAACATTTTCGTTGTTTCCGATTTGATTCCTTGTCCTTACACCACTGAGAACATCACCTATAATATTCTGCTGAGGATGAATGTTATGAATTCGGGTTTCAGTAACTTGAGGAACTTCAACATTTGACCTCAAGTTAGTGATATTTAAATTCCCGATATCATTCTGAAGCTGGTGAGTTGTAGAAGATGATGCATTTTCTTCTTGGATAATTGGCGCAGACACTGGATCCGTTGCTTCTGAAGTACCTTGAACCGGACGCAGTGCTTCACCATCATTTGCATCAACATACTCCTCATCTTCCGATGACAAATTGTAATCGACAGCATCATTAAACACCTCATTTGAAGCGAGATTGTTGACAGAAGAAGATGCTTGTGAGTCAACAATGATTGGACGAGCTAACGGAGAGCCAGTCGCATTCTCACTTTCAGACAACATTTGAGCAATTGCATTGTCATCATCAAATGTCGGCAGATTGAATGAGTCGAAAAGACCATCATAATCGAACATCCATGGATCTCCAGAAGGCTTCGGAGGATTAGAATATCTTTGAACTCTTACTTCACCCCATTCTTCAATTCTTTTGGTAGTCAGGTTCCATACTCGCAGATTAGGAGTAGCATACCCAAGGAAGTAACCTTCGATAGCTTTGGCACCAAACTTCCCATCAGGTTCAATCATGGTACATGGTGCACCAAAAGGTTCTAGATATTCCAAGTCAGGAGTCTTCTTGTGTAGGAGTTCGAAGCACGTTTTTCCATGTCTTTTCACTGTGAGAACCCTGTTTAACGTGTAGCAAGCCGAGGCAACAGCTTCAGTCCAGAATCGAACTGGAAGCTGAGACTCAACCAACATGGTTCTTGCAGTCTCAATTAAGGTTCTGTTCTTTCTTTCAGCGACTCCATTTTGTTGTGGCGTGTACCGAGAGCTGTATTCATGAAGGATTCCTTTTGCAGTGCAAAACTCATCCATAACCCTGTTTTTGAACTCGGTACCGTTGTCGCTTCGAATTCGCCTCACCTTTAGATTATACAGATTTTCCAACAAGGTGATCAAATTCTTCAGAATTTCTGGAGTCTCGCTCTTGTGGACCATGAAGTCAACCCATGAAAATCTTGAGTAGTCATCAGTAACTACCAAGCAGAAAACTTCTCCGTGCACACTCTTGTGTTTGACTGGGCCGAAAAGATCCATATGCAAACGCTCGAGTGGCATGTTGACAGTGTTAACCTTCTTCAATGGATGAGATTTCTTGGTCTGCTTTCCCTTTTGACATGGCACACAGACATCTTGAAGTTGAAAGTTCTTCACATTAACACCTCTCACCAAGTTGTTTTTGACTAGGTGATTCATTTTTCTGAGGTGAATATGACCCATCCGTCTGTGCCAAGAGATCGTCTCCTTTTCAGTGGCTTTTGAAATGAAGCAAGTAACTTGTTTTGACTGAGTTATTGCTTGGCTCATATCAAGGACATACAAATCATTAACTCTTGGTGCTGATAAGAGAATCCATTCAGCGGGAATCTTGAATCCTGGCTTCAGCACATAACAACCGGCATCATCAAAGTGCACGGTGAACTTCTTGTCGCAGATTTGAGAAACACTCAAGAGATTGTGATCCAATTGCTTCACATAATTGATCTTGTCGAAACTCACAATCCCATTATAGATCATTCCCTCGCCGGTGATATAACCTCCCTTGTCGCCAGCAAATGCAACATATCCTCCTCTTATACTTCAAACATCAAAGAGAAGACGATAGTCGCCAGTCATGTGCCTGGAAGCCCCACTATCAACAATCCAAAGACTATTAATAGTTCCTCCTGGAGCCGCCTGCACATGCAATTAACACATCAGTTTGAGAGGGGGACCCAAGCCTTTGTGGACTTGGGTCGTCCTTGATCATCAAGGAAAGTGATCTCAATCACTTGATGATTAGGAAATAAAACCTCTGGTGCTCCCCCTGACTTAATTACCTGTTTTTGTCTCCAAGCTTGTTGTCCTGTACCAGTATTTGTTTTATTTGTTTTAGCTTGTACAGGTTTTTCATCCTTGACCTCTGATTTTAAGGCCTTCTCAATTACCTTTTTGTTCTTTTGTTTTACCTTCTTTTCCCTTTCTTTCAAGATACGTGGGTCTTGTTTCGGGGAAACCGGTTGTTTTTTGGTAATTGGTTTCTTGGGGAGCACTTGTTTTTCCTTTCAATTTTTGCAAGTATGGGCAGTATCTTACAATGTGCCCAACTGTTCCACATTCAAAACACATTCTCCGCTCTACAAACCTCGGAGAAACGTGTTGATGACCAGACGAAGAACCAGATACTGAACTTTGTGATCTAGATGTGCTTGGACCTAAGTCACATCCATTGGTGTGTTGGGTATAATTGTTCTCATCATTTCTCTTTAAAATTCTAACTTGTTTTACAAATTCAATGTTAGATTTATTTTGAAATGTTTCAAGTTTGTCCGTACCCTTTGATCCAACAAAGTTCACTTTCTGTTCTCTTTTCTTAGCCTGAGCTCTTTTGTTTTGCACCCTTTGAACCTTAGGTTGCTCAACCTTAGATTGTTGAATTTTAGGTTGTGCAGCCTTAGGTTGAGGAGCCTTAGACTGCTCAACTTTAGGTTGTTGAACCCTTGGTTGTTCAGTCTTAGGCTGCTGAGCCTTTGGTGCTTGAGCATTCTTGTTTTGAGCCCTCTTTTCTTGTACCTGGCCCTTACCCTTTCCAGAATTCACTTGTTGTTTTCGCTCAACTGGCAGTTTTTGGTTTCCGTATTGTTTTCTAATTAGCTCACACGGAATTTGCTCACATTGAGTGACCGTCACTTTGTTACCTTTGTTTCCCAAAAACTTATCAGTTCGTCCTTCAAAAATTTTCTCAATTAAATCTTGATTTACATTTTTGATTGGAAAATCTCTGTCAGAATAAATTTTGCTGTCTCCCTTGAGCGTATACAACAAGTTATTCTTTTCACTGCTAGGTACACTGGGCTGCATTGCCTTTGGTGTTTCAGCCTTACTCGGTTTCACTGGTGGATCACACAAGATGTGATTCTCAATTGGAATGTCTGGTGTAACCGAGTTAGGCTGTGGTTTCTCATTTTCTTCAGATTCATCGTCCGAAGACTCAGCATCCTCAATAATCGGAGGACTCTGTTCCTTAACAGACGATGAATTTTTCACATTCTCAGATTCAGATTGCCCCGAGGATGATGTACCAGTTGTGAACCCGAGGCCTGCTGCAAAGTCATCTAGACCGAGTGGCACAGTAGGTTCAAAACGGGGCATATCCTCGTCATTAGGCGACTTGGAGTAATTGTGATTCATCGGGGGAGGACATGATTTGTAACCAATACATTTTGTATCCCCCTTTTTCCTTTGGACATCAATAATGTGATCCAAAACATAGCGGGAATTGGAATAGCTTTCCAATTTCTGCTTGATTGTTTCACATTCACATCTAGCTGTAGCTAACTCTACCATTTGTTTCTCAATTGTGTCAATCAAATTATTATTAGCATGTTGTTTTCTCAAAACAGCCTTTTGAAGTTCAGAAACATCATGTTTTAATGACGCAATTGTTGCTTTAAACTCCTTTTCATTTCTTGTTAAAAACAAGTTAGCCTCAGTTGCTTTAGAAAGATCAACAATCAATTCTTGATTGTGTTTGTGTGTGATTTCAAAAAGACTTTCCTTTTCTGCATATTCTAGACATTTAGCACATTCAACAGCAGCAGAAATAGAGTCAGATTTAGAATCACATACCTGAGAGGTTTGTCCTTCAACATGAGCCATGAAGGCTGTATGAAAAGAAAAAGATCCATCTTCAGAGAAAAATTGAGAAAGCTTCTCAGAAGTTCCAGCAGCTTTCTGGCAAAGAATAGATCTTCTCTTGCATAATGCTTCAGCATCAGCCAATAGCTCATCAACCTCCAGATCTAAAGCCTCACTTGATAGATCACCAGCATCAAGTGATTCCCCATCCATACTTCCACTATAACCCGAGCTATCTTCATCTTCTGAAGATTCACCAGCAGACACGGGTTCTTCAACCTTTTCAACCACCTTAGCATAACATGCTGTTCCACCATTTCCTCCTTCACCAAGCTGAAGATTCCAGTTGCAAATCTCATCAGCTTGAACAACTAATCCTCTGTGGGGATTAGAGTTTGCGGTTCCAGATGTATTTCCTCCCACGGGAACTATTTGTCTGTCAGAATTGTTCTGTTGTTGCTGAGGCTGTCTTTGATTCCTGAACGGATTCTGATTGCCTTGCTTGGGTGGTTTCTGACATTCCCGCTTGAAATGACCCTTTTCACCACAGTTGAAGCAGGTGACAGCATTCTTATCAAAACCATACTTGGTGTTGTTGTTGCTTTCCAAGCTGGTTCTCCCCGTTCTCTCCATAAACTCTTTAGCTCTACGGATAGCACTAGCAAGAGCCCACTTTATATCCATCATCTCAAACTCTTCTTTATCAACCTGCTGATAATCTTCGTTGGTTAGGTTGATATTTCCAATCTGACCCGCAACCAACCCACAGTAGGCGCTAACCAAGGTGTTCAACATCTCCATATGTTCCTTGGCTATCTCAACACTGACTTTTGAAAAATTGGAAGTATCCAATCTGACAGTGTTCGGATTGGAAGTAGCTTGAAAGCTTGAAGAACTTCCATAAAATCCCTGCTGTTGTGGTTGTTGCTGTTGAGCTCTGTTGGGATCCAAGAAAGGCGGTGGAGTGAATTGTTGAGCTGTCTGCTGTTGTTGTTGTTGAGAAGAAGAATCTGGTCTTGAATACATCATTGTGTATGCTGAAGGATCAAATTGATTTGCTGTTGGAGGTCCGGTGTTGGAGATGAACGCTGTTTGAAGCTTAGCATGCTGAGAAGCTGGCTTTTCTCCAGTAATACCACCTGCAATCCCAAAATACATCTCTGGATTCTGAGGAGTGATTGTTCTTTTCGCCTTGAGCTTTTCTTCAACATCTTTGTTTTCCAATTTCTGTATTAGCTCATAAATGGTAATTGTATCCAGAACACCGTTTTCCTTGAGAATCTCAAGATAACTGCTCCACTTTGCTGGTAAGGCATCAGCAAATCTCTTCACCATATCTTGTGGAGTGGCAGAGACTTTGAAGGCAAACATTTCACTCAACAGATGGTGAAATCTTGTAGACAACTCTGCTAGACCTTCATTCTCCATGCAGGTAAAACCTTCAAACTCTTTCTTTAGCAGCTCCTGCTTGATATTCCTTGATTGAGCATTTCCTTCACACCTTAACGTGAGCATATCCCACAAACTTTTGGTAGTCGTACAGTAGACGAATTGGTGGTATATATCTCTGTGAAGAGCCTGCGTGAGAATCATAAATGCTTTCTTTTCCAATTCAAACTTCTTCTTATCTTCGTCAGACAGTGTGCTGTAAGTTTCTGGATTTGATCCTGCAACTTCCAACTCATTTTCAAATGAAGTGAAGAAACACATCCATAAGTCTTGACCTTGCCCCTGAACATAAGTTCTCAGCCTTTCTTTCCACCATCCCCAATCATTGATGTGATTAAGCTTTGGCGGTTTCGTGCTTGTACCAGTTTCACTATCGTTCTGCATCATTGCTTGAATGCTGTTGCTTTGATTAGTGACCAATGCCCATTGATTTGCAGTTATCATTGCAGCTTGAGTTGGGGCAATAGCCTGCATCCATGCAGTTTTGTTGAACTCTGGCGCAGATTGCGTGGTTGATGATTGCGTAGATGATGACTGTGGAGTCAAAGTTGTTGTAGTCCACGCAGAAGGATCCCATTGACCGTTTGTTCCCATTTTATAATTAATATGTTAGATGAAAATTAACTTTAGAAAAATTGATTTTCACAAACTATGTTAAAAATTTCGAAGGATAACAAACAGCCAAAGGATGTAGGATCGAAAGACCTGAAATTCACAACTGTTAAGTCTAAACAAATAAGACTCGAAGGATGCACGAAAGATGACACTTGTTCGAAGGATCAACAGTGTTCGAAGGATCACTGTTGAGATTCGAACAATAACCTCGAAAGATAACTTTGAAAGATTCACCTACACGAAGGATCCTTATCTTTCGAAATGAACAGTAACTCGAAGGATGTATCTTTCGAAAAGATTCCTTGACTCGAAGGATAACTCACTGACTTCGAAGGATGTTCGAAGGATGGTTATCTTTCGAATCTCCTTGATCGAAGGATGATCTCTCGAGCTCAAAAGGTATCTTTCGATGGTCTGACACACTGACAGAAAGGACGACAGGTTGGTGAAAAGGTGATGTGGTTGGTGACCAACTTTCGGCAAAGAGGATGATCTGACAACAACTTTTCACCAAGTCAGATTTGACTTTGAAAATAATACCCAAAAAGGAAGCTTCTTATCCACACCAAGCAACCGGATTTTTGACCGGAATATTGGCCGGAAAACACAAACCTTTAAGGACAAGATTTTTAAGTTACCCAAACCTTCCCGTAACACACCCGGTTAGATTAGAACACGTTTTTATGGTTAAAAATGCAGAAAACACACTAAAAACGGGTGCTAAACCAAGAAACTTTTTGTCCAAACACAACCAAAGTCTTGCACAAACCCGATTTTAACAAGGAAAAGAGCCACGGCTCTGATACCACTTGTAGGTCCCTCGGAGGTTGAGGATAAACCTATTCCTTGTTATGTTCAACACTCTAGCAAGTGCGGAATCCAAGCTAGAGTGCAAACCGTAGTTTAGATGAAAGCAAAGATTACAAAGAGAAAGAGTAGACAAGCAAAGTATCAAAGTTTTCTCTTGTATTTCAGTGGACACGGTTACAGACCTTGACCAAACTGAAATGCTCTCTTACAAGACTTGGGTTCACACACAAAAGCTCTCAACAACTTACACACACTTACACAGAACTTCTGCTTGAAGTGAAACCCTCATGGGATATATATACCCAAAACAGACAACCATGCACGAAGGATCAGGTATTCTGGTCGAAGGATAATCTATCGACCAGAATTGCCATCGAAAGATCTCGAAGGATCCCAACATACCTCGAAGGATGATATATCATTCGAGGTCCATTAATATCCATCGAAACATTATCTTTCGAGGTCATCGAAGGATACACTTCATCCTTCGATGACATCCTTCGAAGCATATCATCTTTTAAACACTAAGTGTTGATGTTTGGCCAAGTCAAACCAGGAGGATGGTTGACTTGGTCAAACACACATTCCAACACATAAACAACATAACAAAGACGTAAACACAACAGACAAAAGACATCGTTTTATATATTACAAAATACAGACAAAGTACAGACACAAAGTGCACCAACAAGAAATAAGTTTTGGAAGGTTTGGTATGGCAAAAACAAGTTTATTCGATCGCATGGACTATTTGCGTCAAACTGCGAAACTCTACCGATTCGTAAGGTAACATATAGTCCGGAACTTGATCATAAGCTAAACATACCATAAATAACCTAAACATAGCTTAGAAATAAGCTTTGGATGGTTCGGTGTGCGAAAATATGCTTATTTGATCTTACAGGGACTAAAAGTGTCAAAAACAGCGTAAGTTTGCATTTTCGCGCATATCTTACGTTCTGACCACATCTGGACATCCAAAACTTTTGTACACACTAAAATATTTTTATTTTAGTGATCGGCATGCAAAAACTTCGTTTGTTTCGCAATTTGGATCGTTTTCGCGTGCGTTACGATTTCCGTCGTAATTAGTCGAACAACGCAACCGTACGGCCAAACGAACCAACGTCCGACATGTTTTTGAGCATGTTTCATGTTCTCCATACTTTAACTTCATTATGGAGCTTAAAATGGGCTTGACGGGTGTTAGAAGTGCCAATACGCGTCGAAACAAGCTCAGGGGCCAAAACTGTCAATTTTTGAAAGTTGCTGATCAGGTGCAGGGTCCTTACGGACCGTAAGGGGTCCCTTGCGGACCGTAAAGCAGGCCCAATGACCAAAAATTTTGAATTTAGCTGTTGTTTGATAATTCAGGGGCTGTTCTTGTAAAATCTTTTTGTGGTAACCAAGTTATCCCTTCTCCAAGGCTTTGAACCTGCATCCAACAAGTGTATGGCCATGATTGTTGCTTGGATGCTACATAAAAACGTGTCATGATCTTGTGTTCTTGCTACAACTATAAATAGCATGGTCCATTCACTTGTTTCCTTGCTCATTCTTCTCATTTCTCTTCTACATCTGCTTTGGAGAGCTTCCTAATCTGATTGGAGGTTTATTCTTAGTAGAAAAGATAGCAAGGACCCTTAGTGAGCATTCTTTCATTCTTTTATTGCTTACTAGTTTAAAAAGTCAAATAGTGTTTGACTTTCAATTTGACCAGTCTATGGTCAACGCAAAGTTCGGTTGAACTTTGCAACGTGATTGTAATCACGATGGTTATAATCCTTAGCGATTATACCTACTGATTCCACGTTAACTAGGTGTAGTGACGAGTCAAATTTTCGGTCAAAATGCGTTTTAGCACGCATTTTGCAATGGAACTACTTTTAGGTATCAAAACACTTTGTTTTGATACCAAATCAGTAGGTTAAACATGTTTTGACATGTTTAACTCGTCACTATTAGTTTAGTGCTTGTTTAGGGTCGTAAGGTAAGCGGTCTAAACAACCGCTTAGACTTTTGAACCCGACCCGTTTGGTCGATCTTTAGGATCCGACCAAGCTTAGTTAGTAATCATAGTTGCATAGGGAATAACCGCTGAGGTTATACCTGTTAGTGCACCTACGTCTGCTGACTATGTCTTTCATCAAGTCTAGAAGATTGAACAAGATGGAGATGACATGGAATTCTAGAATGGCATGTTAGTATAGGGATCGCTTATTTGTACATATCTAGGATCGCTTATGTGTCTTTGTAATGTTCTGGATCGCCTATTTGAACATGATGTGGATCGCTTATAGTGCTTTGAGGTGGAACCGCTCATATGGACATGTCGTATGAGCGGTCCATGATGTCTATATATACCTAGGGGCGATCCAGCACATAGTAACAGTGTAGTTTCTTCCGGCGAGCCACGAAGTGCTGCCGAAGTGCTGTTAGACCTTGTAAAAGTACTTGAAATCAATACAACAGCGATATTAAAGTGAATACGGCTTCAATTGCACCAGGTTATTAGTTTCCGCCTCTTAATCTGGACTAGATCTTCTCTGAACGACTCGTGAGGTCAGAAAACGATCCTACAAGTGGTATCAGAGCTCAAGAGGAGGAGTTCTTGCCATTGTAGCTGCTATTCTTCTGATTTTCTACACTTTCTTCTTTTTTCAAAAATTTTTCACGGTGAAATCGGCTCAAATTTGCACAGTATGTTCGGAATCATGGACTAATAAAGCCTTGAAAGTTTCAGCTTCAAATTCGACCTAGAAAGGTGTTTATTTTGGTGAATCGCTTTTTCGGATCGCTCATTAGGTGACGTAAGCCTTGGAATCGCTCGAAATTTTTGTTCTGGATCGCTCATTCGACAATTTCAGAACCGCTTATTCGTTCAATCTTTCTGGATCGCTCGAATTAAAAGTCTTGGACCGCTCGAACAAAGTGTTGTGAACCGCTTTTAGTGACTAGCTTGAACCGCTCGAAAGGTTTATAGTTGAACCGCTCGAAAGACCAATTCTTGGATCGCTCATTTGACAAATTTAGGACCGCCGATTAGTCAAATTTGTCTGGACCGCTTCAAATTACCATTCTGAACCGCTCGAACAGACACCTTGCTTGGACCGCTTATCAGTCAACATTATTGGACCGCTTATTAGTCCGATCGCTCGAGTGGACATAGTGTGTGGACCGCTCATTTAGATAATTAGTCATTTCATTGGACCGCTCTTGTGGACTGTTGTATAAGACTTGAAATTGTTGAGAACTTGTGAACATTTGAAAGATGGATACTGAATTTTATAATGCCTTTGCTACTCCGACCTCGATTACACAAAGTGCTTTGATCGAAAATGAAACCGGAACGTCTTAGAAACCACCGAAAATCATGGATATTGATGATTACAACGTGTGGTCAGAACGATTCGGAAATTGGGTAGAAGCTTATCATCTTGATGCGTGGGAACACACCGAAGTACCATATACTAAACCCACGAAAGACAATGTTGTGAATGGTACTCCACTAACACTTAGGGAAATGAGTACTGTGGATAAGAAGAAATATCGAGATGAGAAGCTTATGGTGAGTCTACTTCAGCAGGCGATAAAAGAAAATATTCTGATCTTGCTTCAACATGACGGAACTGCGTATTCAATTTGGACAGAGTTAGAAGCAAAGTTTACAGGAAGTGATGAAATGTTAAGAAACAAAATATCGCTCATGAAAAAGGAATTTGATCTGTTTAAGGGATTGAAAAATGAAACCACCAAACAAATTATTGACAGATATTGTAATTTGGTGAGAAATATGACAAAATTGGGTGTTAAGAAAGATACTGATGAGTTACTTGAAAAACTTGCAGATGCGCTTCCATATGAAATCTGGGGAACATTCCTAATGATGCTGAAGTCAAACAAAGAAGAATACAAAAGAATGAAACTAGGGGACTTCATCAAGCATTTAGAAGCACAAGATATGGAGCAGAGAAAGATCGCTAGGATGAAGAACTACGATGGAGAGCAGGATATCAGTCTGTACTACAAGCATGGTGCTACTGATTCAACAAAGTTTTCTCCTAAGATCGAAACTGCTTACAGCGTTAAAGATTCTGCTGAGAAGACAACACCCCAGGGATCAAGCAGCAGCGCAAGATTCTCATCTTTTGATCCTAACATTTCTGTAACAAAGAGTGGTAGAAAACTTCAGTGTAACATTGTGTTGAGTCTTGAAAATGATCAAGACTACTCTGAAGATATTGCTAAAAACCAAATGTCTTTGTTAGGAATAATTCTAGAATCTTATAGTTGTTTTGTTGCAGGAAAGATCGGTAATCCAATGCTCACGAAAGAGGATTACGATCAAATTGATGCTGAAGAAATGGAGTTGATGGATATAAAATGGTGTCTGGCGAGTGTGATGAGACGCGCTGAAAAGTTCAAACAAATTACTGGCCGTGATGATTTTCGTGATGCAAATGTTTCAGCTTTAGGTTTTGACAAATCTAAAGTTACATGTTTTCGTTGCAGGGAGAAGGGGCATTTCAAGAGGGAATGTAAAAACCGTGAAGCTACCGGTGCCCAGAATCCTTTCGGAAACAATGATTATCACAAGAAGGTCATCTATCATCAAATCACTCAACCAGCACCACAGCATCAGGCACAAACAGCTCATGGAAGAGATGTGATTGATAAAAAGGCTTGTGTTGTTAGTCAGGGAAAGTATGATAATTTTACTTGGGAAAAGTATCTTCCAAAAGAAAGCAAAGTATGTGTAGCTGAACAAAATGACGAGAAGATGGCTGAAGGATTTACTTGGGATGATTTTTGTCAAGATCAAGATTTTATGGCCAAAAATACTTCTCATGCTTTCTTTGCTAATGCTTATGATTTGAAATGTGCAGAAAGGTGCAGAAAAGTCATGGAAGCTGCTGAAGAGAGACGAAGACAGATCAGAGAGGAGGCTGAAGAGGAGGAGAGATTGAAGGAAGAAGCAAAAGCGGAAAAATTGAGGAGAGCTCGATTTTTAAATTCAAGCAAGACAGTCAAAGAGGTTCCTGAATTCGAGATTAAAGTAGAGGCTGAACCGGTCATGGTCCCAGAAAAATGCATGAATTGTGATTCGTTGATTAAACAGAACAATGAGCTGTTGCACAACATTCACAAGTTGAAGGAATCGTATGATACAATGAACAGAGAGATCAACAAATATACGGATTCTGATGGTGAACAAGCTGAAGCTATGAACACTTTGAAAATAGCTTATCTGAGACAGCTTGATACAGCAAATTATAACATTAAGAAGTGTGCAGATCTCGAGCTTGAGTTGGCAACACAAAAGATAGAAACTGAGAAAGTCAAGAAATTGTTGGATAGTTACTCATGTTCTACTTTTGTTGTTGACAGGATTTATCCAGTGGTAAAAGATTTGAAGATTTTTGAAGAAGAGAAAATTGTTGAAGAAGAACAATCTGTGACAAAAATTGAAGAGTTATTGAAGACTTCTGGTAAGAAAACAAGTGTGGCTTATAACAGATGTCCGCCCCCAGTCGAAAATGGATTTTCACCCCGAAATCCAAATTCCGAAAGAGTCAGTAAAGCAATCAATTTGAAATGGGAGTCTGGGCCATCGGTTAACTTGCCAGAAAGTATTGATGTCACGTACACGTCATCAGACACTGATCATGAATCAAAGTTAATAAAAAGTGTGGTCGATCAGGTGTTAGACAAAGATGACAATGAGGAGTCAAAACCCAAGTCAAAGTCTGGGTCCAGTGCGTCAAAGCAAACAGTCAAAAAGGACAAACGGGTTTATGACAAAGAGTTTTTACTTTCAAAATCTAATTTGAATGATGAATCAGTCAAAGTAGCATATACTTTGAAGGGTTCTGACAAATTATATTCAGATGAAAGTTTTCCAATAAGAAGTGTCAGACTTGAAATGATTCAAAAGGTTTTCAAAATAACAGAAATCAATATTTCTGAAATAAAAGATTTTGATCTTAATGGAAAACCTAAACAGTACACTTCAAGAGATCAACAAAGAATTAACAAGAAAATGGGTTACAATTGTGGTTACAGTTTTCAACAGAAATCAAACCATAATCGTAATTTCAAAAAGAAAGGTCTTGGTTTTATTCCACCGAAAAATTATAAAAATGAAAAATTTTATAAACAAAAAAATATGTTTGTTTCAGGGAAAACTTCGGAAGCTGAAAAAGAAAAATTATTCAGAAATCAGACAAATCAGGAATTCCTTGCCAAGAAGCAAGAAGAACCAAAGAAGACCGAAGTTCTGAAGAAGGTTGAAAAGAGATCTTGTTTTCAGTGTAAAGCTGTTGGTCATCTTGCGAAAGATTGTCCGAAGACATTCAGACCAAAACAAGAAATCTCAAGAAAAATGAAAGAAAAAGTTGTTGAAACGACTGAACTATCAACCCGGAAGTTTACAGGCTTTGAGAATTCAACTTATGAAAAAGGAGAATCTTCAAAGAGTGCTTCCAAACGCATAGCCAAAGAATCAAATCAGAAATGGGTTGTGAAAGGTTCAGGTAACAGTTCTGGTGATGAATCTGATTCCATAAAATCAGAGGAGCCACGTGTTGAAGGAAAGGTTGTAAAGAAAATTCCGAAAGTGGACGATGTGAGTTTTCCGCCACTACATGCTAACAATTACAAATCTAAAATCGGAAAAGTTGATGTTCCAAATCAATTTTATTCAGACAAGAAGAAAATTGATGTTGGAAAAACTTTCAACGGCAATGTGAAACGCATCTTTGGAAAAATGGCCAGTGGTAAGGCCCAAAGCATTCAGGAGTTTTATGCTTCCAAAGGATGGGTTTACAAGTCGGTTGAAAAGAGGGATGAAAATGATGAGGTTACACCCAAGGACGGTCAGGCTTGGGTGGATATATTTTTCCAAGAATAAAATCCTGACTTGCCGGAGATCCCAAGATGGTATTGCGGATCATGAATCGGCATCTTTCTAAATTTGTTTGTAAAGTTGCAGGACTTGCCGGAACTCCCAGGTTTGTAAGCGAGGAGTAGGAATCGGCATCTTGAGAATTCAACCTAAAGATGGTATTTGGTTGAAAAACAGGTTTGAAGAGCTTGAATTGCTAAACTTACAAGTGATTGTATGGTAGTGATTGGTGTAGATCTTTCAAGTGGTTAAATCAAGGTCATTGAATTGGACTTGATTTAATTATCATTCAAGAATTTGGTAAACAAAGTGATGATTTGAACCCCATTTTACAAAAGATAAAAACAACTAAACTTATTTTCCGGAAAAACCATTCTGATTAAAACAAACTTAAGTGTTTTGAAATCATTATGGGAAAATAGTTTGTTGTGAGGGGAAGTTCTGATTGTTTAAGCCAAACGGATGGAGAATTGAAGTGTTTTGATATCAGTTGTCATGTTCTGTATAGTTTGTTTTCATATTTTCTTTAGATGTATTTGAATTTTAGGGGGAGTAAGAATTTTTAGAAAATCCAAAAACATCAGAAAATTTGAAAAAGCCATAAACATGATAAAATTCAAAAATGAGTTTTGTTGCGATAAAGAGGAAATGATAGTACATCAGTGAACTATCACGACATGCTAAAGAAATGTAAAGTTTAAATGTGATAAACAATCTTACTGCGGATGTGTCAGTAGATTTTCGCACATTTAGTAAATTGAAACGAGATATAAACCTAAATCAAACTTGCTTAATTCGTGGGTAACTATTCTTGGATATATGGGTAACCCCCGAAATCTTGTTTGAAAGGTCCCGTATTCTGAGATACTAGGTCTTTATGCTCAGTGATATCTGGGGTATTATTCCGGGACTTCTGCTGTATGGAAATACTGACCTAGTCCCCGAATAATACTTTCTGCAAAAAGCTTTGAAATATAAGCGCCGCCCTCAGCAAACTGATTAAACAATAAAATTGGTAATCTTTGCTGTTGTAACAAAAGATCCTCTAAAGGGGACCCACCAAAAGTCGAAGCCGTCATCTCTCTGCGTATACGGAAGTATCGACCTAAGCTCTCACGGCCCTCGCACATTACCCCTTTACAGATATCATCTGTGGTATACTCACCTGTAAGACTGAATATTTGGGATCTGGATACGAGAGTATATTCAAGTGGAGTGATACACAATTAAGTTTAAGTCTTTAAAACATTAATATCGTATCTCGAATCGATTGAAATTTGTGTTGAAAATTTAAGTGGACAAACATACTGTCAATCTAGGTAAATTGTTTAGAACTTATCATGTAATCAAGCTTAACGGTGTTTGTGATATGTTTCAAAACTGATATGATCCTCTTGCACAAACTCACAAAAATATTGTTTGTAAATATTTCATTTCTGCATTTTATCTTTCATTCAGAAAATCCAAAAGATTTTCAGTGTGTTTTAGCATAAATTTTGAAAAATCAAAAAGATTTTCGACAATTGATGTTGAGATGCTGATTTTCGAAATTCAAAGTGCTAAACTTGAAGAACTGGTTTGGGGAGTGTTTGAGAGTGAAATGATAAAATTGTTTTTGATGAAATCCAATAATATTCTTGAATGCAAAATCATTATTATTGTGATGTGTTCATCATAGTTTCTAAAATTGTTGAAAAGTTTTATTTTTGAAGAAACTTATGTTTGGGTAGAGATTGTGCAGGTGTTAAAATGCCAGGTTACGATCTTAAACCTGATGAAGTTTGAATTCCAGTCTAAAGATCCCAGCTGTGTGAGAGGGGGAGTCTGAAGACACCAAGTTAACATTCAAGAGAGTAGAGTGTGTTGATGATGGAGATAGAGAATCAGGATTCTTGAAACGATAGATATTTCAAAGACAGATTGTCGACTGATGAAGATTGTAGATTGCAGACTGTATTGAAGACATTGATGAAGACTCCGTCAACATCCGAGGGGGAGTTTGTTAGTGCACCTACGTCTGCTGACTATGTCTTTCATCAAGTCTAGAAGATTGAACAAGATGGAGATGACATGGAATCCTAGAATGGCATGTTAGTATAGGGATCGCTTATTTGTACATATCTAGGATCGCTTATGTGTCTTTGTAATGTTCTGGATCGCCTATTTGAACATGATGTGGATCGCTTATAGTGCTTTGAGGTGGAACCGCTCATATGGACATGTCGTATGAGCGGTCCATGATGTCTATATATACCTAGGGGCGATCCAGCACATAGTAACAGTGTAGTTTCTTCCGGCGAGCCACGAAGTGCTGCCGAAGTGCTGTTAGACCTTGTAAAAGTACTTGAAATCAATACAACAGCGATATTAAAGTGAATACGGCTTCAATTGCACCAGGTTATTAGTTTCCGCCTCTTAATCTGGACTAGATCTTCTCTGAACGACTCGTGAGGTCAGAAAACGATCCTACAATACCTTATGATCACGTAGGATTGGTTAGTCGTATGCTAGTTAGCTTGTATGCCCATAGGAAATGACGAAAACGCCCTTTTGAAGCATAAATCCGTATTTTGACTATGTGAACATATTTTTGACATGTAAACTGATTTAGTAACATGTTTATGGATAATTGGGCATGTAAGACTTGACATAGCACATAGTTAACCATCCGAACATAGTTTTAGGCTAACGACACATCATAGTAGCTTATACTACCATAATGGGTCGAAACGGGTCAAAAGCACTTAGGTAGACTTTCAAATCAGAATGTTGGGTCTACTAAATCATGCCATATGAGTTCCAATACTCATTTGATTTATAGAACTCCATTCTATCCTATCGTCCGATTTAGGATCCGATTGTATGACATAGTGATTCCATACTAGGTGCCACTTGATTCCTTGATTTCCCGAGCTTTGTTAGGACACTTAATCAAGGATACTCGCAATCTCAAGTGAGTACATAGTCCCCCCTTTTACTGTTTTCAATTGTTTTGGGGTGAAACATATATGCGTATTTGTTATTTTCATGATTTTAAACCATATGACTACACATGCTTAGTACATACGCTTTTGACAAATTAAACGTTTACCTATGTTTTAAACACTAATTTTCAAAAGTTATAAAACTAATTGTTGGATTGTACCATTTTTATACATTCACCCAGCCGATTGGTAGTACGATATAGCGCTATAGGACTAGACACCCCATCCTTGTTGTATGGAATGTCAGAAACCAAATTTTAACCAAATAGAAATTGCCTTTGTGGTATTTCTATAGTCTCCAAAGTGTAGTTTGATACACTAAGGCTTGATTGAATACCAAATCACACTTTCTTTGTATATGTTGATATACTACAAAAGTACAGTTTGATGTGCTCTCAAATGTGATCTACCAAAGTATATTTTGATATACTATGTACAATATCCAACATGTGTTTTAACATACTACTTTGTTATTTACCAAAGCATAGTTTGATATGCTACTGTTTACCAAAGTATAGATTGATATACTACCGTCTTTGATATTTCATAAACTAAAGTATATTTTGATATACTACCAAAGCATAGTTGATGCTATTTTCAAACCAAAGCATAATTGATATGCTATTTTCAAACCAAAGCATAATTTGATATACTACCGATACTTTTATCCTTAAACCAAAGTATACTTGAGATATACTACCAAATCTATCATTTTAATTACTAAAGTATATTTTGATATACTATCTGTTTAACTATTTCAAAACTAAAGTACACTTTGTTATACAATTTATACAAACTTTACAAAACCAAAGTATATTTTTGTCTATACTATAAACCTTTTTCCAAAACGACACGTTTTCAGAAACAAAACTTTTACATTGGATTCATGGCTATTTTGAAAACATAAAACCTTTTCTTGCATTATCTAAAGCCATGAATCTAATACACAAAATCCTATGTTACTCACAGGCATTTTTATGCTGACGTACCTATTTTCATATATGTTTCAGGTACTGCTATGTGATGATTGTTGATGCATGCTAAACATAGGATGGACTCGTGCCTTAGCGACTTTAAAACTGAGAAACAATTATTTGTATTTATCTGAGTTGTACTAAAACAATGAGTTCAATAATTCAATAAAACAAAATACTTAAATCCATGGTTGTGAAACAATGATTCTTTTACAACACTCCCCGACGTTTTCGCCACGTTTTTTTGTTTTACGTGGTCGGGGTGTGACAGATAGAAGCAAGCCCGGAGCAGATTAAAGCCATCTTAGATATCAAGTCACCTTCAAATATGAAGGATGTTCAACGATTAACGGGGCGAGTAGCAGCATTGAATAGATTTATCTCATGATCCTCGAAAAAATGCAAGGAATTTTATGATATTCTGAAGAAGAATAAGAAATTCGAATGGGGAGAGAAGCATGAAACAACCTTGCAGGATTTGAAGCAGTATCTTTCAACCGCACCTCTTTTAATGAAACCTGAGGATGGCGAACCACTATCCCTATATCTCCCAGTATTAGGGAATGCAGTAAGTGCTGTCCTTGTAAAGGATCATGAAGGTCAGCAGTATCATGTCTATTATGTTAGTAAAAGTTTATTAGATGATGAAACTAGGTATTCTCATTTAGAAAAACTAATATTAGCCCTAGTTATGGCATCAACAAAACGTAGACACTATTTTGAAACACATAGGATTAATGTTAAAACCAACTATCCTGTTAAAAATGTGCTTAGGAAATCCGAGATGTCAGGTAGGATGGCTAAGTGGTCGGTGAAGTTAAGTGCCTATGATGCCATAAAGTCTCAGGCTCTAGCTGACTTTGTGGCTGATTTCAGTAGTGATATTCAAAATGAAGTAGACCTAGAAGTACAACAGCTAGGAGAAAATATAGAATCCTGGACGCTATATACTAATGGTGCATCTAATGTAAGAGGTATAGGTTTGGGTATACTACTAAAATCGCCATAGGGGGACATATTACCCCAGGCTATTAGATGTGAGTTTCCTACCACTAATAATGATGCAGAATATGAAGCTTTAATTGCAGGATTAGAATTGGCTAAAAGCATGAATATCAAGAGTTTACAAGTATTTGTCGATTCCTTGTTAATCACTAATCATTTTAATGGATCTTATGCAGTAAAAGGTGAAAAATTGGCCGAATACCTTGAAATTGTCAAAAAATTAGCGGGATATTTCGGTGTTTTCACACTTGAACAGGTACCAAGAGAGGACAATGCTGAAGCTGATGCCTTGGAAAATCTGGGATCATCAGTCAGGATACTAGAAGGGACCCAAATACCAATATCACATATCCTGTATCCTGCGACGGATCCTCAGGATAAGGAAGTAGTGAGTGTTTAGGATCCTGGTGCTGAGTATCCTGAAGAGGATCCTAAATCCTAGACGGCTCCAATCCTAAGATATCTCAAGGAAGGACACATCCCAAAGGATGAGAATCCTAAGGCCTTTAGGATGAAGGTATCACGATTCACTATTATAAATAATGTTTTATATAAGAAATCTCTTGCAGGTCCATACCTGAGGTGCTTGGAAGATCCCGAAACCAAAGAAGTGCTTCAGGATATACACGAAGGGGATTGTGGTAACCACACTAGGGGCTGGTCGTTATTCTCAAAAGTATTAAGAACAGGAGATTATTGGCCTACCATGAGGAAAGATGCTGCAGAATATGCTCGAAGGTGTGACGCATGTCAAAGACATAGTAATATACTACATCAGCCTGCTGAACCACTGTATCCTATTGTTTTGGTCAAAAATCACACAAGGATAATGCAACCAAATCTGATTTTGTGAGGTATGATGCTTGGTTAAATGTATCAATGACAAGTATATGAAATCAACGATGAACACCGAGATTTATACGAGGAAAAAGCCCTTGATCTTTAGAAGATCTTCGGCATAAAAAACCTCGGGTGATGGAAACTACTGATCACCAAATATATTGCAAAAACAATAGTGATCCTTGTACAACTTCGGAAGAAAACAAGCTCAATACAATGAATTTCTAGTGTAAGTGTGTGTTTTTGCTAAGTGTTTGCACAGAATTCGAGTGTTATGTGTTTTTTCTGTGGTATGTACGACTTGTGGCTCTAATGAGCTCATTTTCCCCTTAAAAGATAAGAAAATATCAAGAAACCAACTTTCCTAAAAAGGTGGAAATGGCCCATGTTCTCTAAAAACGGTTATTATTTCAACAAGCACGTGCCTATGAAGCATATTCCACGAGATTCCAGCAAAAACTAAGTCCATGTCGTCCATTACCTGCATATAAATGTTAAAAACGTGACAATTGTTAGAAATTATAAGTTCTGTTAAGGATCCTGATCATCAGACACGTGATCCTCAGACTCTGGATCCTCAGACTCTCTGCATCATCCATTAAGGATCCGTGATCCATGCCCAGACTCAGGACAGATGATCCTTAGCATAAAATTCATGCCCTAACAATTGCCCCCAATATGGCAGTGGTGATAAGGATTCACAGCTGTCATATTTCCGCCAGAAGCGGACTAGCCGTTGCTGCTGGTAACTAGTCATTACACTGCCTGTCGTCACTGATAAGATCTGCTATAATCATCATTGCAAAATATAGAGTTAGAGATAACTCCTCAAATGCCTTTACAGACAAGAAGAACCTTCTGTTTGTGGAGAATGAATCCTTCTACTCAGTTCGCTATTAACCTTCCTGCATTTTAATTTCTGCATAGACACTTTAACTGTTAGATAGCCTTATCCGGCCTGGGTAGATGGTCCACGTTTTTGCTGGTGAAATCCAGGCCAGATGATTTTGATACATAATAAATGGGTAATAACATTAAACTTATTTGGCTACATATGTTGTTGTTTCTTTCCTCTTTATTTTTTATGTATGCTTTCTATTTTCAAAGATATCATCGCCAAATAACTGGAAAGTTATTGGAAATCTGATGATAATGTTAAACTTTTAACAAAAAACTTGAAGTGTTGTGACAAATGTGGATCAATGATCCTTAACAAAAAAGGATAAGAGACAACTTACAGCTTAGAAAAAGTTAGAATATAACATACCAGAGAATCCAAGTTAGGATTCTATATCCTTGTAAATTATTGCTGAATAAGCAAACTATGAAAAGTAAAGCTTCTAGGATCAAGGATCCTTATCGTCAGAACTTGTATAACTTTAGAGCTCCAAGATCCTATAAGAAAAACAAACTTGGGACCAAGCCAAATAATTGGGAATGAACCCATAATAACTAGGGACAAGCCCAAATAAACTGGGGACAAGCCCAACAAACTGGGGACAAGCCCAAATAAACTGGGGACAAGCCCAACAAACTAGGGACAAGCCCAAATAAACTGGGGACAAGCCCAAATAAACTAGGGACAAGCCCAACAAACTAGGGACAAGCCCAAATAAACTAGGGACAAGCCCAAATAAATGGATGTAAACTGGGGTCAGGCCCAAATAAACTTGTCTAAACTGGAGTATGGCCCTCACTGGCGACTATCCAAACTTGAGCCACATGAAAATGCCGAAACCTTAGCTAACGTGAAAACGTTAGAAACCTTAGGAACGGATGTATGGTACGTCTACCATTATACGTAGGATCTTGAATACAGCCAGTACAATGAAATTGTCAGCCCTTAAAGCGGGTACTGGTCGCATTGCCTTGAACTGCACCAGGATCATCGTGCGCTACTGGCGAAACTGGGACAACCCAAACTGGGGACAAGCCCAAAACTGGGGACAAGCCTAAATAACTGGGGACAAGCCCAAATAACTGGGGACAAGCCCATAAACTTTGGAGAGTTGGCCAACCACTTTGATCTTCTGTAAAATGATAACAACTCTACAAAAGCTTAAACTTTGTGAAAATAGATGTTAACTGATTAACATCTTTAACTTATGATAAGTAATAAGTATAAAATGAACGAAAATGAAAATGAAAGTAATGTGTTACCAAATGTAGAATCATATATCCTTTGAGGATCCTGAATCCTTAATCAGAATACCGGTATCGCTGAGGATCCCTGATCCTTCTTACTTAAAGTATTTTTTGAGATGAACAGCATTCCAAGCTCTTGGTAGGAGATCACCATCCATTGTTAACAAATGATATGTCCCCTTTCCTGATTCAGCTTCAATTAGATAGGGGTCTTCTCACTTTGGTGCTAGCTTGCCATCAGAAGGATTCGTAGTGTTCTGGAATGCTTTCCTTAGCACAAAATCACCAACTTGAAATCTTCTAATCCTGACATTCATGTTGTATGCTCCAGCCATTCTTTGTTGATAACTGGCCATTTCCTTTTCTCTGACTATGAGCAAAAGCTTCTGCTTAGGATGCAGATGTTATGCTGGTTGGTGTAGAATATTACTGTGTCTTTGACAAGCATCACACTTCTTTGCATAATCCACAACATCCTTCTTCGTGGTAGGCCTACAGTATGTTGTTCTAAGGATCCTTGAGAATAGTGCTCTGCCCCCAGTGTGGTTTCCACAATCTCTTTCATGAAAGTCCTTTAGAACTTCTTGAATTTCTGGATCCTCGATGCACATTAGATATGGACCTGCAAGAGATCGTTTATATAACATGTTACTTAGTATTGTAAATTTAGATACCTTGACTTTGAAAGCCCTGGGGTTTTCTCCTGTAGGAATCTCTCCATGTTGGATATATCTCATGATTGGAAGGATCCATGATCTTGAATGAGATTGTGTATCATCACTAGGTATGATTGCAGAATCCTCTGCTATCTCCACAGCTATGTGATCCTCAGTAGCAGGGGTTAGGATATGGATAATAGGGATCTTGACATCCTCTGGAATCTTCAAGGATGATCCTAGATTAGCTAGAGCATCAGCTTCTGCATTTTCTTCCCTGGGTACCTGTGATAGACTGAAGAGAGCAAAAGAATCTACCAGTTTCCTGACTATTTCTAAGTACTTGATTAGCTTTTCACCTTTAATAGCATAAGAACCATTAAAGTAGTTAGTAAGTAATAGGGAATCTACGGATACTTGAAGATACCTGATCCTCATATTGTTAGCTAATTGCAAACCTGCTATCAAGGCCCCATACTCTGCCTCATGATTAGTGGTTTAGAATTCACATGCAATAGATTGGGTATAATGTCCCCCTGTGGCGATTTTAGTAGTGTGCTTAGTCTAGTTCCTTTAACATCTGAAGCTCCATCCATGAAGAGTGTCTAAGGATCCTTGGTCTTTTCAAGTTGTTGAACTTCTAATTCAGCTTCCCTTTGTAGATCACTACTGAAATCAGCCACAAAGTCAGCTAAGGCTTGGGACTTGATGGCAGTCCTGGGTTCATACTCAATGTCATATGCAATAAGCTTGATTGTCCACCTTGCCATTCTACCTGACATTTGAAGTTTCCTAAGAACATTCTTGATAGGAAGGTTAGTTTTCACAATAACAGCGTGAGTTTCGAAATAATGTATATGTTTAGCGGAAGCCATAATTAAATCAAGAATTAATTTCTCTAAATGAGAATACCTGGCCTCAGCATCAAGTAGAATTTTACTTACATAGTATACTGGATGTTGAGAGCCTTGATGATCCTTAACTAGGATCACACTTACTGCTTTAGCTGAAACAACTAAGTATAAGGATAATGATTCTCCATTTTCTGGTTTCATCAGGGCTGATGGTGAGGATAGATAATCCTTAAGAACCTTGAGTGCAGCTTCATGCTTATCAGTCCACTCAAACTTCCCTTGAGCAATTTGTCTACCTCTTCTTGGATAATGACATTCCTTTCAAGTGCAAACTTTCTCCTTTTTTGGTGTATTGGCTTGAAAGACCTGTCAATACCAAGTTTGTGAGTAATAACATTCTTAGATATACCTGTCATATCTTCATGTTTCCAGGAAAAGGTAGTTTTTCTCCTCTTGAGGAAGGATACCAAATCCTGTTCAATATTGCTAAGGATCCCTGATCCTATGAGTACTTTAGATTCAGGATCATGAGGATCCATAAGGATGTCTTTCACATCCTGTTCTCTTGCCTCATGCTGATCACATCCCATTGAGGGGGATTGCCTTCATATCGTGTATCCATGGCCTGCCAAAGATAACATTACAGCAAGATAAGCAATCAATAACATAGAATTCTTGAATAGAATTCACTCCCTCTATATAAATAGGAAGTTTAATGTCCCCCAATGTAATCTTTGTCTCTACAGTGAATCCCACAAGGATAGATGATCTTGGGACAATATCAGATATAAGGATGCTCATTATTTTGAGAACATCCAACTGGATTATGTTCACTGAGCTTCTCTCATCAATGAGAATCCTGCGAACAAAATGGTTAGATATAAATAATGTAATAACTACACCGTCATGATGAGGATCCTAAATGTCCGCACAGTTATCCTCATCATATGATATCACTTTCTGCTGGGTAAGGATGGAGGTCCGAACAGGTCTGCCCCCATTCTCCATCTTTGTTTCCTTTGCACATCTCTTAGCTGCTGAGAACATCCGGAGATGAAATGGATGATTTGAGTATCGCCTGGTGGAGGAGCTTTTTCAGGAACTTTCTCCAGATACTTGATCCTTAACTTTTTCCTTCCAAGCAATTCCTTCAAGTATCCTTTGCTTAAAAGATAACCTATCTCCTTCCTTAATGTTATGCACTCATCTGTGAGATGACCAAATTCCCCATGGTAAGCATACCATTTCGATTCGTCTTTGGTGGCAGGCGGTTTGTCATTCTTCCTTGGCCACCTAACCTTGTCACCTAAACTCTACATAGAAAGGATTAGTTCATTATTATTAGCAGAAAAACAATATTCAGAAATAGGAGGATAATCCTCATCATCTTCCTCTTGTTCCACAACATGCACATTCTGGTTGTCATGCTTGGAGTATTGCTTAGATCAGTTATCCTTGAGATAGGATCCTTATTTGTCTTGCTTTGAGGATCCTGACAATCTCTCGTGGATCCTTTTGTCATCCTCTAAACGGATGAACCTAAGGGCCCTGTTCCTTTCTTCATCTAGGTTCCTGCAAGGTGTCATGACAAGATCATCATAGAACTGAGAATCCTTAAGTAAACCCATTTTAAAAGCCTTTACAGTTGTGGCAATATCTAAGTTAGGGATTTCTAAGGATTCTCTGCTAAATTTAGTTATATAATCTCTAAGTGATTTATTATGACCTTGGGTGATCCTATATAAGTCACTAGTTAACCTTTCAAAAGTTCTACTATAGGAAATTTGACTATTGAACAAGTTAACTAAATTAGAAAATGAAGTAATATAGTAAGGAGGAAGACTCAGCAGCCATTTAAGAGCCGATCCTGTCAGTGTGGATCCGAAACCCTTGCATAGACATGCTTCTTTTAACCTCTCCGGGATGGGATTGATCTCCATCCTTTCTCTGTATTGAGCTACATGCTCTTCTGGATCCGTGAACCATCGTACAGCTTCATGGTTGGTATTTGAAGTCTCTTCGGTATCTCTGCATCACAAATAGGTGGTGCAAAACGAGATATCTTGTGGCTTCCATCTGGAATTTCAGGAATGGGCTTAACCACTCCTGGAACGCTGGATATCATATCCTTAAGCTTTTGTAATTCTCTGGCCATAGCTTGGTTGATACCTGTATCCTGCACAAAGCCATGGTTAGCATTGCAAAAATTATTCAAAGTGTTACCTCCTGAAGGATTCAAGTTTGGAATTCCAGATGTGAATCCATATTGACGGGATTCTGGCATAACCGAGGGACCAGGGGAAGCAATGGTCTGCATTAGTATGAAGTCTCCTAGATGAACATCTGAACTTCCGGGTTGCACACTCCTTAAGTATCCTTGATCCTGGAAGATGTTGGATCCTTGATGTGCTGTGAATGAAGGTCTTGAAGGATAATCCATGGATCCGAAAACCTGAGATGAGGATCCTTGAACCTGAAAGGAGGATCCTAGAACCTGAGAGGAGGATCCTTGAACCTGAGAGGATCCCTGAACCTGAGAGGATCCTTGAACCTGAGAGGATTCTTGAACCTGAGAGGATTCCTGAACCTGAAAGGATCCTTGAACCTGAGATGATCCTTGAACCTGAGAGGATCCTTGAACCTGAGAGGATCCTTGAACCTGAGAGGATCCTTGAACCTGAGAGGAGCATCCTTGAACCTGAGAGGATCCTTGAACCTGAGAAGATCCTTGAATCAGCTACGTCCCCATGCATCCTCCTAAACTGGTGAAGAATCCCTGATGCTGAAATGAGGATCCTGAAGGTTGGAAAGAGGATCCTTGAGCCTGAGACATTGCCGATGATCCAGAATGTATTCCTATTGATCCACCCTAGTATTGGACATGTGGAGCTGCAAAGTGCTGGGAAGTTATGACCGAAGTTTCGAAATTTAGCGACCTCGACATCAAAGGAAAGTGATCCTCTGCTGATTTTCTTAATTTCTTGATTTCATCAATTTCCTGAAGGATCCTGCCATTAGTTTTGTCCTGCTGCTGCATGTGATCCTTCATCTGCAAAATCAAAGCATAAAGATCACTGTTAGTAAGTGTAGAGTGTTAGGGCTAGATTTTTATGACCTATGATCCTTACATGTGATCCTAACAAGTGATCCTTACTTCTTTGGCAGATAGTGATCCTCAGAGGAGCTCCAGGATCAGGATCACGGATCATCCTAAGGATCCTCACACTAACGATTGTTCTCTTTGGATTAAATGTTGTTTTGCAGGAATTACTAGTTGGACTTGGTCTTAGCAACGTAAACAAGGAATCTATCACGCTAATTTTGCACATGCATAATCAAAGATGGACGTTATGAAGAATATGGAAACTCAGCACAATTCAAGGGCGATTATTTAGGCTAAATTTACTTCTATTTCTAAAGGGGGAACGAGCTAGTAGTAAGGTGATTTGCCTAAAATAGAACCACACACACTTGTATAAAAGGCACTCTTGAACATTCGGAAGGGACGACACATTTCTCACACGCTTTAGCATACGATACTATAGTGATCCTTGTACCTAGCTCGTTACCATCCAAAGTTGTAACCATTATTTGTTATATTGAAGTTTGGTGATCGGTAGTTTCCATCACCCGAGGTTTTTATGCCGGAGATCATTGATCAAGGGCTTTTTCCTCGTATAAATCCTTGTGTCACATATGCATTTTACATTTGAGTGATCCTTCACTTTGTTCATCATACCAAGCATCATTCCCCGTTTACATAAAGTTTGGTTGCATTATCTCTAAGTGATTTTTGACCAAAACAGTTTGGCGCCCACCGTGGGGCAATTGGTGCTTCATTCATAAGATAATTTTTCTGTTGGTGATCATTCCGGAAGTGTTGCATGGCTTCATCGTTGAAGAATACTTCCACATCAATGTCTGCAGTCAATTCATCTAATGGCATTCCACCTTTGCCTCCACCACCAGCTGGATCTCAGAAAAATGTTGAGAAGAGACCAACTCCTATCTCCTCTAAACCATCATCTTCTGCTCTAACTTCTTCTGTTCCCAGTACTAGTGATATATTTACTTTGATTTTGCAGATGAGGGATCGTATGCAGCAGCAGGATGAAACTAATGACAGGATCCTCAAGGAAATCGGAGATCTCAAAAGGCAAAAGAAAACGACAGAGGATCATTCCCCACTAATGCCCAAATCTTTAAATTTTGATACTTTGATGATTACTTCTCAGCCATCAGAGGCCCTAGACATTCAACATATGGGTGGATTAAGAGGAGTGCATTTCGGCCCAGCAGCAATGACTTAGGCATCAGGATCATATTTCCAACCGGCAGGATCTTACACTCAGCATATGGGATCCTTCATGAGCTTAGGATCCTCCTTTGTTCCAGGATCATCCCAGATTCAAGGATCCTCCTTTGTTCCAGGATCATCCCAGGTTCAAGGATCCTCCTTTGTTCCAGGAGCATCCCAGGTTAAAGGATCCCCTCAGATACCAGGATCCTTGAAGAATTTGCAAACAGGAAGTCCAGATGTCCATCAAGGAGATTTTATTCCAATGCAAACCATTGCTTCCACTGGTCCCTCCATCACCCCAGAATCCCTGCAACATGGATTCACATCCAATGTTCCTAATTTGAACCCGATGGGAGGTAACACTTTTAATAATTCTTATACCACTAACCATGGATTCATGCAGGATACAGGTATCAATCATGCTATGGCCAGAGAACTACAAAAACTGAAGGATATGATATCAAGTGTTCCAGGGGTAGTCAAACCTATCCCGGAGATTGCAGATGGAAGCCATAAGGTATCTCGTTTTGCACCGCCAATCTGTGATGCTGAGATACCCAAAAGATTCCATATCCCTACCATGAAGCTGTATGATGGTACAACGGATCATGAGGAACACATAGCACAATACAGGGAGAGGATGGAGATCAATCCTATTCCAGAAAGGTTAAAGGAAGCATGCTTGTGCAAGGGATTTGGATCCACTCTTACTGGATCAGCTCTTAAATTGCTGCTAAGTCTTCCCCCATACTCTATTACTTCATTCGCTAATTTAGTTAACTTATTCAATAATCAATTTTCTTGTAGTAGAAAATTTGAACGATTGACTAGCGATTTATATAGGATAACTCAGGGTCATAATGAATCATTAAGGGATTATATAACCAAGTTTAGTAAAGAATCCTTGGATATTCCTAACTTGGATGTGGCCACAGCTGTTGAGGCCTTCAAGATGGGTTTACTTAAGGATTCATTGTTCTATGATGATCTTGTTATGACACCATGCAGGAACCTAGACGAAGTAAGAACTCGGGCACTCAGGTTCATCCGGTTAGAGGATGACAAGAGGAACCAGGAGAGACAAGTAGGATCCTCAAAACAAGAAAAGCAAAGGACTCAGGATCCTGAAAGGATCCCTGAGAAAGCTCCAGCTCCTCCGGCAGATGCACAAGTGATCAACTTTATTTCTGGAGGATCAGACATCTGTGGTACATCCTTCTCAACAGCTAAAAGGCATGCAAAGGAAGCTAAAATGGATAACGAAGAAAGACCTATTCGAACATCAAGTGTCTCGGAAGGAAGAGTGATAACCTTTGATGAAGATGATCGAGTTGACATCCAGGATCCTCATCATGATAGTTTAGTTATTACTCTCTTTATTTCTAACCACTTTGTCCGCAGGATCCTTATTGACGGAGGAAGTTCGGTAAACATTATCCAGCTTGATGTTCTGAAGAAAATGGGTATCCCTGAATCAGATATCACACCAAGATCCTCCGTACTCGTGGGATTTAGTGGCGAAACTAAGAAAACCCTGGGGGACATCAAACTCCCAATTTACGTGGAAGGGTTACATAATTATCAGAAATTTTGTGTTATTGACTGTTTGTCTTGTTGTAATGTTATCCTTGGCAGGTCCTGGATAAACGATATGAAGGCAGTCCCATCCACCTACCATCAATGTGTGAAGCTCCCTAGCCCATGGGGAATAATCAAGATCGATAGTGATCAACAGGAGGCTAAGGATTGTTACACCTCATCAATGAAACCAGCCTCGAAACCAAGGGAGCAATAGCAATTAAAGTATCCTCCAAGGGGTGTCTTGGAGGCAAGAGAGCAGGATGTGGATGAAATCCTCTTGGATCCTGATGATCCTAAATCCAAAATCTACATAGGATCAGGGATCCTTGGCAAAATGAAGGAAGACATTGTATCCTTCCTCAAAAGAAGAAAATCTACCTTTGCATGGAAACACGAGGATATGACAGGTATATCTAAGGATATTATCACTCATAAACTTGGCATTGACGGGTCGGTTAAACCAGTCCATCAAAAAAGGAGGAAGTTTGCACCAAAAAGAAATGCCATTATCCAGGAAGAGGTAGAAAGATTACTACGAGCAGGTATGATTAGAGAAGTAAAGTATCCAAAATGGCTAGCCAATGTGGTTGTTCTTCAAAAGAAAAATGGAAAGTGGAGGGTATGTGTCGATTTCACTGATTTGAATAAGGCATGTCCCAAGGATCCTTTCCCATTACCCCACATTGACTCCATGGTGGATGCAACGGCGGGTCATGAACTGTTAACCTTTATGGATGCATCGTCTGGATTCCAACAAATTCAGATGGAAGCGTCTGACCAAGAGGATACGGCTTTTATGACCCCAACCGGTTTATATTGTTATATTGCTAT
The DNA here is from genome assembly GCF_002127325.2 of Helianthus annuus. Lineage (NCBI taxonomy): Eukaryota > Viridiplantae > Streptophyta > Magnoliopsida > Asterales > Asteraceae > Helianthus > Helianthus annuus. The sequence goes on from NC_035440.2 coordinate 141,466,473, forward strand.
GCCTTTTGGATTAAGAAATGCAGGTGCAACATATCAAAGGCTGGTAAATATGATGTTCAAAGATCAAATTGGACAAACTATGGAAGTGTACATAGACGATATGGTGGTGAAATCCAAAAAAGCTGAGGATCACCTAAGGGACTTGGAGGAAGCATTTGATATCCTTGATAACTATAATATGAAGCTTAATCCTTCAAAATGTCACTTTGGTGTTAAAGCAGGAAAATTCTTAGGATATATGGTAACCCAGAGGGGCATTGAAGCAAGCCCGGAACACATCAAAGCATTGGTGAATATCAAATCCCCTGCCAACGCTATGGATGTGCAAAGGCTAACAGGCAGAATAGCAGCTCTAAACAGATTCATATCCAAATCCTCAGAAAAGTGTAAAGAATTCTATGACATCCTAAGAAAGAACAAGAAATTCGAATGGACTGAAAAGCATGAGAATGCTTTACAAGCCCTAAAAGAATACATGTCCTCAGCCCCAGCATTGATGAAACAAGAAAAAGGAGATGTGTTATCCTTATACCTTGCGGTATCCTCAAAAGCAGTAAGTGCAATCCTTGTTAAGGATCATGAAGGTACACAATATCCTGTCTATTATGTAAGTAAGAGTTTACTTGACGCTGAATCCAGGTATTCACACCTTGAAAAACTTATTCTTGCACTGATTATGGCATCTACTAAACTAAGACATTATTTTGAAACACATGTTATTGTTGTTAGAACTAATTTCCCAATTAAGAATGTCCTCAGGAAACCAGAGCTGTCCGGAAGAATGGCTAAGTGGGCAGTAAAGCTTAGCGCCCATGATATAAGATATGAACCCAGAACAGCCATCAAATCCCAAGCATTAGCAGACTTTGTGGCTGATTTCAGTAGTGATTTACAAAAGGAAGCCGAATTGGAAGTCCAGCAGCTGGATGAAACTAAGGATCCTTGGATGCTACATACTGACGGATCCTCAAATGTCAAAGGCACGGGGCTTGATATACTACTAAAATCGCCACAGGGGGACATAATACCCCATTCCATAGCTTGTGAGTTCCAAGCAACTAATAATGAGGCTGAATATGAAGCCTTAATCGCTGGTTTACAAATCGCTAAACATATGAGGATCAGGTATCTTGAGGTATACGTGGATTCATTGTTAATTACCAATCACTTTAATGGATCCTATGCTGTTAAAGGTGAAAACTAACCAAATATTTAGAGATAGTCAAAGAATTGGCACTCTCCTTTGTTTCCTTCAGTTTGACACAGGTACCAAGGGAGGAAAATACAGAAGCTGATGCATTGGCCAATCTAGGATCATCTTTGAAGATCCCAGAGGATATAAGTATCCCCATCATCTATATCCTGGCTCCTGCTATTGAAACTCAGGTGGCCATGGAAATAGAAGAGGATACTGCAATGGTCCCTAGTGAGGATCCTCAATCTTATTCAGGATCATGGATCTCACCAATCATGAGATACTTACAACACGGGGAGATTCCTATGGGAGAAAATCCTAGGGCTTTCAGGATTAAGGTATCTCAATTCACAATCTTAAATAATGTGCTATATAAGCGATCTCTTGCAGGACCATATTTAAGATGTATCGAGGATCCTGAAGTTCAAGAAGTGTTAAAAGACTTCCATGAAGGAGATTGTGGAAACCACACTGGGGGCAGGGCATTGTTCTCAAGGATCTTAAGGACAGGATACTACTGGCCAACTATGAAAAGGGATGCTGTGGAGTATGCTAAGAAGTGTGATCCTTGTCAAAGACACAGCAATATCCTTCATCAGCCGGCTGAATTTCTACATCCTATACCATCCTCCTGGCCATTCATGAGATGGGGGATGGATATAGTTGGCAAGCTCCCTAAGGCACCTGGTGGAAAAGTATTCATGCTTGCTATGACTGACTACTTCTCCAAGTGGATAGAGGCTGAAGCTTTTGCCCAAGTCAGAGAAAAGGAAGTTATATCCTTTATTAAGAGAAACGTTATAACTAGATTTGGCATTCCTTCTGAAATCGTATGTGATAATGGTTCCCAATTTATTGGGAGCAGGACTACCAACTTTTGTGACAGTTGGGGGATTAAGATGATAACATCAACACCAGTCCACCCACAAGCCAATGGTCAAGCAGAATCATCCAACAAGATCATCATCAACAATCTGAAGAAGAAACTTGGATCCAAGAAGGGGAAATGGGCAGAGGAATTGCCTTATGTGCTTTGGGCTGATAGGACAACTCCCAAGAATGCTACTGGTCAAACACCCTTCTCTTTGGTGTTTGGGGCAGAATCAGTGATCCCAAAAGAAATGGTGGTTCCAACTGCTAGAACAAGTACCCGTGATCCTGAGAATGATGCAAACCTAGCTCAAGACTTGGATACTATTGAAGAAATCAGGGATCTGGCTAGGATAAGGATGGCTAGCTACCAACAAAGAATGGCTGGTGCTTACAACAAAAATGTCAGGATAAGGAAATTCCAAGTTGGGGATATGGTCTAGAGAAAAGCATTCCAAAATACCATCAATCATGCTGATGGGAAATTGGCACCAAAATGGGAAGGCCCTTACTTGATTGAAGCCGAAGCAGGAAAGGGGGCATATAGATTGCTAACCATGGAAGGAAATTTGTTACCAAGAGCCTGGAATGCTGTTCACTTAAAGAAATATTTCATGTGAAGCAGGATCCTTCTGGCATGAGTGATCCTTACATTGGAAGTATCCTTCAAGGATCCCTGAAGGATCAATGATCCTTACTCTGGTAATGTCCTAAGCTCGAACTCTTATTTACATATCTTCTTATTTAAGGATAAGGATCATGTATCCTTCATCCTTCTCTCATGAGATTTTGAGTTCTGATAAGTCCAGGTATCCTTAGCATAATGTCAACAATCTTCAGAAGCAACTCAGATCCTTGGGCTTGTCCCCAGTTATCCTTGGGCTTGTCCCCAGTTTTCGCCTGTAGCGCACAATGATCCTGGTATAGTTCACGTCTTTGGGACCAGTACTCGCTTTAGGGGCTGATAACCTCATCGTACTGGCTATACCTAGGATCCTACGTATAATGGTAGACGTACCATACATCCGTTCCTAAGGTTTCTAACGTTTTCACGTTAGCTAAGGTTTTGGCATTTTCATGTCACTAAGTTTGGATAGTCACCAGTGAGGGCTATACTCCAGTTTACATACGATCCTTGGGCTTGTCCCCAGTTATCCTTTGGGCTTGTCCCCAGTTATCCTTTGGGCTTGTCCCCAGTGATCCTTTGGGCTTGTCCCCAGTTATCCTTTGGGCTTGTCCCCAGTTACTAACTTATCTTTTATATTGGCTTAGTCCCAAGTTGCGTTCTACTTTTCAGGTTTTCAAAGTTAAACAATTAAGGATCTTTAATCCTTATTATCCATTAAAGTTTCACTTATGGTTATCCTGATTAAAGGTTAGGATCCTAACTTGGATCCTCGGGTATGATCCTCAACTATCTTCAATTTCATTCATTAATTGTTTGAATAACCCTTAGACTTTGACAACTAAACCTATGATCCTTAAAATAAACTACTTTGAAAATTTTCGATTATAGGATATTTGATCCAGGATCATATCCTAAATTTCTTAAACATAATTTGCTTAACCTTTCTCACTCAGGCAAATATATTGGAAATTAAAAGGATAACAACACAAGATAAGCCAAAAAGATTAGAGTTATTTTATTAACAAAGGTTTAAAACCCTTCATAAGTTGTCAAAATTGCCAACCCACGTTTCTACCAGCAAAACGTGGCCCGTCCACATGGGTTGGCAAAGGGTGTCCATTGTTTGTGCGGTCATAGCATGCAGGAAATTAAAAGGCGGCAGGATCACAATGGCTTCTACCCCAAACAGAGGATCCCTCCACCATGTGTAATCCTACCTGTTGTCTGAAGGATCCTGGATCCTCAACCCTAAACCTATTGTTCGAAGTTACAGACCATAATTGTTTAAAAAACATCAACAAACAAAAAAAAATTGGGCTCCGGCTATGTCTAGAAGTTTCCTTCATCGCCCAATCCTGCAGCTCAAGCCTTCGCTGCACCATCACCACCAGCCCCACTTGCCTCTCCACCCTGATCCTTGCCAACATCACCACCCTCAAGCATCGGGACCTCCTCAGCCTCTTCATCATCCTCCAACTCTGCCAGCCTCGCCTTCCAGCCCTCAACGTCCCATGTGCTCTTGTCGAAGGCAGGATCCTGAGCCTCCGCAGCCATCTGCAGCTGGACCTTATACATGGTTATCGCAGCAGAGACCTTGGCATCCTGGGTGATCTCATGCTTCTCATAATCAAAATTGATCCGCATCCTGGCAGCTTTATCCTTGGTGGCCCGGAGCTCCTTCTCAAGATCAGCTATCTTAAGATCCTTCAGCACACCCATCTGTTGGAGGTCAGCAATTTGGCGGTCTTGATCCTCGACGTGGCCAACATAAGTCTCTATCTCAGCAAATTTCTGCAAGGAAAACAAGGCATAACGTCAGAAACAAGTGATCCTCAAAACTGTCAGGATAACAAACAGGGGCAGTGATCCTTACCTCGTTGAAGTAGTCCAGAAACTGTTGGCGGAGCAGGGGCAAACCTTGTAGATCCTCAGGGGCCTTTCTCTTCTTTTCTTTACCCCTAATAGGTGCTTTAGGGGCTGAAGCAGTTGGGCTAGCAGCAGGAGTCTTCTTCCTTGCAGACTTGACATTAGCAAGATCATCAATACCGAACTTTGAAGCAGACTTAGAGGATTTTCCAGCACCTACACAACCAAAATAAGATAAGTATTCTAATTAAACTTGAAAATCCTACATAGAATTACTTTTTAAATGAGGATACTTACTTGACATTGTGACAGAGGCAGAGGATACTTCTTGAGAATCCTGGGTAGCAACCTGGAAAGTTCTTGTCTCCGGATCAAGCTTCTTAAAGGCCAAAAGTCTCTCTTTTGCAGCAGGTGTCAACTTCAGATGAGAGATGGAGATAGCTGCACAAAAAATAACAGAACATCAGTAATCCTTATGCTAAAAGAAAGGTCCTACGGTGATCCTTCCAAGATCCTCTATCCTACCATGAGTAGCCCACTCCTTGGGCAAATCCTTCCCATCAGGGATGGTATCTCTCCTAACAAAAAAGAACCGTCGCTTCCAGTTCGTGTCGTTCTTGGTAACTTTGAAGACAGGATGATCCTCTCCAGCTTTTCGCTTAAACAAGTATCGGTGGGATCCGAAAGTGGTAAGATCATACATCTCAGCCAACTCCGCCATGCCAAGGTCAATACCCTCTTGCCCAATGATCCTTTCAAGGGTGTATAACACCCTCCAGATCATCGGCATAGCCTGGATATAGCTGATGCCGGTAAGGGAGAAGAAAGATTGGGTGAATTGGGGAAAAGGATACGAATATCCTATCAAGAAAGGAGTGACCGGGAAAGCTACCCAAGTCTCAGAAATATAATCGCTCAGAGCGGTAGGGTCAAAAGATTTAAAGAGGGTGTTCGCCGGAAAACAATGACGGATTTTGTCAATGTAAGGATCAGTAAAACAACACCTCTCAGTGGGAGAATCCTTGATGATCCCTTGACTCTTCAAGGGACTGTTCTTCTTAGGATCCTTGTGTGGGGAGTTCCGGAGCAACATTTTTTCAAGACGATGGAAAGAAAAAGAAAAACAGAGCAAGCAAGATTAAGGTATCTCAATTCACAATCTTAAATAATGTGCTATATAAGCGATCTCTTGCAGGACCATATTTAAGATGTATCGAGGATCCTGAAGTTCAAGAAGTGTTAAAAGACTTCCATGAAGGAGATTGTGGAAACCACACTGGGGGCAGGGCATTGTTCTCAAGGATCTTAAGGACAGGATACTACTGGCCAACTATGAAAAGGGATGCTGTGGAGTATGCTAAGAAGTGTGATCCTTGTCAAAGACACAGCAATATCCTTCATCAGCCGGCTGAATTTCTACATCCTATACCATCCTCCTGGCCATTCATGAGATGGGGGATGGATATAGTTGGCAAGCTCCCTAAGGCACCTGGTGGAAAAGTATTCATGCTTGCTATGACTGACTACTTCTCCAAGTGGATAGAGGCTGAAGCTTTTGCCCAAGTCAGAGAAAAGGAAGTTATATCCTTTATTAAGAGAAACGTTATAACTAGATTTGGCATTCCTTCTGAAATCGTATGTGATAATGGTTCCCAATTTATTGGGAGCAGGACTACCAACTTTTGTGACAGTTGGGGGATTAAGATGATAACATCAACACCAGTCCACCCACAAGCCAATGGTCAAGCAGAATCATCCAACAAGATCATCATCAACAATCTGAAGAAGAAACTTGGATCCAAGAAGGGGAAATGGGCAGAGGAATTGCCTTATGTGCTTTGGGCTGATAGGACAACTCCCAAGAATGCTACTGGTCAAACACCCTTCTCTTTGGTGTTTGGGGCAGAATCAGTGATCCCAAAAGAAATGGTGGTTCCAACTGCTAGAACAAGTACCCGTGATCCTGAGAATGATGCAAACCTAGCTCAAGACTTGGATACTATTGAAGAAATCAGGGATCTGGCTAGGATAAGGATGGCTAGCTACCAACAAAGAATGGCTGGTGCTTACAACAAAAATGTCAGGATAAGGAAATTCCAAGTTGGGGATATGGTCTAGAGAAAAGCATTCCAAAATACCATCAATCATGCTGATGGGAAATTGGCACCAAAATGGGAAGGCCCTTACTTGATTGAAGCCGAAGCAGGAAAGGGGGCATATAGATTGCTAACCATGGAAGGAAATTTGTTACCAAGAGCCTGGAATGCTGTTCACTTAAAGAAATATTTCATGTGAAGCAGGATCCTTCTGGCATGAGTGATCCTTACATTGGAAGTATCCTTCAAGGATCCCTGAAGGATCAATGATCCTTACTCTGGTAATGTCCTAAGCTCGAACTCTTATTTACATATCTTCTTATTTAAGGATAAGGATCATGTATCCTTCATCCTTCTCTCATGAGATTTTGAGTTCTGATAAGTCCAGGTATCCTTAGCATAATGTCAACAATCTTCAGAAGCAACTCAGATCCTTGGGCTTGTCCCCAGTTATCCTTGGGCTTGTCCCCAGTTTTCGCCTGTAGCGCACAATGATCCTGGTATAGTTCACGTCTTTGGGACCAGTACTCGCTTTAGGGGCTGATAACCTCATCGTACTGGCTATACCTAGGATCCTACGTATAATGGTAGACGTACCATACATCCGTTCCTAAGGTTTCTAACGTTTTCACGTTAGCTAAGGTTTTGGCATTTTCATGTCACTAAGTTTGGATAGTCACCAGTGAGGGCTATACTCCAGTTTACATACGATCCTTGGGCTTGTCCCCAGTTATCCTTTGGGCTTGTCCCCAGTTATCCTTTGGGCTTGTCCCCAGTGATCCTTTGGGCTTGTCCCCAGTTATCCTTTGGGCTTGTCCCCAGTTACTAACTTATCTTTTATATTGGCTTAGTCCCAAGTTGCGTTCTACTTTTCAGGTTTTCAAAGTTAAACAATTAAGGATCTTTAATCCTTATTATCCATTAAAGTTTCACTTATGGTTATCCTGATTAAAGGTTAGGATCCTAACTTGGATCCTCGGGTATGATCCTCAACTATCTTCAATTTCATTCATTAATTGTTTGAATAACCCTTAGACTTTGACAACTAAACCTATGATCCTTAAAATAAACTACTTTGAAAATTTTCGATTATAGGATATTTGATCCAGGATCATATCCTAAATTTCTTAAACATAATTTGCTTAACCTTTCTCACTCAGGCAAATATATTGGAAATTAAAAGGATAACAACACAAGATAAGCCAAAAAGATTAGAGTTATTTTATTAACAAAGGTTTAAAACCCTTCATAAGTTGTCAAAATTGCCAACCCACGTTTCTACCAGCAAAACGTGGCCCGTCCACATGGGTTGGCAAAGGGTGTCCATTGTTTGTGCGGTCATAGCATGCAGGAAATTAAAAGGCGGCAGGATCACAATGGCTTCTACCCCAAACAGAGGATCCCTCCACCATGTGTAATCCTACCTGTTGTCTGAAGGATCCTGGATCCTCAACCCTAAACCTATTGTTCGAAGTTACAGACCATAATTGTTTAAAAAACATCAACAAACAAAAAAAAAAAATTGGGCTCCGGCTATGTCTAGAAGTTTCCTTCATCGCCCAATCCTGCAGCTCAAGCCTTCGCTGCACCATCACCACCAGCCCCACTTGCCTCTCCACCCTGATCCTTGCCAACATCACCACCCTCAAGCATCGGGACCTCCTCAGCCTCTTCATCATCCTCCAACTCTGTCAGCCTCGCCTTCCAGCCCTCAACGTCCCATGTGCTCTTGTCGAAGGCAGGATCCTGAGCCTCCGCAGCCATCTGCAGCTGGACCTTATACATGGTTATCGCAGCAGAGACCTTGGCATCCTGGGTGATCTCATGCTTCTCATAATCAAAATTGATCCGCATCCTGGCAGCTTTATCCTTGGTGGCCCGGAGCTCCTTCTCAAGATCAGCTATCTTAAGATCCTTCAGCACACCCATCTGTTGGAGGTCAGCAATTTGGCGGTCTTGATCCTCGACGTGGCCAACATAAGTCTCTATCTCAGCAAATTTCTGCAAGGAAAACAAGGCATAACGTCAGAAACAAGTGATCCTCAAAACTGTCAGGATAACAAACAGGGGCAGTGATCCTTACCTCGTTGAAGTAGTCCAGAAACTGTTGGCGGAGCAGGGGCAAACCTTGTAGATCCTCAGGGGCCTTTCTCTTCTTTTCTTTACCCCTAATAGGTGCTTTAGGGGCTGAAGCAGTTGGGCTAGCAGCAGGAGTCTTCTTCCTTGCAGACTTGACATTAGCAAGATCATCAATACCGAACTTTGAAGCAGACTTAGAGGATTTTCCAGCACCTACACAACCAAAATAAGATAAGTATTCTAATTAAACTTGAAAATCCTACATAGAATTACTTTTTAAATGAGGATACTTACTTGACATTGTGACAGAGGCAGAGGATACTTCTTGAGAATCCTGGGTAGCAACCTGGAAAGTTCTTGTCTCCGGATCAAGCTTCTTAAAGGCCAAAAGTCTCTCTTTTGCAGCAGGTGTCAACTTCAGATGAGAGATGGAGATAGCTGCACAAAAAATAACAGAACATCAGTAATCCTTATGCTAAAAGAAAGGTCCTACGGTGATCCTTCCAAGATCCTCTATCCTACCATGAGTAGCCCACTCCTTGGGCAAATCCTTCCCATCAGGGATGGTATCTCTCCTAACAAAAAAGAACCGTCGCTTCCAGTTCGTGTCGTTCTTGGTAACTTTGAAGACAGGATGATCCTCTCCAGCTTTTCGCTTAAACAAGTATCGGTGGGATCCGAAAGTGGTAAGATCATACATCTCAGCCAACTCCGCCATGCCAAGGTCAATACCCTCTTGCCCAATGATCCTTTCAAGGGTGTATAACACCCTCCAGATCATCGGCATAGCCTGGATATAGCTGATGCCGGTAAGGGAGAAGAAAGATTGGGTGAATTGGGGAAAAGGATACGAATATCCTATCAAGAAAGGAGTGACCGGGAAAGCTACCCAAGTCTCAGAAATATAATCGCTCAGAGCGGTAGGGTCAAAAGATTTAAAGAGGGTGTTCGCCGGAAAACAATGACGGATTTTGTCAATGTAAGGATCAGTAAAACAACACCTCTCAGTGGGAGAATCCTTGATGATCCCTTGACTCTTCAAGGGACTGTTCTTCTTAGGATCCTTGTGTGGGGAGTTCCGGAGCAACATTTTTTCAAGACGATGGAAAGAAAAAGAAAAACAGAGCAAGCAAGATAGAAGGAGAAGGGGAATACCTGTTCAATCCTCTGATCGCGGTTATAAAGGGAAGAGTTCTCGAATTTAAATGCAAACGATCCTATCCCTATTTCTATTTATAATGATGATTTGTGCAGGGCTGTCATCTCCATGACGTCAGATCGCAACGGATAGTTCATTCTTAACGGCTATATATCCGTTGAGTTAGTTAGAGATAAGATTCAGCAAAATATAACTCGTTTATATTACATAAATACTCCTTATATTTTGGGGGCAATTGTTAGGGCTGGATTTTTATGACCTATGATCCTTACATGTGATCCTAACAAGTGATCCTTACTTCTTTGGCAGATAGTGATCCTCAGAGGAGCTCCAGGATCAGGATCATGGATCATCCTAAGGATCCTCACACTAACGATTGTTCTCTTTGGATTAAATGTTGTTTTGCAGGAATTACTAGTTGGACTTGGTCTTAGCAACGTAAACAAGGAATCTATCACGCTAATTTTGCACATGCATAATCAAAGATGGACGTTATGAAGAATATGGAAACTCAGCACAATTCAAGGGCGATTATTTAGGCTAAATTTACTTCTATTTCTAAAGGGGTAACGAGCTAGTAGTTAGGTGATTTGCCTAAAATAGAACCACACACACTTGTATAAAAGGCACTCTTGAACATTCGGAAGGGACGACACATTTCTCACACGCTTTAGCATACGATACTATAGTGATCCTTGTACCTAGCTCGTTACCATCCAAAGTTGTAACCATTATTTGTTATATTGAAGTTTGGTGATCGGTAGTTTCCATCACCCGAGGTTTTTTATGCCGGAGATCATTGATCAAGGGCTTTTTCCTCGTATAAATCCTTGTGCCACTTATGCATTTTACATTTGAGTGATCCTTCACTTTGTTCATCATACCAAGCATCATTCCCCGTTTACATAAAGTTTGGTTGCATTATCTCAAAGTGATTTTTGACCAAAACATAGAGGAAGAAAAAACAATTGGTTTTGTGAAAACGGGGGTTGTCTTCTTCGGAGAATTCTCAGCATTCTTCTAGAATGCAGGGATAAGATGATGCAATGGGGGAATACCCTGTGATGAGGTAACCGCTGACATGGAACTTGAAGAAGTTTTTTCTTGAGCAGCCATGTGGTTGAAGGTAATGAACCGAAATGGATGAAATGAACAAAATTTCTCAGAATTGAAGCACCAATTGCCCCATGGTAGGCGCCAAACTGTTTTGGTCAAAAATCACACAAGGATAATGCAACCAAATCTGACTTGTGAGGTATGATGCTTGGTTAATTGTATCAACGACAAGTATATGAAATCACCGATGAACACCGAGATTTATACGAGGAAAAAGCCCTTGATCTTTAGAAGATCTCCGGCATAAAAAACCTCGGGTGATGGAAACTACCGATCACCAAATATATTGCAAAAACAATAGTGATCCTTGTACAACTTCGGAAGAAAACAAGCACAATACAATGAATTTCTAGTGTAAGTGTGTGTTTTTGCTAAGTGTTTGCAGAGAATTCGAGTGTTATGTGTTTTTCTGTGGTGTGTACGACTGGTGCCTCTAATGAGCTCATTTTCCTCTTAAAGGATAAGAAAATATCAAGAAACCAACTTTCCTAAAATGGTGGAAATGGCCCATGTTCTCCAAAAACGGTTATTTTTTCAACAAGCACGTGCCTATGAAGCATATTCCACGAGATTCCAGCAAAAACTAAGTCCATGTCGTCCATTACCTGCATATAAATGTTAAAAACGTGACAATTGTTAGAAATTATAAGTTCTGTTAAGGATCCTGCTCCTCAGACTCGTGATCCTCAGACTCTGGATCCTCAGACTCTCTACATCATCCATTAAGGATCCGTGATCCATGCCCAGACTCAGGACAGATGATCCTTAGCATAAAATTCATGCCCTGACACCTATCGTTTCCCCTTAGCCGTTTATGAAATGGGGAATGCATATAGTAGGAAAATTTCTAAAGGCTCCAGGAGGAAAGGTCTTCATGTTGGAAATGACTGATTATTTCTCTAAGTGGGTTGAAGCTGAAGCATTTGTTCAAGTTAGAGATCAAGAAGTGGTATCCTTCATAAAAAGGAATATCCTAACTAGGTTTGGTGTACCAGCTGAAATAATTTGTGACAATGGATCTCAATTCATAAGCAAAAGGACTACTGACTTTTGCAAGAGTTGGGGAATCAAAATGATCACATCCACACCAGTACACCCTCAAGCAAACGGACAAGCAGAATCCTCAAACAAGATAATTGTCAACAACCTGAAAAAGAGACTGGGAGCTAAAAAAGGAAGATGGGCAGAAGAACTACCCTTTGTTTTATGGGCTGATAGAACAACGGTAAAAAGTGCAACTAGCCAAACCCCATTTTCCTTGGTATTTGGTGCAGAGGCGGTGATCCCGACAGAAATGGTAATACCTACAGCAAGATCCAACCTCTGGGATCCTGAGCAGAATCCTGAAGTCCTATGCCAGGAATTGGATACTGTTGATGAGACAAGAGACGCAACAAGGGTAAGGATGGCAGCATATCAACAGAGGATATCTAAAGCATATAACAAGAATATGAGGACTAGAATGTTCCAGGTTGGAGATTGGGTATTAAAAAAGCTTTTCAAAATACTACTAATCCTGCTGATGGAAAGTTGGCCCCGAAATGGGAAGGACCCTATGAAATTGTATCAGAATCAGGAAAAGGAGCATACCGACTCAAGAATATGCAGGGGGATATGCTACCAAGATCCTGGAATGCTATACATCTAAAGTTTTATTTCAAGTGAGTTTGGAATTTAAATTCTAACTCAGGATGGTATGGATTCTATCTCTTTTATTTTAATGTTGTTTATTCTTTTAACCCATTACTAACTTAAGCATCGGAGGGGTGTTAGCCAGGCTGACACCCACCTTAGTTTACAGTTGTTTTGCAGTATATGCTTTGGGATATAGCTGCAGGATACACACTCATGATACTTCGAAAGATTAGAGGATTGGCCCCCTCTCTCACGTTTAAGGGATCCTGATCCCTTCTTAGGTTTAAAGGTATTCACCTTTCTCTCGAATTGGGTTTAAACACCCCGCTTGGAGCGCAAGTTATCCAGGGATAGTTCAAGGTGGCGGGACCAGTTCAGGTAAAAGTGGCTGACAATTTCGTCATTGTTGGCTATATCCTGGATTCTTAAGGTACATGAGGATTGATCACCCTCTCTCGCGAAAGGGTATTTTCATACTCTCTAAGGTTCAAAGGTTATCACCTTTCTTAGTCTTGGAGTTTATACACTCCCGCCTGTAGCGCACGAAAATTTGGGATTTTCCCCAGGATACCTATGGGATTTTCCCCAAGACATTAAGGATTTATCTCCAGAATGTTTTCGGGTTTTACCCCGGTAACACAAGAACTATCCATGCAGTTAAAACTTGAATTCAAAAATTTTCTAAGTGTTTGAAGATTTTGTGCACAGGGGACATTCCTCCTAAGGCGATTATGTAAGGCTCAAAGAATCAAGTTTGAACCCAGTGTACTAAGAATGGGGACATCTTGGTGGAAGGAGTTCCAAGAAGGATTGAATTCGGTACTAAGGTTACACTCTATTCCTGGTATGATCTTTCCTTTGTGAACCTTACATAAGTTATTTTAATTTTCCAGGCTGGTATATCCTGATTAGGATATATCTTTAGGATATATTCTCAAAATATGTTCTTGGAATATGATTCAGGATATTTGGTTAGAATGTTTAGGAAATAATACTTGGGTTGAAAATGAATACTCTGATCAAACAAGTGTTATTAAAACGGATTTTGAAAGATAAACTATCTTTTATTCTTTAAAGACTTTGTCTAAAATTGTTTGAATTTTAAGGAGTCCTACTTAACGAAAGTCTTCGTAGGATACCGCAGAGTATATTGATCAGGGTATTCTCGAAATATAATTTGCACTAATTTCGCAAAGCTAAAATTTAAACTATGTAATGCATGACAAAAAATTACAAAGAATAGCGAATAAGTCAAAAGATGGTTATATTATTAACAGGTCAAAAGTTGTGCTTTTGGTTTCACCTCAAACCGAGGCCCATCCGCCAAAAGCACGATTAGTTTTTACCATATTTACGCAACGGTTGAAGGTTTCATCTCAAAATGAGACCCATCCGCCTCCAACCGTTGCATCATTCAAAACAGATTATACTAAGTGATGACCTATGGCTTCATCCTGAAACCCAGGACCCATCTACCTTTGGTCCAATATTGCTCTAGTGCAGGAAATATAAATTGTTCAAGGACATGAAAAATAAATTGTTCAAACAGACCACAACTATCAGAATTAAAAAAGTGGGCTCCAGCCTTGGCATGTAATTTCCGTCATCGCCCACTTTGCTGCACTTAAGGCGCAACACCCTCCTCCATGATGACATCTCCAGCATTTGTCCCGACATCACCACCAGTATCCTTTGAAGCACTAGCATCAGGCACCTTCTCGACCACCTTGGTAGGCTCTTCCGCAACAGACTTGACAGGGGGCTCCACAGGATTCCCCCAAGATCTTTTAATTTCGCCTCCCAAGCCTTGGTGCTCCAAGAAGGGCATTCAAAGCCCAAGGCCATTGCCTCATATGTCATTTTCAGTCTGGCCTGAAGGAGGGAAATGACCACAGATGTGACAACTCGAGTTTCTGACTTTCACTTTCGCATTAAATGCGCGTTGACTTTGACTGTTTAGTTGTTTGGATTGTGGACTTGAAATTGTACGCGATGTATTTTAATGAAACGTATTGTCGTTTTGTCATATGTGATTACTTGCTGTGGTAGAATATAATATTAGATTTATTATTAAAAACACTTAGTCTAGATCACGAAGCATGGCACACAGTTCGAAGGATCTCGAAACATATCCTTCGACTCGAAGGATCAGCTTCCGGTTCGAAGGATCTCGAAACATATCCTTCGACCAAAGACTCCATCCTTCGACATCTTTCGGCCCAGCCTTTCTAATGGGCTTGGCCCATTTCTGTAATACGTTTAAATACGTGATGCATGTAACCGGCAGTTAGTTTCTAAAAACCCTAATACCTTTCCCTCTCTCTCGAAGTCTTGGAGTCGGCTGAAAGTTCTTGTGCACCCGAAACCCCACTAGTTTCAATCCCCTAATCCGGTTAGTGTTTCACTATCATCGTTGATGACATGATGTTATTATTATTACATGCTTTGATTAAGAACGACTCGAATTGATTGTATGTTGAATGATAGGAATCGTATAAAGATGATCTTGTAGTTGTATGGCATGATAATAAGTTTAAATCGATTCAATGGTGCTTGTTATGTTACTGTGACGATGTATGCTCCGGATTGATAACTTGTTGATATATTAGTGAAATCGGGTTATTATGAAATCAGTTTACATGAGGTTGTTATGTCTTGATAGTAATCCGAATGAATATGGTTATTGTTCATGATTTCGGTTAGGGTTCTTGAGATTGAATATATGAAATGTGCTTGTTAATGATGATGACGGCTGTAGATGATTAGGGTTTCTGTTTCTGTAATTGACTGCATGATATCCGTAACTGATTGTGATCAAACGTAACTGTTAATTGTCGAAAGATATTGCTACTCGAAACATAGTTGTGGTCGAAAGATGCTTGTTAGTCGAACCATAGTAGTGTTGACCGAAGGATAGCTTTGACCGAACCATAGGAGCATTGACCGAAGGATAGCATTGACCGAAACATAATTAAGTTGACCGAAAGATGACAGTTGGTCGAAAGATGGCATTGGTTCGAAACATAACTTTCGGTCCGAAGGATAACTGTGATAACTGTGTATCGAAAGATCACTAATGTACCGAAAGATAAGGG
Organism: Helianthus annuus; assembly: GCF_002127325.2. Lineage (NCBI taxonomy): Eukaryota > Viridiplantae > Streptophyta > Magnoliopsida > Asterales > Asteraceae > Helianthus > Helianthus annuus. Next base: position 141,482,212 of record NC_035440.2, read on the forward strand.
TGGATCGAAAGATATATAATTATGAACATATTTTAATGTTGGAATGTATGTTTGATTTATTTGGCATGCCATGATTAGTGATGAATGTTAACATTGGTATTCGTGTACACTAGCTGATGGTTTGATGTGAAACAATACGTGTTGTGCCGATATGCAAACTGACTGTTATGTGAACATTAAATTGCACGCGTATCATTGCGAACATGAACTGATTTGTTATACGTGCATACAATAGGACGTGATTAATTACTTGTGAGTGCATAACCTAGCATACCGAGCAAATCAAGGTGAGTTCACACAGCCAAGGCATGGGTTCCCAGGGTGGGAATGGGTTGGATGATTGTTGTGCATGCTTAAATGATACTTGTCGAACTGCCTTCGCACACACCCTGGTTGGTAAAGACTATGGTCGCGAACGAACTACTCAACTGCCTTCGCACACACCCTGGTCGGTAAAGACTATGGTCGCGAACGAACTGATAAATTGCCTTCGCACACACCCTGGTCGGTAAAGACTACGGTCGCGAACTAATGAACCTAATCTTCGCACATATGCCTGGGAGGCCGCGATGGAACTGATAAGATATGAGACTTAACTGAACGAACGCATTATTACCCAAACTAAACTATTAACTGTGAACTCGCTCAACTAGTTTGTTGATCATTCTGTTACATGCCTTGCAGATCGTTAGGTACTTGGAGCTTGCACTGGAGAAGCGGGTCGTTGTGGACAAGGATCGTGGCTTTTCTCTTGAACTATTATGATACTTAAAACTGTTAACTACTACTGGTTTATTTACTATGCTTCCGCTACATTTTGAAACGATGATTTGTTTGATCACCTTTTGTATTGAATGGATGGTTTTTAGTTATTTTACTTAATATTAAATGCATGTTCAATATGATTGGTGGCTTGATCCTGGTCAGTCACGCTCCCAAGCGGTGATACTCCGCAGGTGGATTTTGGGGGTGTGACAGATTGGTATCAGAGCCATTGGTTATAGAGAACTTGGTTTTAATATGGGAAAACGTTTTTATTAAAACCAGACTATAACCAGAACAGTGCTCTCAACGATCCACAACGACGCTTCGCTCCACGTGCAAGACTCAACTTCCTAGGTAATAAGGTTTATGTTTATTGCCTACATGCTAGAATTTGCTTAGAACTTTGCTCGTAGTATGCTTACATTACCTTGCTCACAACATGTCATTGCATGAGAATATTTATGTGCTTACACTCTTCTGTCATCGCACTATTCGCGAACCTTTCTCACTTATGTTGCCTTTGATGTGAAGATCAATGGCCGCACGAATTACCATGACTCAAGCCCAGCTAGAGGCTCTCGTTGCTGCGGCAGTTGCAGCCGCCCAAGCAGGTAGTATACCCTGCAGTATAGACACTAGGATCTTTAGATCCTACATTAATTCTCGTACTTAACTTTGCCCTATTCGTACACAATAGGTCAACCCGCTCAGCAACAGCCTGGGTGCACCTTCAAGAACTTCATGGAATGTCGTCCTAGTTCGTTCAGTGGCACGGAGGGAGCAGTTGGACTCCTCCACTGGTTTGAAAAGCTCGAGTCGGTTTTCGAAATGTGTGAATGCCCTGAGGCTCGCAGGGTGAAGTTCGCCACTGGCACACTTGAAGGGATTGCGCTCACTTGGTGGAACGCACAAGTGCAGATCTTAGGGTTGGCAGCTGCTAACGCCACACCCTGGAATGAATTCAAAGAACTGATCAAGAGGGAATACTGCACTAGAGAAGACATCCACAAGTTGGAGGACGAGTTGTATAACTTGAAGATGGTTGGTTCGGAAATTGAAGCTTACACCAAGAGATCAAATGAGTTGGCTGTGTTATGTCCAACTATGGTGGACCCTCCATACAAGCGTATTGAGTTGTATCTCAAAGGTTTGGCACCAGAAATACAGAGCCACGTTACCTCGGCCAATCTCAACAATATCCAGGAAATACAGCGTCTCGCTCATCGCATCACCGATCAGGCAGTGGATCAGAACAAACTGCCAAAGCGAATCAGTGCTACTGCTACAGTCACTACAGCTGCTACTTCTGCTACACCCAGCGACAACAAGAGAAAATGGGATGGGGATTCCAGCAGGGGATCGGTGTCTGTTCAGTCCCAAACTCAGCAACGTCGCACCAACGATCACCAGAGTCCGAGTCAGCAATCATCGGGAAGTCAGGGACAACGTGGTTATCAGGGAAATCATCCGTGGTGCAACAGGTGCAACAAACACCACAGTGGAAGGTGTCGGAAAGATCGCTGTCAAAGATGCCACAAGATGGGCCATGAGGCCAAAGATTGTAGAAGCGCGCGACCAGTAAACCAGAACCAGCAACTCCCACCGCCAGCTCCACAGAATCAGCAGCAGCAGCCACAGCGTGGAAATCGGGGATGTTTCCAGTGTGGGGCTGAAGGTCATTACAAGCGCGATTGCCCTCAGTTGAACCAGAATCACAACAACAACAACCAGGGCAACGGAAATAACAACAATCAGGGTAATGGTAACAACAACAATGGGGGGAACAACAACAACAACGGCAATGAAGCTCGTGGTCGTGCTTTTGTGTTGGGTCGAGGAGATGCAGTGAATGATCCCAATGTGGTTATGGGTAAGTTTCTTCTCGACGATATTTATGTTACTGTCTTATTTGATTCGGGTGCTGATACAAGTTATATGTCATTGAAAATGAGTAAATTATTAAAACGTACACCAACACCTCTAGACACCAAACACGTCGTAGAACTAGCCAATGGTAAAAGTGTAGAAGCCGCACAGGTAGTCAAGGGTTGTAGTATTGTTCTAGCGGGTCAGACTTTCTCGATTGATCTCATACCCATAGTTTTGGGTAGTTTTGACGTCGTCATCGGTATGGATTGGCTATCCCAACATCATGCGGAGATCTTATGCAAAGAAAAAGTTATTCGTATTCCTCGCACCAGTCAGGAACCTCTCGAAGTACAAGGTGACAAGAGTGGTGCTGTGGTTGGCATCATTTCATTCTTAAAGGCGCAGAAATGTTTACGAAAGGGACATACTGCCATTCTGGCACTTGTCACTGACGCATCAGCAAAGGAAAAGAAGCTGGAGGATATACCAGTTGTGCGTGATTTTCCTCAAGTGTTTCCTGAAGATTTACCTGGTTTACCTCCTCATCGTCAAGTCGAGTTTCAGATTGAGTTAGCTCCTGGAGCAGCACCAATAGCCCGCGCACCGTATCGTTTAGCTCCAACCGAACTGGAAGAACTGTCGAAGCAGCTACAAGAGCTCTTGGAAAAGGGCTTTATTCGTCCAAGCTCTTCGCCTTGGGGAGCTCCAGTGTTATTTGTGAAGAAGAAAGACGGTACGTTCAGGATGTGCATCGACTACCGCGAACTCAATAAGGTGACGGTGAAAAACCGTTATCCTCTTCCGCGCATAGACGACCTATTCGACCAGTTGCAAGGGTCGTGTTACTATTCCAAGATTGATTTAAGGTCAGGGTATCATCAGCTGAGAGTCCGGGATGAGGACGTCTCCAAAACCGCTTTCAGAACTCGCTACGGTCATTACGAGTTTCTTGTCATGCCATTCGGGCTTACGAACGCGCCAGCAGTCTTCATGGATCTTATGAACAGGGTGTGCAAACCCTATCTCGACAAGTTCGTCATTGTTTTCATCGACGACATTTTGATTTACTCCAAGAGTCAGGAGGAGCACGAGCAGCACTTACGTCTTATCTTGGAACTTCTTCGAAAAGAGCAACTGTACGCAAAGTTTTCAAAATGCGACTTCTGGCTTCGTGAAGTCCACTTCTTAGGCCATGTGGTGAACAAGGATGGGATTCATGTCGATCCATCCAAGGTTGATTCGATCAGAAACTGGCCAGCACCGCGTACACCGACTGAAATACGCCAATTCTTGGGTTTGGCGGGTTACTACAGGCGATTTATTAAAGACTTCTCCAAGATCGCGCAACCACTTACTATGTTAACACAGAAAGGTGTCGTTTACAGATGGGGTAATACGCAAGAGACCGCTTTTCAGTATCTAAAGGATAGGCTTTGCAGCGCACCTATTCTCTCATTGCCAGAGGGCACGGATGACTTCGTGGTTTATTGTGACGCATCGATACAGGGGCTTGGTTGCGTATTGATGCAGCGGGATAAAGTGATAGCCTACGCTTCTCGGCAACTCAAGGTTCATGAACGGAACTACACGACGCACGATTTAGAGCTGGGAGCTGTTGTTTTCGCGCTTAAGATATGGCGACACTACCTGTACGGTACCCGGTGCACGATTTACACCGATCACAGGAGTCTCGAGCATATTCTTAAGCAAAAGGATTTGAATATGCGTCAACGGAGATGGGTTGAACTTCTGAACGACTACGAATGCGCCATCAAGTATCATCCAGGCAAGGCCAATGTTGTGGCTGATGCCCTCAGTCGGAAAGACACTCTACCTAAGCGCGTGCGAGCGCTACAGCTTACTATTCAGTCCAGTCTTCCTGCACAAATACGAGCTGCTCAGTTAGAAGCACTGAAACCCGAAAACGTCAAAGCTGAAGCCTTACGCGGCTCAAGGCAACGCATGGAACAAAGGGAAGACGGCACCTACTACGTAACGGGGCGTATTTGGGTCCCACTTTATGGCGGTTTACGCGAACTTGTAATGGATGAAGCTCACAAGTCTCGCTATTCGGTACATCCAGGGTCGGATAAAATGTACCACGACATCAGCACTACTTATTGGTGGCCTAGTATGAAGGCCCACATCGCCACCTATGTTGGCAAATGCTTAACCTGTGCGAGAGTCAAGGTTGAATATCAGAAACCAGCTGGTCTACTTCAGCAGCCCAAGATACCGCAGTGGAAATGGGAAGAAATTTCCATGGATTTCGTTACGGGCTTACCAAGATCCCAGCGTGGGAATGACACTATTTGGGTGATCGTTGATCGACTCACAAAGTCTGCTCACTTCTTGGCTATCAAAGAAACGGATAAGTTTTCTACCCTAGCAGACATCTACTTGAAAGAAGTTGTTTCGAGGCACGGAGTGCCCACTTCCATTATTTCGGATCGCGATGCACGATTCACGTCAGAGCTTTGGCAAGCGATGCACAAATCCTTCGGCTCACGTTTAGACATGAGCACAGCATACCATCCTCAGACGGATGGGCAGTCTGAGCGAACAATCCAAACTTTAGAAGACATGCTTCGAGCGTGTGTTATCGATTTCGGCAACGGCTGGGAAAAGCACCTCCCTTTAGTGGAGTTTTCATACAATAACAGTTACCATACCAGCATTCAAGCCGCTCCATTCGAGGCATTGTACGGACGTAAATGCCGGTCACCTCTCTGTTGGGCAGAGGTGGGGGATAGTCAGATTACGGGTCCAGATATTGTTGTGGACGCCACAGAAAAGATAGCACAGATACGACAACGCATGGCGGCAGCACGCGACCGTCAGAAAGCCTACGCGGACAAGCGTAGGAAACCATTGGAATTTGAGGTCGGGGACCGGGTTTTATTGAAAGTTTCACCCTGGAAGGGTGTGGTTCGATTTGGTAAACGAGGCAAACTGAATCCGCGGTACGTCGGACCATTCGAAATCTTAGAAAAGATTGGCAAAGTAGCCTACAGATTAAAACTACCAGCTGAACTCGGTGCAGTTCACAATGTATTTCACGTGTCGAATCTGAAGAAATGCCTATCAGATGAGACCCTTATAGTTCCTTTTAAGGAACTCACTATCGATGAGCGGTTGCAGTTCGTCGAGGAACCAGTTGAAATCACGGACCGGGATGTTAAGGTCCTCAAACACAAGAGAATCCCTCTTGTTCGAGTTCGTTGGAACTCCCAGCGTGGTCCAGAGTATACCTGGGAACGCGAAGATCAGATGAAAGAAAAGTATCCCCAGTTATTCGAAACCAATGCATCCACTGCTGAGGCTGAAGCTACTACTACTGAATTTCGGGACGAAATTCCAAATCAACGGGGGGATGATGTGACACCCCAGGAAAACCAGTGAACGATGTAACTTGCCTAGCTTCCTCAGTGAGTGCGTACCAAATTTCGGGACGAAATTTCTTTTAAGTTGGGGATAATGTGACAACTCGAGTTTCTGACTTTCACTTTCGCATTAAATGCGCGTTGACTTTGACTGTTTAGTTGTTTGGATTGTGGACTTGAAATTGTACGCGATGTATTTTAATGAAACGTATTGTCGTTTTGTCATATGTGATTACTTGCTGTGGTAGAATATAATATTAGATTTATTATTAAAAACACTTAGTCTAGATCACGAAGCATGGCACACAGTTCGAAGGATCTCGAAACATATCCTTCGACTCGAAGGATCAGCTTCCGGTTCGAAGGATCTCGAAACATATCCTTCGACCAAAGACTCCATCCTTCGACATCTTTCGGCCCAGCCTTTCTAATGGGCTTGGCCCATTTCTGTAATACGTTTAAATACGTGATGCATGTAACCGGCAGTTAGTTTCTAAAAACCCTAATACCTTTCCCTCTCTCTCGAAGTCTTGGAGTCGGCTGAAAGTTCTTGTGCACCCGAAACCCCACTAGTTTCAATCCCCTAATCCGGTTAGTGTTTCACTATCATCGTTGATGACATGATGTTATTATTATTACATGCTTTGATTAAGAACGACTCGAATTGATTGTATGTTGAATGATAGGAATCGTATAAAGATGATCTTGTAGTTGTATGGCATGATAATAAGTTTAAATCGATTCAATGGTGCTTGTTATGTTACTGTGACGATGTATGCTCCGGATTGATAACTTGTTGATATATTAGTGAAATCGGGTTATTATGAAATCAGTTTACATGAGGTTGTTATGTCTTGATAGTAATCCGAATGAATATGGTTATTGTTCATGATTTCGGTTAGGGTTCTTGAGATTGAATATATGAAATGTGCTTGTTAATGATGATGACGGCTGTAGATGATTAGGGTTTCTGTTTCTGTAATTGACTGCATGATATCCGTAACTGATTGTGATCAAACGTAACTGTTAATTGTCGAAAGATATTGCTACTCGAAACATAGTTGTGGTCGAAAGATGCTTGTTAGTCGAACCATAGTAGTGTTGACCGAAGGATAGCTTTGACCGAACCATAGGAGCATTGACCGAAGGATAGCATTGACCGAAACATAATTAAGTTGACCGAAAGATGACAGTTGGTCGAAAGATGGCATTGGTTCGAAACATAACTTTCGGTCCGAAGGATAACTGTGATAACTGTGTATCGAAGGATCACTAATGTACCGAAAGATAAGGGTGGATCGAAAGATATATAATTATGAACATATTTTAATGTTGGAATGTATGTTTGATTTATTTGGCATGCCATGATTAGTGATGAATGTTAACATTGGTATTCGTGTACACTAGCTGATGGTTTGATGTGAAACAATACGTGTTGTGCCGATATGCAAACTGACTGTTATGTGAACATTAAATTGCACGCGTATCATTGCGAACATGAACTGATTTGTTATACGTGCATACAATAGGACGTGATTAATTACTTGTGAGTGCATAACCTAGCATACCGAGCAAATCAAGGTGAGTTCACACAGCCAAGGCATGGGTTCCCAGGGTGGGAATGGGTTGGATGATTGTTGTGCATGCTTAAATGATACTTGTCGAACTGCCTTCGCACACACCCTGGTTGGTAAAGACTATGGTCGCGAACGAACTACTCAACTGCCTTCGCACACACCCTGGTCGGTAAAGACTATGGTCGCGAACGAACTGATAAATTGCCTTCGCACACACCCTGGTCGGTAAAGACTACGGTCGCGAACTAATGAACCTAATCTTCGCACATATGCCTGGGAGGCCGCGATGGAACTGATAAGATATGAGACTTAACTGAACGAACGCATTATTACCCAAACTAAACTATTAACTGTGAACTCGCTCAACTAGTTTGTTGATCATTCTGTTACATGCCTTGCAGATCGTTAGGTACTTGGAGCTTGCACTGGAGAAGCGGGTCGTTGTGGACAAGGATCGTGGCTTTTCTCTTGAACTATTATGATACTTAAAACTGTTAACTACTACTGGTTTATTTACTATGCTTCCGCTACATTTTGAAACGATGATTTGTTTGATCACCTTTTGTATTGAATGGATGGTTTTTAGTTATTTTACTTAATATTAAATGCATGTTCAATATGATTGGTGGCTTGATCCTGGTCAGTCACGCTCCCAAGCGGTGATACTCCGCAGGTGGATTTTGGGGGTGTGACAACAGAATTCTTGAGGCTCTCCCGGTATGAAGCCATAGCCTGCTCGTGTTGAACTTGGGTGGCGTCGAACCTAGCCAGAGCTTCGTGGGTGACCTTTTGGATGGCGGACTGATGCTCTTGGGTCATTGCCTTGTATTTGGCTTCGAAGTGCTCTGATTTAGCGGTGGCAATTGCTGCTTGGTCTGCAATAGTGGCTTCGGCCTTTTTCAGCTGGCTTTCGAGCATAACATTCGAGCCACATGCATCCTCATAGAGAAACACCAGGCGTTCAAGACCCTGCAAGGTAACGAAACAAATAATAACCTAAATTAACATTCGTAATCAACATATGTTGCAGGATATGGATCAGGATACTAACCTGGTTGAGGAAGCCGGTCATGAATTTGCTGGATTCTGTAAACCCATGGTTCTCAAATGGGAATATGTGGGGTGTAGCGGGAGGCTCTACTTCCTTTCTCTTTCGGGAGTTGGAGGCCCGGGTCCTAGATGCTGGAGGAGCTTTGGGAGCAGTAATGGTCTTCGAACTGGTAGGCTTTAGTGTGACAGATGACTTCGGATTGGATTCTTGCTTGACAGGTGCGAGGCTTGAGTAACTGTCCAACTCGTCGAGTTGGAAGCCTTCAAGGTTGATAACCGGAACTACATAAGGGAAGATACGTCTAGACTTATTATACCTTCAAAATATGATTGGTTTAATAAATAAAAATAATTTCTGAAAATATGCTTACCAGACATATCGGAACTTGATCTTTGACTTGGACTTATGAGTAGCAGGCTAAAGGTCCTTTCGCTTTCTGGAAGCTTGTAGATTTCTTTTATTCTTCCTTTCGATTCGGCACTTGGGGGAGCTGATTCCTTGAAGTTTGCTGCAAAAAATAAACATATCAGGATATCAGCTCAGGATGTAGTTTCAGGATATGATTGGGGATATTCCTAAAGCCCTAAATTCTACCAGAAGTTAACCATCTCTTAGGAAGGTCAAAACCCCTGTCAATGGAGTCCCTTTTTACAAAGAAGAATTTTCTTGTCCATTTATCCTCGTTCTTGGTAGCCTTAAGAATTAGAGGATCTTTGGAGATAGAAAATAGAAGGAACCGGCTGGAACCATGGGATCTTAAATGATAGGCCATCGGAAGATCTTCGATGCACAAGTCCGGCATATGACGAGCCTTAATCTGCTCCAAGGTGACTAGTACGCGCCAAACCATGGGCATGGTTTGGGCGAAGCTAAGGCCAGTCAACTCGAAGAATCAACATATGAAGGGTGAAAACGGATATTGAAGACCGATGGAGAAAGGATAAGCAAAAAAGCATACCCACTCGTCGGAACAAAAATCCGATCGGACCTCTCGGTCGAATGGACTGAAAATTGTCCCGGCGGGAAAGGCACCGGAAGCTCGTAAAGCCGCAATATCGGCATTGTCAAATGAGCACACCTCTTTCGAGGGTTCCTTAAACAGGTTCAGTCTATAAAAGGGAGGAACGGAATCCGCCGTTTGGGATCTAGTGCGGGTAGCCATGGATGGTCACAACGGATTTAAACAAGGAAAACAAGGAAGACAAAGAGAGAGAATACCTGAAATTCGCTTGAAGATAGAGATGATCATAATGAAGAAACCCTCAGTTAATATAGGCTGGATATATGGGGTAAAGAGTAAATAGTGCGTTGGAAGTTGAACATTGTCATTTAAAGAGTCTCGTCATATTGATTGCCTCGATCCAGGTGATAAAGTTTAAAATATATCTGTTAGAATTCAGGATTCCAACAGGTATATTTTGAAGACAATTATTATGGGCCATTTTCTGAACATATATCCTGGCTAATATTCTGGATTTGATTGTTTATTTGTGATCAGGATACCGAATCGGGATATTGGTAATATCCTGATGCGATATCCTGATACTGACTGATTTAACCACATGCAGATTAGGAGGTGCAAGTCTTTAACGGTCAAGTGGACCTCTTCTCCTTGAGACTTAGGCAAATTGGTTATATAAGAGACGTTGAACCCGAAAGAAGTGGATTACAACGTTCACTTGGGGAATATTCGAAGTATCCCGGTTTAATAGGGTAGTTAGTTGTTTTCGTTTAACTATAAATAGAATGATCGGATCAGATTAAGTCACACACTCTCTTTCGCACACTTTGCTCTCTAGCTACTAGCAATCACTACACACAAACACTTGTACTCAAATCTCGTTGTAACACTTAGTTGATCCGCATCATATCCTGCACTGTCCTGATATTTGAAGTAATAGAAGAACAAGGCAGCTGCGATTGTCAGCTCCCGAGGTTTTGTGCTGGCGATCCAGATTGATCAAGGGCTTTCCTCGTATATCCTGTGTCACCCTTTACTTTTTTCTCATTGTTTGATGATAAATACAGCTCTATATCCTGAGCCGTATCCTTAAACTGTTTTAGCAAACAACTTAACTTGAATATTTTCAACACACATTTCTAGCACACTACCTCACTTAACTAAGTTGATCACTTAATTGCTTCGGTAATTTTTGACCAAAACATACTCGAGCTACATTGTAACACCTAGTTGATCCGCATCATATCATGCACTGTATCCTGATATTTGAAGTAATAGAAGAACAAGGAAGCTGCGATTGTCAGCTCCTGAGGTTTTGTGCCGGCGATCTAGATTGATCAAGGGCTTTCCTCGTACATCTTGTGTCACCCTTTACATTTTTGCTCATTGTTTGATCACAAATACGGCTTGATATCCTGAGCCGAATCCTGAAACTGCTTTTGCAAACAACTTAATTAACATATTTTTACACACATTTTTTAGCACACTACCTCACTTAACTAATTTGATCACTTAATTACTTCGGTAATTTTTGACCAAAACAATTTGGCGCCCACCGTGGGGTAAGTGGTGCTATTTCTACTAAAAGCTCTTGCAAAATCATTACTTGGTTTTCTATTTTCAAAACTTTTTGCTACATTATTTTCAATGGCCTCGAGATCAACATGAGCTCTTCCACCGTGTCTGCTACCACCTCTGCTACAATTGGTTCGGTGCTTCCACCACCTCCTCCGAGATCGCAAGCCTCTTCTCAAGGAACTGAAATTCATGTGGCTCGGGATGTTATCCCCGCTCGCAATATCCAGGGATCTGGTCCTGTTTTAGCTTCTAATGAGGAAATTCTAAATTTGTTTGGTAGTGCACAGGAACAGATGAGGCAGCAGCAGGAAACTAATAAGATGCTGATCAGAGAGATACAACTCCTGAAATCCAGCTCGAGTAGGCCTGTTGAAGATACTGTCACTCCCTTGCAACCCAGGGCTTTGAACTTCAGTTCTGCAGAATCATACTCCTGAGATTACCGGGGAAATATTGTGCCTAGCCATTCCCAGAATCATACTCCTGAGATACCCTCTTCAGTCAGAGTATCAATTGTGAGAAGCTCAGGATATGCTTCAGGATATGGCCAAAATCCTCAGACTGGTAATGTACCTAATAATAATAATGCTCTTGCTACTAATGGTGTTGGATCTTTGCAAGATGCAGGTATGACATCAGCATTATCTAGGGAGCTTCAGAAATTGAAGGACATGATATCCAGTGTGCCTGGGGTGGTCCAGCCAATTCCAGAAGTATCCCAGGACAGCCACAGGATATCCCGGTTCGCGTATCCCATTTGTGATGCTGAAATCCCAAAAAGATTTCAGACCCCTAACATGAAGCTCTATGACGGAACTACGGATCCGGAAGAGCATATTGCTCAATATAGGGAAAGGATGGAAATTAACCCTATCCCTCTAGATCTCAATGAAGCATGCCTCTGCAAGGGTTTTGGTTCTACCTTAACAGAATCAACCTTGAAATGGCTCTTAAACGTTCCTCCTCATTCAATTACTTCTTTTGCTCATTTGGTTAATTTATTTAATAGTCAATTTTCTTGCAGTCGAAGTTTTGAGAAACTGAATAGTGATCTTTACAGGATAACTCAAGGACCCCAGGAATCCTTGAGGGATTATGTGAACAAATTTAGCGGGGAATCCTTAGATATCCCGCATCTTGATGTTGCAACAGCTGTGCGGGCTTTCAAGATGGGGTTGCAAAAATATTCTCAATTTTACCAGGATCTTGTAATGAATCCCTGCAGGAATTTGGATGAAGTTCGTAACAGGGCTTTAAGATATATTCGGTTGGAGGATGATAAAAAGATGCAAGAGAGGATGAATTCGTCTGCAACCTATGAGTCGACCAACAGGAAATCAGAATCCTCGTATAAATCATTTCGCTCTAACGCATACGGCAGAAATGACAGCAAAAAAGTTAACGCTGTCAAAGACGAGGATCCTGAGGAGTATCCTAAGTTGTCTGAATATTGTTTTTCTGTTAATATACCTGAATTGATGTATGCTATGCAGGGTTTAGGGGACAAAGCAAGATGGCCCCGGAAGAATCAACAAAAAGCTGATTGGAAGGATAATTCCAAATGGTGTGCCTTCCACGAGGATTTCGGACATGTTACTGAGGATTGCATTGCTCTAAGGAAAGAAATAAGCTATCTCTTGAGCAAGGGATATCTAAAGGATCTCCTAGGAAGAAAGAAGAATAAAGGTCAGGATCCTGAGAAGGACCCTGAACAAGTAGCATCACCTCCTGCGGATGCAAAGATAACTAACTTTATCTCAGGAGGATCTGATATTTTTGGGACTTCATATTCTGCGGCCAAGAGACATGCAAAGGAGGCTAAGGCCAAAAGAGGAGAAAAGCCAACCAGGATGACGACCCTCACAACTGATAAAGTGATCACTTTCGACAGTGATGACATGGATACGGTCCAGGATCCTCACCATGATGCTCTAGTAATAACATTATATGTGGCTAACCATTTTGTACGCAGGATACTGGTAGATAATGGCAGTTCCGTCAACATAATTCAGCTGGAGACATTGAAGAGGATGAATATATCCCCGATGGATATTACTTCGAAATCCACTGTGCTTGTCGGTTTCAGTGGAGAGGCTAGAAACATTGTGGGGGATATAAAATTGCATGTATATGTTGAAGGGGTCAACTCAATACAACGCTTTTGTGTCATGGATTCCCTATCCTGCTACAATATTATATTAGGTAGGCCTTGGATCCATGATATGAAGGCTGTGCCATCAACCTATTATCAATGTATCAAGATCCCTACCCCTTGGGGAGTGGTCAAGGAGGAAAGTGATCAACAGGAAGCGAAGGAGTGTTATTCTTCTTCAATGAAATCCACAACAAAGCCTAGTACAGCATAGAAATTAAAGATGCGGGGCCAGGATATCATGGAGGCTTCAGAACAGGATGTGAAGAAAGTTATCCTGGATCAGGATAATCCGGATATCTCGGTGCTCGTAGGAAGCAATATCCCTCAGGATATTGAAAGTCAATTAACTAACTTTTTGAAATGCAGGATGTCAACATTCGCGTGGAAACACGAGGATATGACAAGTATTTCCAAGGATATTATAACTCACAAGCTCGGAATTGATAGGTCTTTCAACCTGTCCAACAGAAACAAAGGAAGTTTGCTCCGGAACGGAACACAATCATTCAGGAAGAAGTTGAAAGATTATTATAGAGCAAGATGATTAGAGAAGTGAAATTTCCCAAATGGCTGGCGAATGTAGTTGTGGTGCAAAAGAAAAACGGGAAGTGGAGAGTTTATGTAGATTACACGGACTTGAACAAGGCTTGTCCCAAAGACCCGTTTCCTCTACCTCATATTGATTCAATGGTGGATGCTACTGCTGGCCACGAGATGCTAACCTTGATGGATGCCTATTCAGGATTTCAGCAGATCCAAATGGAACCCTCGGATCAAGAGGATACTGCTTTTATGACACCGACAGGTATTTATTGTTATACTGCTGTGCCTTTTGGTTTAAAAAATGCAGGTGCAACATACCAAAGGATGGTAAACATGATGTTCAAAAACAAGCTTGGGGACACCATGGAGGTGTACATTGATGACATGGTGGTAAAATCTAAGAAGGCTGAGGATCACCTTCAGGATATTAAGGAAGCATTTGATATCCTGGACCAATACAACATGAAGCTAAATCCTGCCAAAAGTGTCACACCCCGACCGCGTTAAAACAACAAACCGCGGCGGAAACGCCGGGGAGTGAGGCGACAGAATTATTGTTCCACAACCATGGTAGTTAAAAGTTTTGTTTTATTGAAATATTAGGAAATGTTCATTGTCATTAAACCAAACAAACAAACTACATATTGTTTATAATTGTTTTTAAGTCACTAAGGCCTTGTCCAGATCCTAAGTGAACTCGCTTCCTAGCAAGCAACATCAAGCAATACCACCTGAAACATATGTAAAAATATAAAGTCAGCAAAGAAATGCTGGCGAGTACATAGGTTTTATGGGAGTATCGGATTCATGGCTCGTTTATATGTTGCAGTATCTCGTTAGACTACAAGAGTCAAAATACAAACCTTGTTTTGAAAAGTGTATTGCAACATAAATAACCAACACAAATCAAATTGGTTATAGTTTATAAAATCTCGTAGCCATGACTCTTTAACTCAAAAATATTTGTTTTAGTATAACAACTTGTAAACATCTTGTAAAAACTCGTTAATAAAACTCGTATGGTTTATATCGTTTCAAAAACCTCGTTGTGTGACATCGTTTCAAAATCGTTTCCCCAGTGAACTAAATAATGACATGCAATGTAATATGATAGAAGCACTTATATATAAGATGTACCAACGGCGTATCTACCATGATTCTATCATACTACACCCGTCCCATTATCTAATCACTGCCCAAAACCAATCGTTTAATTCGTTTAACTTGTTCCAAATCGTGTATCTCGTTTCAAATCGTTTAACTCGTCCCAAAATCGTATTGGTTTTAATAGTGAAACTACCTTTGGTCATCTCGTTAACAACATTCAAACCTTCGTGACTCGTCAACTCGTTTCTCGTTTCGTATTAACAAACCACCAAAGGGTAAGTTAACAATCATCAGGTTCAGTCGTTACCTACATAACCCCCACACATAACCATGGGTGTAGTCTGATAACGGGATTTGTCAGATCCTATGGTACCATAACCTAATACTGGTCGGCTCGGCCAAAGCTAATGAATGTCATTCGTTATGTAATCACAACCAACAAGTCTTGTTCACCTTATTGAAATCGTTATTAATTTAGTATAAACCGTCGTTTTTGAAATTATCGTTTAAACCTTGAAATTCGTTTTGTACATATGAATCACCCCAAAACAATTGAAAACAGTAAAATAAGGGAACTATGTACTCACTTGGGATTGCTAATTAGTCTTGAGAATAAGACCAATTTATGCTCCAAGGGTCACGGAATAAACCGGCACCTAGTATAGTAACTATGTTAATAAATCGGCTCCTAAATCGGGAGATAGGATAGAATGAGGTTCTATAAATCAAATGAGTAATTGAACTCATATGGTATGATTTAATAGACCCTACATTCTGATTGGAAAGCCTACCTAAGTGCTTTTGACCCGTTTCGACCCATTACGGTAACATAAGTCACTACAATGTGTTGTTAGCGTAAAACTATGTTCGGATGGTTAACTATGTGCTATGTCAAGTCTTACATGCCCAATAAACCCTAAACATGTTACTAAATCAGATTACATGTCAAAAATATGTTCACATAATCAAAATACGGATTTTAGCTTCAAAAGGGCATTTTGGTCATTTTCTATGGGCATACAAGCTAACAAGCATATGACTAACCAATCCTATGTGATCATAAGGTATAACCTCAGTGGTTGTTACCTATGTAACCATGATCACTAAGTGTGCTTGGTCAGATCCTAAAGATCGACCAAACGGGTCGGGTTCGAAAGTGTAAGCGGTTGTTTAGACCGCTTACGTTACGACCCTAAACAAGCACAAACTAATAGTGTCGAGTTAAACATGTCAAAACATGTCTAACCTACTGATTTGGTATCAAAACAAAGTGTTTTGATACCCAAAAGTAGTTCTGAGGCAAAATGCGTGCTAAAACGCATTTTGACCGAAACTTTGACTCGACACTACAACTAGCTAACGTGGTTATCAGCAGCTATAATCACGAAGGATTATAACTATCGTGACTACAATCACGTTTCAAAGTTCAATTGAACTTTGACTTGACGAATTGATGGTCAAAACCGAAAGTCAAACTGTTGGCCAAACTGTTTGACTTTCTGCTTAAACATAAAGGACAAGCATGAAAGAAGACTTACAAAGGGTCCTAGCTATCTTTTCTACAAAGAATAAAGTTCCAAGCAGATTAGAAAGCTCCCAAATCAGATAAGAGATGTGAAGAATGAGGAATGAACAATGAACAAGTGAATGGAGTGGCCTATTTATACTTGTTGGTGATCAACAAGATCATGACAAGTGGTTTGTTTAGCCATTAAGCAATGATTCACAACCATACAAGTGTTAGGAGCAGGTGCAAAGCCTTGGAGAGGTGGTAACTTGGCTACCACACAAAGAAATTGCAAGATTGGCCCCTGAATTTACAAACTGATCCTGAAAACAAACTTTCTGCCCAGATGTGATCGTCGCGTAGCACGACGGAATAGGCAGGGGATGGTCGCGCTACGCTACCATGTGTCTGATTCAGCAAAGTTTCAAAAATGACAGAAATGGTCCCTGCACGTGTTTAAGCTTGTTTTTGACGTTTTTAACCTCCGTTAACCTCATTTCAAGGCTCTAAAATGAAGTTAAAGTATAGGGGACTCAAAACATGCTCGAAAACATCTCGGATGTCGGTTCGTTTGGTCGTATGATCGCGTTGTTCGGTTAATTACGACGGAACTCAAACGGACGCGAAAACGAACCAAATTAAGCGACGAATGGAATTTTTGCATGCCGATCACTAAAATAAAAATATTTTAGTGTGTACAAAAATTTTGGATGTCCAGATGTGGCCAGAACGTAAGATATGCGCGAAAATGCAAACTTACGTCGTTTTTGACACTTTTAGTCCCTGTAAGATCAAATAAGCATGTTTTCGCACACCGAACCTATCAAAGCTTATTTCTAAGCCATGTTTAGGTTATATATGGTATCTTTAACTTATGATCAAGTTCCGGACTGTTCGTTACCTTACGAATCGGTAGACTTTTGCAAGTTGACGCAAATAGTCCCTGCAATCGAACAAACTTGTTTTTGCCATACCAAAGCCTTTAAAACTTATTTCTAAGTTATATAAAGGTTATTTAAGGTATGTTAAGTCTATGATGATGTTCCGGAGTGTTTGTCGCGTTTAACTGATTGCGTTCACGCACCAGTTTGCGTATAACTTTCCAGAAAGCGATTTAAAGCTTGAAATCGAATCGGATCGAATTGTAAAATCATCAAACACATAAAACACATATAATAACACCAAAACACATTGATTTATTGATAACTAACATTGTTTTGCATTGTTTATCGATTAAAGAGCACAGTTGTCACACTCTCCCCTACTTTAGGAAATTTCGTCCCGAAATTTTAACTAGAGGAAACTTGTGAGAACAATTGCGGATATTTCGTCTTCATTTGGTCCTCACGTTCCCAAGTAAACTTTGGGCCACGTTTGGATACCCAACGAACTTTGACTAATTTAATCCGTTTATTCATCAACTGTTTGAATGTACAGTCCATTATCTCCACAGGTTTCTCGACAAAGTGTATCGTTTCATCGATTTGGATCTCATCGAGAGGAATGTGAAGATCAGCGTCAGCTAAACACTTTCGCAAATTGGACACGTGAAAAGTCGGATGAATATTTCCAAGCTCTGGAGGTAGCTCTAGTCGATAGGCAACCTTTCCAACTCTTTCAACAACCTTAAATGGTCCAACGTATCGTGGTGCAAGTTTTCCTTTCCTTCCAAATCTCACCACTCCTTTCCAAGGTGACACCTTGAGTAGGACATGGTCTCCGACTTGAAATTCTAAGGGCTTGCGTCGTAAATCCGCATAACTCTTTTGACGGCTTCTAGCTGTCACAAGATTATCGCGAATTTTCTTGATTTTGTCTGTCGTTTCCAGAATGAGCTCAGGTCCAGAAGCTGAGCTTCACTGATCTCATTCCAACAGACAGGTGAACGACATTTTCAACCGTAGAGAGCTTCGAATGGTGCCATATTGATGCTAGCATGATAACTATTGTTGTAAGAGAACTCGATCAATGGCAGATGAGAATCTCTATTACCACCAAAGTCGATCACGCATGCTCTAAGCGTATCCTCCAAAGTTTGAATCGTCCTCTCGGATTGTCCATCTGTTTGGGGATGATAAGTAGTGTTTAGATTTAGTTGGGTTCCCATAGCAGATTGTATGGTTCTAAAAAAAATGAGATGAAGGTCGAGTATCACGATCGGAAATGATATCCAAAGGAACACCATGTCGTGATACAATCTCATTAACGTAAATCTTTGCAAGTTTATCAGCAGATAGATCCTCGCGAATCGTAATCTTAGAGAAGTTCGTAATGAAACGACGATAATAACCAGCGAGACCAAGAAAAGAACGAACTTCTGTGGGTGTCGTAGTGTATTCCAATCCTTAATTGCAATAAGTTTGGATGGATCCACAGGAATACCCTGCTCGTTAACTATATGTCCTAAGAACTGAACTTCTTCAAGCCAGAATTCACACTCGGAGAATTTAGCAAAAAGTTGTTCCTTCTTTAGGAGTTCGAGAGTCGAACGAAAGTGTTGCTCGTGGTCGGATCGAGACTTCGAATAAATAAGAATATCATCGATGAACACAATGATGAACTTGTCTAAGTAAGGTTTACAGACCCTATTCATTAAGTCCATAAAGATAGCTGGAGCATTTGTCAAACCAAAGGCATGACAGTAAACTCATAGTGTCCATATCTCGTGCGGAATGCAGTTTTGGGAATATCTTCTTCGTATACACGAAGTTGATGATACCCAGAACGCAGGTCGATCTTGGAAAAATAGGTAGCACCTTGCAGCTGATCAAAGAGATCATCGATTCGAGGTAGGGACTATCGATTCTTGATGGTAAGCTTATCAAGCTCACGAAAATCGATACACATTCGAAAAGATCGTTTAAGGTTTTTAGGGAAGATCACAAGTGATCATGGAAATGACAGAACCACACGAGCAGTTTGTCTTTGTGTTGACATTACAAGGTTGCATCAAACATTCACACAATTGCAGTAGTTTAAAATAAAATCACAAATTTTATTTATATAACAACCGCATTGTCTTTAAATGTTAAAAGATAACAACCAAAAGAAATACAAAATACTAATTGTTTATAGCTGCATCATCGATCGCCTCGTTGATGTTAAACACTCGTCCACGAGCGGGATTCACATTCACGTTCGTGTTCGGATTTGAGTTATCATTCGCATTCGCATTTACCAATCTCGGGCAATTGTTGCGGAAATGACCCATTTCTCCGCAATTGAAACACGAACCAGGTGGGAATCTCGCAGCATTCCCTTGAGCTTGTGCTGGAACCTGGGCAGCCTGATTTTGACCAAAATGACAAGTATTGGCCAAATGCCCAAGCCTACCACACGTAGCACACTGTTTACAGGCCTGTTGGGCAACATGGTGGCCATTACATCGAGTGCAGTGAGGTGCGGTACCAGCATATGCTTTCTTCGCAGGAGGTTGAGTCGGTGGGTTCTGAGGGTTTTGAGCAGTTTGATTGGTGACAGCAAAGTTTTGGGAAGCCTTGCGCTTCCTTAACTTTTTCGAAGACTCACCCTGCTGCTTACCCTTACCCTTTTCCTTATCAGAATCAGTTGACTCCTTTTTATCACCCTTGCGGGTGAGTTTACCCTTCCTGACTTGGGACTCAGTCAGGGTTGCAGACAACTCGATTGCTTGACGAACTGTAGTAGGATTAACGCCAGTCAAGATGTCCTGAATGGAATCGGGTAAACCATCGATATACCTCTCGATTGCCTTATCCAATGGGGTAACCATCGTGGGACACAACAAACTAAGCTCCTCAAATCGATCCGTATAAGCACGGTGTTCTCCCTCGACTTGTTTCAAATCGTCAAATTCTCGTTCCAATACTCGAATCTCGTGTCGAGGACAGAACTCTCTCATCATGAGAGCTCGGAGTTCTTCCCAAGTTTGTGCTAGTGCCACTTCGGCACCCCTATCACGCATCACTCTGTTCCACCATGTAAGAGCTCGCTTCTCGAACACACTTGAAGCAAACTCAAATTTGCGCGCATTCGGACATTGCACATGTCTGAATGTGCTCTCGATACTCTCAAACCATTGCAGGAGCGCGGTTGCTCCTTGTGACCCAGAAAACTTAAGCGGCTTCGCAGAACTGAAATTCTTGAAATTACACGGTGCATTGTTGTTGTTATTATTGTTATTGTTGTATAACTCGTGGATTTGGGTCACGATGCCTGGAAGTACAGCAGCCATTTGCTGAGAAACAAGGGCTGCGACTTCCTCAGCAGTAAAAGTTTGAGCATCACGTCGAGGAGGCATTGTCTAAAAAGGAAACATGGGAAACGAGTGAGGTCGACAATTGGGGAATCAAAAGAGGTATTGAAAACATCGACAAAACACAAGGAAGGCGATCATTCGTTCGTTACCTCGAACAAACAAACGACACGCAGTGACAAATCAAAGTAAATGGGTCATAATAATGTATCACCGAAGACTTGCTTGCCTATAAGTGAACACTCACCCCAAGAGTTCCCAGGTAAGAGTGACTGGTCCGATAATGCGGATTTGTACGAACACTCTAGCCTTAGACAGAAAACTCAGGGTACAGGCATTCACTCTTCCAGTTTGCACGTGTTCACATTATTTAGACCCAAACTTTGACGGGATTTGGAAAAATCAAAAGGCACTAAGCCAAAGATGGATCAAACCAGAAGGGTTCAAAACCATATAACAAAGGGTTCAAAACCTCATAACATGAGGTTCAAAACCTAGTAATCAATCATCCAAGGATAGATGATTAATTTTCGAAGCGGATTCATTATTGTTTTCTCGTTGTGGTTATCACCTAAGGATAGGTGACGGTATTGTTTTAAAATCTAAACACAAGTAAACTTGTGTTGGGGTCCTAGAAAGTTATAGTCTAGGTCAAAGCATTGCTAATAACCTAATTCCCTATAACCATTGGCTCTGATACCAACTCTTCTGTCACACCCCGGCCGCGTTAAAACAACAAACCGCGGCGGAAACGCCGGGGAGTGAGGCGACAGAATTATTGTTCCACAACCATGGTAGTTAAAAGTTTTGTTTTATTGAAATATTAGGAAATGTTCATTGTCATTAAACCAAACAAACAAACTACATATTGTTTATAATTGTTTTTAAGTCACTAAGGCCTTGTCCAGATCCTAAGTGAACTCGCTTCTTAGCAAGCAACATCAAGCAATACCACCTGAAACATATGTAAAAATATAAAGTCAGCAAAGAAATGCTGGCGAGTACATAGGTTTTATGGGAGTATCGGATTCATGGCTCGTTTATATGTTGCAGTATCTCGTTAGACTACAAGAGTCAAAATACAAACCTTGTTTTGAAAAGTGTATTGCAACATAAATAACCAACACAAATCAAATTGGTTATAGTTTATAAAATCTCGTAGCCATGACTCTTTAACTCAAAAATATTTGTTTTAGTATAACAACTTGTAAACATCTTGTAAAAACTCGTTAATAAAACTCGTATGGTTTATATCGTTTCAAAAACCTCGTTGTGTGACATCGTTTCAAAATCGTTTCCCCAGTGAACTAAATAATGACACGCAATGTAATATGATAGAAGCACTTATATATAAGATGTACCAACGGCGTATCTACCATGATTCTATCATACTACACCCGTCCCATTATCTAATCACTGCCCAAAACCAATCGTTTAATTCGTTTAACTTGTTCCAAATCGTGTATCTCGTTTCAAATCGTTTAACTCGTCCCAAAATCGTATTCGTTTTAATAGTGAAACTACTTTTGGTCATCTCGTTAACAACATTCAAACCTTCGTGACTCGTCAACTCGTTTCTCGTTTCGTATTAACAAACCACCAAAGGGTAAGTTAACAATCATCAGGTTCAGTCGTTACCTACATAACCCCCACACATAACCATGGGTGTAGTCTGATAACGGGATTTGTCAGATCCTATGGTACCATAACCAAATACTGGTCGGCTCGGCCAAAGCTAATGAATGTCATTCGTTATGTAATCACAACCAACAAGTCTTGTTCACCTTATTGAAATCGTTATTAATTTAGTATAAACCATCGTTTTTGAAATTATCGTTTAAACCTTGAAATTCGTTTTGTACATATGAATCACCCCAAAACAATTGAAAACAGTAAAATAGGGGAACTATGTACTCACTTGGGATTGCTAATTAGTCTTGAGAATAAGACCAATTTAAGCTCCAAGGGTCACGGAATAAACCGGCACCTAGTATAGTAACTATGTTAATAAATCGGCTCCTAAATCGGGAGATAGGATAGAATGAGGTTCTATAAATCAAATGAGTAATTGAACTCATATGGTATGATTTAATAGACCCTACATTCTGATTGGAAAGCCTACCTAAGTGCTTTTGACCCGTTTCGACCCATTACGGTAACATAAGTCACTATAATGTGTCGTTAGCGTAAAACTATGTTCGGATGGTTAACTATGTGCTATGTCAAGTCTTACATGCCCAATAAACCCTAAACATGTTACTAAATCAGATTGCATGTCAAAAATATGTTCACATAATCAAAATACGGATTTTAGCTTCAAAAGGGCATTTTGGTCATTTTCAATGGGCATATAAGCTAACAAGTATATGACTAACCAATCCTATGTGATCATAAGGTATAACCTCAGTGGTTATTACCTATGTAACCATGATCACTAAGTGTGCTTGGTCGGATCCTAAAGATCGACCAAACGGGTCGGGTTCGAAAGTGTAAGCGGTTGTTTAAACCGCTTACCTTACGACCCTAAACAAGCACAAACTAATAGTGTCGAGTTAAACATGTCAAAACATGTCTAACCTACTGATTTGGTATCAAAACAAAGTGTTTTGATACCCTAAAGTAGTTCTGAGGCTAAATGCGTGCTAAAACGCATTTTGACCGAAACATTGACTCGACACTACAACTAGCTAACGTGGTAATCAACAGCTATAATCACGAAGGATTATAACTATCGTGACTACAATCACGTTTCAAAGTTCAATTGAACTTTGACTTGACTAATTGATGGTCAAAACCGAAAGTCAAACTGTTGGCCAAACTGTTTGACTTTCTGCTTAAACATAAAGAACAAGCATGAAAGAAGACTTACAAAGGG
Organism: Helianthus annuus; assembly: GCF_002127325.2. Lineage (NCBI taxonomy): Eukaryota > Viridiplantae > Streptophyta > Magnoliopsida > Asterales > Asteraceae > Helianthus > Helianthus annuus. The sequence goes on from NC_035440.2 coordinate 141,505,817, forward strand.
TCCTAGCTATCTTTTCTACAAAGAATAAAGTTCCAAGCAGATTAGAAAGCTCCCAAATCAGATAAGAGATGTGAAGAATGAGGAATGAGCAATGAACAAGTGAATGGAGTGGCCTATTTATACTTGTTGGTGATCAACAAGATCATGACAAGTGGTTTGTTTAGCCATTAAGCAATGAATCACAACCATACAAGTGTTAGGAGCAGGTGCAAAGACTTGGAGAGGTGGTAACTTGGCTACCACACAAAGAAATTGCAAGATTGGCCCCTGAATTTACAAACTGATGCTGAAAACAAACTTTCTGCCCGGATGTGATCGTCGCGTAGCGCGACGGAATAGGCAGGGGATGGTCGCGCTACGCTACCATGTGTCTGATTCAGCAAAGTTTCAAAAATGACAGAAATGGTCCCTGCACGTGTTTAAGCTTGTTTTTGACGTTTTTAACCTCCGTTAACCTCATTTCAAGGCTCTAAAATGAAGTTAGAGTATAGGGGACTCAAAACATGCTCGAAAACATCTCGGATGTCGGTTCGTTTGGTCGTACGATCGCGTTGTTCGGTTAATTACGACGGAACTCAAACGGACGCTAAAACGAACCAAATTAAGCGACGAATGGAATTTTTGCATGCCGATCACTAAAATAAAAATATTTTAGTGTGTACAAAAATTTTGGATGTCCAGATGTGGCCAGAACGTAAGATATGCGCGAAAATGCAAACTTACGTCGTTTTTGACACTTTTAGTCCCTATAAGATCAAATAAGCATGTTTTCGCACACCGAACCTATCAAAACTTATTTCTAAGCCATGTTTAGGTTATATATGGTATGTTTAACTTATGATCAAGTTCCGGACTGTTCGTTACCTTACGAATCGGTAGACTTTTGCAAGTTGACGCAAATAGTCCCTGCAATCGAACAAACTTGTTTTTGCCATACCAAAGCCTTTAAAACTTATTTCTAAGTTATATAAAGGTTATTTAAGGTATGTTAAGTCTATGATGATGTTCCGGAGTGTTTGTCGCGTTTAACTGATTGCGTTCACGCACCAGTTTGCGTATAACTTTCCAGAAAGCGATTTAAAGCTTGAAATCGAATCGGATCGAATTGTAAAATCATCAAACACATAAAACACATATAATAACACCAAAACACATTGATTTATTGATAACTAACATTGTTTTGAATTGTTTATCGATTAAAGAGCACAGTTGTCACAAAAAGCCATTTTGGAGTAGGAGCAGGAAAGCTTCTAGGATACAAGGTGACCAAAAGAGGCATAGAAGCAAGCCTGGAGCAAATAAAAGATATCTTGGATATTAAGTCACCTTCAAATATGAAAGATGTTCAAAGGTTAACGGGACGAGTAGCGGCATTAGACAGATTTATCTCAAGATCCTCGGAGAAGTGCAAACAGTTTTATAATATCCTGAGGAAGAATAAAAAATTCGAATGGGGAGAAAAGCATGAAGCAGCCTTGCAGGATTTGAAGCAGCATCTGTCAACCGCGCCTCTATTGATGAAGCCTGAGGATGGTGAACCATTATCCATGTACCTTGCAGTGTCAGGGAATGCAGTAAGTGCTGTCCTTGTAAAGGATCATGAAGGTCAGTAGTATCCTGTTTATTATGTTAGTAAAAGTTTATTAGATGCTGAAACTAGATTTTCTCGTTTAGAAAAATTGATATTAGCCCTAGTTATGGCATCAACGAAGTTAGATATTATTTTGAAACACATAGGATTCATGTTAAAACTAACTATCCTATTAAGAATGTGCTTAGGAAACCCGAGATGTCAGGTAGGATGGCTAAGTGGTCGGTAAAATTCAGTGCCTATGATTTACTATATGAACCTAGAAATGCCATAAAGTCTCAGGCTCTAGCTGACTTTGTGGCTGATTTCAGTAGTGACTTTTAAAACGAAGTAGACCTAGAAGTGCAACAGCAAGGAGAAAACTTAGAATCTTGGACATTATATACTGACGGTGCATCTAATGTAACAGGTGTAGGTTTAGGTATACTACTAAAATCGCCACAGGGGGACATATTACCCCAGGCTATTAGATGTGAGTTTCCTGCCACTAATAATGAAGCAGAATATGAAGCTTTAATTGCAGGATTTGAATTGGCTAAGAGTATGAATATCAAGGGTTTGCAAGTATTTGTTGATTCCTTGTTAATTACTAATCATTTTAAAGGGACCTATGCAGTTAAAGGTGAAAATTGATCGAGTATCTCGAAATCCTCAAAAAATTAGCAGGATATTTCGATGTTTTTACACTTGAACAGGTACCGAGGGAAGATAATGCTGAAGCTGATGCGTTGGCAAATCTAGGATCATCAGTCAGGATACCGGAAGGAACCCGAATACCAATACTACATGTCCTTTATCATGCGACGGATTCTCAGGATAAGGAGGTAGTAAGTGTTTAGGATCCTAATGATGAGTGTCCTGAGGAGGATCCTAAGTCCTGGTCGGCTCCGATCATGAGATATCTCAAGGAAGGGCACATTCTAAAGGATGAAAATCCTAAGGCCTTTAGAATGAAGGTATCACTATTCACCATCATAAATAATGTTTTGTATAAGAAATCTCTTGCAGGACCATACCTAAGGTGCTTGGAGGATCCTGAAACCCGAGAAGTGCTTCAGGATATACACGAAGGAGATTGTGGTAACCTTACTGGGGGCAGGTCGTTATTCTCGAAAGTATTAAGAACAGGATATTATTGGCCAACAATGAGGAAAGATGCTACAGAATATGATCGAAGGTGTGATGCATGTCAAAGACATAGTAATATATTACATCAGCCTGCTGAACCACTGTATCCTATTGTTTCCCCTTGGCCATTCATGAAGTGGGGAATGAATATAGTAGGAAAATTGCCAAAGGCTCCAGGACGGAAAGTCATCATGCTGGCAATGACTGATTATTTCTCTAAATGAGTTGAAGATGAAGTATTTGTCCAAGTTAGAGACCAAGAAGTAGTATCCTTCATAAAAAGGAATATCCTGACCAGGTTTGGAGTACCAGCTGAGATAATCTGTGACAATGCTTCTCAGTTTATAAGTAAGAGGACTACTGACTTCTGCAAAAGTTGGGAAATTAAAATGATCATATCCACACCGGTACATCCTCAGGCAAATGGACAAGCAGAATCCTCAAACAAGATAATTGTCAAAAATTTGAAGAAAAGGCTTGGAGCTAAGAAGGGAAGATGGGCAGAAGAATTACCCTTTGTCCTATGGGCTGATAGAACGACAGTGAAAAGTGCGACTGGTCAGACCCCATTTTCCTTTGTATTTGGAGCAGAAGCCGTGATTCCGACAGAAATGGTGATACCTACAGCAAGATCCAACTTCAGGGATCCTGAGCAAAATCCTGAAGCCCTTTGCCAGGAATTAGATACTATTGATGAAACAAGAGATGCAGCAAAGCTAAGGATGGCAGCATATCAACAGCGGATATCCAGAGCATATAACAAGAATATAAGGACTAGGAGGTTCCAAGTTGGAGATTGGGTGTGAAGAAAAGCTTTTCAGAATACTACGAATCCTGCTGATGGAAAGTTGGCTCCAAAGTGGGAAGGACCCTATGAGATTGAATCAGAATCAGGGAAAGGAGCATACTGACTCAAGAATATGGAGGGGGATATGCTACCGAGATCCTGGAATGCTATACATCTAAAGCTCTATTTCAAGAGAGTTTGGAATTTAAATTCTAACTCAGAATGGTATAGATTCTACCTCTTTTAATATGTTTTGATATTGTTTATTCTTTTGAACCCATTACTGACTTAAGCATCGGAGGGGTTTAGCCAGGCTAACACCCACCTTAGTTTACAGTTGTTTTGCAGTATATGCTTCGGGATATAACTCCAGGGTACACACTCAGGATACTTCGAAAGAACAGAGGATTGGCCCCCTCTCTCACATTTAAGGGATCCTGATCCCTTCACTAGTTTAAAGGTATTCACCTTTCTCTTGAATTGGGTTTAAACACCCCGCCTGGAGCGCAAGTTATCCAGGGATAGTTCAAGATAGCGGGACCAGTCCATGTAAAAGTGGCTGACAATTTCATTATTATTGGCTATATCCTGGATCCTAAAGGTATATGAGGATTGATCACCCTCTCTCACGAAAGGGTATTTTCATACTCTCTAAGGTTTAAAGGTTTTCACCTTTCTAAGTCTTGGAGTTTATACACTCCCGCCTGTAGCGCATGAAAATTTGGGATTTTCCCTAGAATACTTATGGGATTATCCCCAGGATACCAAGGATTTATCTCCAGTATGCTTTAGGGTTAATCCCCTGTAACACAAGAACTGTTCAGAAAATTGGAGCCAATATTCTAAAAATTTCTAAGTGTTCGAGGACGTTGTGCACAGGGGACATTCCTACTGAGGCAATTGTATAAAATTCAAAGGATCAAGCTTGAAGTTAGTACACTGAGTATCTCGGACTGGGGACATCTTCGTGGAAAAAGTTGCGGAAGGAGTGAAGTTTGTGAATAGGGTTACACCCTATTCCTGGTATGATCATTCCTTTATAAACCCTATTTGAGTTGTTTGAATTCTTGGAACTGTGTTTGACAAAAACTTGAATATCTTGATTAGGATATATTCTTAGAATATATTCTCGGAGTATATTTTTAGGATATGTCTCAGGATATTTGGTTGGAATATTCGGGATATAATACTTGGGTGAAAAGCAAACATTGTAAAATGAAAAATTAAGTGTCCTTATTTCTTTAAAAACCTTATCTGAATTTTTTGAATTTTGAAAACCCTATTAGATGAAAGTCCTTATAGGATATTGCCGAATATACTGATCAAGATCTTTTCGCAATATTTGGATAAGATAATGGAAATTATCACAGTAATTTTTGGATGCTGAAATTTAAACTAAACAATGTATAACAAAAACTTGAAAGGTAACATCAAGTAAGTCAAAAGGGGGTTATATTATTAACATGTCAAAAGTTGTGCTTTTGGTTTCACCTCAAACCGAGGCCCATCCAACAAAAGCACTACTAGTTTCTAACCATATTTACACAACGGTTGAAGGTTTCATCTCAAACCGAGACCCATCCGCCTCCAACCGTTGTATTGTTCAAAACAGATTATACTAATTGATGACCAAGGGCTTCATCCTGAAACCCAGGACCCATCCACCTTTGGTCATCATATTGTCTTAATGCAGGAAATGTAAATTGTTCAAAGACAGGAAACTGTAACGTTTTGATTCAGTTAAGTATATTGTATTTGAGCATGGTTATGTGTTAATTATGAAGATTTGTCAAATGTTTGAACTTGGTGGTGAAACTGTGAATTATTTTGAGATGGTGTACATATGTAAAGAATGATACTTAGGGATGTATAGAGTAATTAGTGAAACTCTAATCATTTTAACCCTAATCATTCACTAATCATCACCCAAGAAATCCAAACACGTACTTGCACTTCTCTGATCTTCTCTGGCAATCATCATCCCCATCATTGGCACAAGTGTTCTGCATCAATCTTGATCTTTCAATCTATTTAGAATCAATTCAAGGTAATTGTTAATGATTGTTTGTTGTCACTGATTCTTGATTATGTGATTCATCTAAACCCTAGTTCCACATGTAATGATTCTGTGTTATTGAATTCGGATTATTGTGAATTGATGTTGATTGTTGTGTAATCATTGCCTGATGTAAGATACAAGAATTGTAGAATGATTGATTGATAATTGGATTACTGCAATACAGATGCAATGAAATTAGGTTTTGATCGTATGAATGTTAGAATGTAACTGTTGTTTTGATTATGTGAATTTGCCTTGGAAATTACGTATGTTGATAGTCCGTGGATTAGGTCAGGGCTTTGTGAAGTCACAAAGGTCAGAGTTTTGATTTGTGTGTTTGTCAGAGCTTTTGTTATTGAATGAAGTCAGAGTTTTGATTCGCGTGATTGTCTGAGTTTTGGATTAATAAGATTGTCAGAGTTTTTCTTGTTGTTGCACAAAGTCCAGGTTTTATCCTAGGGAAGAAAGTCCAAGTTTTATCCTAGGGAAGAAAGTCCAAGTTTTATCCTAGGGAAGAAAGTCCAAGTTTTATCCTAGGGAAGAAAGTCCAAGTTTTATCCTAGGGAAGAAAGTCCAAGTTTTATCCTAGGGAAGAAAGTCCAAGTTTTATCCTAGGGAAGAAAGTCCAAGTTTTATCCTAGGGAAGAATGGGAGTCAGAGTTTTAAAACCCTTGTCCGAATTTTATACAAGTAAGGGAGGGGGGTCCGAATTTTAACCCTGGGACAAGGAGTCCGAGTTTTTAAGCTAGGAAACCCCCTTTGGTCTGAGTTTTTAGGTAAGGAACCCCCTTGGTCCGAATTTGTTGCCCTGGAATGTTGTCTGACCTTCTGTTGTGCTGTATTGTCCAACCTTTGTGAATTAAACATGATGTTACCTGGATAGCATGCTAATAGTCCGAACTTTAAAAGTGATGTGTGTGTCAAAGCTTACTGTATGTCTGTATATGATTGCATGCTACTGAATGTTACTGCATGATCCTATATGTGAGAACAATCCTTATCATGTCTTTCTGTACACAATAAACACACGGAACACAATTGCTTGAATATCAAGGACTTACAAACCCTAGTTGAATATGTAACACTTACATCGAATCATGTGCAATGTATCCTAGGTCGTGTGTAACGGACTTAGACATTTAATTAACCCTAGAAGCAATAACATACCGAGCAAACCAAGGTGAGTTCACACTCTTTACCAAGGCATGGGATTCCCGGGGATAGGGAATGGGTTGAATGATGGAATTGAACAATTAAGCGTACATACACGGTTACTAGACTATCTACCATAGTCCTCGGGTTAAGCAGGACACTTACGTAAAACCTACGTAAACAGGAATATGTTACTGTCTTCCAGAGTCAGGAAGGACACTTACGTAAAACCTACGTAAACAATAACATGCTACTGTCTTCCGGAGTCAGGAAGGACACTTACGTAAAACCTACGTAAACCCCACGCGTACCACTGTCCTCGGGTACAGAAGGACACTTACGTAAAACCTACGTAAAGATTGTACGTACTACTGTTCTCGGTTGTGAAGAACACTTATGGTTACGAATAGTCTAGTGGATATACAACATGGGAAGCCCCCACCAATAGAACATACTATCGGCCCAGTAGAGCCACATGTTACAAACGAACTTACTATTACGCATTTACTTTCTGTGAACTCCCTCAACTAGTTGTTGATCCACTGTTACATGCCTTGCAGGTCGTTAGGTACATTTGGAAGCTTGCACAGGGAGGAGCTGGTCGTTGTGGGCACGTATCGTGAATGTTTCATTAAACACTTTATGACACTTAATACTTTATTATGTTGGATTTTATTCATACGCTTCCGCTAAACAGTGATAACATACTTATATTTTGAACACTTTTCATATTGGTGGTTGAATGGCATTTACTTTTACTTATTAATTACATGTTCAATATGATTGGTGGCTTGATCCTGGTCAGTCACGCTCCCAAGCGGTGATACTCCGCAGGTGGATTTTGGGTGTGTGACAGATTGGTATCAGAGCCATTGGTTATAGAGAACTTGGTTTTAATATGGAAAAACGTTTTTATTGAAACCAGACTATAACCAGAACAGTGCTCTCAACGATCCACAACGACGCTTCGCTCCATGTGCAAGACTCAACACCCTAGGTAATAAGGTTTATGTTTATTGCCTACTTGCTAGAATTACATAGAAGTTTGCTCGTGGTATGCTTAGATTACATTGCTCACTATTTGTTATTGCTTGAGAACACTTGTGTGCTTACACTTCTCTGTCATCGCACTATTCGCGAACCTCTCTCACTTACGTTACATTTGCTATGAAGATCATGGCCGGACGTATCAACTTGACTCAAGCCCAGTTGACGGCTCTCATTAACGAACGAATTGATGCGGCACTTGCAGCCATACAAGCAGGAGGTATACCCTGCAGTCGTAACTAGGATCTTTAGATCCTACACTCCTAAACCAACTCTTGTGTTTAACCTTGTCCTATTCTTATACATAATAGGTCAACACGCTCAGTCACCTGCTTGCACCTTCAAAAATCTCAAGGATTGCCAACCTAGTACCTTCAGTGGAACTGAGGGAGTTGAAGGCCTCCTCCACTGGTTCGAAAGGCTCGAAACTGACTTTGAGGTGTGTGATTGCCCTGAGTCTCGTAGGGTAAAGTTTGCTTCTAGAACACTCGAAGGTGCTGCATTAACCTGGTGGGAAGCACAGGTTCAAATGTTAGGACTGGCAGCTGCTAATGCCACTCCCTGGAACGAGTTCAAGGACCTAATTAAGGAAGAGTTTTGTAGTCGAGAAGACATCCACAAACTAGAGGTAGAGTTCCTCAACCTACAGATGGTGGGGTCTGAAATTGAAGCTTATACGAAGAAATCGAATGAATTAGCCACATTTTGTCCCACTATGGTAGACTCTCCCACCAAACGCATCGAGCTGTATCTCAAGGGTCTAGTGCCCGAAATTCAGAGTCATGTGACCGCGGCTAATCTTGGCACTATCCAGCAAGTCACTCGGCTTGCTCATCGTCTCACAGACTAGGCTGTAGAACAAAACAAACTACCGAAACGTGTTAAAGCTGATACTACATGTGCTTCTAGTCATAACAAACGCAAGTGGGATGAAAACCTAAGCAAGGGATTAATTTTGGTCCAGCCTCTGGCGCAGCAGCAAAAGATAGATGACTACCAGAGCCCCAGACAGCAGTTTTCTAGTAGTCGTGGGCAGAGTGGATATCGAGGTAATCATCCAAAGTGTAACAGATGCAATAGACACCACAGCGGTCAGTGCAACAAGGGTCGTTGCCAGCGGTGTCTCAAGATTGGTCATGAAGCTAAGGATTGTCGAAACTCACGTCCTATAACTCAAGAACAGCAACGGCCGCCTCAATCTCCCCAGAATCAGCAGCAACAGCAGAGTTTTAAAGGATGTTTTCAGTGTGATGCTAAAGATCACTACAAGAGGCATTGCCCACAAATTACCCAGGACCAGACTCAGAACTACGACCATGGAAACAGGGACGACAATGGTGATAACGTTGGGGGAAACAATGGAAACAATGATGCTGAGGCCGCGTGTACGTGATTGGTCAGGGTGACGCAAGGAACGATCCTAACGTAATAATGAGTAAGTTTCTTATCGACGACTTTTATGTTACTGTCTTGTTTGATTCGGGCGTGGGTACCAATTATATGTCCTTGAAAGTTAGTCGAATATTAAAATGTGCACCAAGTTCCTTGAACACCAAACCTGTCGTAGTGTTAGCTTATGGTACAAGTCTAGAGGCCACACATAGTTCAGGGTTGTAATCGTATCCTCGCTGGGCAGACGTTCCCTATCGACTTCATTCCTATAGTTTTGGACAGCACCTATATCTCACGCACCGTATCGCTTAGCTCCATCAGAATTGGAAGAACTATCGACGCAGCTACAAGAACTCTTGGATAAGGGATTTATCCGACCTATCTTTTCGCCTTGCGGAGCTCCAGTACTGTTTGTGAAAAAGAAGGATGGCACTTTCAGGATGTGCATTGATTACCGCGAACTGAACAAGGTCACAGTGAAGAACCGTTATCCTCTTCCACGCATTGACGACTTATTCGACCAGTGGCAAGTGTCGAGTTACTACTCCAAGATTGATCTGAGGTCAGGGTATCATCAGCTGAGAGTCCGGGATGAGGACGTCTCCAAAACAGCATTCAGAACTCGCTACGGTCACTACGAGTTTCTAGTCATGCCATTCGGGCTTACGAACGCGCCTGCAGTTTTCATGGATCTTATGAACAGGGTGTGCAAACCCTATCTAGACAAGTTCGTCATTGTCTTCATCGACGACATTCTGATCTACTCCAAGAGTCAGGAGGAACACGAGCAGCACTTACGTCTTATCTTGGAACTTCTTCGAAAAGTACAACTGTATGCCAAGTTTTCAAAATGCGACTTCTGGCTTCGTGAAGTCCACTTCTTAGGCCATGTGGTGAACAAGGATGGGATTCATGTCGATCCATCCAAGGTAGATTCGATCAGGAACTGGCCTGCACCGCGTACGCCAACGGAAATACGCCAATTCTTGGGTTTGGCGGGGTACTACAGACGATTCATCAAAGACTTCTCCAAGATCGCACAGCCGCTTACCATGCTGACACAGAAAGGTGTTACCTATCGTTGGGGTAATACACAAGAAACGGCTTTTCAGTACCTGAAGGATAGACTATGCAGCGCACCTATTCTCTCATTGCCAGAGGGCACGGATGATTTTGTGGTCTATTGTGACGCATCCATACAGGGGCTTGGTTGTGTATTGATGCAGCGGGATAAAGTTATTGCCTACGCTTCGCGGCAACTTAAAGTTCATGAACGAAATTATACGACGCACGATTTAGAGCTCGGAGCTGTTGTTTTCGCGCTTAAGATATGGCGACACTACTTCTACGGTACAAAGTGCACTATTTACACCGATCATAGGAGTCTCGAGCATATCTTCAAGCAGAAGGAATTGAACATGCGCCAACGACGATGGGTCGAGCTACTTAATGATTACGAATGCGCCATCAAGTACCATCCAGGCAAAACCAATGTTGTGGCTAACGCTCTTAGTCGAAAGGATACTTTACCTAGGCGTGTACGAGCCTTGCAGCTTACTATTCAGTCTGATCTTCCCGCACAGATACGAGATGCTCAGGTGGAAGCATTGAAACCAGAAAACGTCAGGACTGAAGCCTTAAGTGGCTCAAGGCAACGATTAGAACAGAAGGAAGACGGCGCCTACTATGTAACAGGACGTATTTGGGTCCCACTACATGGCGGTTTACGAGAACTTGTGATGGATGAAGCTCATAAGTCTCGCTACTCGGAACATCCAGGTGCGGATAAAATGTATCACGACATCAGAACTACATACTGGTGGCCTAGCATGAAGGCCCACATAGCAACTTACGTCGGAAAATGTTTGACTTGTGCGAGAGTCAAGACAGAGTACCAGAAACCCTCAGGCCTACTGCAACAACCCAGGATACCACAGTGGAAATGGGAAGAAATTTCCATGGATTTTGTCACTGGCCTACCTAGATCCCAACGTGGGAATGATACTATTTGGGTGATCGTAGATCGACTCACAAAGTCTGCTCATTTCTTGGCTATCAAAGAAACGGATAAGTTTTCTACCTTAGCAGACGTCTACTTGAATGAAGTTGTTTCGAGGAACGGGGTGCCAACCTCTACTATTTCGGATCGGGATGCATGATTCACTTCAGAACTATGGCAAGCAATGCATAAAGCTTTTGGCTCTCGATTAGACATGAGTACAACTTATCACCCTCAGACGGATGGGCAGTCTGAACGCACGATTCAAACCCTAGAAGACATGCTTCGGGCATGTGTTATTGATTTCGGCAACAGCTGAGAAAAGCATCTCCCGTTAGTGGAGTTTTCATACAACAACAGTTACCACACCAGCATACAAGCCGCTCCATTCGAGGCATTGTACGGACGTAAATGCCGGTCACCTCTCTGTTGGGCAGAGGTGGGGGATAGTCAAATTACAGGTCTAGAAATGGTAGTTGATGCTACGGAACGAATTGCACAGATACGACAACGTATGGCGGTAGCTCGTGATCGCCAGAAAAGCTACGCTGATAAGCGCAGAAAACCGCTCGAGTTCCAAGTTGGGGATCGAGTGCTACTCAAAGTCTCACCCTGGAAGGGTGTGGTTCGTTTTGGTAAACGAGGCAAGCTCAATCCGCGGTATGTTGGACCGTTCGAAATCACTAAAAGAATAGGCAAAGTGGCCTACAGACTAAACCTACCAGCTGAACTCGGTGCAGTTCATAACGTTTTCCACGTGTCGAATCTGAAGAAGTGTCTGTCAGATGAGACCCTCATAGTTCCTTTGAAGGAACTCACTATCGACGAACAGTTGCATTTCGTCGAGGAACCAGTTGAAATCATGGACCGGGATGTTAAAGGTCCTCAAGAAAACTAGAATACCTCTTGTACGAGTTCGTTGGAACTCCCGTCGTGGCCCTGAATATACCTGGGAACGTGAAGATCAAATGAAAGTCAAGTATCCCCAGTCATTCGAAAACCGTGCAACCACTACTGAGGCTGAAGCTACTACTGCAGAATTTCGGGACGAAATTCCAAATCAACGGGGGGATGATGTGACACCCCAGGAAAACCAGTAAACAATACAACTTACCTAGCTTCCTCAGTAACCGCATGCTAAATTTCGGGACAAAATTTCTTTCAAGTTGGGGATAATGTGACAACTCGAGTTTCTAAGATTCCATTTTCGCATTTATTACACGTTCATTGTTTGTTTAGTTGTTTACTTGCACAATTAGTTTGCTGTGAAACTGTAACGTTTTGATTCAGTTAAGTATATTGTATTTGAGCATGGTTATGTGTTAATAATGAAGATTTGTCAAATGTTTGAACTTGGTGGTGAAACTGTGAATTATTTTGAGATGGTGTACATATGTAAAGAATGATACTTAGGGATGTATAGAGTAATTAGTGAAACTCTAATCATTTTAACCCTAATCATTCACTAATCATCACCCAAGAAATCCAAACACGTACTTGCACTTCTCTGATCTTCTCTGGCAATCATCATCCCCATCATTGGCACAAGTCTTCTGCATCAATCTTGATCTTTCAATCTATTTAGAATCAATTCAAGGTAATTGTTAATGATTGTTTGTTGTCACTGATTCTTGATTATGTGATTCATGTAGACCCTAGTTCCACATGTAATGATTCTGTGTTATTGAATTCGGATTATTGTGAATTGATGTTGATTATTGTGTAATCATTGCCTGATGTAAGATACAAGAATTGTAGAATGATTGATTGATAATTGGATTAATGCAATACAGATGCAATGAAATTAGGGTTTTGATCGTATGAATGTTAGAATGTAACTGTTGTTTTGATTCTGTGAATTTGCCTTGGAAATTACGTATGTTGATAGTCCGTGGATTAGGTCAGGGCTTTGTGAAGTCACAAAGGTCAGAGTTTTGATTTGTGTGTTTGTCAGAGCTTTTGTTATTGAATGAAGTCAGAGTTTTGATTCGCATGATTGTCTGAGTTTTGGATTAATAAGATTGTCAGAGTTTTTCTTGTTGTTGCAGAAAGTCCAAGTTTTATCCTAGGGAAGAAAGTCCAAGTTTTATCCTAGGGAAGAAAGTCCAAGTTTTATCCTAGGGAAGAAAGTCCAAGTTTTATCCTAGGGAAGAAAGTCCAAGTTTTATCCTAGGGAAGAATGGGAGTCAGGGTTTTAAAACCCTTGTCCGAATTTTATACAAGTAAGGGAGGGGGGTCCGAATTTTAACCCTGGGACAAGGAGTCCGAGTTTTTAAGCCAGGAAACCCCCTTTGGTCCGAGTTTTTAGGTAAGGAACCCCCTTGGTCCGAATTTGTTGCCCTGGAATGTTATCTGACCTTTTGTTGTGCTGTATTGTCCAACCTTTGTGAATTAAACATGATGTTACCTAGATTGCAAGCTAATAGTCTGAACTTTACAAGTGATGTGTGTGTCAAAGCTTACTGTATGTATGTATATGATTGCATGCTACTGAATGTTACTGCATGATCCTATATGTGAGAACAATCCTAATCATGTCTTTCTGTACACAATAAACACACGGAACACAATTGCTTGAATATCAAAGACTTACAAACCCTAATTGAATATGTAACACTTACATCGAATCATGTGCAATGTATCCTAGGTCGTGTGTAACGGACTTAGACATTTAATTAACCCTAGAAGCAATAACATACCGAGCAAACCAAGGTGAGTTCACACTCTTTACCAAGGCATGGGATTCCCGGGGATAGGGAATGGGTTGAATGATGGAATTGAACAATTAAGCGTACATACATGGTTACAAGACTATCTACCATGGTCCTTGGGTTAAGCAGGACACTTACGTAAAACCTACGTAAACAGGAATATGTTACTGTCTTCTGGAGTCAGGAAGGACACTTACGTAAAACCTACGTAAAAATAACATGCTACTGTCTTTCGGAGTCAGGAAGGACACTTACGTAAAACCTACGTAAACCCCACGCGTACCACTGTCCTCGGGTACAGAAGGACACTTACGTAAAACCTACGTAAAGCTTGTACGTACTACTGTTCTCGGTTGTGAAGAACACTTATGGTTACGAATAGCCTAGTGGATATACAACATGGGTAGCCCCCACCTATAGAACATACTATCGGCCCAGTAGAGCCACATGTTACAAACGAACTTACTATTACGCATTTACTTTCTGTGAACTCCCTCAACTAGTTGTTGATCCTCTGTTACATGCCTTGCAGGTCGTTAGGTACATTTGGGAGCTTGCACAGGGAGGAGCTGGTCGTTGTGGGCACGGATCGTGAATGTTTCATTAAACACTTTATGACACTTAATACTTTATTATGTTGGATTTTATTCATACGCTTCCGCTAAACAGTGATAACATACTTATATTTTGAACACCTTTCATATTGGTGGTTGAATGGCATTTACTTTTACTTATTAATTACATGTTCAATATGATTGGTGGCTTGATCCTGGTCAGTCACGCTCCCAAGCGGTGATACTCCGCAGGTGGATTTTGGGGGTGTGACAGATTGGTATCAGAGCCATTGGTTATAGAGAACTTGGTTTTAATATGGAAAAACGTTTTTATTGAAACCAGACTATAACCAGAACAGTGCTCTTAACGATCCACAACGACGCTTCGCTCCATGTGCAATACTCAACACCCTAGGTAATAAGGTTTATGTTTATTACCTACTTGCTAGAATTACATAGAAGTTTGCTCGTGGTATGCTTAGATTACATTGCTCACTATTTGTTATTGCTTGAGAACACTTGTGTGCTTACACTTCTCTGTCATCGCACTATTCGCGAACCTCTCTCACTTACATTACATTTGCTATGAAGATCATGGCCGGACGTATCAACTTGACTCAAGCCCAGTTGACGGCTCTCATTAACGAACGAATTGCTGCGGCACTTGCAGCCATACAAGCAGGAGGTATACCCTGCAGTCGTAACTATGATCTTTAGATCCTACACTCCTAAACCAACTCTTGTGTTTAACCTTGTCCTATTCTTATACATAATAGGTCAACACGCTCAGTCACCTGCTTGCACCTTCAAAAATCTCAAGGATTGCCAACCTAGTACCTTCAGTGGAACTAAGGGAGTTGAAGGCCTCCTCCACTGGTTCGAAAGGCTCGAAACTGACTTTGAGGTGTGTGATTGCCCTGAGTCTCGTAGGGTAAAGTTTGCTTCTAGAACACTCGAAGGTGTTGCATTAACCTGGTGGGAAGCACAGGTTCAAATGTTAGGACTGGCAGCTGCTAATGCCACTCCTTGGAACGAGTTCAAGGACCTAATTAAGGAAGAGTTTTGCAGTCGAGAAGACATCCACAAACTAGAGGTAGAGTTCCTCAACCTACAGATGGTGGGGTCTGAAATTGAAGCTTATACGAAGAGATCGAATGAATTAGCCACATTTTGTCCCACTATGGTAGACTCTCCCACCAAACGCATCGAGCTGTATCTCAAGGGTCTAGTCCCCGAAATTCAGAGTCATGTGACCGCGGCTAATCTTGGCACTATCCAGCAAGTCACTCGGCTTGCTCATCGTCTTACAGACCAGGCTGTAGAACAAAACAAACTACCGAAACGTGTTAAAGCTGGTACTACATGTGCTTCTAGTCATAACAAACGCAAGTGGGATGAAAACCTGAGCAAGGGATTAATTTTGGTCCAGCCTCTGGCGCAGCAGCAAAAGATAGATGACTACCAGAGCCCCAGACAACAGTTTTCTAGTAGTCATGGGCAGAGTGGATATCGAGGTAATCATCCAAAGTGTAACAGATGCAATAGACACCACAGCGGTCAGTGCAACAAGGGTCGTTGCCAGCGGTGTCTCAAGATTGGTCATGAAGCTAAGGATTTTCGAAACTCACGTCCTGTAACTCAAGAACAGCAACGGCCGCCTCAATCTCCCCAGAATCAGCAGCAACAGCAGAGTTTTAAAGGATGTTTTCAGTGTGATGCTAAATATTACTACAAGAGGCATTGCCCACAAATAACCCAGGACCAGACTCAGAACTACGACCATGCAAACAGGGACGACAATGGTGATAACGTTGGGGGAAACAATGGAAACAATGACGCTGAGGCCGCGTGTCACACCCCGATTTCCACGTGTATCACCGGTGGGCCCGGTGGGGGATTACCGTGACGTAGTTGGCAACAATATAGTCAAACCACACAATTATATGAATGCACAGCGGAAGCATAAAGATAAATATAATTCAACCATTGATTGTAATATCGAATGTATCACAAATAGTCGAATGGTATCCACAGGGGGATCAAAATAATAAAAAGTATTGTTCAACAGACAAGGCATCAAAGCTTGCGAGACTTCTTAAGATGCTAAGGAGCTATAGCCAGCCGATTACGTTTAGTACCTGCAGTTAATCTTTTTGGGAAAATACGTCAGTTTACACTGGTAAATACATTCAACCGACACTTTTGTAAAATGTTTATTAAAATTGATTTGAATGCACAAGGCACAAACTCTTTTATAACTTGGGATAATTTATAAATAAGTCTTGTAAAGAATTACATGTTGCTATGCGTTCGGTCGCCCGGGTCGTGCCGGGTTAAAGTTTAATAGACACACCACATAGCATATAACACCGTGGCGGGTAACCAACGGCTATACTATTATAATCATAGACATAATGCCGGGTGTATGCCTACACCCGGATGTCGAGGTCGTGGCCATTTCGTAAAATGATGCCAAGGATATCCGGGACATGGTCATTAAGCCCCCAAAGGCGTTAAGCCAACAAAACAATTTTTTAAATGGGTCACATTGATAATACCCAACTACAAATGAGTTGGGGTCAATTGCCCGACCAAGCGGTATTTTAGATACCGTACCCCAAGCCCGTAATACGGAAAATAAGTCAAAAGTATTTACCTTTGCAAGTATTGTCTTTAATTGATTAAATCACAGATATCTTTTACTGGGCTCCTATTCTGGAACGAAGGTTTTAAAATAACCTATTAGAATCCTAATGGGTCTTTATATTAGCCGTAGCCTGGACCGGTCAGTTTCAAAGGGTAGATACGGTTTAATCGCGTGAAAGGCGAAAACCGGGAATGGAGTGTGATTCTGACCCAACAAGCTTGAAGGCTTGTTTTATGTGGGTTTAATATTCACATTCTGGATTTTGGGCTCAAAACAATATGGTTTGACCCGTATCGGCTAATTTATGTAAACTAGTTACATAAGCCGAACCGTGCGCGCAATAGGCGCAACGGGTAACCGTAAGAGTCTTACACTTTTTTCCTAAGTCAATATGCCTTAAAGAGGTTGGGGTATCTGTAGGATACCTTCCGTGATGCCCGTAACGAGTTTAAGTTTATTATACGCCCCGTAGGGGTTTTCTGGTCATTTTAAGGACTTTTAAAGAGCTTTCTGAGTTCTACAGGAAATCTGAGTTTCCCGTATAGTTTATAAAGTCCAAAATACTTTATTTATTATTTAAAATCGGTAGCAACTGGAATCGGGTCAAAAGACCTTATAGAACTCAAGTTTTGGCCGAAAAGGGCATATTCGGTATTTACCGAACCGTAGCCATAACCGCAGGTTATGAGCAGGTTAAAATTAATTAAAAATATTTAAAATTCCCAAAATATTATTTTACAATAGTGAGTAAAAGGTTTGGTGACGAAATCTTGGTTTAGGTAGGCGTTATTTTACAATAGAGACTACCGATTTCGAGTTAAACATGAACAACCGTCTTGAACATGTTAACTGGTCGGATTAGGGTGGTTCCTGTTCGATCGGGTCACTTGGGTCAAGATGGGGTTCTGTTGGTTAGCACGTTATCACACTGTCTCGATCAAAACCGCAAAACTTTCAAAACAATCAAGTGTCAAGAACAATCAGGCCGTTGGGATAGATTGTCGTCCTATCAGATTGCCATCCGATCGGACTGCCACCCGATCGGACAGCCGTCTGATCGGCTTGCACTTGGTTCAACACTTAAACTATTATTTCAACTCTTTCAAAGTTTTAGACGTCGAACGAATTGCCGTAAGATTGGATAGCCATCCGATCGAACGACCACCCGACCATGTGATGTTTGGACTTCAACGCTTAAACAATTTTCAACATGTTTAATGTATTACCAGTTCTAACGGATTGCCACCCGATCGGTAGACCATCCGATCGAGTGACAACACTGCTGTGAACTTGTTCTTTGAGAAATACCTAGCCGAATGGATCGTCACCCGATCGAACCGTCGTTCGATCGACCGACCTGAAGGGTAGAGATACTTCTTTGTTTTCAAAATGCTACAATGAAAACTTCAAAGGACAAACCATCATACACAAACACATCCTCACCAAACGAGATGACAATTCCATCGAATGGTCACCCGATCGGATGACCATCCGAACGGATTGTCATCGGATCGACTGGCCATCCGATTGGATTACCGTCCGACACATGGTATTATTGCACCGTTTTACATGCCGCTTATCGTTTATGCTATTGTTAACTGTTCAAACTAATCTCTCTCAGCGCTCCCTTCAATCCAAGGCTGTGTTTATTTGTTAAACACAATCTGTGAGTATACTCGAACCCTTTTTGCTTTATGCACTTTTGGGTGTTACATACGTTACTTATTCTAAATCACAATCTACACAGAACGCAAACACCATTTATACACTAATCGCTCTCGCATGTTATGTGTTATTCGATGAATGCTTGTATGTTATGTTAACACAGTGATTGTTTCCTGACACCTTAGCAACGATAGTACTATAGTTTGGACTCAGCACCTGTCGTGGACAGGGGTTGTTAAGGGCTTTACTTCACGTGTCCCAGTGGGGATATGTGTTGCGCATTCTACAACTCAGTGTCACGTCTGTGCAAGAGAACCATATTTTAACGTATGTGGCAGGTGTTTGACTGCTTAGGATGTTTTGCTGCTTTATGGGATTCAAGCTAGGATGGAGTCTTAGAAACCAACAATTAAATGAAATCTGAGTTGTCAGAACAGTAGTTGGTTTTTGAGACAATTATTTGTAATAGCTGTTTGTTTAGATAAGTTGTGGTATGGGACATGACATTTTAATTATCTGGTAATGAATAGTTGTTATGGATACTCATGAACAATCTATTTCGCTCAGTGCGGCGCCCCAATGATTCCGCCATCGGTTGGGGTGTGACAGATTGGTATCAGAGCCATAACTATAGGGAATTAGGCGAGACTCGACCTAGTCCGGGTCGATGTCTTAGAAACGACCTAGTCTATAGTCTAAGTACCAACAGACCGACTTGTGCAAACCCGTTATGGGTTCCGCACGAGCTTATCGCTATTTCTCGATCGCCTCGCACTCACGCTATACTATCACTCTACCTTTCCTAAGGTAGTCGCAGCGCACTGTTTTCAAAATGAACCGGTGATTTGGATCGAGATTAGGTGTGAAAACCACAAACTCTCGAGTAAATCGCTTGTTCGACCCACATTTTTGCTATAAAAGACGAGAATTTGCGTTGAATCAGGAGTGAAATCCGCACTTTAACGCAGATTTTCTTCTCAAATTTTATCAAAGGCAGAAACTAAGCTGTTAAGTTAGGGGTGAAACCCGAACCTTGACGACTTGTTCCTCTCATATTTTGGTTTAACAAGACTCTCACCAAAGTCTCGACGGACTCCAACGACTTGAAGCCACGCTGCAACTGGAAGGATGCGTGCCGTTCGCCCAAATCGAGGCGAGAGCATAGTCCCGAAAGCCAAAGTGTGTACCAAAAGTCCTTGTGAATAGTCGAATCACTTTGGGTAGTCGATGTCTACCAGCCTAAGACAATCTATTTCCGATTTCAAGCTCGCAATCCCTGATTTTATGTGTTTCGATTCTGAGCCCGCAATTGCAGACTCTGATATTTGTCAATTTTATGTGAAATTTTGTTAGATTTTTCACATGTTTATCAAGGTAATTTTATCGGAATAAAATTAAAACGCAGCGGAATATATATTTAAAACATGTTGCTTTACAAGATTTAAAACCATTTTTAAATGCAAAACCCAATAAACGGATCCATATATGACATGCATGCTATCAAAATGCAACCATAGGGTGTTGGAAACAACCTTTCAAGGAGAAAGGAGATGGAAGATGATGATGATTCTTGAATGGTAGCTTCCAAACAAGAAAGCCTCAAGCTAGTATACCCCAAGCCTCCAACAAAACACCTTCAGATTGCTAGGATTTTCACTTGTGAAACTCTCTTGTATGACCACCTTTGGCCGAAAATTCTAGAGAGAATTTTTGAGTTTCTTGCACTTGAATATGTGTGTGTTTTTTCTAGTTCATAATAATCAATTTTGTCATACAAAATTAATTATATAAAATTGAGAGAACATGGCCACCCAACATGCCCAATCAAGACCCTCCTACACATGCAATTTGCATGTAATGCTATTAGACCACCCTTGTCTTGGAAAGACCATGGGGAAGGGGGTGTTGGCAGCATAGCTTTTATTTAAAAAAAAATCAAAATTTCTTTTAATAATAATTTAAGTCTTATATAATTTTACAACTTTTATAAAATTATAACTTCACATGTTATAAGGGTTATACTACTTTTATTATGTTATTTAACCCATTAAATAAAAAAATAAAATGTTCTCTCAAAATAAATTATCCATATCATTTTTTAGTTTGTCAAGTGCAATTATTTAGAAAGCCGATTTCTAAGTATTCTAAGTGTTAATATTTAATTGTTTGATCATATCATAAATAAATATTATAGGTGTTTGTCTAGCTTGTTATTGGGTATGACCCGACTTGGATCATAACGTACTAGCCACCCCAATTTAATATGTGTCTTGGGCATACAGAGTCCAACAATCTCCCACTTGCACATGATTCATAGAAGATTGATGCAAGTAGTAAATAACGCCTAACAACGGTTTACTACCCCTAATAGTATGACGAAGTGCCCTTCAATAACATCATCCCCTTCAAGTCCCTTACTTGAACATGATTTAGGTGAGTCTATCATTTATCCTTTCGTTACAGATGTCATGTCAAATCCAGAGACACAATGTGATCATTCTCTGTTGATTTAACTTTAGCAGGCCTTAGACATCTTACTCTCAACGAATAAGAGGAACAAATCCCTTCTTGACTACATACGTCTCTCACAATCACCTCGTACCACACCTGAGCTTAGCCTTATGTACTGTCTTATTACAGACAACGAAGAACTAAGTCAAGGTATAATATTTGGTGAATATCAAAACCCAATATGTATCTCAGGTCAGAGGATATTATGATATTCGCCTTTGCTCAAATTTACTTATGATCAATCACAAATGACTCCATGCAGTAACATTTGAGAGCGGGTCAGTCCAATATTTGTATCCCACAAATATCTATGAACTTTGGCAGCAACACTTTGCTCTATATTCTTACCTATTGAATATCCACCAATCCAATTTCATAATAGTCTTACATTCATATTTGTTCCCACAAGTATGATCGACTACGGACATTTAGAATAATTAATTTATTCATGGATTTAAACATGCTAAAATGGAACATAACTCAAAATACCATAAAAGAGTTAAAATAACAATTGTTCCAATATCTAAATACAAAATAGATCAAATCCCATCACTAGAATATCAAAGTCCTAAGGCACAAGTATGACCCTCATGTTTTGCCCGTTCAAGGAGCTTCGTGAGTGGATCTGCAATGTTTTGATCGGTGTGAACATTGTGAATACATATCTTTTCTTTTTCAACTTCATCCCTTATGTAGTTGAATCTCCGCTCAATGTGCCTAGTCTTTGATGTGCATGAGGTTCCTTGATTTGAGCAATCGCACCCTCGTTATCACAAACGATCTCTAGGGGGTCTTGAATGGTAGGGACTACCCCTAGGACGGCAATGAACTTCTTTAACCATGCAGCTTCTTGCGCTGCCAATGAAGTGGCGATCTATTCTGATTCTGTAGTGGACAATGCTACAACATCCTACTTCGAGCTCTTCCAAGAGACTGCAGCTCCATTCAAAATGAAGACATACCCAGATTGTGATCGAGAACCATCACGATCAGTTTGGAAACTCGCATCCGTGTAACCCTTTACAACGAGTTCCTCTTCACCAGATCCATATATTAGAAACATATCCTTAGTCCTCCTAAGGTATTTCAATATGCTCTTAACAGCCATCCAATGACTGTTACCTGGATTTTGCTGGTATCTACTTGTCATGCTTAAAGCGCATGACACGTCCGGTCTAGTGCATATCACTGCATACATTATGGATCCTATAGCAGACGCATATGAGATTCCTTTCATTCTTTCTTGCTCATCCTTTAAGCTTGGACATTGAGTTACATTCAATATTGTCCCCTTTTGAATAGGTACCAAACCTTTCTTAGAGTTCTCCATCTTGAACCTTTTCAAGACTTTGTCAATGTATGTACTTTGGTTTAAACCTATCAAGCGCCTTGATCTATCCCAATAGATCTTTATTCCCAAAATATAGGCGGCTTCTCCAAGATCTTTAATGGAAAAACATCTTCCAAGCCAGGCTTTTACACATTCCATGGTTGGAATGTCATTTCCAAATAGTAGAATGTCATCGACATACAATACTAAGAAAGTGACTGTGCTCCCACTAGCTTTCTTATACACACAAGCTTCATCGCCGTTCTTGATGAACCCAAAATTCCTAATTTCTTCATCAAAACGGTGATTCCAACTTCTCGATGCTTGTTTCAATCCATAGATTGATTTCTTTAACTTGCATACTTTGTTAGGATGTTTTGGATCGACAAAACCTTCAGGCTGAACCATATAGACATCTTCATCAAGATATCCATTGAGGAAAGCCGTTTTGACATCCATTTGCCAAATCTCATAGTCATAATATGCAGCTATGGCAAATAATATCCTAATCGACTTTGGCATCGCCACGGGCGAAAGCGTCTCATCATAATCAACCCCTTGAGTTTGAGTGAAACCTTTTGCTACAAGTCTCGCTTTATAAGTATATCCAAGTTAGCATGCATATCCGTTTTCTTCTTGAAAACCCACTTACTTCCAACTACTTTGGAGTTAAGAGGTGGCACAACCAACTCCCATACTTGGTTGTCATGGATTGCATCTCTACGTTCATGGCTTCAAGCCATTTGTCGCAATCGGATTTTGACATTGCATCATGGTATGTGGTTGGTTCATCTGAATCTACCACGTAGCATCCATCCATGAAAAATCCATATCTTTCAAGTGGATTACTAATTCTACCAGATCTGCGAACGTTTTGTGTATGTTGTGTTGGTGCACTACGTCTATTGACTTCGTCTTGTATCATGTATTAGATTAGGATAGGATAGAATATTGTGTGCACGAGGTTCGAGAAACGAGAAATGGTGATTTAACATTGAGGTCCGCTTATATGGACATTGTCCATATAAGCGAACCACACTAATCAACCAGGTCCGCTTTTATGTACATGACCACAAAAGCGAACCACTATCAGTCACTCAGGTTCGCTCATAGGGCATGTCACATAGGCGAACCATGAACCCTATAAATAGTGCATGTGTTAGTTCATTTGGTAACGGTTCTGATTCTGTAACGAAGTGCTGCCAAATTGCTTCTAGGTTGTAAACTTTGTCAAAATCAATAAAGTGAAACATTATATTTAGTTTGAGCGTCTAATTCACTGATTCCGCCTTTGAATTTGATAAACGACTCTTCTGATCGACTCATTCAGGGTCAACGACGATCCAACAAGTGGTATCAGAGCTCAGGAGGAAGAGTTCAGCTCAAATTTGATCCGTTTTCTATCTTCTACACCTTCTTTTTCGAATTGGACAAGTTTCCACGGTTAAAATCGGACGAATTTTTCACAGAACGTGTATTAGTGGACAATAACAAACCCTTGAAAGTTTCGAGTTAAGATTCGGATTAAAAATGGTCGAAATACACTTTGAATGTAGGTCCGCTTTTACGGTTAATCGATAATATGTTTGGTCGGCTTTTGTGGCTTTGATTCTGGTCCGCTCCAAAAACTACCTAGGTCCGCTCGAAAACACATTGATCTGCTCCTGTGGTCCACTCGAACGTACAAACTGGTCCGCTTGTATGACACAATCTGGTCCGCTTTTATGAACATCAACTAGGTTCCCTCGAGTAAACGTTATATGGTCCGCTCATTTGTACAAACTGGCCCGCTCTTTTGAATATTGTGGTTCGCTCATCCGGACAATGTTAGGATCGCTTATCCGGTCCATTAGCTAGACTCGCTTATTCGGTCCAATCCAGTTTGCTCATTCGGTCAAGATTGTTGATCCACTTATTTGTCCGACTTGGATTTCGTTCATTCGTTCATTCTAATTTCATCCATGTGTTACCTTTCATCTGAAAGTGGAGTTTATTGTGTCAAGAATCATTTCACGGCAATCGAGAGTCGGTAAATTTCAGATTTCTTGATATTGTTTAAACTGATTAAGTTTGTTTGTTTCTTCCAGGTGAGTAAAGATGTCGGACTATAGTGAAGAGTTTTACAACACGTTCTATAACGCGTTCACTTCAGAAGATACACCAATTACGCCAAAGAATGCTACGAAAGTGATATCGGAAAGTTTGAGTTACGATAACGTGTACGGAATGTGACATCTGTGCTTGTAATCATTGTAAATAGTTCAGTTATAAATGAAATAAAGTTATTTGATCCCTATGTTTGTTTGTTTATGTTTGATGTTTTTCATGTTTTGACTTTTATTCGATTTCAAACTCTATATCGCTTTCTGGAGAATTATACGCAAACTGGTGCGTAAACGTAGTCAGTTTAACGCGACAAATACTCCGGAACATCAATTTATGCTTATCATACCTTAAATAACCTTTACATAACTTAGAAATAAGTTTCGAAGGCTTTGGTATGGCAAAATCTAGTTAATTCGTTTACAGGGACTAAAATTGACAAACTGCAAAAGTATGCCGATTTGAACTGTAACGAACATTCCAGAACATGCCCATAAGTTAAACACACCCTAAATATCCTTTACATAGCTTAGAAATAAGCTTTGAGGGGTTCGGTGTGCTAAAATAAACTTTTGGGTCATTCAGGGACTAAAAGCGTCAAAAAGTGCATAAGTTTGCATTTTCGCGCATAACTTACGTTCTGAATACATCCGGACATCCAAAAATTTATGTAATCATTAAAATATTATGTTTTAATGATTGGCTTGTTAAAAATCCATTCGTCGCGCAATTTGGACCGTTTTTGCATCCGTTACGACTTTCGTCGTAATTAACCGAACAACGCAATCGTACGGCCAAACGAACCGACATCCGGCATATTTTTGGGTATGTTTCAAGTCCCCTATACTTTAACATCCTTGTAGAGCTTAGAAATGGGTTTGACGGGTGTTAGAAGTGCCAAAACACGACCATACGCGCACAGGGACCAAAGCTGCCAAAACTGAAACATTGCTGGTCTGCAGGGTCCTTACGGACCGTATGGACATGCTTACGGTCCGTAAGCAACCCCCATAACAGCAGAAAGTGTTTTCCAGCTAGATCCAGCTTTTACCCACTTGTGCACATGGTTTTGGGGTTCCTATGGGCTGGTTTGTGTGCCCATCAAGGTACCAAATCAGGATTTGACAAATGTACGGCCTAGATCGTGCCCTCTTCTCCAAGAAACGATCCTAACGGTAGTGCTTCACCTATATATACCCCCACTCTTTTCACTCATTTCCCACACTTGATTCTGAGATTTTCTCTAAGTTGGAGTTATAAACACTTCATACCTGAGAAATACTCCGAAATCAATCTTGCGGGGACCTTCTGTAAGTATTCTTTCGCGTTTTTCGTTCGTTTTAGCGTTAAAGTCAAACTGCGTTTGACTTTCTGCATTGACCAGTTTATGGTCTATGCGAAGTTCGTTTGAACTTCATAACGTGAGCGTAATCACGATGGTTATAGTTCCTAGTGACTATACCTACTGATTACCACGTTATCTAGGCTTAGTGACGAGTCGTAGTTTCGGCCAAAATGCGTTTTCTCACGTATTTTGTAACCAAACTAATCTAGGGTATTAAAACCGTTTGTTTTAATACGAAACCTGTTTTCTAACTTTACTAAACATGTTCTAGCATGTTTAGCTCGTCGCTTTTAGATTTTTGCTTGTTTAGGGTCGTAAAGGTAAGCGATCTAATCAATCGCTTATGCTTACGAACCCGACCCATTTGGTCGATCATTAGGATCCGACCAAACATTTTAGGTGACCGTAGTTGTGTAGGGAATAACCTTCCGAGGTTATACCTTATGGTCACGACGTTTAAGTAGTTGTATGATAAGTAGTTCTTATGCCTTAGGTAAATTACCAAAATACCCTCTTTGCGCCAAAATTCATTTTAAGCCTATGTAACATAAATTTTGACATCTAAACTGATTTAGCAACAATATTAAGCATGTTAAGGCAAAACTTGCTTGTCATAGGACTAGTTAAGTATTCCGAACGCGTTTTACGCGAGCGACGCGTTAAAGTAGCATAAGCTACCTAAACGGGCCGTAACGGGTCAAAAGCACTTAGGATAGGTTTCGTTTTAGTACGTAGGCTTTGTTAAACCATGTTACATAAGTTCCCCTACTTATATGGTTTACGAACCCTCGTACTACCCGATCCTCCGATAGGTCCGTTTATTAATGTAGATACCTATATAGGTGCCGTTTGATTCCGTGATCTTCTAGCATTGCTTGGTGGTTATCCTACGACTTCTAAGCAATCTCAAGTGAGTACATAGTCCCCTCTTTTACTGTTTTCCAAACATTTTGGGGTGAAACACATGTGCCTACTTGTTACTTTCGTGCTTTCTTGTTTTCACATCATATGCTTGCTATGTTCTTTAGTACACTTATAGTACATGATTTCATTACATTGTTTTGCTATGTATGTTTACTTAACATGCTAGCACATTGATTTACATTACGTTGCTTTGCGACATATGTTTACTTGGCATATTAGCACATCGTTTTACATTACGTTTTCTGCTATGTATGTTGACTGAGCATGCTAGCACATTGTTTTACATTACGTTTTCTGCTATGTATGTTGACTGAGCATGCTAGCACATTGTTTTACATTACGTTTTCTGCTATGTATGTTGACTGAGCATGCTAGCACATTGTTTTACATGACTTTTCTGCTTTGTATGTTTACTTAGCATACTTAGTACATTGTTTTCACATATCTTGTGTACATTTGGTATGACATTTGGTTTGCATAAACGGTTCTTTACTACATTCATTAACATTAGCTACGCCGCTCGGTAGTAAGTAATGGTACCATAGGACTTGACAAATCCCGTTCCTGACACCCTAGGTTTGTTTGGGTGAAAGGAATGACTGAATCCGTGAACATTTTACTTTGATAACCTTTACTCTAAGGTTATCCTGCTGTCTCAAGGCTTGAATGTAATGCGTTAACTTACCACATAAATGTTTGTATCAATAAAACAAGCTTTTACTTGGCAAAACATAACTTTTTGATTTATTCAAAATACTTTGTTTTGTTCCTTTTTACTTATGGTTAAGTATTCTCATTTTGTTACTTACCATACATAACTTTTGTTTACACATACTTAACTACATGACTACATTTTGGGTTTTAAACATTGACAATGGGTTAGACAAGAACATTTGATGATTGGTTTGAACATGAACTATATGCTTTGGTAGTTTGTTTAAGTGACTTAAGTAACGATATGTGTGTAGTATGCTACAAGCATGGTGGATACGCCGCTGGTACTTCCTATATATAAGTGCTTGTATTATATTACATGACATACCGTTATTTAAATCATTCAATTTTGGACTTATACATTTTTGCAAATAACATATTTTTCACAAGACTTTGTTTTACAAAACAATTTATTCCATACAACTTATTTTTACTTGGTTATTCTTTTAACCATACAACATTCTTTTATACGTACATATTAACTGATTTGTGATCGCTTTTCAAACATTTTACAAGCAAACACTTAAATTGGATTCATGACAAAGTTTTCATTAAACATTTTCTTAAACCTAAGTCATGAATCCTATTTTCATAAAACCTATGTTACTCACAGGCATTTTTATGCTGACGTACCTATTTTCACATGTGTTTCAGGAGCTAATGCATAGGATGATGATCGTGACACGCTAGGGTGGACTCGGGCCTTAGTGACATAAAACAAAGCTAGACTTAGTTTAATTACGTTATGTACTCTTTATTTCAGTAGTTTTAAGACAATGTAACATTTGGTTCTTGTTTTGAACAATGTATTCCACCCTTGGGTGATGAATAAAATATTATTTTAATTACCATGGTTGTGGAACAATAATTCTGTTACAACACTCCCCGACGTTTCCGCCACGATTTGATGTTTTACGTGGTCGGGGTGTGACAGAAGAGTTGGTATCAGAGCCAATGGTTATAGGGAATTAGGTTATTAGTAATGCTTTGACCTAGACTATAACCTTTCTAGGACCCCAACACAAGTTGTCTTGTGTTTAGATCTTAAAACATACACTTCACCTATCCTTAGGTGATCAACAAAACAAGAACCCAGTTTTCTAAAACGATTTTTGAAAAACAATCCTCTGTTTTCAAATGATTTCTTATATGGTTTTGAACCCTTTTGATTTTTCAAATTGATTTTGAAATTTTATCATTTGTTTTTGAATGATTCTTTTGGCCTTGTGCCTTCCAAGTTTTCAAAATCTCGTCAAAGTTTTGGGTTCTAAATAGTGTGAACACGTGCAAACTGGAAGGGTGAATGCCTGTACCCTGGGTTTTCTGTCTAAGGCTAGAGTGTTCGTACAAATCCACATAATCGGACCAGTCACTCTTACCTGGGAACTCTTGGGGTGAGTGTTCACTTATAGGCGAGCATGTCTTCGCTAAGCATTGTTTATGGACCCATTTACTTTGATTAGTCACTATGTGTCATTTGTTTGCTTTGTGATACGGATGAATGACCACCATCCTTGCTTTGTTGATTTTGTTTCATCTCGTTCTTTTCATCTAATCATCTCACTCGTTTCCTCTCATGATTTCCTCTTTTTAGCATGCCTCCTCGATGCGAAAATCAGCTACCGAATGCCGAACTGGCAGAAATCATCGCACAGCATATGGCTGCTGCGTTCCCGAATCTTATTGCTCAGTTTAACCAAGCCAACATCAATCAGAACGCTCCTTGTAACTTCAAGAGCTTCAATTCGGCTAAACCACTCAAGTTCAGTGGTACTGAGGGGGCAAATGGGCTCCTTCAATGGTTTGAGAGCATTGAGAATACTTTTCGTCATGTTCAGTGTCCTGATAATCGCAAGGTCGAGTTTGCTTCTAGTGTTTTTCAATAGAGGGCGTTGACATGGTGGAACGGGGTTATGAGAGATCGTGGTGCTGAAGTTGCTTTAGCACAAACATGGGCTGAGTTGTGGACTCTCATGATGAGTGAGTTTTGTCCTCGTCATGAACTGTGAGCTTTGGAAAGGGAGTTCGATGATCTGAAACAAGTAAGTGGTGAGCACCGGGCGTATACTGATAGGTATGAGGAGCTGAGTTTGTTATGCCCAACAATGGTTACCCCACTTGATAAGGCTATCGAAAGATACATCGATGGTCTACCTGACTCTGTGCAAGACATCGTTACCGTTAGTAAACCTACCACTGTTCGTCATGCAATCGAACTATCTGCAACGCTGACTGAATCGCAGATACGAAAGGGTAAGTTGCATAGAAAGGGTGACAAGAAGGGTAAGAAGCAGGATTCTGAGAAGAAGGAGAGTAAGAAAGGTAAAAGCAAGAAGGGGAGTGATGCGGGTTCTTCGAAGGGTTCGAGGAAGCGGAAGGCTTCCCAGAATTTTGCCGTTACTACTCAGGCTCAAGCTGCTCAAAATCAGCCTGTGCAACCTCTTGCCAAGAAACCATACTTTGGCAATGCACCTCTGTGCAATAAGTGTAACGGACATCATCAACCGCACCACCAGTGCCGTCAATGCACCAACTGCGGAAGACCTGGTCATCTTGCTGCTACATGCCGCATTCCTGTCAATCAGAATCGGGTAGCTCAGAACCCAGCTCAACAGGTTGCTCAGCCTCTTGCTCAGCAACAAGGTCAAGCAGCACCACCTCACTTCCCACTAGGTTCTTGTTACAACTGTGGGGATCTGACCCACTACCGTAACCAGTGTCCAAGATTGGTGAATGCGAACCCAGTTCAAGCTCAGGCTCGTGGACGAGCTTTTAACATGAATGCTGTTGAGGCGCAAGCCGACAACGAGGTGGTGAACGGTACGTTCTTTGTTAATAATCAACCTGCGTCTGTTCTTTTTGATTCAGGGGCCGATAAGAGTTTTGTGTCGTTATCTTTTGAGCCCTTGCTTCGCGTGTCTTGAACGAAACTAGGTAAGCCTTTGACAGTCGAAGTTGCGAGTGGTGAACCCATTGTTCTTGATTCTGTTCTTCGCAACTGCCAGTTGAACCTAAACGACCATCTTTTTCCTATTGACCTCACGCCTATGCAACTTGGGAGCTTCAACATTATTGTTAGTATGGATTGGTTAGCCAAGCATCACGCAGAGGTAGTTTGCTTTGAGAAGATCGTTCGTGTGCCGCTTTCGTCAGGTGAGATACTACAGGTTCGTGGTGAAAAACCTGCTAGTAGCCTCAAGCTTATGTCTTGTTTTCAAGCTCGGAAGTATTTGCGAAAGAACTATATGGCCTTCTTAGCACATGTTACAGCAGATAAAGACCAAGGTAAGTCTATGCAAGATATCCCTGTTGTTCGGGATTATCCGGAGTTGTTTCCTGAAGAGTTGCCTGGTCTACCTCCAGCACGCCAAGTCGAGTTTCGTATTGATCTTGTACCTGGTGCAAATCCTATTGCCAGAGCTCCATATCGTCTTGCACCGTCTGAGATGCAAGAGTTGTCTAAGCAGCTTCAAGAGCTTTCTGACAAAGGTTTTATCCATCCTAGCTTTTCTCCTTGGGGTGCTCCCGTTCTTTTTGTCAAAAAGAAGGATGGATCCTTCAGAATGTGTATCGATTATCGTGAATTGAATAAGCTTACCATCAAGAATCGATATCCCCTACCTCGCATTGATGACCTCTTTGACCAGTTACAGGGTGCTACTTGCTTTTCGAAGGTCGGTCTTCGTTCTGGGTATCATCAACTTCGTGTGCATGAAGAGGATATTCCCAAAACAGCATTCCTCACTCGATATGGGCATTATGAGTTCACAGTCATGCCATTCGGTTTGACCAATGCTCCTGCTGTTTTCATGGACTTAATGAATAGGGTCTGCAAGCCTTATTTGGATAAGTTCATCATCGTTTTCATTGATGACATCTTGATTTACTCTAAGATGCGAGCTGATCACGAGCGCCATCTTCGTCTTACTCTGGAACTCCTAAAGAAAGAGCAACTTTTTGCCAAGTTCTCCAAGTGTGAATTTTGGCTTAAGGAAGTTCAATTTTTGGGGCATATTGTCAACGAACAAGGTATTCATGTAGATCCCTCCAAGATCAGTGCGATTAAGGATTGGGATACGCCTACTACTCCTACTGAGGTTCGTTCTTTTCTTGGTCTTGCGGGTTATTACCGCCGCTTCATCGAGAACTTCTCAAAGATTGCAGTTCCTCTAACTGCACTAACTCAGAAGAACAAACCCTTTGAATGGGGTTCTAAGCAAGAAGAAGCGTTTCAGACCTTGAAGCAGAAGCTTTGTGATGCACCTATTCTGACTTTGCCTGAGGGCAATGATGATTTTGTTGTTTTCTGTGATGCATCGAAATTGGGTCTTGGCTGTGTTCTGATGCAAAGGAACAAAGTCATAGCCTACGCGTCTAAACAATTGAAGGTACATGAGAGAAACTACACCACTCATGATCTTGAGTTGGGTGCAGTTGTCTTTGCTCTCAAAATCTGGAGACACTATTTGTACGGTACAAAATGCGTGGTTTTCACTGACCACAAAAGTCTTCAACATATCTTTAATCAGAAAGAACTCAACATGAGGCAAAGACGTTGGGTCGAACTCCTAAACGACTATGATTGCGAAATTCGCTACCATCCTGGTAAAGCGAATGTTGTGGCTAACGCATTGAGTCGTAAGGAACGCACTATGCTTCATTGTGTTCGTGTTCAATCTGTTATTCAAGCTCGATCTGATATCCAAGCACGTATTACTCAGGCTCAACAGGCTTGTGTTTCACAAGACTTGATGGGTAAGGAATTACCCTATCACATTAAGCCTGATCCTATGCTGAAGGAAGATGGATCGTATTATTTCATGGACTGTTTGTGGGTCCCAAGCCAAGATGATCTTCGCACTCTGCTTATGGATGAGGCCCATAAGTCTCGTTACTCTATTCATCCTGGCTCAGATAAAATGTATAAGGATCTTCGTACTCAGTATTGGTGGCCTGGTATAAAGAAAGACATTGCCTTGTACGTTTCCAAATGCCTTACGTGTCTCAAGGTTAAGGCTGAACACCAACATCCTTATGGTCTTTTGGAGCAACCAGAGATTCCAGTTTGGAAATGGGAAAACATTGCTATGGATCTCATTACTAAACTCTCGCGCACTAAGAAAGGTCATGATGCCATCTGGGTAGTTGTTGATCGTCTTACAAAGTCAGCGCATTTCCTGCCGATCCGTGAGAATCTATCTGCTGAAGATCTGGCCAAAATCTACGTGGATGAAGTTGTATCTCGACATGGTATTCCTTTGAACATTATTTCTGATAGGGATGCTCGCTTCTCTTCTCGATTTTGGAGAACCATGCAATCTGCTATGGGGACCCAACTCAATCTGAGCACAGCTTATCATCCACAAACAGATGGCCAAACTGAAAGAACAATCCAGACTTTGGAGGATATGCTTAGAGCTTGTGTGATCGATTTTAGTGGTAGTTGGGATTCACATCTTCCATTGATTGAATTCTCCTACAACAATAGTTATCACTCCAGCATCAACATGGCTCCTTTCGAGGCTCTCTATGGTCGAAAATGTCGTTCACCTGTCTGCTGGAATGAGATCGGTGAGGCTCAGCTTACTGGACCTGACCTCATTCTAAAGACAACTGACAAGGTTAAGAAAGTTCGTGATAACTTACAGGCAGCTCGAAGCCGTCAAAAGAGTTACGCGGACCAACGACGCAAGCCCTTAGAATTCCAAGTCGGTGATCGTGTATTACTTAAGGTCTCACCTTGGAAAGGTGTGATCAGATTTGGAAAGAAAGGAAAACTTGCACCTAGATACGCTGGACCATTCAAGATCGTCGAAAGAATCGGTAAGGTAGCCTACAGACTTGCATTACCTCCCGAACTTGGAAATGTTCATCCAACCTTCCACGTATCCAATCTCAAAAAGTGTTTAGCTGATGAGAACCTCCACATACCACTTGACGAAATCCGTGTCGATAAAACACTTCATTTTGTTGAGAAACCTGTGGAAATTATGGATCGTGAAGTCAAATGGCTTAAACGCAAGCGCATTCCGTTGGTTAAAGTTCGTTGGGAATCTAAACGTGGACCTGAGTTTACTTGGGAACGTGAAGATCAAATGAAGGCGAAGTATCCACATCTTTTCCCACGAGTTTCCTCTAAACGAATTTCGGGACGAAATTCCCACAAGTAGGGGAGATTGTGACATCTGTGCTTGTAATCATTGTAAACAGTTCAGTTATCAATGAAATAAAGTTATTTGATCCCTATGTTTGTTTGTTTATGTTTGATGTTTTTCATGTTTTGACTTTTATTCGATTTCAAACTCTATATCGCTTTCTGGAGAATTATACGCAAACTGGTGCGTAAACGTAGTCAGTTTAACGCGACAAATACTCCGGAACATCAATTTATGCTTATCATACCTTAAATAACCTTTACATAACTTAGAAATAAGTTTCGAAGGCTTTGGTATGGCAAAATCTAGTTAATTCGTTTACAGGGACTAAAATTGACAAACTGCGAAAGTATGCCGATTTGAACTGTAACGAACATTCCGGAACATGCCCATAAGTTAAACACACCCTAAATATCCTTTACATAGCTTAGAAATAACCTTTGAGGGGTTCGGTGTGCTAAAATAAACTTTTGGGTCATTCAGGGACTAAAAGCGTCAAAAAGTGCATAAGTTTGCATTTTCACGCATAACTTACGTTCTGAATACATCCGGACATAAAAGCGTCAAAAAGTGCATAAGCGTCAAAAATTTATGTTAGAAGTGCCAAAACACGACCATACGTGCACAGGGACCAAAGCTGCCAAAACTGAAACATTGCTGGTCTGCAGGGTCCTTACGGACCGTATGGACATGCTTACGGTCTGTAAGCAACCCCCAGAACAGCAGAAAGTGTTTTCCAGCTAGATCCAGCTTTTACCCACTTGTGCACATGGTTTTGGGGTTCCTATGGGCTGGTTTGTGTGCCCATCAAGGTACCAAATCAGGATTTGACAAATGTACGGCCTAGATCGTGCCCTCTTCTCCAAGAAACGATCCTAACGGTAGTGCTTCACCTATATATACCCCCACTCTTTTCACTCATTTCCCACACTTGATTCTGAGATTTTCTCTAAGTTGGAGTTATAAACACTTCATACCTGAGAAATACTCCGAAATCAATCTTGCGGGGACCTTCTGTAAGTATTCTTTCGCGTTTTTCGTTCGTTTTAGCGTTAAAGTCAAACTATGTTTGACTTTCTGCATTGACCAGTTTATGGTCAATGCGAAGTTCGTTTGAACTTCATAACGTGAGCGTAATCACGATGGTTATAGTTCCCAGTGACTATACCTACTGATTACCACGTTATCTAGGCTCAGTGACGAGTCGTAGTTTCGGCCAAAATGCGTTTTCTCACGTATTTTGTAACCAAACTACTCTAGGGTATTAAAACCGTTTGTTTTAATACGAAACCTGTTTTCTAACTTTACTAAACATGTTCTAGCATGTTTAGCTCGTCGCTTTTAGATTTTTGCTTGTTTAGGGTCGTAAAGGTAAGCGATCTAATCAATCGCTTATGCTTACGAACCCGACCCATTTGGTCGATCATTAGGATCCGACCAAACATTTTAGGTGACCATAGTTGTGTAGGGAATAACCTTCCGAGGTTATACCTTATGGTCACGACGTTTAAGTAGTTGTACGATAAGTAGTTCTTATGCCTTAGGTAAATTACCAAAATACCCTCTTTGCGCCAAAATTCATTTTAAGCCTATGTAACATAAATTTTGACATCTAAACTGATTTAGCAACAATATTAAGCATGTTAAGGCATAACTTGCTTGTCATAGGACTAGTTAAGCATTCCGAACGCGTTTTACGCGAGCGACGCGTTAAAGTAGCATAAGCTACCTAAACGGGCCGTAACGGGTCAAAAGCACTTAGGATAGGTTTCGTTTTAGTACGTAGGCTTTGTTAAACCATGTTACATAAGTTCCCCTACTTATTTGGTTTACGAACCCTCGTACTACCCGATCCTCCGATAGGTCCGTTTATTAATGTAGATACCTATATAGGTGCCGTTTGATTCCGTGATCTTCTAGCATTGCTTGGTGGTTATCCTACGACTTCTAAGCAATCTCAAGTGAGTACATAGTCCCCTCTTTTACTGTTTTCCAAACATTTTGGGGTGAAACACATGTGCCTACTTGTTACTTTCGTGCTTTCTTGTTTTCACATCATATGCTTGCTATGTTCTTTAGTACACTTATAGTACATGATTTCATTACATTGTTTTGCTATGTATGTTTACTTAACATGCTAGCACATTGATTTACATTACGTTGCTTTGCTACATATGTTTACTTGGCATATTAGCACATCGTTTTACATTACGTTTTCTGCTATGTATGTTGACTGAGCATGCTAGCACATTGTTTTACATTACGTTTTCTACTATATATGTTGACTGAGCATGCTAGCACATTGTTTTACATTACGTTTTCTGCTATGTATGTTGACTGAGCATGCTAGCACATTGTTTTACATGACTTTTCTGCTTTGTATGTTTACTTAGCATACTTAGTACATTGTTTTCACATATCTTGTGTACATTTGGTATGACATTTGGTTTGCATAAACGGTTCTTTACTACATTCATTAACATTAGCTACGCCGCTCGGTAGTAAGTAATGGTACCATAGGACTTGACAAATCCCGTTCCTGACACCCTAGGTTTGTTTGGGTGAAAGGAATGACTGAATCCGTGAACATTTTACTTTGATAACCTTTACTCTAAGGTTATCCTGCTGTCTCAAGGCTTGAATGTAATGCGTTAACTTACCACATAAATGTTTGTATCAATAAAACAAGCTTTTACTTGGCAAAACATAACTTTTTGATTTATTCAAAATACTTTGTTTTGTTCCTTTTTACTTATGGTTAAGTATTCTCATTTTGTTACTTACCATACATAACTTTTGTTTACACATACTTAACTACATGACTACATTTTGGGTTTTAAACATTGACAATGGGTTAGACAAGAACATTTGATGATTGGTTTGAACATGAACTATATGCTTTGGTAGTTTGTTCAAGTGACTTAAGTAACGATATGTGTGTAGTATGCTACAAGCATGGTGGATGCGCCGCTGGTACTTCCTATATATAAGTGCTTGTATTATATTACATGACATACCGTTATTTAAATCATTCAATTTTGGACTTATACATTTTTGCAAATAACATATTTTTCACAAGACTTTGTTTTACAAAACAATTTATTCCATACAACTTATTTTTACTTGGTTATTCTTTTAACCATACAACATTCTTTTATACATACATATTAACTGATTTGTGATCGCTTTTCAAACATTTTACAAGCAAACACTTAAATTGGATTCATGACAAAGTTTTCATTAAACATTTTCTTAAACCTAAGTCATGAATCCTATTTTCATAAAACCTATGTTACTCACAGGCATTTTTATGCTGACGTACCTATTTTCACATGTGTTTCAGGAGCTAATGCATAGGATGATGATCGTGACACGCTAGGGTGGACTCGGGCCTTAGTGACATAAAACAAAGCTAGACTTAGTTTAATTACGTTATGTACTCTTTATTTCAGTAGTTTTAAGACAATGTAACATTTGGTTCTTGTTTTGAACAATGTATTCCACCCTTGGGTGATGAATAAAATATTATTTTAATTACCATGGTTGTGGAACAATAACTCTGTTACAACACTCCCCGACGTTTCCGCCACGATTTGATGTTTTACGTGGTCGGGGTGTGACACGGAAATCACCAAAGACCACCTAAGCTCATGAATATCGAAGACTATCATTGGTGGTTTGAAAGATTTGAAAATTGGGTGCAAGCATATGCGTACGATAGCTGGATTTGTTTAACTTTGGGATATGTAAAACCAAGAAATGAAAGACGCGAGTTGATCACACTAAAAGATTTCACAGCAAATGATAAGAAAGAGCATTCAGCAGAACTAAGAATGAAAACTCTACTTCAACAATCTATCAGAGGGGATATTTTCTCACTGCTTCAGGATGGTGAAACATCTAAGTCAATCTGGGAAGCATTAAAAGTGAAAGCTGAAGGAGGGAAAGATATCAAGAAAAACAAAATTTCGTTGTTGAAAAAGGAGTTTGACATGTTTAGTTGCATGAAGAATGAAACAGTTCGTCAAATGATTGAACGTTTTTGTCACTTAAAGATTGAGTTGGAGAGATTCGAAATTAACAAAGAAAGAGAAGAGATGGTAGATAAACTAGTTGAAGCTTTACCTCATGAAGATGATTGGAAAACATATGTGATTGTGTTGAAAAATGATGTTAATTTTGATAAACTGACATTAGATCAATTGATAGAGAAGATAGAGGGGCATGATCTATTGATTCAAAAACAAAACAAGATGTCAAGTTCTAACTATCAACAAAATGTTGGTTTGTACTATCGAAAAGGGCTGTTACAAAACAATGAGTCTCCAAGAATCAAAACGGGTTTTACGGCAGAAAAGACCAGTGACACACCAAAGAATACATCTTCAAGTTATGATCCAGGATATCATGCATCATCTGCATCTGGATCGTCAACTGCAAATTCCAATTCTGATTGGAAGAACTCTCCATTGCTAAACAATGAATTTGCTCAACAGCATATGAGTTTCTTAGCCTCCATTCTGGTATCTTACGAAGGATTAATCGCAGGAAAGATCGGAAATCCTAACATGACGAAAGAGGATTACGATCAGGTGGATCCAGAAGAAATGGAACTTAGGGATATTCGTTGGTGCATGGCAAGTGTCATTCGAAGAGCACAACGATTCATGGAGATCACTGGTAGAAGATGTTTGGAAGGACCTGAAACGAAGATGGGTTTTGACAAGAACAAAGTAACTTGCTTCAAATGTAAGGAAAAAGGTCACTTCAAAAGAGAATGTCCAAACAACAGAGCTGATGAAAGTGTAAATCCGTTTCGTGAGGATTATTACAAAAAGGCAATATATCACAAGAACACTGATCAGCCAATCAGAAAGCAAATTGATGGAGCATCATCCAAAGAAAAAAGAGCTGCTTTGTCATTTCGTGATCAGAATATGGATAATATAGATGGTGATTATGAATCTATGGTTCAAAATCTTGATTGGAAAGAGGGGTTGATAGAGGCAAAATCACCTGGTTTAATCATCTATGATGATGAAGGTTATGATTGGAGTCAACATGATGAAGAGGTTATCAAAGTAGGGCCTAAAGCAATGGTGGCTGAAGTAACACTGACTCGAGAAGAAAGACATGCTCGTATGAGATTGGATGATGTGTATAATGCTTACAAAGAAGCAACATGGGCAGGTAGGTGGAGCAAAGATAAAAGATGCTATGTTGATCCTCAAGGAAACCCAACTGTTGATCCAAAGACAGTTGACCTTGATGCACTAGTTGCTGCTATTCCTACTGTGGATGTGTGGTGCAAAGGCCTTAGGGAGAATCCAAGGTACAAACAGCAGGTTGAAGAAGGCATTCAGAAAGTAATTTTTGCAAGTCTGGAGAAGAAAAAGAAGTTGACAGTCGAAGAGATTGTGACTGAAAGTGATAAGGTGGTGAGTGAAGTGAAGAAGGTTGAAAAGAAAGCCGAGGAAGATGTTGAAGACAAAGTGCAAGTCGCTGAAGAAGATCAGATTCAGAAGACTGAGGAAACCAAAGTACCAGTCATTGAGGTAATTATTCAAACTGATACTTCTGATAAAATTGATAATGAAGCTAAACAGCAATGTAAGAAATGCATGGAAACGTGCAGTGCTTGTAATGAGAAAGAAGAAAAACTCAACAACAGAGACATTGAACTTACTAAAATTGTGACAACTCGAGTTTCTGATTTTCACTTTCGCACTTGATGCGTGTTGACTTTGACTGTTTAGTTGTTTGTATTGTGAATTGGAAGTTGTACGTGTTGTGTTTTAATGAAACGATTGTCATTTGGCCTATATGTGATTACTTGCTGTGGTAGAAAATAATGTTAGGATTATTATTAAAACACTTAGTCTAGATCGGAACATGTCATACAGTTCGAAGGATTCGAAGGACCACGAAGGATGACCTTCGATTCGAAGACCTCGAAACATATCCTTCGAGCACGAAACATATCCTTCGAGCACGAAACATATCCTTCGAGCACGAAACATATCCTTCGAGCACGAAACATATCCTTCGATATGTTTCGGCCCAGTCTTTCCAATGGGCTTGGCCCATTACTGTGATACGTATATATAAGGATGCATGTAAACTGATGGTTATTTTCTAAGAAAAACCCTAGTTCCTTTGTGTGTGTGCGACGGCAAAGCAGACTTAGTCCCTGTTCGAAGGATTTTATTTCCGCAACCCCGATTTCCGGTTAGTGTGTGATGTTGTTTATGATGTATGCTTTCATGATTGATCAATGGTCTTGCAATATGTTGTTTATATGTTGTCATGAATCGGATAAGCTAGGTTTAGCAAATATAATTGGATTGAATAGTCATGATTACTAGGATGTTGTTGTTGATCGGTTAGCAAATCGGTCAAACTTGTTTGATTAATCGGCCGGATTGTTTGTATACGAATTGGATATGTATGTTAATCAGGTTGATAATCGGCTAAATATGGTAATCGGACATGTTCATGTAATCGACACCTATGTGTAAGTTGGATAGTTTAAATAATCTTGTTATTCAGATTAGGGTTCTTGATAAACATGGGAATTATGCTTGTTTGATCTGGTTGATGTTAACTGATTTGTGATATTGGTGTTAATTGATAATCACAGCAAAACTTGGAAACTTGTAACGTAACTGATATCCATCGAAAGATATCAGTTACTCGAAACATGGTAGTAACCGAAAGATACCGAAAGATACTAGATGTTCGAAACATAGTAGTGACCGAAAGATAGTTTGACCGAACCATAATTTGACCGAAGGATAGATTTGATCGAAGGATAGCATGCTTCGAAACATGACAAAACTGTTGGTCGAAAGATGAATTATGAATCGAAAGATATTAGGGTTTTGATAATGCTTTGAACAGTAGAACATATGTTGAATTAATTGTTATGCCATGCTTGGTGATGAACATATTCGTGTAATACTACGTGTTGTGCCGATATGCAAACTGACTGTTATGTGAACATTAAATTGCATGCGTATCGTTGTGAACATGAACTGATTTGTTATACGTGCATACGATAGGACGTGAATGAATTACTTGTGAGTGCATAACCTAGCATACCGAGCAAACCAAGGTGAGTTCACACAGCCAAGGCATGGGTTCCCAGGGTGGGAATGGGTTGGATGATTACTTGTGCATACTTTGATACTGTAACGAACGATTAAACTGTTGATGCTTACGAACTACTCAACTGCCTTCGCACCCACCCTGGTCGGTAAAGACTATGGTCGCGAACGAACTGATAAATTGCCTTCGCACACACCCTGGTCGGTAAAGACTATGGTCGCGAACTAACGAACCTAATCTTCGCACACATGCCTGGGAGGCCGCGATGGAACTGATACGATATGAAACTTAACTGAACGAACGCACTATTACCCAAACTAAACTATAAACTGTGAACTCGCTCAACTAGTTTGTTGATTATCTGCTGCATGCCTTGCAGGACCTTAGGTACATATTGGAGCTTGCACAAGGAAGGAGCAGGTCGTTGTGGGGCTTGGATCTTGATCATCTTATTGAACACTTTTGATATTTGACATTTATTTGCTATGAGTTTTACAATAATACGCTTCCGCTAAACAATGACAACTTACTTATGTTTTGGAAACACCTTTCATATGGAATTGGTTTGGTTTATATTGCATTTACTTTTACTTTATACAATGTTCTGTATGATTGGTGGCTTGATCCTGGTCAGTCACGCTCCCAAGCGGTGATACTCCGCGTGTGGATTTTGGGGGTGTGACAGATTGGTATCAGAGCCATTGGTTATAGAGAACTTGGTTTTAATATGGGAAAACGTTTTTATTAAAACCAGACTATAACCAGAACAGTGCTCTCAACGATCCACAACGACGCTTCGCTCCACGTGCAAGACTCAACTCCCTAGGTAATAAGGTTTATGTTTATTGCCTACATGCTAGAATTTGCATAGAACTTTGCTCGTAGTATGCTTACATTACTTGCTCACAACTTGACATTTCATGAGAATACTTATGTGCTTACACTCTTCTGTCATCGCACTACTCGCGAACCTTTCTCACTTATGTTGCCTTTGATGTGAAGATCAATGGCCGCACGAATTACCATGACTCAAGCCCAGCTAGAGGCTCTCGTTGCTGCGGCAGTTGCAGCCGCCCAAGCAGGTAGTGTACCCTGCAGTATAAACACTAGGATCTTTAGATCCTACATTAATTCTCGTACTTAACTTTGCCCTATTCGTACACAATAGGTCAACCCGCTCAGCAACAACCTGCGTGTACCTTCAAGACTTTCATGGACTGTCGTCCTAGCTCGTTCAGTGGCACGGAGGGGGCAGTCGGACTCCTCCACTGGTTTGAAAAGATCGAGTCGGTTTTCGAAATGTGTGAATGCCCTGAGGCTCGCAGGGTGAAGTTCGCCACTGGCACACTTGAAGGGATTGCGCTCACTTGGTGGAACGCACAAGTGCAGATTTTAGGGTTGGCAGCTGCTAACGCCACACCCTGGAATGAATTCAAAGAACTGATCAAGAGGGAATACTGCACTAGAGAAGACATTCACAAGTTGGAGGACGAGTTGTACAACTTGAAGATGGTGGGTTCAGAGATTGAAGCTTACACCAAGAGGTCGAACGAGTTGGCTGTGCTATGTCCAACCATGGTAGACCCACCATACAAGCGCATTGAGTTGTATCTCAAGGGGCTTGTACCAGAGATTCAGAGCCACGTTACCTCGGCTAACCTCAACAACATTCAGGAGATCCAGCGTCTCGCTCATCGCATCACTGATCAGGCAGTAGACCAGGGCAAACTGCCAAAACGTGTCGGCGCTACTGCTACAGCTGTTACTTCAGTCACTCCCACTGCTGCTACTTCTGCCACACCCAGCGAGAATAAAAGAAAGTGGGACGGGGATTCCAGCAGGGGATCAGCGTCTGTTCAGTCCCAAACTCAGCAACGTCGCACCAACGATTACCAGAGTCCGGGTCAGCAGTCATCGGGCAGTCAGGGACATAGTGGTTATAAGGGAAATCACCCGTGGTGTAACAGGTGCAACAAACACCACAGTGGAAGATGTCGCAGGAGTCAATGTCAAAGGTGCCACAAGATGGGCCATGAGGCCAAAGATTGTAGAAGCGCGCGACCAGTGAATCAGAACCAGCAACTTCCACCGCCAGCTCCACAGAATCAGCAGCAGCAGCCACAGCGTGGAAACCGGGGGTGTTTCCAGTGTGGGGCTGAAGGTCACTACAAACGCGATTGTCCCCAGTTGAACCAGAATCGCAATAACAACAACCAGGGCAACGGAAATAACAACAATCAGGGTAATGGTAACAACAACAATGGGGGAAACAACAACAACAACGGCAATGAAGCTCGTGGTCGTGCTTTTGTGTTGGGTCGAGGAGATGCAGT
This sequence comes from Helianthus annuus, assembly GCF_002127325.2. NCBI lineage: Eukaryota > Viridiplantae > Streptophyta > Magnoliopsida > Asterales > Asteraceae > Helianthus > Helianthus annuus. Next base: position 141,549,071 of record NC_035440.2, read on the forward strand.
GAATGATCCCAATGTGGTTATGGGTAAGTTTCTTCTCGACGATATTTACGTTACTGTCTTATTTGATTCGGGTGCTGATACAAGTTATATGTCATTGAAAATGAGTAAATTATTAAAACGTACACCAATACCTTTAGACACTAAACACGTCGTAGAACTAGCAAACGGTAAAAGTGTAGAAGCCGCTCATGTAGTCAAGGGTTGTAGCATTGTTCTAGCGGGTCAGACTTTCACGATTGATCTTATACCCATAGTTTTGGGTAGTTTCGACGTCGTCATCGGTATGGATTGGTTATCCCAACATCATGCGGAGATCTTATGCAAAGAAAAAGTTATTCGTATTCCTCGCTCCAGTCAGGAACCTCTCGAAGTACAAGGTGACAAGAGTGGTGCTGTGGTTGGCATCATCTCTTACTTAAAGGCGCAGAAATGTTTACGAAAGGGACATACCGCCATTCTGGCACTTGTCACTGACGCATCAGCAAAGGAAAAGAAGCTGGAGGATATACCAGTTGTGCGTGATTTTCCTCAAGTGTTTCCTGAAGATTTACCTGGTTTACCTCCTCATCGTCAAGTTGAGTTTCAGATTGAATTAGCTCCAGGAGCAGCACCAATAGCCCGCGCACCGTATCGTTTAGCTCCAACCGAACTGGAAGAACTGTCGAAGCAGCTGCAAGAGCTCTTGGAAAAGGGCTTTATTCGTCCAAGCTCTTCGCCTTGGGGAGCTCCAGTGTTATTTGTGAAGAAGAAAGACGGTACGTTCAGAATGTGTATAGACTACCGTGAACTCAACAAGGTGACAGTGAAGAACCGTTATCCTCTTCCGCGCATCGACGACTTATTCGACCAGTTGCAAGGGTCGTGTTACTATTCCAAGATTGATTTAAGGTCAGGGTATCATCAGCTGAGAGTCCGGGATGAGGACGTCTCCAAAACCGCTTTCAGAACTCGCTACGGTCATTACGAGTTTCTTGTCATGCCATTCGGGCTTACAAACGCACCTGCAGTCTTCATGGATCTTATGAACAGGGTGTGCAAACCCTATCTCGACAAGTTTGTTATCGTCTTCATCGACGACATTTTGATCTACTCCAAGAGTCAGGAGGAGCATGAGCAGCATCTACGTATTATCTTGGAACTTCTTCGAAAAGAGCAACTGTACGCAAAGTTTTCAAAATGCGACTTCTGGCTTCGTGAAGTCCACTTCTTAGGCCATGTGGTGAACAAGGATGGGATTCATGTCGATCCATCCAAGGTTGATTCGATCAGAAACTGGCCAGCACCGCGTACACCGACAGAAATACGCCAATTCTTGGGTTTGGCAGGTTACTACAGGCGATTTATTAAAGACTTCTCCAAGATCGCGCAACCACTCATTATGCTTACACAGAAAGGTGTCGTTTACAGATGGGGTAATACGCAAGAGACCGCTTTCCAGTACTTAAAGGATAGGCTTTGCAGCGCACCTATTCTTTCATTGCCAGAGGGCACGGATGACTTCGTGGTCTATTGTGACGCATCGATACAGGGGCTTGGTTGTGTATTGATGCAACGTGATAAAGTGATAGCCTACGCTTCTCGGCAACTCAAGGTTCATGAACGGAACTACACGACGCACGATTTAGAGCTGGGAGCTGTTGTTTTCGCGCTTAAGATATGGCGACACTACCTGTACGGTACCAGGTGCACGATTTACACCGATCACAGGAGTCTCGAGCATATCCTTAAGCAAAAAGATTTGAATATGCGTCAACGAAGATGGGTTGAACTACTGAACGACTACGAATGTGCCATCAAGTATCATCCAGGGAAGGCCAATGTTGTGGCTGATGCCCTCAGTCGGAAAGACACTTTACCTAAGCGCGTGCGAGCGCTACAGCTTACCATTCAGTCCAGTCTTCCTGCACAGATACGAGCTGCTCAGATAGAAGCACTAAAACCCGAAAACGTCAAGGCTGAAGCCTTGCGCGGTTCAAGGCAACAAATGGAACAAAAGGAAGACGGCGCCTACTATGTAACGGGGCGTATTTGGGTCCCACTTTATGGCGGCTTACGCGAACTTGTGATGGATGAAGCGCACAAGTCTCGCTACTCGGTACATCCAGGGTCGGATAAGATGTACCACGATATCAGAACAACTTACTGGTGGCCAAACATGAAAGCTCTTATCGCAACTTACGTCGGCAAGTGTTTAACTTGTGCAAGGGTTAAAATCGAGTACCAGAAACCATCAGGCCTACTTCAGCAACCAGAAATACCACAATGGAAATGGGAGCAAATTTCCATGGATTTTGTTACTGGCCTACCTAGATCCCAGCGTGGGAATGACACTATCTGGGTGGTCGTTGATCGGCTCACAAAGTCTGCTCACTTCTTGGCTATCAAAGAAAAGGATAAGTTTTCTACCCTAGCAGACATCTACATGAAAGAAGTTGTTTCGAGGCACGGAGTGCCCATCTCTATTATTTCAGATCGCGATGCACGATTCACGTCAGAACTTTGGCAAGCGATGCACAAATCTTTTGGCTCACGATTAGACATGAGCACAGCATATCATCCTCAGACGGATGGGCAGTCTGAGCGAACTATTCAAACTCTAGAAGACATGCTTCGAGCGTGTGTCATCGATTTCGGCAACGGCTGGGAAAAGCACCTCCCTTTGGTGGAGTTCTCGTATAATAACAGTTACCATACCAGCATTCAAGCCGCTCCATTCGAGGCATTGTACGGACGTAAATGCCGGTCACCTCTCTGTTGGGCAGAGGTGGGGGATAGTCAAATTACGGGTCCAGAGATTGTTGTGGACGCCACAGAAAAGATAGCACAGATACGGCAACGCATGGCGGCAGCACGCGACCGTCAGAAAGCCTACGCGGACAAGCGTAGAAAGCCATTGGAATTTGAGGTCGGGGACCGGGTTTTATTGAAAGTTTCACCCTGGAAGGGTGTGGTACGTTTTGGTAAACGGGGCAAACTCAATCCGCGGTACGTCGGACCGTTCGAAATCTTAGAAAAGATTGGCAAAGTAGCCTACAGATTAAACCTACCTCCTGAACTCGGTGCAGTTCACAATGTATTTCACGTGTCCAATCTGAAGAAATGCCTATCAGATGAGACCCTTATAGTTCCTTTTAAGGAACTCACTATCGACGAGCGGTTGCAGTTCGTCGAGGAACCAGTTGAAATCACGGACCGGGATGTTAAGGTCCTCAAACACAAGAGAATCCCTCTTGTTCGAGTTCGTTGGAACTCCCAGCGTGGCCCGGAGTATACATGGGAACGCGAAGACCAGATGAAAGAAAAGTATCCCCAGTTATTCGAAACCAATGCATCCACTTCTGAGGCTGAAGCTACTACTACTGAATTTCGGGACGAAATTCCAAATCAACGGGGGGATGATGTGACACCCCAGGAAAACCAGTGAACAACGTAACTTACCCAGCTTCCTCAGTGAGTGCGTACCAAATTTCGGGACGAAATTTCTTTTAAGTTGGGGATAATGTGACAACTCGAGTTTCTGATTTTCACTTTCGCACTTGATGCGTGTTGACTTTGACTGTTTAGTTGTTTGTATTGTGAATTGGAAGTTGTACGTGTTGTGTTTTAATGAAACGATTGTCATTTGGCCTATATGTGATTACTTGCTGTGGTAGAAAATAATGTTAGGATTATTATTAAAACACTTAGTCTAGATCGGAACATGTCATACAGTTCGAAGGATTCGAAGGACCACGAAGGATGACCTTCGATTCGAAGACCTCGAAACATATCCTTCGAGCACGAAACATATCCTTCGAGCACGAAACATATCCTTCGAGCACGAAACATATCCTTCGAGCACGAAACATATCCTTCGATATGTTTCGGCCCAGTCTTTCCAATGGGCTTGGCCCATTACTGTGATACGTATATATAAGGATGCATGTAAACTGATGGTTATTTTCTAAGAAAAACCCTAGTTCCTTTGTGTGTGTGCGACGGCAAAGCAGACTTAGTCCCTGTTCGAAGGATTTTATTTCCGCAACCCCGATTTCCGGTTAGTGTGTGATGTTGTTTATGATGTATGCTTTCATGATTGATCAATGGTCTTGCAATATGTTGTTTATATGTTGTCATGAATCGGATAAGCTAGGTTTAGCAAATATAATTGGATTGAATAGTCATGATTACTAGGATGTTGTTGTTGATCGGTTAGCAAATCGGTCAAACTTGTTTGATTAATCGGCCGGATTGTTTGTATACGAATTGGATATGTATGTTAATCAGGTTGATAATCGGCTAAATATGGTAATCGGACATGTTCATGTAATCGACACCTATGTGTAAGTTGGATAGTTTAAATAATCTTGTTATTCAGATTAGGGTTCTTGATAAACATGGGAATTATGCTTGTTTGATCTGGTTGATGTTAACTGATTTGTGATATTGGTGTTAATTGATAATCACAGCAAAACTTGGAAACTTGTAACGTAACTGATATCCATCGAAAGATATCAGTTACTCGAAACATGGTAGTAACCGAAAGATACCGAAAGATACTAGATGTTCGAAACATAGTAGTGACCGAAAGATAGTTTGACCGAACCATAATTTGACCGAAGGATAGATTTGATCGAAGGATAGCATGCTTCGAAACATGACAAAACTGTTGGTCGAAAGATGAATTATGAATCGAAAGATATTAGGGTTTTGATAATGCTTTGAACAGTAGAACATATGTTGAATTAATTGTTATGCCATGCTTGGTGATGAACATATTCGTGTAATACTACGTGTTGTGCCGATATGCAAACTGACTGTTATGTGAACATTAAATTGCATGCGTATCGTTGTGAACATGAACTGATTTGTTATACGTGCATACGATAGGACGTGAATGAATTACTTGTGAGTGCATAACCTAGCATACCGAGCAAACCAAGGTGAGTTCACACAGCCAAGGCATGGGTTCCCAGGGTGGGAATGGGTTGGATGATTACTTGTGCATACTTTGATACTGTAACGAACGATTAAACTGTTGATGCTTACGAACTACTCAACTGCCTTCGCACCCACCCTGGTCGGTAAAGACTATGGTCGCGAACGAACTGATAAATTGCCTTCGCACACACCCTGGTCGGTAAAGACTATGGTCGCGAACTAACGAACCTAATCTTCGCACACATGCCTGGGAGGCCGCGATGGAACTGATACGATATGAAACTTAACTGAACGAACGCACTATTACCCAAACTAAACTATAAACTGTGAACTCGCTCAACTAGTTTGTTGATTATCTGCTGCATGCCTTGCAGGACCTTAGGTACATATTGGAGCTTGCACAAGGAAGGAGCAGGTCGTTGTGGGGCTTGGATCTTGATCATCTTATTGAACACTTTTGATATTTGACATTTATTTGCTATGAGTTTTACAATAATACGCTTCCGCTAAACAATGACAACTTACTTATGTTTTGGAAACACCTTTCATATGGAATTGGTTTGGTTTATATTGCATTTACTTTTACTTTATACAATGTTCTGTATGATTGGTGGCTTGATCCTGGTCAGTCACGCTCCCAAGCGGTGATACTCCGCGTGTGGATTTTGGGGGTGTGACAAAAATAAATAAAATTTTCAAAGAAAAATGTCATGAGAAGAGTGAAATTGAAAAGTTTTTGAAACAAGAAAATGAAAAATTGAAACAAAAATGTGATGATCTTGAAATAGAAAACAAGGTTTTAAAAGAAAAGTGTTCAGCTGTTTGCAACGAATGTGTTCCAAAAGACATCAAAATTCAAGAGTTGCAAAAAGAATATGATGTAATGAAACTGTCATATGAAACTGCAAAAGAAGCGTATAAAACTTTAAAGAGTAAAGTCAAAAGTCTAGATGATAGATTGTGTGCTTGTCAAAGAAACACTAAATTTCTTGAAGCTAGATTTGAAGCTAAACAAAGAGTGGTAAACCAATATATTGATGATGTTGCTAAGCTTAAACAAGAATTGGCAGACAAAGAAAAGTTGGTTAATAAATTGCAAAGCTATCATTCATCTTCATATATTCTGGAACGTATTTTCAACATCACACCCGATGAGAAAGAGTCTGAAAAGAATAAAAAGGGAATAGGGTCTGAATACCATCAGGTTCCACCACCGTTGGAGAATAATTATACATTCTATAATGGCGAAAAGGTGGAAAAAGTAATCAACATGGTTGACCAGTTACTCGACAACATCGATGTGACTTACACCAAATCTGATGATATTAGTGATTCAGAGGTGGTAGGTAAGGTTGTTGAAAGTGTTTTTCAAGAAAAGTCGGGTGATACAGGTAAAACTGACTCACAGAATGAAGATGAGGGAAACTTTCATGATGGATATCTTAAAAACACAAAATCTGAGAAAAATTTGAGTGATGATTCAAAGGGATTGGTTTATACCATGATTGGATCAGACAAATTGTTCTTAGATGTTGTATTCCCGATTCAGAATGTGATTTCAGAAAAGGTTGGTCAGGTTTTCAAAATGGTTGAGATTGAAAAATCTGAGATTTCAAAATTTGCTGGTAAAGGTCACAAAACTTTTTATAACAAACCGGGTGTCAAAAAGAAAAACATGAAGGCTAGGTTGGGTTATAAAAGAAAACAAAATTGGAAGAAAATTGTGACGCCAAATTATCAAGAAAAAATGAGTTTTGTTCAAGGAGATAGTTTAGCAAAAGAAAAAGAACTCAAAATGAGACAGTCTAATGCTGAATTTGAAGCACAAAAGAGAAAGCAACAACCACAGGTCAAAGATGTGTCCATGAGAACATGTTTCAAATGTGATCAAAAAGGACATCTTGCACGCAAGTGTCCAAATCTAAAACCTGTGGATGTTGATCAAACGAAGATTGATGCTGAGAAACAAAAATCTGAGAATGTGAGACAAAGGTCAACCAGATTTGATTCAAAACAAACTTGGAGGTACAACACAAACAAGTTTGCTTCGAATCAAAATTGGAAATCAAACCCGAGAAGGTTCAATTCTACACAGACCTGGAATTCTCACACACCCAGATTGAGAACGACACAGACTTGGAGACCATCTGTTAATGTGACAAAACCTCAAGAGGTTTGGAAACCTAAAAATGGTGTTCAAACTCAAAAAGTTCAAAAAGAAACAAATTTTTACAAAAGAGGTATTCCTGAAGGTCAAGTGTGGTCTGTCAAGAAACGTGTTGATTTGATACAAAATGAGAAAGTTGGAATGAAAAATGAGAAACAAAAGCAAATTTGGAAAGCAAAAACTGAAACAATAAGTTCGACTTCTGAGGTGAAAACTTATGAGGATTCAATTTCAGTTGCCTATGAAGCAAATTTTCCACCACTCAAGGATGAAAACTTCAAAATTCAAATTGCAAGAGTCAAGGTTACACCCAAGGCTGATGAGGCTTGGGTGGACACAATGTTTGATTAAACAGTTGGAATTGCCGGAGCTTCCTTTATCGTGAAGCATGAATCGGCATTTATCTGTATTGATTGAAATTTTGTTTGTGTCAAATTGTTTGCGTTTTGATAAAGCTTGAATGTGCAGGTACTCAATGGTGCAGAAGATTGTTAGAATGCAAATAAGAGTAGCCTGGCACTAGAGTAGAAAGAAGATGAATTCTGGTTTGGTCAGACAGGGAGTTTGTTGTTTTGTGAAAATTTGAACAATATGTAATGTTTGTTTGTTGTTTGTTCGTTTGATTGATGTTTGTGATGGTTGTGGTTAATTTTGTTAGAATAACTGCTGATGGACTACGCCGAAACCCTCACGGCTGAACAAGCATGATTACTGTCACGGATTGAAGCACGGTTTTCTAACGGTCAAAATCAATGGTTGTAAATCATGGGGGTACTTGATAATAGTTTTTTTTTCTGCAAATCAGAGCACTCTAAGCAGAAAATGGATGGCGAGACAAAGCTATCAGTATCGGTTTGTCAAATTTTTTTAATGATTTTGCATTTTAGGGGGAGAAATATTGTCAGAAAATACAAAAACATTAGAAAATTTGAAAAATATTAAAAACAGATAAAATTCAAAAATTTAAGTTTTGCGTAAAAAGAGGAAATGATAGTACATCAGTAGACAGTTACTGTATGCTAAAGATTTGTATAGTATAAACTTTTAAACAGTTTTACTGATGATTTGTTGATAAATGTTCATACATTTAGTAGATTTATTCGGGATATAAACCTAAAATTTTAAAACTGGCAAAATTTGTGGGGAACACTACTTGGATATATAGGTAACCCCTGAAATCTCGTTTGAAAGGTTTCATATTCTGGTATACTAGGTTTTTCTACTAATTGATGTCTGGGGTATTATTCCGGGACTTCTGCTGAACGGTAGTTCTGACCTAGTCCTTGGATAATGCTTTGCCTGAAATGCTTGAAACACAGCATCATAGCCCTCAGATTGATTAGACAATAAAATTGATAATCATCTGTTGTAGCTAAAAGATCCTCTAAAGGGGACATACTGCAAAGTCGAAACTGATATCTCTCCGCTGAACGGAAGTTCTGACCTGAGATCCCTCAGTTCTCGCATTCCCTAAATTATGTACAGACATCATTTTAGTGCAATCACCTGTGTGTCTTAATATTGAGATTCTGGATACGGGAGTAAATTCAAGAGGTGGGACACATGAATGAGCTAAGTTCATAAGACATCTAAATAGTATCCTGAGTGAATTGAAAATTGTGTGAGAATTTAGAAACAGTCTATGTGAATTGTTTAATACTGAGTATGATTTAAAGCTTAACGGTACTTGTGACTTGTCAAAACTGATATGATCCTTTGTCGCATATTCAAAACAAAAATATTGTCTGTAAATATGTTTGTACATATTTCTTTATTGCTTTATATTTTCAGAAAATACAAAAAGATTTTGATTTCTGCTTTATTTTCGATAAACCGATGTCTGAGCTGCTGAGTTTCAAAATCTAAAGTAAGCTGATTGTGTTTCTGAAAATAAAACAAGTTCATTAATTTGAAACTTGAAATTTCTAGAAAACTTCAAAAACAGTTTGTGAATATCTTCAAGGTCATTAATTTGAACTTGAATGATAATCTGTGGGGGAGTTGGATTCTTTAACACTGTCAAAATCTGAAATATTTTTGATAGGGGGAGTGTTTTAGAAAGTTGTATAGTGACAGATTATGGTTAATGATTGATGATTTTAAAATGATGTTACTTATCATTTGTATGAGTGATTACAGGAAAAATCCAGACTACGATCCCGAAAGCCGAGTCTTAGGGGGAGTCTGAAGACGAGCTCAACGCAAACGAAAGCGTGCAGAGAGCCAGGTATCGTTCCTGGAAGAGCATGTAGCTGGAAAGCTAGGTGTCGATCTCTAAAAGCACGGAAGCTTGACGAGAGGGGGAGCCTACTGATGATGAAGTTGTAAAGATGTTCAAAGAGAAAGATTGAAGGATACTTATATTGTTACAATCTGAACAAGTTGGCAAAGATGATCAAGACCGAAAAGGTGGCATAACAGAGAATGTTCACTGAAGACTTCGTCAATATCCGAGGGGGAGTCTGTTGGTGCACTACGTCTATTGACTTCGTCTTGTATCATGTATAAGATTAGGATAGGATAGAATATTGTGTGCACGAGGTTCGAGAAACGAGAAATGGTGATTTAACATTGAGGTCCGCTTATATGGACATTGTCCATATAAGCGAACCACACTAATCAACCAGGTCCGCTTTTATGTACATGACCACAAAAGCGAACCACTATCAGTCACTCAGGTTCGCTCATAGGGCATGTCACATAGGCGAACCATGAACCCTATAAATAGTGCATGTGTTAGTTCATTTGGTAACGGTTCTGATTCTGTAACGAAGTGCTGCCAAATTGCTTCCAGGTTGTAAACTTTGTCAAAATCAATAAAGTGAAGCATTATATTTAGTTTGAGCGTCTAATTCACTGATTCCGCCTTTGAATTGGATAAACGACTCTTCTGATCGACTCATTCAGGGTCAACGACGATCCAACATGTTGATCAACCATTTGATCATCTTCAACAACCTCTTGTTGAGTGCTAGTATCAACCAAACGTGTATCGGCTTGTGGTTGTTGACCCTCATCAAGTTCCATTGTTCTACTAGTTCCTTCAATAAGGAACTTATCTTCCAAGAACTTAGCCTTTCGAGCAACAAATACCTTTTGCTCTGTTGGATCGTAGAAATAATATCCTATATCATCTTTAGGATATCCTACAAAGATACACTTAGTGGATCGTACTTCTAACTTTTTTGGGGTGTATTGCTTCACATAAGCATCACAACCCCATACCTTCATATATGATAATGATGGAACCGTTCCATGCCATATTTCAGAAGGTGTCTTATCCACTTTCTTGGTTGGGGCCATACTTAATATATGAGCCGCGGAGAGCAAAGCGTAACCCCAAAATGATAAAGGAAATATGCTTCTAGCCATCATAGATCGAACCATATCCAATAGAGTTCGATTCCTCCTCTCAGACACACCATTATGTTGTGGTGTTCCAGGTGGAGTAAGTTGTGAGATGATCCCACAACTCCTAAGATGATCTTGAAAAGCATCACTAAGTATTCACCTCCTCTATCGGAACAAAGAACTTTGATTGTCTTGGTGAGTTGATTCTCTACTTCGCTTTGGAAGATTTTGAACGTTTCAAAAACTTCATCTTTGTGTCTTAGCAAGTACACATAACCATAACGACTATAGTCGTCGGTAAAAGTTACGAAGTATCTTTCACCGTTCCTAGTCATTGGCTTAAAAGGACCACATACATCCGAATGTATGATGCCTAATAAATCTTTTGCCCTTTGGTTGGTGCCACTAAAGGGTTTCTTAGTCATTTTACCTTGTAAACAAGATTCGCATGTATCAAATGAACCAATTTCATTTGTTTCCAAAAGACCATTCTTTTGAAGTATTTGCATGCGATTTCTGTTTATATGACCAAGACGACAATGCCAAAGATAGGTCTCACTCAAATCCATTTTGAGTTTCTTGGTGTTTGCTTGGCACATCGAATTTTCAAATGATGTAGGATCGAGATCTGACCCGAACGAGTCGTTCAGAGGCGTTCAACTTCGTTTCAGGTGCGGAATAACAAGAAACAGAGGTAGAGACAACTGATTCTTCGCTTAATCTACTGATTTTATTGATCTAACAACGTTTACAGCTCAAACCTCACACCGGCAGCACTTCGGCGTGGAATATAAGGTAATCCCCCTGGTTTCGCTCAAAGGGACTGCTATATATAGGCTTGGAGGTTTCGCTTATATTTGCATGTACACATGAGCGAAACCTCATGTGTACAGATAAGCGAAACCCCTAGCATGACACATAAATGGAACCTCATGTCCCTAAGAGCGAAACTAACTCTCTAAACACATAAACTCTCCAGTTTTCTCGTAAAACGCGCCCTAATCTATACAATACAATATATGACTCGATCCAAGACGAAGTCGACAGATGTAGTGCACCAACAAACTCCCCCTCAGATGTTGACGGAGTCGTCCATCGAGTCACGACAATGCTGTGTCTTCACATCTTCAGTCTTGATCAGTCTCTGGGCTTTTCTCTCTCTCTATCTTCAGACTCTCCCTCTCGATTTGCTGGCATTCCTTTTTTCTTCAGCAACATCTGATAAAGGATCGTTATCTGGCTTTCCAAGATTGATTTCCAGGATCGAAACTTGGCTCTCTTCAACAGATATCGTAATCTAGCTCTTTATCTATAGATCCAAGATTGAAACCTGGCTATTCCTGCACATTCTTTACCCAGAAGTAAATTTTCTAAATTTAACGACTTGTAAGCACCAACACTAACTCTCTCTCAAATCACACACACACGATGAACCATTTGTTGTTTTAAAAACATATCAATTTAGACACACCTCCCCTCACAGCAATGTCATCATGTTTAGCACTCGAAATTTTGAAAATCAGCTTTCCAACATCAGTTGTCGAAAATCTTTTTGACTTTTTCAAAAGTTTATGCTAAAGCACACACAAAATCTTTTTGGATTTTTCTGAAAGAAAGTAATTGACACCACTTCGTAAAATCAAGTAAATGCAGAAATGAAATATCTACAAACAATATTTTTGTGAGTTTGTATAAGAGGATCATATCAGTTTATGAGACATGTCACAAACACCGTTAAGCTTGATTACATTTTCAGTTCTAAACAATTCACCTAGATTGTCAGTATATTTATCCACTTAAATTTTCACACAAAGTTCAATTGATCCGAGATACAATGTTAATGTATTAGATACCAACTTATTCATGTGTCCCACTACTTGAATATACTCCCATATCCAGATCCCAATATTCAGTCTTACAGGTGAGTATACCACAGATGATATCTGTAAAGGGGTTAGATGCGAGGGCCGTGAGAGCTCAGGTCGATACTTCCGTATACGCAGAGAGATGACGGCTTCGACTTTTGGTGTGTCCCCTTTAGAGGATCTTTTGATTTCAACAGCAGCGACTATCAATTTTATTGTTTCATCCGCATGCTGAGGGCGAAGCTATGTTTCAAGCTTTTGCAGAAAGCATTATCCGGGGACTAGGTCAGTACTTCCATACAGCAGAAGTCCCGAGATAATACTCCAGATATCACTGAGCATAAAGACCTAGTATCTCAGAATAAGGGACCTTTCAAACAAGATTTCAGGGGTTACCTATATATCCAAATTTTGTGTAAACCCACAGAACAAGCAAGTTTGAAATTTAGTTTATATCTCGTTTCAGTTTACTAAATGTGTAAAAACCTACTGACACATCCACAGTAAGATTGTTTATCACATTTTAACTTTACATTTCTTTAGCATGTTGTGACAGCCTACTGATGTACTATCATTTCCTCTTTTCACAACAAAACTCATTTTTGATTTTATCATGTTTTTGGCTTTTTCAAATTTTCTAATGTTTTTGGATTTTCTGAAATTTCCCTACTCCCCCTAAAATGCAAACACATTTCAAAGGAAATTTGAAAATTTGACTAAACTCTTGACCCACTTGAAACACTAAAATTAAAACAAACCGTACAGAAATTTGACAACTGACATTGAATCGCATCAAATCTCCATTCACTCGGCATAAACAATCTGAACTCCCCCTTTCAACAAACCATTTTCTCATTAAGATTTAAAAACACTTAAGTTTGTTTTAATCAAAATGATTTTTCCGGAAAATGAGTTTGTTTCTACTACTTGTAAGCTTATCACTTCTTAAGCATAGGAATATGGTTCATCATCTTGTTTATCAATCTCATATGTATAGTAAATCTAGTACAACTTAATGTCCCTGATTTACCATTTGCAGTTCAGAAACCTCTGTATCACATGTAAAAATAGCCACTTGAAAGTATAACCAACAAAATACCACTTGTAGGTAGACCCAAGGAATACCAACTGTAGGAATGAAACATCTACAAAACCTCTTTACCACTTGTAAGATTAGTCAGAAAGATGCCGATTCCTGCTTCTCAATTACCAACCTAGAAGCTCCGACGTAGTCATTCAACCTGTAAACATTCAAACTCTTATCAAAAATTTTCATACACAACCATCAAAACATGAATAATGCCGATTCCTGATCCACGATATAAACTTGGGATCTCCGGCGTAGTTATAAGACTTCAAGGGAAACAGACTTCCATCCAAGTCTTCTCAGACTTGCTGGCTTTCAACTCTTGCGTAGTGGGGTTGTATGTTGCCTTTTTAGTCGCATAAAAATCTTTAACCCCCTTTGCTTTCCCGTTCAACATTTTCCCAAAAATTTTCTTTACACTTCTATTGAAAGTTTTCTCGACATCAAATTCATTTTTCTCAGTGTAAAACTGTTTCGAGATATCAACTTTTCCAATTTTCTTTTTAACTTCTTCAAATTTCAGTGATGGAAATTCATCAATATTCACTGAAGTTTTTACCTCACCTTGTGGCTCTTCTGGCTTTGTGGAACCAGATTCATCGCCGACATTCACATCATTCTTTTTAACAACCCACACTTGGTTGTCTTTTCCTTTTTTATTATAAAAGTTCTTCTTCGAACATTCACCAACCTCATAAGTTGAATTTTCAAAGATTTTAAGTCTATTGGTTGGTGGTTCAACATCAACAACTTTTTCTTTTAATTTATGAGAAACTCCCTGTTTTGTTTTGACATTTTTCGAACAATTCCATGCAATGTGACCAGCTTCATTGCACTTGTAACAGGTTCGAGTCTCTCTTTGATAAAACACTTCAGTTCCATTCTTCTTCCTTTCAGCAAGAAACTCTTGATTTGATTGTCTCCAGAACGGTTTCTTCTGTTCATCTTCTGAACTTCCACCTGACACAAATTCTGTTTTTGTTTTAGAATTTTTCATGTTTTTATGATTTTCTGGTGGAACAAAGCCTAAACCTTTCTTTTTGTAGCTACGATTTTGGTTAGGTTTCTTTTGAAAACCAGAACCAGAATTGTAACGTTTTTTCTTGTTTAACCGTTGTTGAACTCTTGAAGTGTACTTTTTAGATTTTTCAAAATTTTTCAAAATCTTCAATTCAGGAATATTAATCTCTATTAGTTTGAAAGTTTTGTTAATCAATTCCGTTTTAACACTCATCATTGGAAACTCTTTGTTGTAATATAATTTGTCAGAATCATTCAAAGTATAAACTACTTCGAATATTTCATCATTCAAATTTGCTTTCGATAACAAAAATTCTTTACTGTAAGACCGTTTAACCGACGAATTTTCACTGTTGACTGACGAATTTGACTCTCCAAACTCAGACTTTGACTCGGATTCCTCATCAGTATCCAACACCTGATCGACCACCTTTTTGATTAACTCAGACTCATGATCAGTATCGGACGAGGTAAACGTGACATCAATGTTATCTGGTAAAACGTCAGTTGTGTCGGTTTTAAGCTTTATATTGACTGCTTTTTCAAGTGGCTCCTCGTTTGGTTTTCTAGGAGAATATCCTTCCCAAATTGGAGGCGGACACTTGTTATAGCTAACAGTCGGTTTCTTACCACAATCTTTCTTCTTCTTTGGCTTCTCATCTTGAAAAGCTTCCATACCTGCAACAGTTGGGTAAATACGGTCAATGAGATAATCAGAACTAGAATAGCTTTGTAACAAACGTCTAATTCTCTCATTCTCGATTCTTTCTGTCTCCAACTCTTGCTTCCATTTAGCACTCTCTTCGATGTAAAAATTTATGGCTTTCTGCTTTGTCATCATCACAGCATTCATCATCGTAAGTGCTTGTTCTCTCTCAGAATTTGTCTTTTGGAGACCAGTTATTGTTTTGTTTAAGACATCATACGATTCTTTCACATAGTTGAGGTTGAACAGCAATTGCTCCTTCTTCTTTTCATACTCAGCAATTATTTCATCTTTTGCTGCACATCCCTTGCATGCTTCCAAACACTTTGTGCAAGGCTTGATGACTTCAACAATCTTCTCAACTTCGATTGTTTTTACCACTTCTATCACTTTTTCTTCTTCTTTCACCTTCTCACTCTCAACATTCTTCTCAGCAACACTTCCAACACTCTCGTTCTGAACAACATCTTCAGATTTCATTCGTTGTTGTTCTTTAGCAGCTCGTTTCTCCTTTAGTTTCTCCATGCGATCTGCAAAATAGAAATGAAAACTTTCAGGAGATAGATGAGATTTAGCAATATTAATATGTTTTTCCTCCTCATCATCACTACTACTATCAACTGGTGACTGATCAAACTGTACAGATTTTTTAGAATCAGCATCTGATAAACCAGAATCTAACGGTGTTTGATCAAATACAACTTCCTTTTCTGAAATAACAACATTTTGTATACTTTCGTCTGAACTCTTTAAACTCTCATCAGTACCTTCCAAACTTTCATCAGATGTAACAGACACTTCTTCCTCACTCTTCACAGTTACTCCAATAGATTTCATCCACATGGCAAACATGTCTGGTTCTCTAACAATTTTAGCAATGAAAGCTTTGAAGTCTCCCTTTTCATCAACAAACATATCCCAGCTGAAGCCTTCAGGTAGTCTTTCATCATCTTGATCGACTATACATGCTTTGCTTTCAGGAGATATGTAGTTACTCCAGCTGAAGTCTACCAAACATGCTCTTTTTGAATTTTCAAACTTTCTACCATGAGCCGTATGTGAATCTTGTGATTGACCAACCTGCTGATAAATGGCTTTCCGGTAGTAGTCATCTTTTCCGAACGGATTCTGAGCACCACTAGCTTCCCTATTTTTGCATTCTCGTTTGAAATGGCCTTTCTCCCTGCAACGAAAACAAGTAACTTTAGATTTATCAAAACCTAAAGTAGATACATGAGCATCAAGAAAGTCATTTCTCCCGGTAATTGTTTTAAACTTTTCTGCACGCCTAAGAACACTAGCAAGACACCATTTGATATCCATCAGTTCCATTTCCTCGGCGTCTATTTGGTCGTAATCCTCTTTGGTGAGCATGGGATTTCCGATCCGACCAGCCACTAGACCTTCATAAGATAACAATACAGAACCGAGTAGAGCCATGTGGTCTTTTGCAGTGTCTTCTGAAAAAACTTTGACCTTCTGGAAGATTTAGAGCAATGTTACATTGAATCACATAACCATTTCCTGTCTTTGTGCTTTGAGACTGAAAACTCGTATTTGAGTCTTTAGGATAAACACTCGGAAATGATGAGAATCCACTGCTGCTTTTATTTGATCCCTGATCAGCTTTTTCTGATGAATCCCCAGCACTGAAAGCAGTTTGGATTTTTGGACTTCTCTCAGATTCAGGAATTGGAATACTACCCTTATAGTACATCTTCACATTCTGTTGACCACTCGGACTGTTCATCCTAGCGATCTTCTGCTGTTCCAAATCCTGACTTTCAATCTTTTCAATAAACTGAGATATAGTCAATCCATCATAAAGACCCGTGTTCTTCAGAATCATCAGATACGTTCCCCATTCTTTCTGCGGCAGTGCATCAGTAAGCTTATCTACCCACTCTTCACGATCTTTAGTAATACTCAACATCGACATTGATCGTACAAGGTGGCAGTATCTCTCAATCAGCTTCTTTGTGTCTTCACCTGGTAGACTGCTGAACAGATCAAACTCCTTCTTAAGCAACGCCTTCTTGCTTTTTATCACGTTCTCGCTACCCTCACATTTGACTTTAAGTGCATCCCAGATCGACTTTGCAGTTTTGTCGTGCTGTAGCAGAATGAATATGTCTTCTTTGATAGCTTGTTGCAACAAACTTATCATCATTTTCTCAGCTTTGTACATAGCCCGTTCCTGATCCGTGAACTCTGATAACTCTTTAAGAACCTGTAAGTCTGTTCGAGGCAACAGGTATTTCTTTAATATGCATTCCCATGACCTAAGATGATTTGCTTGAACCCAGTTCTCGAATCTGTCTTTCCACTCGTAATATTCTACGATACTCATCAACTTCGGGGGCTTTTGGGTGGTTCCCGTTTCGTTTTCTAAATTCATAGCTTGAACAACGGCAGCTGGACCAGACGGTGTTGCAAACGCATTGTAGAATTCAGTATCCATTATGACTTAGCACGTTTTGCAACAACAGTGACAAATAAGTGAAACCAACTGATTGTACACAAAAGCGAAACTAGAGTGTTAACCGAAAGAGCGAAACCCTGATGATGCACTATAAGCGAAACCTTAGATGTCTTTATGAGCGGAACTACTGATGTTCAGTAAAGCGAAACTATGATGTTATTTGGAGCGGAACCTTGATAATGCACTTGGAGCGAAACCTTAGATCAAACACTTGGAGCGAAACCTCTTGGTTCAAATGAGCGGAACTAGAGTTTGTCCATATAAGCAAAACCTGAGATGCCTTTGGAGCGAAACTATCAAGCACTTTTGAGCGGAACCTCTCAACTATAGTGACACACAAGCGGAACTAGTTGCCCAAATAAGCGGAACTACACTATGTCCGAAAAAGCGGAACCTAGTTTGAAGGTCATTTGATCCATTTTTATTTCGTATTTTGGTCCGAAACTTTCCAGGGTTTGTCTATGTTCAATTGCGCACAGTCTGTGAAATTTTGAGCGAATTCCGACTGATAAAATTTTTTGAATTGATGAAAGAAGGTGTAGAAGTAAGAAATGATGATGAAATCCAGCTAATCTCTGCAGAACTCCTCCTCCTGAGCTCTGATACCACTTGTAGGATCGAGATCTGACTCGAACGAGTCGTTCAGAGGCGTTCAACTTCGTTTCAGGTGCGGAATAACAAGAAACGGAGGTAGAGACAACTGATTCTTCGCTTAATCTACTGATTTTATTGATCTGACAACATTTACAGCTCAAACCTCACACCGGCAACACTTCGGCGTGGAATATAAGGTAATCCCCCTGGTTTCGCTCAAAGGGACTGCTATATATAGGCTTGGAGGTTTCGCTTATATGTGCATGTACACATGAGCGAAACCTCATGTGTACAGATAAGTGAAACCCCTAGCATGACACATAAACGGAACCTCATGTCCCTAAGAGCGAAACTAACTCTCTAAACACATAAACTCTCCAGTTTTCTCGTAAAACGCGCCCTAATCTATACAATACAATATATGACTCGATCCAAGACGAAGTCGACATATGTAGTGCACCAACAAATGATATATCATCATGAACCAATTCATAAATACCATTTGAAGGCGTAGCTTTAACGTAGAACATGTCATTCATCGAAGCATAAAGTTCACTGTTCACAAAGTTCAAATCAAATCCATGTTGTCTTAAAAGGGAAACAGAAATAATATTCCTAGTCAAACTAGGAGCATACAAAACATTTTTCAAACAAATTTCCAAACCACTTGGAAGTTTTAAAACATAGTCTCCTTGGGATATGTAGTGCAAAGTATCCTCAATCAAA
The DNA here is from genome assembly GCF_002127325.2 of Helianthus annuus. NCBI lineage: Eukaryota > Viridiplantae > Streptophyta > Magnoliopsida > Asterales > Asteraceae > Helianthus > Helianthus annuus. Next base: position 141,567,989 of record NC_035440.2, read on the forward strand.
GAACTTCAACAAACTCAAGCAAACCAGAGAAATCAAGTAGCACCTAGTAATCGAACCACTAGTTAAACAATAGACGCCTAAATCGGACGATCGGACAGAATGAGGTCTTGTAAACCAAATGAGTGTTGGAACTCATGTGACATGGTTTAACAAAGCCTACATCCTAAATTGAAACCTAACCTAAGTGCTTTCGACCCATCGTGACCCATTAATGTAGCTTACGCTCCTTTAACGCGTCGTGTGCGCAAATGCGCGTTCGAGACGTCTAACTAATCCTATGACAAGTATTATATGCCCATACATGTTTAATTATGTTGTATAATAAGTTATGTGACAAAAGTTTATGTTACATATGCTTAATTACCAATTATGTATGAAAAGGGTATTTTGGTAATTTACCAAAGGCATATAAACTACCTATCATGCGACTAATCAAACCTAAGTGACCATATGGTATAACCTCAGAAGGTTATTCCCTACACTACTATGGTCACTAAACATGTTTGGTCGGATCCTAATGATCGACCAAACAGGTCGTGTTCGAAAGTCTAAGCGTGTGTTTAGTCCGCTTGACTTTCGACTCTTACACAAGCACTAATCTAAAAAGTGACGAGCTAAACATGCTAGAACATGTTTAGTTAAGTTAGAAAACAGGTTTTGATATCAAAACAAACGGTTTTGATATCCTAGAGTAGTTTGGTTACAAAATACGCGAGAAAACGCATTTTGGCCGAAACTACGACTCGTCACTGAGCCTAGATAACGTGGTAATAAGTAGGTATAGTCACTAGGGACTATAACCATCGTGATTACGCTCACGTTATGAAGTTCAAATGAACTTCGCGTTGACCATAAACTGGTCAAAGAAGAAAGTAAAACGCAGTTTGACTTTAACGACAAAAACGAATGAAAAGAACGAAAGAATACTTACAAAAGGTCCCCGCAAGCTCTTGATCTGATTTACTCTCAGGTATGAAGCATAAACTTCAACTTAGAGAGCCAAAATCAGATTCAAGTGTGCTTTAGGAGGAAGTGAGGGTGGGTATTTATAGGAATTCAAGAACCGTTAAGATCGTTCATCAAAAACTGAGCTTTGATCTGGACCTTACATGTGTGCCCATGGTTTTCTAAAACCATGGGAGCCCCTAATGTAGGATCGTACGCTGGCCTAATCGAGTCGTTCAGAGGTAATCTCCTGTGTTTCAGATGCGGAATTATAAGAAACAAAGGTAGAAATAGCTTGTCCTTCACTATAACTGCTTGTTTTATTGATTTGACAGCTTTTACAGTTGAAACGTCACACCAGGAGAGCTTCGGTGCGGAAATCAACAACCACCATCATCCTGATCCGCTCATAAAACCACCTATATATAGTGTGTTTGGTTTGCTTATGAGACCAGTGTACACATGAGTGGACCTCATGTGTGTCACAAAAGCGGACCTACTACCCTTTGTCCCTAAAAGCGAACCTAGGTCACAAATCTCATACAAACTTATGTTTTCTCGTAATTCAAACCCTAATCTATACAATCCAATGTAAGACTCAATCCTACATGAAATCAACAGATGTAGTGCACCAACAGACTCCCCCTCAGATGTTGATGGAGTCGACTATCGAGCACTGACGCTGTGTCTTTAAGATTTCTTGTCTTGATCAGTCTCTGGGCTTCTCTATCTCTCTATCTTCAGACTCCCCCTCTCGATTTACTGGCATTTCTTTGTTCTTCAGTAACATCTTCAGGATCTTAGTCTGGACTTCACAGGTTCTCAGGATCGATCAACTTGGCTCAAACAGAGATTTTCAGGAATCAAAACCTGGCACTCTATCTTTAGTTTCAAGATCAAATCCTTGCTTTCCTGCACATTCTTAACCCAAAAATAAATTTCTTTCACAAACAATTTTCTAACAAATAAACGTACACCAATTCAGACTCCCTCTCAAGTGCATCAACACTTGATTTCCCCTCAAATCTCTTTCTCTATGATGAACCACTTGAAACTTAGATTATGCAGACATTTCAAATTCACACAAACACTTCCTCTCAAATGTTGCTCATCATGTTTAGCACTCGGAATTTTGAAAATTAGCTATTCAACATCAGTTGTCGAAAATCTTTTTGACTTTTTCAACAATTTATGCTAAAACACACTGAAAATCTTTTTGGATTTTGAAATGAAGAAAACTGTAATGCAGTAATGAAAATATTTACAGACAATATTTTTGTGAGTTCGTGTAAGAGGATCATATCAGTTTATGAGACATGTCACTAACACCGTTAAGCTTGATTACATTGTAAGTTTTAAACAATTTACCTAGATTTTCAGTATATTGGTCCACTGAAATTTTCACACAAAGTTCAATTGATCAGAGATACGATATTAATGTTTTAAAGACTTAAACTTAATTGTGTATCACTCCACTTGAATATACTCCTGTATCCAGATCCCAAATATTCAGTCTTACAGGTGAGTATACCACAGCTGATATCTGTAAAGGGGTAGATGCGAAACCGTGAGAGCTCAGGTCAGAACTTCCGTTCAGAAGAGAGATGACGGCTCGACTTTTGGTGGGTCCCCTTTAGAGGATCTTTTGATTACAACAGCAGCGACTATCAATTTTATTGTTTCATCAGCATGCTGAGGGCTGCGCTTTTTCAAGCATATGCAGAAAGTATTATCCGGGGACTAGGTCAGTACTTCCATACAGCAGAAGTCCCGGGATAATACCCCAGATATCACTGAGCATAAAGACCTAGTATCTCAGAATAAGGGACCTTTCAAACAAGATTTCAGGGGTTACCCATATATCCAAGAATAGTTACCCACGAATTAAGCAAGTTTGAATTTAGGTTTATATCTCGTTTCAATTTACTAAATGTGCGAAAACCTACTGACATATCCACAGTAAGATTGTTTATCACATTTTGACACTACATTTCTTTAGCGTGCTGTGATAGTCCAGTGATGTACTATCATTTCCTCTTTTTCACAACGAAACTCATTTTTGATTTTATCATGTTTTTGGCGTTTTCAAATTTTCAAATGTTTTTGGATTTTCTGAAAAATTTCTTACTCCCCCTAAAATGCAAACACATTTCAAAGGAAAATTTGAAAACAACTAGACTCTGACCCAATTGAAACATAAAATGCAAACCAAACTGTACCGAAAACTGACAACTGACATCGAATCAGACCAATTCGCCATTCACTCAGCATAAACAATCAGAACTCCCCCTATCACAAACCATTTTCTCATTTAGATTTCAAAACACATAAGTTTGTTTTAATCGAAACGACTTTTCCGGAAAATGAGTTTGTGTTGATAAAAACCACTTGTAGGTTTATCATTTTTAAGTACGGGGATGTGGTTCATCATCTTGTCTATCTTTTACCCATATGTAGTAAATCAAGTACAACTTAATGTCCCTGATTTACCATTTGCAATCAAGCAACCTCTAAACCAATTGTAAAAATAACCACATGTAAAAACACACAATACCACTTGTAGGAATGTTACATCTACATCACCATTTTACCAATCAGGATGTTGATTCCTGCTTCTCAATTACCATCCTGGAAGCTCTGGCGTAGTCCTTTCACCTGTAAACATTTAAACATTATTCAAAATCTTTCAAGCAAACTTTTCAAACACTAGAATGATGCCGATTCCTGATCCACGATATAAACTTGGGATCTCCGGCATAGTCCTAAAACTATCATGGAAAGCATACATCCATCCAAGTCTTCTCAGACTTGATGGATTTCAACTCTTGAGCAGTAGGGTTGTATGTTGCCTTTTTCGTTGCATAAAAATCTTTAACCCCCTTTGCTCTCCCACTCAGCATTTTCCCAAAAATCTTTTTAACATTCCCGTTGAATGTTTTCTCGACATCAAAATCTTTTTTCTCATTGTAAAACTGATTTGAAATTGCAGTTTTTCCAACTTTCTTTTTAACTTTCTCAAATTTCAGTGATGGAAACTCTTCATCATTCACTGAAATTTTCTCCTCAACCTGTGGCTCTTCTGGCTTTGTGGAACCAGATTCATCGCCGACATTCACATTAACCTTTTTAACAACCCACACTTGGTTGTCTTTTTCTTTCTTTTTGTAAAAATTCTTTTCCGAACACTCACCAACCTCATATTTAGAATTTTCAAAACATTTAAGTCTATCGGTTGGTGGTTCAACATCAACAACTTTTTCTTTTAGTTTCTGAGAAACTCCCTGTTTTGTTTTTGCATTTGCAGAACAGTTCCATGCAATGTGACCAGTTTCATTGCATCTGTAACAAGTACGAGTCTCCCTTTGATAAAACACTTCAGTTCCATTCTTCTTTCGCTCAGCAAGAAACTCTTGGTTTGACTGTCTCCAGAACGGTTTCTTCTGTTCTTCGTCTGAGCTTCCACCTGACACAAATTCTGTTTTTGTTTTATAATTTTTATCATTTTTATAATTTTCTGGTGGAACAACGCCTAATCCTTTCTTTTTGTAGCTACGATTTTGGTTAGGTTTCTTTTGAAAACCAGAACCAGAATTGTAACCCTTTTTCTTGTTTAGACGTTGTTGAACTCTTGAAGTGTACCTTTTAGGTTTTTCAGTAAGATTTAAATCTTTTATTTTAGAAATATTGATTTCTGTCATTTTGAAAACCTTTTTGATCATATCAAAACGAACACTTCTTATTGGAAACTCTTTGTTGTAATATAATTTGTCAGAACCATTCAAAGTATAAACAACTTCGAATGTTTCATCATTCAAATTTGACTTTGATAACAAAAATTCTAAACTATAAGACCGTTTGACCGACGAATTTGGACTGTTGACTGACGAATTTGACCCTCCAGACTCAGATTTCGACTCGGACTCCTCATCATTATCCAACACCTGATCGACCACCTTTTTAATTAACTCAGACTCATGATCGGTATCGGACGAGGTAAACGTGACATCAATGTTATCTGGTAAAACGTCAGTTGTGTCGGTTTTTAACTTTATATTGACTGCTTTCTCAAGTTGCTCCTCATTCGGTTTCCTAGGAGAATACCCATCCCAAATTGGAGGCGGACACTTGTTATAGCTAACAGTCGGTTTCTTACCATAGTCTTTCTTCTTCTTTGGCTTCTCGTCTTGAAAAACTTCCAATCCTGCAACAGTTGGGTAAACACGATCAATGAGATAATCGGAAGTAGAATAGCTTAACAATAACCGCCTAATTCTCTCATTTTCGATCTTTTCAGTTTCCAACTCTTGCTTCCATTTGGCACTCTCTTCAATGTAGAAAATTATCGCTTTTTGTTTTGACATCAAAGTTGCATTCATCATTGTCAATGCCTGTTCTCTTTCTGAGTTTGTCGTTTGGAGACCAGTTACTGTTTTGTTCAAGACATCGTACGATTCTTTCACATAATTAAGGTTGAACAGTAACTGCTCCTTCTTCTTCTCGTACTCAGCTATAATGTCGTCTTTTGTTGCACATTCCTTGCAGGCTTCCAAACACTTCTTACAAGGCTTGACGACTTCAACAATCTTCTCAACCTCGATTGTTTTCACAACTTCAATCACCTTTTCTACTTCGATCACCGTTTCTTCTTATTTCTCAACCTCGGTAATTTTTTCAGCAACACTTTCAACATTCTGAACATCATCTTCAGATTCTTTCTGTTGTTCTCTAGCAGCTCTTTTCTCCTTTAGTTTCTCCATGCGATCTGCAAAATAAACATGAAAACTTTTAGGAGAAAAATGAGTTTCAGCAACATTTATATATTTTTCTTCTTCATCATCACTGCTTTTGTCAACCAGTGATTGATCAAACTCTACAGAATTTTCAGAATCAGCATCTGATACACCAGAATCAGATGGTGTTTAATCAAATACAACTTCCTTTTCTGAAGTAACTTCATTCTGTACATCCTCATCTGAACTCTGTAAACTTTCATCAGAACCTTCTGAAATTTCTCCAGATCTTTCTGAAAGTTTATCAGTACTATCTGAACTTTCATCAGATGACACAGACTTTTCATCCTCACTAGCTACATTCACTCCAATAGATTTCATCCAAGTGGCAAACAAATTTGGCTCTCTGACAATCTTGGTAATGAATGCTTTGAACTCTCCTTTTTCATCAACAAACATATCCCAGCTGAAGCCTTCAGGTAATCTCTCATCATCTTGATCAACAAAATAGGCTTTACTATCAGGAGATATGTATTTATCCCAGCTGAAGTCAACTACACATGCTCTCTTGGGGTCTTCAATCTTCCTACCATGAGCCGTCTGTGGTTCTTGAGATTGACCAACTTGCTGATAGATAGCTTTCCGGTAGTAGTCGTCTTTTCCGAATGGATTCTGTGCACCGCTAGCTTCTCTACCCTTGCACTCCCATTTGAAATGACCTTTCTCCCTGCATCGAAAACAAGTAACTTTAGATTTATCAAAACCTAAAGTAGATACATGAGCATCAAGAAAATCATTTCTCCCGGTGATTGCTTTAAACTTCTCAGCACGTCGAAGAACACTTGCAAGACACCATTTGATATCCATGAGCTCCATTTCTTCGGCGTCTATCTGGTCGTAATCCTCCTTTCTAAGCATAGGATTTCCGATTCGACCAGTAACAAGCCCTTCATAGGATAACAACACAGAACCCAGAAGTGCCATGTGGTCTTTCGCAGTGTCTTCAGAGAAGCTTTAACCTTCTGGAAGATTGAGAGCTATGTTGCATTGAATCACATATCCATTTCCTGTTTTTGTACTCTGAGACTGAAAACTTGTGTTCGTCTCTTTAGGATTTACACTTGGAAATGATGAAAACCCGCTGCTACTATTGTTTGAACCCTGATCAGCTTTGTCTAATGAATCCCCAGCACTGAATGTCGTTTGTATTTTCGGACTTCTCTTAGACTCAGTGGCTGAAATGCTACCCCTGTAGTACATTTTCACATCTTGTTGACCACTCGGACTATTCATCCTGGTGATCTTTTGCTGTTCCAGATTCTGAGCCTCTAATTTTTCGATAAACTGTCCAATTGTCAGTCCGTCATAAACACCCGTGTTTTTCAATATCATCAAATACGTTCCCCACTCCTTCTGAGGTAACGCATCAGCCAAGTTATCCACATACTCTTCACGACTTTTATCAACACCAATCATTGTCAATGATCGCACTAAGTGACAGTATCATTCAATCAGCTTCTTAGTATCCTCTCCTGGTAAGCTGCTAAAAAGATCAAACTCTTTCTTAAGCAATGCCTTTTTTGCTTTTAATCATACTCTCACTTCCCTCGAATTTGACTTTAAGAGCATCCCATATCGACTTAGCAGTTTTGTCGTGTTCTAACAGAATGAATATATCTTCTTTAATCGCTTGTTGCAATAAACTGATCATCATTTTCTCCGCTCTGTACATTGCACGTTCTTGATCTGTGAATTCGGATATCTGTTTGATAACATTCACCTCCGTTCTCGGTAACACATACTTCTTCAAGATACATTCCCATGATCTAAGATGATTTGCTTGAACCCAGTTTTCAAATCTATCCTTCCACCCGTAGTATTCTTCGATACTCATCAATTTCGGGGGTTTCTGGGTGGTTCCCGTCTCGTTTTCTAGATTCATGGCTTGAGCAATCGCAGCTGGTGAAGATGATGTTGCAAACGCATTATAAAACACAGTATCCATGATCACTTGACACGTTTTTCAAGACAGATGACAAATAAGCGGATCTGATGCCTTTCGAGCGAACTGATGTCTTTCGAGCGGACCAAAACAATTCAAAAGTGGATTGGATGACCTTGGAGTGGACCAGTTGATATTGGAGCGAACCGGACAAACACTTGGAGCGGATCTGTTTGCAAATCGAGCGGACCGATGTCTTTGGAGCGAACCGAACAAACACTTGGAGCGAACCAGCAATTCGAGCGGACCAGATTGAATAATTGGAGCGGACCAGCAATTCGAGCGGACCAGATTGAAAATTTGGAACGGACCAGTTTGCAGTTCGAGCGAACCTGTTACAATTCGAGCGGATCTCTAGAAGTCCATAAAAGCGAATCTCCAATCGAACATGTTTTGACCCATTTTTAATCCGTATTTTTGCATGAAACTTTCCAGGGTTTGTCTTAAGCCTATTGTCCACAATCTGAGAAAGTTTGAACCAATTTTGACCGTGAAATCACTCCGAATCAAGAAAAGAAGGTGTAGAAATAAGAAATGATGACGAAATCCAGCTATATTATGCAGAAAACCTCCTCCCAGGCTCTGATACCAATTGTAAGATCGTACGCTGACCTAATCGAGTCGTTCAGGGGTAATCTCCTGTGTTTCAGATGCGGAATTATAAGAAACAAAGGTAGAAATAGCTTGTCCTTCACTATAACTGCTTGTTTTATTGATTTGACAGTTTTTACAGTTCAAACGTCACACCGGCAGAGCTTCGGTGCGGAAATCAACAACCACCATCATCCTGATCCGCTCATACAACCACCTATATATAGTGTGTTTGGTTCGCTTATGAGACCAGTGTACACATGAGTGGACCTCATGTGTGTCACAAAAGCGGACCTACTACCCTTTGTCGCTAAAAGCGAACCTAGGTCACAAATCTCATACAAACTTATGTTTTCTCGTAATTCAAACCCTAATCTATACAATCCAATGTAAGACTCAATCCTAGACGAAATCAACAGATGTAGTGCACCAACACCTAATATGAGCCATAAAGGACTAGGTTCATTGAATACCAGCCCATGGTTTTGCAAAACCATGGGTCAAAACCATCAATACTTCAAAATGGACTAGGTTCATTGAATCTGGTCAGAAATTTCAAAAATGGTCCCTGCACTTGTAAAACTTGATTTTTTTGCACTTTTAAGCCCCGTTAACCCCATTTAAAGGCTCTAAAATAAAGTTAAAGTATAGGGAACTCAAAACATGCTCAAAAATATCTCGGATGTCGGTTCGTTTGGTCGTACAGTCGTTTTATTCGCTTAATTACGACGAAAGTCGTAACGAACGCAAAAACAAACGATCCAAATCAAGCGACGAATGGATTTTTATCATGCCAAACACTAACACATAATATTTTAATGATTACATGATTCTTTGGATGTCTGAATATATTAAGAACGTAAAATATGCGCGAAAATGCAAACTTGTGCACTTTTTGACGCTTTTAGTCCCTATTGATCAATAAATTTTATTTTAACATACCGAACCCCTCAAAGCCTATTTCTAAGCTATGTAAAGGTTATATAGGGTATGTTTAACTTATGATCAAGTTTCGGAATGTTCGTTACTATACAAATCGGTATAGTTTCGCAGTTTGACACAAATAGTCCCTGCAATCAAACAAACTTGATTTCAGCACACCAAACCATCCAAAACTTATTTCTAAGTTATGTGGAGGTTATTTAAGGTATGTTAAGCCTATTTCACTATTCCGGAGTGTTTGTTGCATTAAACTGGTTATATTTATGCATCAGTGCACGTATAACCTTCCAGAAAGCGATTTAAAGCTTGAAATTGGAATCTAATTCAATTGAAAAAATCGCCAAACATAAATGCACACATAACAACACCAAAACACATATAATAAAACCAAAGCACATTGTTTTATTAATAATCAACATTGTTTTACATTGAACCACGACTATAGAACACAGTTGTCACAGGTTACGCCTAAGAACCCGTCTGAAGTCCGTTCTTTTCTCGGACTAGCGGGCTAGTATCGCCGATTTATCGAAGGATTCTCTAAATCGTTGTGCCGCTTACCTCTCTCACGCACAAAGACATGCCTTTTGTCTGGGGAACTGGACAAGAGACTGCCTTCCAAACCCTCAAGCACATGCTTTACAATGCTACCGTCCTCGCTTTACCCGATGGAAACGATGACTTCGTTGTCTATTGTGATGCCTCAAACCTTGGTCTTGGTTGTGTTCTCATACAACGAGACAAGGTTATCGCTTACGCATCTCGTCAGCTCAAGATCCATGAGAAGAACTATACAACCCATGACCTCGAGCTAGGCATAGTTGTTTTTGCATTGAAGATTTGGCGACACTACCTTTATGGTACAAAGTGTATGGCCTTCACCGACCATAGGAGCCTACAACCTATCTTCAGCCAAAAAGAACTGAATATGCGTCAACGCCGATGGGTGAAACTTCTCAATGATTACGACTGTGAGATTCGTTATCATCCAGGCAAAGCAAATGTCGTTGCCGACGCCCTCAGCAAACGAAGCTATTTGCATAGCGCTCGTAATATTCCCGCCTAGCATTATCTCGAAACTCTCATCCGTGATGCCCAACATGCTTGCTTTACCGAGCGCACTTTGAAGAAGGAAATGATTCTCAACGATGGAGCCCAGCTAGTGAATAAGGTGAATGGGATATTCCATTATCTGGATCGAATCTGGATCCCTAAGTGGATCGATTTGCAACAGATTCTGATAGATGAAGCCCACAAGTCTCGATATTCTATTCATTCCGGTGCCGATAAAATGTACCAGGAGCTTCGCTACAAGTACTGGTGGCCGGGCATGAAGAAAGATATCGCTCTCTACGTTTCAAAGTGCCTGAATTGCACGAAAGTCAAGGCCGAGCACCAAAGACCCTCTGGCTTGCTCGTCCAACCCAAGATTCCCATGTGGAAATGGGAGAGCATAGCCTTGGACTTTATTACGAAACTCCCGCGTACCATCTCAGGTCACGATAGCATCTGGATTGTCGTTGACCGTTTGACTAAATCTGCTCATTTTCTGCCAATTCGAGAAGACTACAAGGTAGAAAAATTAGCCCGAATCTACACCAACGAGATCATTTGTCGACATGGGACGCCTCGCGACATCATCTCTGACTGCGATGGTCGGTTTACCTCGCATCTTTGGGAAACATTCCAATCTGCTCTCGGTACTACGCTTAATCTAAGTACCACATTTCATCCCCAAACCGACTGTCAGACTGAAAGAACGATTCGTACCCTTGAAGACATGCTCCGTTCGTGTTCATAGATTTCGGTGGTAATTGGGACGCACAGTTTCCTTTAGTCGAATTTTTTACAATAACAGTTATCATTCTAGTATACAAATGGCACCTTTCGAGGCATTGTACGAAAGAAAATGTCTATCGCCGATTGTGTGGCATGAGATCGGAGATTCGCAGCTAATCGGTCCTGAGCTACTGCAAGAGACAACTGACAAAATCCTGCAAATTCGAGACAACCTGCTGAAAGCTCGGAGTCGTCAGAAAAGTTACGCTGATAGACGACGCAAGCCCCTTGAATTTGACGTTGGCGACCATGTACTCCTAAAGGTATCACCTTGGAAGGGTGTGGTCAGACTCGGCAAAAGAGGAAAGCTCGCGCCTCGATATGTTGGACCCTTTAAGATTCTGGAACGGGTCAGAAAAGTGGCGTACAGACTTGAACTACCGGAGGAACTTAACAACGTCCACCCGACTTTCCATGTATCGAACCTCAGAAAGTGCCTGGCTGAGCATGATTTACAAGTTCCTCTAGAGGATCTTCAAGTGAACGAAACATTACACTTCGTAGAGAAGCCTATTGAGATCATGGACCGAGAAACCAAGTAGCTCAGGCGCTCACGCATTCCTATTGTGAAGGTCTGATGGGAAGGCGAACGAGGCACAGAGTTCACCTGGGAACTCGAAAGCGACATGAAGGTGCAGTACCCGCAGTTATTTGTTACAGCTAAAGCCTAACTTTGGGAACGAAATTCCCTTAAGTAGGGGAGGCTGTAACACCCCGTGTTTCGGAAGTCAAAGTCAAGATTAAAGTCAAAGGAAGAAAAGATTGCTAATCACGATCTGTCACTCCTTGCTCAACTCCTGTTTTGACTTCTTTGACTTGTAGATAATCTATTTATTTTATCGCACTAGTTGTATTATGTGGAGTACTTGTTAATAATCAAGGTTTATCGCACGTTTTATCACTTTATCGCTTATCGCATCGCAATCGCATTTACGCTTTGAATTATAGATTCTGTATATTATTTTACGTGTATGTGTTACTTATGTGTTACCTGAAATCGCACCAAATCATTAGTTTCCGCCTCTTGATTTGGATAGGAATTCTTCTGATCGTCTCAAACAGGGCCGAACTTGATCCTACAAATGGTATCAGAGCTCAGGAGGGAGAGTTCTTGCCATTTCAACTGCATTCATTCTGATTTTCTACACTTTCTTCAAATTTTCAAAATTTTTCACGGTAAAACCAGCTCAATTTCACACACAGCACTCGGAATCATGTATTAGTAAATCCTTGAAAGTTTCAAATCTAAAATCAATCTAGAACTTAGGTTTTTAGAGCTTTCGCTTTTATGAACTCGTGCAAAAAGTGACGTCATCAGCTAGTTTCGCTCCAAAGAACAGGTTAGTTTCGCTTTTGTGGACGAAAATGTCAGTAGTTTCGCTTCAGTGACAGTGTAGTTTCGCTTCAAGAAACTTAGTAGTTTCGCTTTTCTGGACAATTCAGAGGTTCCGCTTTTCTGACAACTGTGAGGTTCTGCTTTAGTGACAAGGAGGTTCCGCTTATTGTGACATTCAAGTTCGCTCCAAGTGACACTTTAGAGGTTTCGCACATAAGAACAACTAAGGTTCTGCTCCAAGATTACTTAAAGGTTCCACTTATTGTTACACTCATAGTTTCGCTTCAGAGGCACTAAGAGGTTCCGCTCATAAGAAACCAAGAGGTTCCGCTCATTTGTCAAGCTTGGTTTCCCTCCAAGAGACAACTAAGTGTTTTCGCTCATTGTGACAGTTTCGCTCCAAGGAACAATTTGCCTAAACTTGGAAATTTTGTGAACTTTGGACAATTGAATAATGGACACTGAATTCTATAACGCCTTTGCTAGCCCAATCACAATCACTCAGAATACGTTACTTGAAAATGAAACCGGAACGTCTCAGAAGCTGCCTAAACTCATGGATATTGATGATTATAATGCGTGGTCTGACCGGTTTGGAAACTGGGTTGAAGCATATCATTTGGATGCGTGGGAACACACTGAGGAACAATATGTTAGACCCGTTACAAATGGTGTGCAGCAAACAATTCGAGAAATGAGTACTGATGATAAAAAGAAATACCGAGATGAGAAATTGATGGTGAGTCTGCTTCAGCAAGCAATAAAAGAAGACATTCTGTTAGGATCTGAGGTTGTCATGATTCGTGTTTGTTTGCATAAAACTAATAAGTGCAGCGGAAATGACTTGCAAACAAAGTAAACACAAACAAAGGAAAGTATAGATTGATAAACAATTGCTTTTCATTGAGTCAAATGATTGAAATACAAAGCAAATGATTACAGTAAAAGCTTACAATCTAAACTCCCCCTTAGCCTGATACACCAGAGTTGGTTGCACAAGATGAAAGGATGAATTGAGGAGAAGAACTCACTCAAAACGATCAAGTGTAACAGTACAGAGTACTGTCATACTTATAGGCAAACCAAACTACTGATATACTTCAGCTGACGTCACCATGATAGTGACATCTAACGACCTAACAAACTACAAATACTGTCCTATGCAAACTACTGTTATGTAACATCTGATATTCACTAACATACAAAACATAAGGAAAACTACTGCTTCACGTTCCACTGTTGTAGCCTTAGCACAGATGTTGAGTCTTCAGTGCTTTCTTCAAAGGTGATCAGTTTTTGAGAGGGCAGTGCTTGAATCTTCAGCAGCACTTAGGAAACAGCAGTAGATAGAGCAACAGAGTTTGTCTTCAGCAGTTGTTAGGTAATCATCAGAGTTTGGTTTATTAGTTGTTGTAGTTGAGCAGCACTTAACATTTATCAGCTGTTAGATAACCACTGTCAAGGGGAGAGATTAGAGTAAACTGCTGCTTATTAGGAGTCCACTGATGGGATCCGGTTTTGGCTTTACATTATCTGTTCCTCTGATAGGGTTCAATCCCAACAATATCCCCCTGGAACAGATAATGCCAAAACCCTTCCTTATTCAGGACCTTTATTTTTCATCAGAAGTTCCATTGCTTTTCTTTTAAATTCTTTCTCAAAATCCTTGGAACTTGTATCATCCTCATCCCTGCACAGTGTAAGCTCAAGGAGATCCTGTAGATCTTCAGAACTTAGGCCTAGTGCCTGATTCCTTGATATATGCTTCACTTCACCATTGAATCTGAGCAAAGTCAATACGTGGGTCTTTCGATCAGACATCCACTTTAGTATTTTTGAACTCAATGGGTTTCTTGGGAGAGCTTTATTATCTGATGAACTTGAAGTGATTGGCCTGAAGAAGTGAAGAGCAGCATCATGAACTTCAAACACTCGTATGAATGCTTGTTCAATGATCTTGTTGGCTTCAACTATATCCGCTTCAACTTCTTTGTCAATCAGCTCACTGTTTGTGATGCCTGCTGATGACTTTTGGCTTACTACTTTAACCTTTTTGGCAAGGACTTGTAGTTTAGCCAATCTTTCTTTATCTGAAGCTATTTTCTTCATAGCTTATTCAATCTATTCAGCTTCTTTGTTCTTATCTACTCCAGCAGATAGCATTTCCTTCTTTTCTTTACTCAGCTTTGTGACAAAATCTTCTGTTGTGCTGATCTGTGTTTCGAAAAGTTTGACTTGCTCTTGAAGCTTTTTGTAGTCAGACTTTTTAGGAGAGTTAGAGGCTTTCATCCTCTGCTTCTCAAGTCTTTCATAAGCTTCATCAGTTTGTTGCCTAGACCATTTTGATATGGCTTCAGCAGTGCCTATCTTAGCATCCACCAACTCCATTTTTTTTCTTTTATACTCAGCAGTGAGATCAGCAATGAGTCTTTTGTACTTACTCCAGTTTGGAGCAGTTTTCTTCTTTGAAGGATCATTCTTCACCTTTTGAATTCTCTCTGCCTCACGCTTTAAAGCTACTAAAGGCCATTCCTCAAACTGTTGTTCTTCAGCAGGATAGAACTTTTCTTTCATGATGTAGGCTAGAAGCTGTTCTCTGAGTTTCTTCTTTTGATCAGCCTTTTCTCTTTCTAGCTCTTGTGCAAATTCTTCTATCTGCTTTACCTTTGTGAGGTAGAACTCCAGTCTTGTAGCAAAGCCTTCTTCGCTCAGTTTCTCACTTTCACAATCAATTTTAGCTTTAACTTTTGCTTGCCTTGCCTTTATTCTGAGATAATCATCCATGTCTTCAGGAACCATATAACCGATGAGTGAGGAGAATTTTCTTTTTGATGGGTCTGCTTCTGTGTAAAACTGCCACATCTCATCTTTGATGGCTTCTAGTTCCAGTGGATACTTTGCAGCATTTGGATCATGACTACCTTCATCAGCAGTGATTGGCTTTCTTTTTCTTTTTAGGAGCTGTGGTTGTGATATAGGAAGAGATATAGGAAGAATTAGGGCAGTTGTGGATGTCTGACTAACAGTGGTTGAAACAACTGGTGTCTCAACTGCTGTTGTCATTACAATTACTGATGTATCAGTAGTTGTCTTCTGCTTTTGAGCAGGGGATGAAGAATGGGAAATGATATTTGAAGGTGGTGATGGTGGTGGTGAGTCATCATCAGGAATGAAGACCCTTCTCCTTTTAGAAGAAGAGGCTGATGATGTTTTGGATGGATCAGTGGTTTGAGATTGGATGGCAGTGGATTGTGATTGACTAACAGTGGTTGAAACAACTGGTGCTTCAATCACTGTTGTCACTACAGCAGATGTTGTAACATCTGCTGTCTTCTGCTTTATGGCAGGAGGCAGTGGTGGTGTGGCTTTGGATGATGGTGGTTTGGTGGTTTTTGGTTTTGATGAGGATTTTTGTGTTGTAGACACAGGTGGTGGTGGAACAGTAGTTGTGATGGTGTGTGATGAGGTGGTGTGTGTTGATGAGATGGCAGCTGTTTGGCTACTTGCAGCAGTTTTTGTAACTGCTGATGTATCAGCTGTTTTGGGTTTTTCTGGTTCAACATACAACCCATCTTCTATGCCTTTCTTTTTCAACCTGTTTTTCTCCCCCTTTTTGGCATTATCTGCCAGAGGTGTATCCATGAAGAAATGGCAGATGGAGCTTTCTCACTTTGAGCATTCTGTTGAATGCTGGCCTTTATAGCCTTGATATCAGCTTGAGTATCTTTGAACCGAGATTCAACCATGTTGTTCAGCATTTGCATTTGAAGATCATGCCTTTTAGTAGCCATTTGTTGCTGTTGTTCTAACATGGGTTGAAAAATATTCCAAAGCTCATTTGCAGCGAATGCTTGTGGAGCAAATGCTTGAGCAGGAGGAGCAGTAGTTTGTGCTTTCTGAGCTTTCAACATCTCTTGCACTATTTCTTTGATTTCAGCAACTGAACTTTCAATTTTTTCAACTCTATCCGTCAATTCCTGATATCTTGAATCATCACCCACATGAGTAGGATCATCTGAATCCCCACCAGCGGTGGTTGTATCAATGTTTGACTTAGGAAGTGAATCCCAAAAATCATCCATTGATGCCCCTTGTTCTTGGTACTGGGGACTTCTTTCTTCAGCACTTGTTAGCCTTTGGAGAGTACTAGTAGTTAAAACATACTCACTGGTGGCTTTCATTGGTGCTATGGAAAAAATTGCCTTCAAGGGAGTCTTACTAATGAAACAACTGTCCAACTGAAGATCTGTTGATCCATCAGTTGTAGTTGCTGCTCCACTTGAACTACCACCAAGAGTTACTTGTAACTCAAGGGGTGTAACCTCCTCAACTGTTGCTGGGATAGCAGAGGTATGCACATCAGACCCAGTTGCTTGTGGAGGTATACTCTCAGTAATAGGTGATTGAGAGGAACTGGTTTGTGTCTGTGCCATATCAACTGCATGCAACAGGGGCATTATTGATTGTGGTAATATTATTGGTGAGGGTGTGGGGGTAGAAAGAGACATGTCCTTGGGATCAGGACTGTGGAAAATGGATCCAAGTGGATACAGAGCTTCATAATGTGGTGTCCCTGTGCTTACAACCTGACCCTTTTGTGAGGATGCAGGAGGAGTTTTAGGCTTGGGATGAGATCTTTCTTCCAACTGCTGTGAGGAAGTAGCAGCAGTGGTTTCTTGTGACTTTTGTGTTGTCACTGGCATTAACTCTGGGATCTCATCTTCTAGAGTTGCCTTTGGTGTGGGTTTGGTGGGTTTTCTGGATGGTTTTCTTTTGCTCTTTTTGGTGGCAGGTGTTGGTTTCAAAGCAGTGGGTGTGCTACTTTGATCACCTGGAGCAGTGGGCTCAGCAGTGGTTGCTACAGGGTCAGTGGCATTTTCTAAAACCTGCTCTGCCTCTTTTGTTTGTAATTTTATTGGTGCCATCATTCTTGAAAAAGTTTCTTTTGTTAAAAAGTTTATTTTGAATGAGACACCTTGTTTGGGCAGTTCTGCATCTTTCTCTACAAATGTTTGTTCAAAATAATAGCTTAGAAATCTCGGAAAGAGCAGAAAAGCCTTATTATCAACGTTCTTTACCAAATCATCAAATATTACCTGGGAGTAGTTAAAGTTTTTATCGTTTAAAATTGCATACCCCAGGCATTGAATTTTTGTTGGTATCTCATTGAAGGACGTTGTTTTATTTGAAACACACATGAGCAGTGTGTGAAATAAAAATCTGGGTGTAGAAGGGAAGTAACCCTTTTGAAGGGTATCTACCTTTGGTTGTACTGCATAACCCCTGTTCATGAAATCCTTTACCAACTCGTCTTTTGTAAAAGAGGTTTTTCCATTTAAATCATCGAGTTTAAAGGTTTCAGAGATGGATTTCGGAGAAATTTTTACCTTCTTACCCTGTATCGAGGAGTTGATAACGGCGGTGACATCTCCTTGTTTTTCAAGGGTGGCATTTTTCCAGAACTCTCTCTGGGTATCAAGGTAAATGGGTGCATCTGCTGTTATCAAAGTTTTGTACTTTGATGCAGAAAGAATGTCAAGGATGGAGTCGAATGTGTTGTTATCGGTGGGTTTTGTGAGTATACCCATATAGTTGTGTGGAGACTTGAAGCGAATCTCCGTGGTTTCAGCGGACATTTCAGTGGCTTCTGCTGTTTTGGAGGAAGATGATGAAGGTTTTGATTTTGATTTCGATTTTGGCTTCGTCATTTTTGATGATGAATATCGAAGAAGATTTTTGGAGTTATGAGAGGGAAACTGTTTTTGTGAAGAGAATGTTTGGAATTCAATTCGACAGTGTAATCCTCTGTTTGGATTTAATCAGGGTTTTATTCAAGGAAAAAGTTATTGCTGATGTGGCAGCGGTTATTTTGATCTGAAGGCTAAAAACTGACCACGTGTCGAACATCTGATGAAATGGTAAATGATGGAGGACAGTTGCTTTTGACAACTACTGATGGATTAAGCATCAGTAGTTATAACGGTAATAAAATGAAGCAGTGGAAGAAACAATGATTTTGAGCATCAGTGTTTTTGAAGAACAGAGGTTGACACTTTAGCAGTGGACAGACTTTAGAGAGCAGATGTTAAGGCACAACAACATTTTAGATACAGCAGTGGATAAAAACAAATGAAGGTCATATGTTTAGCAACTGTTTGTGCAGCAGTGTTTTGACTTTTGACAAATAATTTTAGCATCTATTGGTTTAGATGTAGATATTGATCTTTGTCTTTGTGAAAACACAATATCTTATCTATCATCTGTTGTTTACAGAAATGCTATTCTTAACAAGATACATTTTAGATGTATCATATCAAGATTAAGTTGTCAGCAGTCATCTTCAGAAATTTTGTTCAAGGTTTTGCCATATGTCTATTATTTCAGACAGTGGTTTAGCATCCCAGATGATGAAGTCTTGCTTTACTTAGAACAACTCATTTTATGTCTAATTACTAGAACATGAGTGTCTTAGTAGTTCAAAAATGAATTTACAATCAATTTCTGATCTATGACAAACTAAACTTAAGCTTAACATGACCTTGGTGTGTGAGTCATTTCCTTTTGACCAGTTTTAAGGATAGTAATTTCACACAAAAATAAGGAGATTACATCCAGACCAGAGATGAACTTTCACTTATTAAAAACAGAGTAAAAGTACAAAATACATTTTATAAAGATTAAAATGCATCTGGTTTTATTAAAAGGAAAACACCAAAAAAAAAATTCAAGGATGTTTTGGAGATAATCAAAAGGATCTGACACTCTTTTCAAGTAAATGATCAAATTATTCTCAAGTTATTCTGACCATTATTTG
Source organism: Helianthus annuus (assembly GCF_002127325.2). Classification (NCBI taxonomy): domain Eukaryota; kingdom Viridiplantae; phylum Streptophyta; class Magnoliopsida; order Asterales; family Asteraceae; genus Helianthus; species Helianthus annuus. The sequence goes on from NC_035440.2 coordinate 141,587,188, forward strand.
GGTCATTTTCTTGTCAATTGATTGTAAATTTCTTTTAAGCACAATCACTGGATATGCCATTGTTACCAGAACAATTTCTGTATTGATGAATGCACACAGTTGTATGATGACCACTGAAGATCTAATTCTAACCTCACAAGTGTTTTATGCTAATACTCTTTTCTTTTGATTTCAAAAAGTTTTGAGATAGCCTCACTTTGAGATTTTTATTTCCCTTTTCCCTTTTTACCCCTATTATTCATATGTTCAGAAATACTCACTAGGAGATTTTATTTTGAACATACCTTGTCCATAATCACTTTGAAGCAATGTTTTAAGAAATCTGACCATGGTTGAGCATGTTTTAGTTCAGATCTCACATTACTTATGATTAGGACTGTTTTGACATTTTATTTTCTCATTGTGTTTTGGACAAAGTAGATTTGGTCCTTTTGAAGACACTCAACCTTGCCTTTTGAACACATGAGAAATTTTTGACTAAAGTTTTATTTCCCTCTTTTCTATGTCAGCGGTATACTAGTGTCTTAGAAGAACACAAGTTTTGCTGATCTGAGGTACATACTTTAGTGTTTATTGAAAACATCACAAATATCGAAACAACAAATGAAATCAATATTGAATACATCGAACGAACCCATAATTTATCAGATATTTTTCAGATTTAAAAACTATGAGTGACATATGTGTGAAAACATTCGTTGTGTGAGATTAGTGTGTCGTATGACATCTTGGTTGATTAACAAAGTTTTTGAATAACCATTTTGAACATGATTCACTCATCACTCTGTTTTTCAACTAAATACATCCAACCTTAGTATCAATGAATTTTGAGCTGAACTGTTATGTCAAATTGAGTGTAAGATCGAATTTGACTGTCCAAGCTCTGATACCAATTGTTAGGATCTGAGGCTGTCATGATTCGTGTTTGTTTGCATAAAACTAATAAGTACAGCGGAAATGAGTTGCAAACAAAGTAAACACAAACAAAGGAAAGTATAGATTGATAAACAATTGCTTTTCTTTGAGTCAAATGATTGAAATACAAAGCAAATGATTACAGTAAAAGCTTACAATCTAAACTCCCCCTCAGCCTGATACACTAGAGTTGGTTGCACAAGATGAAAGGATGAATTGAGGAGAAGAACTCACTCAAAACGATCAAGTGTAACAGTACAGAGTACTGTCATACTTATAGGCAAACCAAACTACTGATATACTTCAGCTGACGTCACCATGATAGTGATATCTAACAACCTAACAAACTACAAATACTGTCCTATACAAACTACTGTTATGTAACATCTGATATTCACTAACATACAAAACATAAGGAAAACTACTGCTTCACGTTCCACTGTTGCAGCCTTAGCACAGATGTTGAGTCTTCAGTGCTTTCTTCAAAGGTGATCAGTCTTTGAGAGGGCAGTGCTTGAATCTTCAGCAGCACTTAGGAAACAGCAGTAGATAGAGAAACAGAGTTTGTCTTCAGCAGTTGTTAGGTAATCATCAGAGTTTTGTTTATCAGTTGTTGTAGTTGAGCAGCACTTAACATTTATCAGCTGTTAGATAACCACTGTCAAGGGGAGAGATTAGAGTAAACTGCTGCTTATTAGGAGTCCACTGATGGGATCCGGTTTTGGCTTTACATTATCTGTTCTGCTGATAGGGTTCAATCCCAACACATTCTGATACTGCTTCAACATGATGGAACTGCTTATTCTATCTGGACAGAATTGGAAGCAAAATTTGTTGGAAGTGATGATATGCTCAAAAACAAAATGTCTCTCATGAAGAAAGAGTTTGATTTGTTTCGTGGTTTAAAATCTGAAAACACCAAGCAAATAATTGATAGATATTGTAACTTGGTGAGAAATATGACCAAAAACTTGGAATTAAGAAAGATGCGCTACCACATGAAACATGGGGAACGTTTCTGATGATGCTGAGATCCAACAGAAAAGATTACAACAATATGACACTGGGAGATTTCATCAAACACCTGGAAGCTCAAAAGATGGAGCAAAGGAAGACTGCCAGGATGAAGAATTACGATGGAGAACATGATATCAGCTTGTACTACAAGAGTGGTGCTACTGGATCAACAAGTCATTCTCCGAAAATCAAAACTGCTTTTAGTGTTAAAGATTCTTCTGAAAAGAAATCATCCCAAGGATCAAGCAGCACAAGATTTTCATCATTCGATCCAAACATTTCTGTAACAAAGAATGGAAGAAAACTTCAGTGCAATATTGTTCTTAGTCTTGAAAATGATCAAGATTACACTGAAGAGATTGCTAAAAATCAAATGTCTTTATTGGGAATGGTTCTTGAGTCTTATAGTATTTTTGTGGCCGGAAAGATTGGTAATCCAATGCTCACGAAAGAGGATTACGATCAAATTGATGCTGAGGAAATGGAATTGATGGACATTAAATGGTGCATGGCTAGCGTGATGAGACGAGCTGAGAAGTTTAAACAAATTACAGGCCGAGATGATTTTCGTGATGCAAATGTTTCAACTTTAGGCTTTTGATAAATCTAAAGTTACATGTTTTCGTTGCAGGGAAAAGGGGCATTTCAAGAGAGAGTGCAAAAATCGTGAAGCTACTGGAGCCCAAAATCCTTTTGGAAACAACGATTATCACAAAAAGGCGATTTATCATCAAGTCACACCACCAGCACAGCATCAGGCACAAACTGCTCACGGGAGAGATGTCATTGATAGTTCAAAAAGAGCATGTCTAAGCAAATATGAAATTTTTTCATGGGATAAATATATTCCAACAAACAGCAAAGTGTGTTTGGCAGAACAAGATGATGAAAAGTTGGCTGAAGATTTCTGTTGGGATGATTTTTGCCCAGATCAAGATCTCATGGCCAAAGAGATGTCCAAAAACACTTCAAATGTTAATGCTTTCATTGCAAATGCTTACGATCTGAAATGTGCTGAAAAATGCAGGAAAGTCATGGAAGCTGCTGAAGCAAGACGGAGAAAACTTGAAGAAGAAGAAGAAGAAGAAGAAGAGGAAGAGAGATTAAAGGTTGAAGCTGAAGCTGAGAAAAAGTGAAGAGCTGAATTTTTACGATCAAACAGAAAATTCAAAGAGGTTCCTGAATTTGAAGTTAAAGTTGATGCTGAACCTGTCAAAGTTCCTGAAAAGTGCATGAATTGTGATTCTTTAATCAAGCAGAACAATGAGTTGCTGCATAATATAAACAAATTGAAAGAATCCTATGATACAATCAACAGAGAAATCAACAAGTATACTGATTCGAGTGGTGAACAAGCTGTGGCAATGAATACACTGAAGATAGCGTACCTGAGACAGCTTGATGATGCTAATTTTCATATAAAGAAATGTGCTGATCTAGAGTTGGAATTAGCAACACAAAAGATAGAAACTGATAAAGTTAAAAAGTTATTAGAAAGTTACTCATGTTCTACTTTTGTTGTTGACAGGATTTATCCGGTTGTGGAGAATTTGAAGACGTTTGAAGAAGTGAAGACGTCCGAAGAAAAGAAATCTGTGACAAAAGACGAAGAAAAAGTGAAGACTTCTGGTAATAAATCAAGTGTGGTCTACAATAGATGTCCGCCCCCGGTCGAAGATAGATATTCACCTCGAAATCCAAATTCCGAGAGAGTTGAAAAAGCTATAAATTTAGAATGGGAGTCTGGGACATCAGATAACTTGCCAGAAAATATTGATGTTACATACACGTCATCCGACACTGATCATGAGTCAAAGTTGATAAAAAATGTGGTTGATCAGGTGTTAGATAAAGATGATAGTTGCCACACCCCCAAAATCCACCTGCGGAGTATCACCGCTTGGGAGCGTGATTGACCAGGATCAAGCCATTAATCATATCGAACATAGCATTTAATAATAAAAGTAGATAATATAATTCAACAAGACATGATTGATGTTCAAAACCAAACATTTGTTTAAGTAGCAGAAGCATGTAAGTAAACCCAACATAATTAATAATGTAATGTCATAAGTGTTTAAAGAAACAATCACGATCCACGCCCACAACGACCTGCTCCTCCCTGTGCAAGCTCCATATACCTAACTACCTGCAAGGCATGTAACAGAGGATCAACAACTAGTTGAGCGAGTTCACAGAAAGTAAATGTGTAATAGTAAGTTCGTATGTAACAGGTGGCTCTACTGGGCCGTTAGTACGTTCTATTGGTGGGGGCTTCCCATGTTGTTTAACCACTAGACTATTCGTAACCATAAGTATCCTTCACAACCTAGGATAGTAATAAGTATAAGTATCCTTCACATCCGAGGATAGTAATTTAGTATAAGTATCCTTCACAACCGAGGATAGTAGTATGTATATGTATCCTTCACAACCGAGGATAGTAGTAAGTATAAGTATCCTTCACAACCGAGGATAGTAGTAAGTATAAGTATCCTTCACAACCGAGGATAGTAGTAAGTATAAGTCTACGTAGATTGTAAGTATGTGTCCTGCACAACCGAGGACAGTGAATAGCATAAGTATGTGTCCTGCACAACCGAGGACAGTGAGTAGCATAAGTATGTGTCCTGCACAACCGAGGACAGTGGTATGGTAGTCTAGTATTAGTGTCAGTACGAATCTATTCAACCTTATTCCTTCAATCCCATTCCCAAGCCCTTGGGAATCCCATGCCTTAGTAAGGGTGTGAACTCACCTTGGTTTGCTCGGTATGCTAGGTTATGCACTCACAAGTAATCAATCAAGTCCTATTGTATGCATATAATAATCAGTTTCGAGTTTGCAATATTTCACATGTAATCTATATTTCACACAAATGTTCATCACAGTTTGTACTATCATGATCATTGATTCACCTTCTTGGGAGAGTCGCAGTCTTAACGATGTTAGCAACTTATCAGAGTTTACAAACATAACAGGAATGATACAGTCACACCGTAAATTAACTAGCAGGATATACTAATTGAGTTAACAACAGTTAACCACTTACATAGTCATGCACGTATCTTAACAAGGTGATCAACGTAACAGGTTAAATCATGATTTATCATACATTCATTCATAGCTTTATGTTAACCACACAAAGTCGGACATGGGGAGAGGCTCTAAGGTCGGACCACATGTGATGTTTAACAAAACTCGGACCACATGTGGTGTTAGCAAAGCTCGGACATATCATCATGAAGGAACTCGGACCATTACAACTTACAAAAGTCGGACCACACGGTTAAGGCATGAAACTCGGATAGAACAAGGGTGGGGGGGGCTGCCCTGAAACTCGGACCAGGTGGAAAATCCTTTCACAAAGTCGGATAGTGTTTTGGTTCACAAAACTCGGACAATAAAGGTGCCAAAGAAACTCGGACCTCATCCCTTACATACTTGTAAAATCTCGGACAACATAATCAAACAAAACTCAGAACAACAACCTACAATATTCATAAAGTTCGGACAAGCATAGTCTTTAATCTTTGGACACATCACTACTCATATAAATTCGGACAACAGGTGTGACAAAAAACTCAGACCCTCTATCACCATTAAAAAGGTCGGACTAGGCAATCTTATTAAAACTCGGATAGCATACAACTTTACATACTCGGACGCATGCACCTTCTAAAAGTCGGACCTTGAGCACACTTAAGAAACTCAGACCATCAATTATGCACAAAACTCAGACAACAACAATACGTGAATTCCAATACAGCGTCAAAAGAATCAAATCAGTTACGTTTTGGTTTCTAACGTGATCATAAAACCCTAACACATATACTTGCATCGCAGAATCCATATTTAATCACTCGATTTGATCAACAACAAACAATCCTTTCACGAATCATCTATCGGGCATACAACTTGTCATATTCAATACTCTATAATCATAATCCATAAACACAGAAGTATTATATGTAAAACTAGGGTTTTCAAGAGTTCACAAGAATCAAGAATCGATACAATCAACAATCATTTAGGGTTTACAAGTATTACAATAATTCATAAACAATTACCTTGAATGATTCTAGAGAAAGAGAGGAATCAAGAGTGAATATCGTGGTGATGATGATTGCCAGAGAAAGTGAATGTACGTGCTTTGGTTTTTGTGTGCAAATGATTAGTGAAAAGAGATTAGGGTTAAGTATCTCTAGAATTTCACTAATTACCCTCTACCTCCCCAAGTATCATACTTTACACATGCACACCATCTCATAATAATTTCACAGTTTCACCACCAAGTTTGTATATTTGTCAAGTTTTTCAATATTTAACAAACAATCTTGCTGAATCACACAATACAATTAATTGCATCAAAGCGTATAAAATTCCATAGCAACTAATTGTGCAAATAAACAGTTAAACCATACATGAACGTGCAATAAATGCAAAATGGAAAACTTGGAAATTCGAGTTGTCACATTATCCCCAACTTAAAAGAAATTTCGTCCCGAAATTTGGTACGCACTCACTGAGGAAGCTAGGTAAGCTGTATTGTTCACTGGTTTTCCTGGGGTGTCACATCATCCCCCCGTTGATTTGGAATTTCGTCCCGAAATTCCGCAGTAGTAGCTTCAGTCTCAGTAGTGGTTGCACGGTTTTCGAATAACTGGGGGTACTTTTCTTTCATTTGATCTTCACGTTCCCAGGTGTACTCTGGGCCACATCGGGAGTTCCAACGAACTCGAACAATAGGGATTCTCTTGTGTTTGAGGACCTTAACATCCCGGTCCGTGATTTCAACTGGTTCCTCGACGAACTGCAACCGCTCGTCGATAGTGAGTTCCTTAAAAGGAACTATGAGGGTCTCATCTGACAGGCACTTCTTCAGATTCGACACGTGAAATACATTGTGAACTGCACCGAGTTCAGCTGGTAGGTTCAGTCTGTAGGCTACTGGGCCTATTCTTTCAGTGATTTCGAACGGTCCAACATACCGTGGATTGAGTTTGCCTCGTTTACCAAATCGAACCACACCCTTCCAGGGTGAGACTTTAAGTAAAACCCGGTCCCCGACCTGAAATTCCAATGGCTTCTTACGCTTATCCGCGTAGGCTTTCTGACGGTCGCGTGCTGCCGCCATGCGTTGTCGTATCTGTGAAATCTTTTCTGTGGCGTCCACTACAATCTCTGGACCCGTGATCTGACTATCCCCCACCTCTGCCCAACAGAGAGGTGACCGACATTTACGCCCGTACAATGCCTCGAATGGAGCGGCTTGAATGCTGGTGTGGTAACTGTTATTGTATGAAAACTCCACTAAAGGGAGGTGCTTTTCCCAGCCGTTGCCGAAATCGATAACACACGCTCGAAGCATGTCCTCTAGAGTTTGAATCGTGCGCTCAGACTGCCCATCGATCTGAGGGTGATATGCTGTGCTCATGTCTAAACGAGAGCCAAAAGCTTTGTGCATCGCTTGCCATAGCTCTGACGTGAATCGTGCATCCCGATCCGAGATGATGGAGGTGGGCACCCCGTGCCTTGAAACAACTTCTTTAAGATAGATGTCTGCGAGAGTGGAGAACTTATCCGTTTCCTTAATAGCCAGGAAGTGTGCAGACTTGGTGAGTCGATCCACGATCACCCATATGGTATCATTCCCACGCTGGGATCTAGGTAAGCCCGTAACGAAATCCATGGAAATTTCTTCCCATTTCCACTGTGGTATCCTGGGTTGTTGCAGTAGACCTGCGGGTTTCTGATATTCAACCTTGACTCTCGCACAGGTCAAGCACTTGCCAACATAGGTGGCGATGTGGGCCTTCATACTAGGCCACCAATATGTAGTTCTGATGTCGTGGTACATTTTATCCGCCCCTGGATGTACCGAGTAGCGAGACTTGTGTGCTTCGTCCATCACAAGTTCTCGTAAACCGCCATAAAGTGGAACCCAAATACGCCCCGCTACATAGTAGGCGCCGTCTTCCTTTTGTTCCATTCGTTGCCTTGAGCCGCGTAAGGCTTCAGCCTTTACATTTTCTGGTTTCAATGCTTCCACCTGAGCATCTCGTATCTGCGCAGGAAGACTAGACTGAATCGTAAGCTGTAGCGCTCGCACGCGCTTAGGTAGAGTGTCTTTCCGACTAAGGGCGTCAGCCACAACATTGGCCTTGCCTGGATGGTACTTGATGGCGCATTCATAGTCGTTCAGTAGTTCAACCCATCTCCGTTGACGCATGTTCAAATCCTTTTGCTTAAGAACATGCTCGAGACTCCTGTGATCGGTGTAAATCGTGCACCTGGTACCGTACAGGTAGTGTCGCCATATCTTAAGCGCGAAAACAACAGCTCCCAGCTCTAAATCGTGCGTCGTGTAGTTCCGTTCATGAATCTTGAGTTGCCGCGAAGCGTAGGCAATAACTTTATCCCGTTGCATCAATACACATCCAAGACCCTGTATCGATGCGTCACAATAAACCACGAAGTCATCTGTGCCCTCCGGCAGTGAAAGAATGGGTGCGCTGCAAAGCCTATGCTTTAGGTACTGAAAAGCGGTTTCTTGGGAATCTCCCCAACGATAGGCGACACCCTTCTGTGTCAGTAGTGTAAGCGGCTGTGCGATCTTGGAGAAGTCTTTGATAAACCGTCTGTAGTAACCCGCCAGACCCAAGAATTGGCGTATTTCCGTTGGTGTACGCGGTGCAGGCCAGTTATTGATCGAATCCACCTTGGATGGATCAACATGAATCCCATCCCCGTTCACCACATGGCCCAAGAAGTGGACTTCACGAAGCCAGAAGTCACATTTCGAGAATTTGGCGTACAGTTGTTCCTTTCGAAGGAGTTCCAAAATCAATCGTAGGTGCTGCTCGTGCTCCTCCTGACTCTTGGAGTAAATCAGAATGTCGTCGATGAAAACAATGTCGAACTTGTCTAGATAAGGTTTGCACACCCTGTTCATAAGATCCATGAATACGGCAGGCGCGTTCGTTAACCCGAATGGCATGACAAGAAACTCGTAGTGACCATAACGAGTTCTGAATGCAGTTTTGGAGACGTCCTCATCCCGGACTCTCAGCTGATGATAACCTGACCTTAGATCAATCTTAGAGTAGTAACTCGACCCCTGCAACTGGTCGAATAGGTCGTCTATACGCGGAAGAGGATAACGGTTCTTCACCGTCACCTTGTTCAGTTCACGGTAGTCGATGCACATCCTGAAAGTGCCATCCTTCTTTTTCACGAAAAGTACTGGAGCTCCCCAAGGCGATGAGCTTGGACAAATAAAGCCCTTTTCCAAGAGCTCTTGTAACTGCTTTGACAGTTCTTCCAGTTCGGTTGGAGCTAAACGATACGGTGCGCGGGCTATTGGTGTTGCTCCTGGAGCGAGCTCGATTTGAAATTCGACCTGACGGTGAGGCGGTAATCCAGGTAAATCTTCAGGAAACACCTGAGGGTAGTCGCGTACAACTGGAATATCCTCCAGCTTCTTTTCCTTTGCTGATGCATCCGTGACAAGTGCCAGAATTGTAGTGTGTCCCTTCCGTAAACATTTCTGCGCCTTTAAGAAAGAGATGATGCCAACCACTGCACCACTCTTGTCGCCTTGAACTTCGAGAGGTTCTTGACCAGAACGGAGAATACGAACAATCTTTTTCTTGCATAGGATTTCTGCTTGTTGTTGCTGCTGGAGATTCTGATTTGCAGGCCGTGGGCTCCTGAATCCTTAGCTTCATGGCCCATCTTGAGACACCTCTGGCAACGTTCCTCGTTGTACTAACCACCGTGGTGTCTGTTGCATTGGTTACACATTGGGTGAATTCCCCGATATCCACCCTGCCCCAAATCACCAGAAGTTGGCTGACTCGGCTCTGGTGATTACTATTCTTGCGCTGCTGCTGTGCTTGAGACTGAACGGTAGCAGAACCCCTGCTGGAATACCCATCCCATTTCCGCTTGTTGTCACTAGTAGTAGCGGGAGTAGCAGAAGTGATAGCGGTAGTAATAGCGCTGATACAACTAGGCAGCCTGTTCTGTTCCACTGCTTGATCCGTGAGGTGATGAGCAAGACGCTGAATGTCTTGGTTATTGTCGAGGTTAGCCGATGCAGCATGGCTCTGAACCTCTGAGGCTAGACCCTTGAGGTACAATTCGATACGCTTGCTTGAAGGGTCCACCATGGTTGGACACAAGATGGCCAGTTCGTTCGACCGTTTTGTATAAGCTTCAATTTCTGACCCCGTCATTTTCAAATGGTGAAGCTCCACTTCTAACTTGTGGATGCCATCACGCATGCAGTATTCCCGTTTTAATGTGTTCTTTGAATTCGTTCCAGGGGGTGGCGTTAGAAGCTGCCAACCCTAGTATCTGTACCTGCGTGTTCCACCAGGTTAGCGCGATTCCTTCCAAAGTACCAGTGGCGTACTTGACCCTGCGAGCCTCAGGGCATTCACACATCTCAAATACTGACTCGAGCTTCCCAAACCAATGGATTAGTCCCACTGCTCCTTCTATGCCACTGAATGTGCTGGGACAACAGTCCGTGAAATTCTTGAATGTGCAGACAGGTTGCTGTGCGTTCTGACCCGTTGCGCGAGAAACATAGGTCAAGGTTAAGCGCGAGAGTTGGGTCACGAGAGTAGGATCTAACATCCTAGGATAGGTTTGGAATATCAGGGTATACCTCCTGCTGATGCGGCTGCAAGCGCCGCAGCAACTTGTTCGTTAATGCGAGCCGTCAACCGGGCTTGAGTCATGTTAACACGTCCAGACATGATCGAGTAGTAAAAGTAGCGTACGTGAGAATGGTTCGCGAGTAGTGCGATGACAGAAAAGTGTAAGCACGTAAGTGTTCTCAGGCAATAGTGTCATGTGTATCTAAGCGTACTACGAGCAAAGTTCTATGCAATTCTAGCAAGCAGGTAATAAACATAAACCATATTACCTAGAATGTCGAGTCTTGCACGTGGAGCGAAGCGTCGTTGTGGATCGTTGAGAGCACTGTTCTGGTTATAGTCTGGTTTTAATAAAAACGTTTTCCCATATTAAAACCAAGTTCTCTATAACCAATGGCTCTAATACCAATCTGTCACACCCCCAAAATCCACCTGCGGAGTATCACCGCTTGGGAGCGTGACTGACCAGGATCAAGCCATCAATCATATCGAACATAGCATTTAATAATAAAAGTAGATAATATAATTCAACAAGACATGATTGATGTTCAAAACCAAACATTTGTTTAAGTAGCGGAAGCATGTAAGTAAACCCAACATAATTAATAATGTAATGTCATAAGTGTTTAAAGAAACAATCACGATCCACGCCCACAACGACCTGCTCCTCCCTGTGCAAGCTCCATATACCTAACTACCTGCAAGGCATGTAACAGAGGATCAACAACTAGTTGAGCGAGTTCACAGAAAGTAAATGCGTAATAGTAAGTTCGTATGTAACAGGTGGCTCTACTGGGCCGTTAGTACGTTCTATTGGTGGGGGCTTCCCATGTTGTATAACCACTAGACTATTCGTAACCATAAGTATCCTTCACAACCTAGGATAGTAATAAGTATAAGTATCCTTCACATCCGAGGATAGTAATTTAGTATAAGTATCCTTCACAACCGAGGATAGTAGTATGTATATGTATCCTTCAAACCCGAGGATAGTAGTAAGTATAAGTATCCTTCACAACCGAGGATAGTAGTAAGTATAAGTATCCTTCACAACCGAGGATAGTAGTAAGTATAAGTCTACGTAGATTGTAAGTATGTGTCCTGCACAACCGAGGACAGTGAATAGCATAAGTATGTGTCCTGCACAACCGAGGACAGTGAGTAGCATAAGTATGTGTCCTGCACAACCGAGGACAGTGGTATAGTAGTCTAGTATTAGTGTCAGTATGAATCTATTCAACCTTATTCCTTCAATCCCATTCCCAAGCCCTTGGGAATCCCATGCCTTAGTAAGGGTGTGAACTCACCTTGGTTTGCTCGGTATGCTAGGTTATGCACTCACAAGTAATCAATCAAGTCCTATTGTATGCACATAATAATCAGTTTCGAGTTTGCAATATTTCACATGTAATCTATATTTCACACAAATGTTCATCACAGTTTGTACTATCATGATCATTGATTCACCTTCTTGGGAGAGTCGCAGTCTTAACGATGTTAGCAACTTATCAGAGTTTACAAACATAACAGGAATGATACAGTCACACCGTTAATTAACTAGCAGGATATACTAATTGAGTTAACAACAGTTAACCACTTACATAGTCATGCACGTATCTTAACAAGGTGATCAACGTAACAGGTTAAATCATGATTTATCATACATTCATTCATAGCTTTATGTTAACCACACAAAGTCGGACATGGGGAGAGGCTCTAAGGTCGGACCACATGTGATGTTTAACAAAACTCGGACCACATGTGGTGTTAGCAAAGCTCGGACATATCATCATGAAGGAACTCGGACCATTACAACTTACAAAAGTCGGACCACACGGTTAAGGCATGAAACTCGGATAGAACAAGGGTGGGGGGGGGCTGCCCTGAAACTCGGACCAGGTGGAAAATCCTTTCACAAAGTCGGATAGTGTTTTGGTTCACAAAACTCGGACAATAAAGGTGCCAAAGAAACTCGGACCTCATCCCTTACATACTTGTAAAATCTCGGACAACATAATCAAACAAAACTCAGAACAACAACCTACAATATTCATAAAGTTCGGACAAGCATAGTCTTTAATCTTTGGACACATCACTACTCATATAAATTCGGACAACAGGTGTGACAAAAAACTCAGACCCTCTATCACCATTAAAAAGGTCGGACTAGGCAATCTTATTAAAACTCGGATAGCATACAACTTTACATACTCGGACGCATGCACCTTCTAAAAGTCGGACCTTGAGCACACTTAAGAAACTCAGACCATCAATTATGCACAAAACTCAGACAACAACAATACGTGAATTCCAATACAGCGTCAAAAGAATCAAATCAGTTACGTTTTGGTTTCTAACGTGATCATAAAACCCTAACACATATACTTGCATCGCACAATCCATATTTAATCACTCGATTTGATCAACAACAAACAATCCTTTCACGAATCATCTATCGGGCATACAACTTGTCATATTCAATACTCTATAATCATAATCCATAAACACAGAAGTATTATATGTAAAACTAGGGTTTTCAAGAGTTCACAAGAATCAAGAATCGATACAATCAACAATCATTTAGGGTTTACAAGTATTACAATAATTCATAAACAATTACCTTGAATGATTCTAGAGAAAGAGAGGAATCAAGAGTGAATATCTTGGTGATGATGATTGCCAGAGAAAGTGAATGTACGTGCTTTGGTTTTTGTGTGCAAATGATTAGTGAAAAGAGATTAGGGTTAAGTATCTCTAGAATTTCACTAATTACCCTCTACCTCCCCAAGTATCATACTTTACACATGCACACCATCTCATAATAATTTCACAGTTTCACCACCAAGTTTGTATATTTGTCAAGTTTTTCAATATTTAACAAACAATCGTGCGCAATCACACAATACAATTAATTGCATCAAAGCGTATAAAATTCCATAGCAACTAATTGTGCAAATAAACAGTTAAACCATACATGAACGTGCAATAAATGCAAAATGGAAAACTTGGAAATTCGAGTTGTCACAATAGTGAGGAGTCAAACATGGAGTCCAAACCCAAGTCAAAGTCTGAGTGTGATGCGTCAAAGTCAACAATCAAAAAGGACAAACGGGTTTATGCCAAACAATTTTTGCTATCAAAATCTAATTTGAATGATGAATTATTTAAAGTGGCATATACTTTGAAAGATTCTGACAAATTATATTCTGATGATGCTTTTCCAATAAGAAGTGTCAGACTTGAAATGATTCAAAAGGTTTTCAAAATAACAGAAATTAATATTTCTGAAATAAAAGATTTAAATCTTATCGGAAAACCTAAACAATACACTTCAAGAGAACAACAAAGAATTAAGAAGAAAATGGGTTACAATTGTGGTTATAGTTTCCAAAAGAAACCAAACCATAATCGTAATTTCAAAAAGAAAGGATTAGGTTTTGTTCCACCGAAAAACTAAAATAATGAAAAAATGTATAAACCAAAACCTGTGTTTGTTTCAGGGAAAACGACAGAAACTGAGAAAGAACAATCATTCAGAAAGCAGACAAATCAGGAATTCCTTGCCAAGAAGCAAGAAGAACTGAAAAAGAATGATGTTCTAAAGAAGATTGAAAAGAGAAACTGTTTTCAGTGTAAAACTGTTGGTCATGTTGCGAAGAATTGTCCAAAGACATTCAAGCCAAAACAGGAAGTCTCTAGTAAAATGAAAGAAAAGGTTGTCGAGAAGACTGAACGTCAACCCGGAAGTTTACTGGCTTTGAAAATTCAATTTTTGAAAAAGGAGAATGTTCAAAGAGTGCTTCAAAAAGAAAAGAAAATGTAAAAAATCAAAAATGGGTTGTGAAAGGTTCAGGTAACAATTTTGGTGATGAATCTGATTCCACAAAATTAGAGGAGCCACGTGTTGAGAAAAAGGTTGAAAGAAAAGTTCCAACTATGAACGATGAAAATTTTCCACCGTTGCGTGCTGATAATTTTATGAAGAAAGTTGGAAAAGTTGAAATTTCAAATCAATTTTATTCTGACAAGAAGAAATTTGATGTTGAAAAGACTTTCAACGGAAATGTGAAACATATTTTTGGCAAAATGGTCAATGGTAAGGCCAAAGGTGTTAAAGAATTTTATGCTGCCAAAAGAGGGGTTCACAAGTCCGTTAAAAATAAAGATGAAGAAGAAACTGTTACACGCAAGGAAGGTCAGGCTTGGGTGGATATATTTTTCAAAGAATAAAAACCTGACTTGCCGGAGATCCCAAGTTGGTAATCGTGGATCATGAATCGGCATCATTCTTTATCATGTTTGAATAATGTGCTTGAGTAGTTTTGCAGGACTTGCCGGAACTCCCAGGTTTGTAAGCGAGGAGTAGGAATCGGCACCTTGAGAATTCAACCAACAGATGGTAATTGGTTGAAAAACAGGTTTGAAGATTTGTTTGTGAATATCTGCATATGGTAAATCAAGGACATTAATTTGTACTTGAATTTTTACTACAAGTGGTTGAAAGACAATATGATGAAACACATCCCCGAATTTGTTAATTGACAAACCTACAAGTGGTAAAATCCATCAAACTTATTTTCCGGAAAAACCATTCTGATTAAAACAAACTTGAGTGTTTTGAAATCATTATGGGAAAATACTTTGTTGTGAGGGGGAGTTCTGATTGTTTAAGCCAAGTGGATGGAGAATTGAAGCGATTCAATATCGGTTGGCATGTTCTGTATAGTTTGTTTTCAATTTTGGTTAGATGTATTTGAATTTTAGGGGGAGTAAGAAATTTTAGAAAATTAAGAAATTTTAGAAAATCCAAAAACATCAGAAAATTCGAAAACCAAAAACATGATAAAACTGAAAAATGAGTTTTGGTTGCATATAAGAAGAAATGATAGTACATCAGTGGACTATCACAACACGCTAAAGAAATGTAAAGTCAAAATGTGATAAACAATCTTACTACGGATGTGTCAGTAGGTTTTCGCACATTTAGTAAACTATAACGAGATATAAACCTAAAATCAAACTTGCTTATTCTGTGGGTTAACAAAACTGCTTGGATATATAGGTAACCCCTGAAATCTTGTTTGAAAGGTCCCTTATTCTGAGATACTAGGTCTTTATACTCAGTGATATCTGGGGTATTATTCCGGGACTTCTGATGTATGGAAATACTGACCTAGTCCCGGATAATGCTTTCTGCAAAAAGCTTTAAAATATAAGCTCGCCCTCAGCATGCTGATGAAACAATAAAATTGATAGTCACTGTTGTTGTAATTAAAAGATCCTCTAAAGGGGACACACCGAAAGTCGAAGCCGTCATCTCTCTGCGTATACGAAAGTATCGACCTGAGCTCTCACGGCCCTCGCACATAACCCCTTTACAGATATCATCTGTGGTATACTCACCTGTAAGACTGAATATTGGGATCTGGATACGGGAGTATATTCAAGTAGTGGGTCGCACGGATAAGTTTAGGTATCTAAGACACTAATTGCGTATCTCGATACAGTTGAAATCTGTGTGAAAATTTAAGTGGACAAACATACTGACAATCTAAGTAAATTGTTTAAAACTTAAAATGAAATCTAGCTTAACGGTGTTGGTGATATGTCTCTAAAACTGATATGATCCTCTTGCACAAACTCATAAAAATATTGTTTGTAAATATTTCATTTCTGCATTGTTTCGTACTTTTGCAAGTGGTGTTGGTTATTTTCTTTTAGAAAATTCAAAAAGATTTTCGACAACTGGTGTTGGGAAGCTGATCTTCGAAATTCTAAGTGCTAAACTTGAAGAACAGGTTTGGGAGAGTGCATGTGAAAATGATAAGAGTTAGGAAAGGATCCTGAATGCAAAATCATTACTATAGTTTACCAACAGAGTTTCTAAATTGTTGAAAAGATTTAATCTTTGAAGAAACTTATGTGTAGGTAGAGATTGTGCAGGTTAATGAGTATCAGGTGATGATCTTGTGCTGGAATAGAGCCAAGTAACGATCTTGGTATGAATCTCGAAGCAGTGAATTCCAGACTACGATCCCAGCAGGTTGAGAGGGGGAGTCTGAAGACACCGTGTCAACATCGGAGAGAGAGGAGTTTGTTGATGATGAAGATAGAGTCTGTGGATTCTTGCAATGACAAATATTTTAGAGGAAGATTGAAGACTGATAAAGACTGTAGGTTGACAATCGAAGACTCGACACTGAAGACTCCGTCAACATCCGAGGGGGAGTTTGTTGGTGCACTACGTCTGTCGACTACGTCTTATATCGAGTCTAGAGTTGTATAGGTTAGATATGGCACAAAATCCTAGAAACATGAGATTGTATAGGTTCTGGTACGTGCGCGACTGTACATATTTTTACAATGAAATTACACACGATTTGGTTTTAAATTTATAAAAGTGATTATTACTTTTACATCAAAACACACACGAAAGAGGCAAGTGTACCCCGTCATATATGTAGTAAAGTATCGGTAAGAACTAAGTATCGATCCACGGGAATGGGCGGAGAAATAGTACTAGACCTTTGCTCTAAATTACCGGTAAAAACATAAGTTGTTTTGATTTTAACTACACTAAAGTAAGCATAAACAAATACTTATAAAACATAGTAAATTATATATAAATAGCCTTGCTTAATACACAACCAAAGCATGTCAACTAAGTCGGTTTTGGCACTAGAAGCATTCGGTCAATTTTCCATTTTGAGACAATTAGTATCCCTTTCGGGAATCCTAACATGACAATCATTCGGAAAGTTAAAACGATAAACACACTTTAACCACCTAAAATTGTTCTTTAACGTGCAATTGATTAATGTCTACAAAAATCTCCTAAAAATAAGTTAGTCATCCGTTAGGAGTTATCTAACCTCACTTAATCAAGGAAAGTAACACTGATAAACACAATGCAACCACCGAGACAACCATAAACTAGATTAAATCACAACCGAGTTCATTTTACAAATCTTGCACATAAATTCACCAAGATAGCAATTTTGGCCGAAACTACTAACTAAGCTAACAAATCATGGCAAGAATTCATAACAACACCATCTAACCCGTTAGAGTCCTTCCGTGAGGGCAAGCTTTCTTGATTAACAATAATTACATTTTATTAAACCACTAACCCGTTAGAGTATCATGGTGCCCACATTTTAACCAAGTTAAGCTAGTTAACCAAATTAAAAGTTTACTAATACATGATTAAATAAGCTTCATTTTTCAACTATCTTACCTAACCAAGCACCAATCATCCAACACAATTACTTATAATCAAGAAATCAATATCAATAACAAGGTTGCAAACTAATCATCAAAGATAATCATAGAAAACACTTCAAAATGTCATTACAAACAAAGATTAACATACTAATGGCTATAATCAAGCAAGGGATTGTTGTGTTTTTGCCCTAAGGCTACAATAATACATAAATATTAATCTAAATGCTTGAAACATTAACAAACTTCTGGAAAGATTAGAAATCCAAACCATAAAAAAGCACAAGATTAAGAATCCGGATAGTAAATGAGAAAAACCGGGCAATGTGGCTTGAATCCGAGTGAAAGCAGAAGCCTTCGGAGCCTCAAAATCGCCTGCAAAGCTCTCCAAAATTCCAGAGTTACTAACAGAATGGTTCTGTTCTGTTTTTATGCTTTTTCCCTGTCGCACGGTCGTTCTCCGATCGCACAACCGTGCACTTTAAGCAATTATTGGTGGTGGTCCACCATACTACGTGACGTCACAGATCGTTGACTGGTCTTCGGACACGCACTGTCGTTCTTCAATTGGCACGGCCGTTCCTTTCCGAGGTCTAGTTGCACGCCTGGTCCTTTGGTCGTTCAGTTCCGAGGTCATGTTGGATCGTCGGATCCGCACGGGGTGCAAGATATGGAACGACCGTGCGTTCCCGGGTTGGCCTTCAATGCCTTGCACGCAGAGTTGCACCATCGTTCACTGCCGGGCCTTTCTTAGTTTGTCGGATATGCACGGTCGTGCATCAGGTCGCACGACCGTTCCAGACGCCCAGGTCAGTTTTGTAACAGAAGTTGCGCAGCTTCGTCGTTTTATCCGGAAAGTCCTAATTTTCGCTATCATCTTGTCTGGTATGCTGTTTTAGGCCTGTAAACAAAAATGTAGATAATTAATTATCCGAATGACGGTTTTACGGCCGAAAACGCATAAAATATGGGTAAAACGGGGGACTAAAATATGTGTAAATTAGCGAATATCAAATCTCCCCACACTTGAACCTTGCTTGTCCTCAAGCAAGCTGAACTAAAAAGCAATTAAAGAGAGAAACAAACAGGAACGATAATTTACACACTATTTTATTGAAAACTACTATAAACGGTTAGCCGGTTTGTCGAAAGACAACATCAAAAGACTCAAACCCAACAAGCATATGCAATTATAATAGCGACAACCAAAAAGCCGTGACTTCACATTTAATTGACTCAACATGTTAATCTTCACACGATTCACAATGTTCACGCACACTTGGTTTTATTTATGAAACATACATAAAATGTGTATGTGCAAACACTCAATGCCTCGTCAATGAAATATGCAATTTCATAAGCTTGTCATAAGATCTCGTCTCCACCAACTAACATGCAAACAAGTGTAAATCAAGAGGTCTTTACGGGTTGTAACGTTAGGCTTGGGCGAAGGGTATGGAAGTAGACATATAAAGTGGCGAAAATGGTTAAAACTCGGTAGTAGCGTTTAACTAGCAACAAAGTATACAACTATACATACAAATGCCTTAAAAAGGCGACTATTGCGCAATCAAGCTTATCAACGAAATTTTAACATTTAAGCATTCAAAATTGCTCGATTTTTATCAACTTTACCCTATTTTAGGGTGTTTTATTTTCTGTTTTTTTTAACACACTAATTAAACAATAAACTGAAACAAACGCTAGTTAAACGATTATTAAGCCCGAGTTTCAACACTAAAAAGGGTTTAAAACTTACAAAGGCTAAATTTGGCTAAGTGGGCGATAATGTGGGTAAACAAAGGTAAACGGGAAGGCTCGAAAAGGTTAATCATAAAGGGTAATATAAGGTGGACGGGGAGCACAACACAAAGAACAAGGTTTACAACAAAGGGGTAATCTAAGTGCCTCTATCACTTTTACACAAATCCACAAGTTCATGGTCTTAACAAGCATACTAGTGACAAATTCTAAATTACACATAACATCCGGCTCACTCCTATATCCGAAATGAACAAATATATACTCAAATATGCTCACGTAACGGATAGAATGGGTAAAAGTGTGAAAACTATCATGTAAGTCTTTCTTTGTTTGTCACGCTTTCCAGTTTCCTTTTTCAAAAATATTTTGGTTGTCGAGTTTTTATCGAGTCCGAAGCTTTCTAAAACACAACCAACCGGTTTATTTATTAAAATATAAACAAAATATAAGTATTTTTGAATGATTTTTCTGATTTTCAGATTTTTTTTTATTGAGGACAAACAAAGTTAACAAAGTTAACCCCCTCCCCACACTTGAACTTCGCATTGTCCCCAATGTGAGACCCGAAATATAGAGAAAAGGATAACAATACTCCCCTCAAGATGATGTTGATGCAACGAGACTTCCGAAGCTGTATCTGTCACGTGCTCCGGTTTCAAAATCCAATAGCCCACAATCTGCAAGTATGTCATATGTGCACCAAAATAGAACAGAAACAGAAAAATCACAAATCAACCATAATATACATAAATACTATAAATCCAAACAAAGACATAACGTAAAGTAAAATGTTTTGAAAATAAAATATAATCCGAGGGTGTTTGAAATACTAAGCAAAAAGAACACCCGAAATGACAAGTACTGAAATAATAAAAACAACTAACGAACATCACCACCATCTCCTACTCGTCATCACCATCATCGTCTCTCGTGAAGGATGGGCCTGCATCACCATAACCAGGCGGGTTCCACGGTGGGAACTGTGGAGGGTGCTGAAAGTAGTCGGGATATGCATGGTGCATCTCTCCGAATAGGTATGAAAATCCGGCACTCACCCCCTGGTATAAGCTCTCCTGGCTATGTCTAAGCTGATCTTGAGTGGCTATGTCTAAGCTGATCTTGAGTGGCCCTGAGCTGATCCTGACTAGCCCGGATCTAGTCCTGGCTAGTCCTAATCTGGTCGATGTACGTACCATGTTGTTCCTGCGTAACACGCATCTGCTGGAACTGCTGATAAAACCCAAGCCAATCCTGATGCTGGTGGTACTCATGGTGCTGCGGCTCATGTGGCGGTGTCTGGTGTGGTGGTGTGTGCGGCTGGTGCTACTCCTGCATCTCTACATCCTCTTCGTCTACTGGAAGTGGGGGCAACGGGTCCCAGACCTCGTTGTTGAGCCCCCTCAACCTATCCCCCCTATCTAACTCTACAATCACCCCCATGGCCTTGAGTGACCTGATGTCGACATGAACCCCCTCGGTTATCAGAGTGAGACCCTGAAGCACTTCCTCAGTCATATAACGTTCGTTGTATGCTATTTCGGTCACATACTGACCGCCATGTATCTGACTACTCGGAGTCCGCCCTGAGCACTTGACGAAGTATTCAGCCATTCGCACAGCAAGGTTGATAGGTGCTTGCTCTACCAACGCATATAGAAAGATCAAATCTGGTGTTGGACAGTTACCAAGACTGTCCATGCGACCGCATATTGCATGGCTAAACACATGGTACATCACTCGCACCAGAGGGTCTCTGAGTCGCGAGGCCTTTGACATCCTCGGGTTGTAGGGGTCCCCAACGGAATTTGCAGCCCAAAATGCATCCTGTGCTGCATCAGAAGGGAAGGTGAACTGATCTGTGAAGACATTGGGATTATCCATATCTTCCCTAGTATAAATCCCGAGTCTTCTACCCAAACGACCAACCGACCACCTATGCCATCTACCACATAACCTGAAAGCTATCCGCTCCTTGTGGCGGAATTTGGGTTTTCGAGCGGCAACCGGCTTTTCGTAGGCATAAGATGCGAAGAACTCTATGGTCAGCTCCAGGTAAACGGGTCGGTTACAACCGACCAGATTTGTAAGTGGGCTACTCATCATGTTTTCTAGTCGGTCATACTGATTGAGTTCCTGCATGACCTCCCAATCCAACCATCGGGGGACTCCGAACTGCCCCCGTCTTGCCCATAATGCGTCACGTTTCGGGATGCACAAAGCTTCACGCTCATCGTTGGGATCGAATTGAAGGAAAGGATAGTTCATCTGTATGAGAAACGTCATTAGAGAGATGGAAACATAAAAATTTTGAATCAAAAACAGCTGAGCAGCCACTTATGAAGAAGCTGTAAATCTGATCTGGGCATATGGCACGGTCGTGCGACGAGATGCACGGTCGTGCGTCGCCGATGACATGCACCATCTGCCCAGATATTTCGGAACTGCACGGCGTGCGACCAACGGCACAATCGTGCAATACCGGACAACAAGCTGACATCGTGAATCATCCGGAATGGCACGACCGTTCCACACAAGGAACGACCGTGCAACAAGCGACCTGCAGAATTTAAATCCCTGAACTTTGAATAGCCTGATTTTCCCAAAATCAACAACTTTTTTGTACAAACAGGGGTCGGAAACTCAACCGGGTGTTCACGATAAGCAAGATTCAAACAAGGGTTAGGGTTTCGATTTGTTTATGAAGAGAACCCTAATAAATCCCTTGAGGAATCGAAGGAAATCTAACCTAGAAAGCAAGGAAACAAGAAATCTACAACTAGGAACGTACCGTGCGAAGAAGGGTGTGAGATCGTGCGAAAAATCGTGCGATTTGACGAAGTATCGCTCTGGAACGGCCTGGTGCTGGTAGGGTTTCGCAAATTGTGAATGGGGGCTGCAGATGAGGGTATTTATAGTGCCAAATGACAAAACTGCCCTCAGCCTGACGCACGGTCGTTTGACCTTTGGCACGGTCGTGCGTCACCGACATCGTTCAAGCCCATTCATTTTTCTCGGTGATGCACCGAGGGTGCAATCCACCAAACGCACGGTCGTGCGAATCCTGAACGGTCGTGCATCAGCTGCAGATCAGAATTTTCTGCAGAAGCCATTTCCAGCAACTGTTTTGGCCGTTTTTCGCCATTTTTTCAACACGCCTACTGTTTTAACAATATTGCAACATAGAATCTTCGCTCGGCACGAATTGAAACTGTACAAACTAACGGAAACTAACAAACGCAACTAAATTACGCTAAAGCTAGAAAAACACATAAAAAGACGATACTACCCCTAAAGCGCTTTTGACGCTCTTGCTACATTTTTGATCCGCGAGTCAGTAGCGTAGACTCATGCTAAATTTTTGTCGGCGAGTCGATAGCAAGACTCATGCTAAATTTTTGTCGGCGAGTCGATAGCAAGACTCATGCTAAATTTTTGTCGGCGAGTCGATAGCAAGACTCATGTCCCCACACTTAAGCTGTATGCGGGGTGTGGAGCTTGATAACCTCCACCGCCGACTCAATCGGCCCTCCAACGTAAACCTTCATCCGATGCCCATTTACCTTGAAAATAACGCCGTCCGCATTCTCTATTGCAACAGTCCCATAAGGAAATACCTCTTTTACTGTGTATGGTCCTGTCCAACGTGAATGAAGCTTTTGCGTAAACACGCTTCTTGTCGTTAGCCATGATGATGTGTCCTTCGTCGGCTGGGCCCTCTGTCTCAGCGGATACCACCTGCTCGTCCACAGCTGCTGCGAGTTGCAGCGCAACCGCACGGGATCTCTAATGAAGACGTCTCCTCAGATCACGCTCGGGTTCGTCTGAAGGCTCAGCAGCGTCGGGAGCGGGGGTTGAGGACACGAAAAATTGGTCGACAAGAATATTATATTATTATAATAAGGCTGTTTTTTTTTTGGCTGAAAAGAAACAGAATATTATTTTAAATGGGCTGAAAATTTTATAAAAATCCGAAAATGGGCCAAAATTTTTATAAAAATTAAAGCAATGAAAATAATCGAATCGGCTATTTTAAAAACGATTTTTAAGAGCCGAAAATTCAACGAATAAATGAATAAATAAATCCGGATTAGAACAAATAAATAGAATAAAAATTTACAAGTGTACAAAAGAATCACGAAAATGAATAAATTGAATTAAAAGCAAGAAATATTAACAAATAAATCAACAAATAAATAATCAAGAAAATATACAGAAATATTAACAAGTATATACACCGATAACACAATGACTCGGGTCGTTCCTAAAACTCGCCATTCCCCGGCAGCGGCGCCAAAAACTTGGTACGTGCGCGACTGTACATATTTTTACAATGAAATTACACACGATTTGGTTTTAAATTTATAAAAGTGATTATTACTTTTACATCAAAACACACACGAAAGAGGCAAGTGTACCCCGTCATATATGTAGTAAAGTATCGGTAAGAACCAAGTATCGATCCACGGGAATGGGCGGAGAAATAGTACTAGACCTTTGCCACTAAATTACCGGTAAAACATAAGTTGTTTTGGTTTTAACTACACTAAAGTAAGCATAAACAAATACTTATAAAACATAGTAAATTATATATAAATAGCCTTGCTTAATACACAACCAAAGCATGTCAACTAAGTCGGTTTTGGCACTAGAAGCATTCGGTCAATTTTCCATTTTGAGACAATTAGTATCCCTTTCGGGAATCCTAACATGACAATCATTCGGAAAGTTAAAACAATAAACACACCTTAACCACCTAAAATTGTTCTTTAACGTGCAATTGATTAATGTCTACAAAAATCTCCTAAAAATAAGTTAGTCATCCGTTAGGAGTTTTCTAACCTCACTTAATCAAGGAAAGCAACACCGATAAACACAATGCAACCACCGAGACAAGCAATAAACTAGATTAAATCACAACCGAGTTCATTTTACAAATCTTGCACATAAATTCACCAAGATAGCAATTTTGGCCGAAACTACTAACTAAGCTAACAAATCATGGCAAGAATTCATAACAACACCATCTAACCCGTTAGAGTCCTTCCGTGAGGGCAAGCTTTCTTGATTAACAATAATTACATTTTATTAAACCACTAACTCGTTAGAGTATCATGGTGCCCACATTTTAACCAAGTTAAGCTAGTTAACCAAATTAAAAGTTTACTAATACATGATTAAATAAGCTTCATTTTTCAACTATCTTACCTAACCAAGCACCAATCATCCAACACAATTACTTATAATCAAGAAATCAATATCAATAACAAGGTTGCAAACTAATCATCAAAGATAATCATAGAAAACACTTCAAAATGTCATTACAAACAAAGATTAACATACTAATGGCTATAATCAAGCAAGGGATTGTTGTGTTTTTGCCCTAAGGCTACAATAATACATAAATATTAATCTAAATGCTTGAAACATTAACAAACTTCTGGAAAGATTAGAAAGCCAAACCATAAACAAGCACAAGATTAAGAATCCGGATAGTAAATGAGCAAAACCGGGCAATGTGGCTTGAATCCGAGTGAAAGAAGAAGCCTTCGGAGCCTCAAAATCACCTGCAAAGCTCTCCAAAATTCCAGAGTTACTAACAGAATGGTTCTGTTCTGTTTTTATGCTTTTTCGATGTCGCACGGTCGTTCTCCGATCGCACGACCGTGCACTTTAAGCAATTATTGGTGGTGGTCCACCATACTGCGTGACGTCACAAATCGTTGACTAGTCTTCGGACACGCACGGCCGTTCTTCAATTGGCACGGCCGTTTCTTTCCGGGGTCTAGTTGCACGCCTGGTCCTTTGGTCGTTCAGTTCCGAGGTCTTGTTGGATCGTCGGATCCGCACGGGGTGCAAGATATGGAACGACCGTGCGTTCCCGGGTTGGCCTTCAATGCCTTGCACGCGGAGTTGCACCATCGTTCACTGCCGGGCCTTTCTTAGTTTGTCGGATATGCACGGTCGTGCATCAGGTCGCACGACCGTTCCAGACGCCCAGGTCAATTTTGTAACAGAAGTTGCGCAGCTTCGTCGTTTTATCCGGAAAGTCCTCGTTTTCGCTATCATCTTGTCTGGTATGCTGTTTTAGGCCTGTAAACAAAAATGTAGATAATTAAGTATCCGAATGACGGTTTTACGGCCGAAAACGCATAAAATAGGGGTAAAACGGGGGACTAAAATATGTGTAAATTAGCGAATATCAGGTTCGCTTATGTGTCATCATCTAGGTTCGCTTATGTGTTCATTGGTCATAGGTCCGCTTATTTGTCATGATGTAGGTTCGCTTATACGGACATGACCGTATAAGCGAAACCTGTTGGCCTATATAAATTGTCATTTCGAGCGAACCTAAACACATAGTTAGAGGTGTATTTGTCACACCCCCAAAATCCACCCGCGGAGTATCACCGCTTGGGAGCGTGACTGACCAGGATCAAGCCACCAATCATATTGAACATGTAATTAATATTAAGTAAAATAAATGTAAACCATCCATCCAATACGATAGGTGTTCAAAACATAACCATAGTTTCAAAGTGTAGCGGAAGCATAGTAAATAATCCAACAATAGTTAATAGTTTTAAATGTCATAATAGTTCAACGTAGAAACCACGATCCTTGCCCACAACGACCCGCTTCTCCAGTGCAAGCTCCAAGTACCTAACGATCTGCAAGGCATGTAACAGAATGATCAACAAACTAGTTGAGCGAGTTCACAGTAAGTAAGTGCGTAACAGTAAGTAACGGGTGGCTCTACTGGGCCAATAGTAAGTTATACAGGTGGGGGCTTCCCATGTTATGTGACCACTAGACTATTCGTATCAACTACTCGTATCATCCCTGTTCTTCATCCGAGAACAGTAGCGCGTATGGGGTGTACGTAGGTTTTACGTACGTATCCTTCATAACCGAGGATAGGAGACGCGGGGGTGTACGTGGGTTTCACGTACGTATCCTTTGTACCGAGGATAGAAGTAATGCGTACACGTAGGTTTTACGTGCGTGCCTGACATCCGAGGCAGTGTTTGGCATATGACCACGTAGGTGTTATCCTAACCTACGGAACCGTCCTGACATCCGAGGACCATGATAGGTGATAGTCTAGGAAAAGCATTTGTACGTTCTAAGTCAATTGAAACCTTTAACCCATTCCCACGACCCGGGAATCCCATGCCTTAGTAGGAGTGTGAACTCACCTTGGTTTGCTCGGTATGCTAAGTTATGCACTCACAAGTAATCAATTGAGTCCTATTGTATGCACGTATAACAAATCAGTTCATGTTCGCAACGATACGCATGTAATCTAACGTCACATAGTGCTCGAAAGCCAATATCATGTGTCAATCATGTATCACGTAACAGTAACCTAGTTACCACTGATAACGTACTTTCATTTGATTATTGTTAATAAGCTTAACAGGTTAGTCATTACAATTCACATAGTTCACTGTTTCAAACTGAATATCACATAACATCAGAGCCTTGCCATTCTAAAACTCAGACGGTATGGGGGGGGGGGGGGCTTCCCCTGTTTAAAAGTCGGATAACACATGATATATCATACAATCCTCGGACATATAATCAACATACAAACTCAGACATGTAATCCACATACAAACTCGGTCATGAGATCAACATACATACTCAGACATAGATTCTCATATTAAACTCAGACATGGATAAGCATATTAAACTCGGTCCACCATTAATCTATTAAACTCGGTCCACCATTGCCTCATTAAACTCGGTCACTCATAACCTCATTAAACTCGGTCCATATTGATCCATTAAACTCGGACCATGAAGCCTTTAGAAAGTCGGACAAGGGCTTGTGAATAAACTCGGACCAGGGGTTTCTCAAACTCGGGCCATTAATTGACAAGTAAACTCAGCCATCAAACATTCAATAAACTCGGTCAAGTAAGCAAAGGATTAAACTCGGACCAAAGTGATATACATTAAAGTCGGACATACTAGATCCCATTAAACTCGGACTAAGTGATGTTCATTATATTCGGACCAAGCACATTCATTATATTCGGACCATCTTATTTGTCATTAAACTCGGGCAAGAGAAAGGAGGTTAAACTCGGACCCAATGTCATCATATTAAACTCGGACTTCAAGTCCTCTTTAAAACTCGGGCTATGAGGTTGAAATGAAACTCGGACATGTAGGATTTATAAACTCGGCCATACATAAGTTGTCATTTAAACTCGGCATACATGATTTATCATTTAAACTCAGACAGGAAACATGATATTAAACTCTGACTAACATCAATCGTTCATACAAATGATCAAGTTCGACAGGATTATAACAGTTACGTTTCTTATATTCAATCAGTTACGTCTACATGAACTCAAAACCCTAATTCGCATTTCAGAAATCATAGGCAGTCAATCGATGATTACAATAACTATTACAATACAAACGATCCATCAAGCATACAATTAATCATCATCGTCATCACAGTAATTCCAAATCAAATCAATAATCACAGCCTATCCCATGAAGAACTAGGGTTTTAATAACAATCAATCAATCAACAATTAATCATGAACAATGATCAAACAATTACCGTGATTCGATTTTAGATGGATTGGCAATCAAACTTGATGCAAAGAACTTGTGAATCCAAGAATGATGAGAAAGTGGTTGTAGAGAGGATTAGGGAATGAGAGGGTACGTGCTTTTGATTCTTGATGTGAGGTTTAGTGAATGATTTAGGGTTAAGTATTATTTATGTTTCACTAAAGACTCTTTACACCCTCCATTGTTATATTTTTACAAGGGTACACCATCTCAATCAATTGCACAGTTTCACCACCAAGTTCACATATTTGACAAGTCTATCCCAATTAACAAACCACCATGCAAAGTCACACAACACACTTCATTGTATCAAACATATACAATTTCATAACAACTAACTGTGAGATCAGTCAACTAAATAATACATGAACGTGCAATAAATGCGAAATAGAATCTTGGAAGTTCGAGTTGTCACATTATCCCCAACTTAAAAGAAATTTCGTCCCGAAATTTGGTACGCACTCACTGAGGAAGCTAGGTAAGTTACATCGTTCACTGGTTTTCCTGGGGTGTCACATCATCCCCCCGTTGATTTGGAATTTCGTCCCGAAATTCAGTAGTAGTAGCTTCAGCCTCAGTAGTGGTTGCATTGGTTTCGAATAACTGGGGTACTTTTCTGTCATCTGGTCTTCGCGTTCCCAGGTGTACTCTGGGCCATGTTTGGAGTTCCAACGAACTCGGAGAAGAGGGATTCTCTTGTGTTTGAGGACCTTAACATCCCGGTCCGTGATTTCAACTGGTTCCTCGACGAACTGCAACCGCTCGTCGATAGTGAGTTCCTTAAAAGGAATTATGAGGGTCTCATCTGACAGGCACTTCTTCAGATTCGACACGTGGAATACGTTGTGAACTGCACCGAGTTCAGCTGGTAGGTTTAGTCTGTAGGCTACTTGGCCTATTTTTTCAGTGATTTCGAACGGTCCAACCTACCGTGGATTGAGTTTGCCTCGTTTACCAAAACGAACCACACCCTTCCAGGGTGAGACTTTGAGTAGCACTCGATCCCCAACTTGGAATTCGAGCGGTTTTCTGCGTTTGTTTGCGTAAGCTTTCTGACGGTCACGAGCCGCCGCCATGCGTTGTCGTATCTGTGCAATCTTTTCCGTAGCGTCGACTACCATTTCTGGTTCTGTAATCTGACTATCCCCCACCTCTGCCCAACAGAGAGGTGACCGGCATTTACGTCCGTACAATGCCTCGAATGGAGCGGCTTGGATGCAGGTGTGGTAACTGTTATTGTACGAAAACTCCACCAATGGGAGGTGCTTTTCCCAGCCGTTGCCGAAATCGATAACGCCTGCCCTAAGCATGTCTTCAAGTGTTTGAATCGTTCGCTCAGACTGCCCATCCGTCTGAGGATGATATGCTGTACTCATGTCTAATCGTGAGCCGAAAGATTTATGCATTGCTTGCCATAGGTCTGACGTGAATCGTGCATCGCGATCCGAAATAATAGAGGTGGGCACTCCGTGCCTCGAAACAACTTCTTTAAGATAGACGTCTGCGAGAGTGGAGAACTTGTCCGTTTCCTTAATCGGCAGGAAGTGTGCAGACTTGGTGAGTCGATCAACTATGACCCATATTGTATCGTTCCCACGCTGAGATCTAGGTAAGCCTGTAACAAAATCCATGGAAATTTCTTCCCATTTCCATTGAGGTATCTTAGGTTGTTGCAGTAGACCTGCGGGTTTCTGATATTCAACCTTGACTCTCGCACAGGTCAAGCACTTGCCAACATAGGTGGCGATGTGGGCCTTCATACCAGGCCACCAATATGTAGTTTTGAGATCGTGGTACATTTTACCCGACCCTGGATGTACCGAGTAGCGAGACTTGTGTGCTTCATCCATCACAAGTTCTCGTAAATCGCCATGGAGTGGGACCCAAATACGCCCCGTTACATAGTAGGCGCCGTCTTCCTTTTGTTCCATACGTTGCTTTGAGCCGCGTAAAGCTTCAGCCTTGACGTTTTCGGGTTTCAATGCTTCTATCTGAGCAGCTCGTATCTGTGCAGGAAGACTGGACTGAATAGTAAGCTGTAGCGCTCGCACGCGCTTAGGTAGGGTGTCCTTTTGACTGAGGGCGTCGGCCACAACATTGACCTTGCCTGGATGATACTTGATAGCGCATTCGTAGTCGTTCAGTAGTTCAACCCATCTCCATTGACGCATATTCAAATCATTTTGCTTAAGAATATGCTCGAGACTCCTGTGATCGGTGTAAATTGTGCACCTGGTACCGTACAGGTAGTGTCGCCATATCTTAAACGCGAAAACAACAGCTCCCAGCTCTAAATCGTGCGTCGTGTAGTTCCGTTCATGAACCTTGAGTTGACGAGAGGCGTAGGCAATAACTTTATCCCGCTGCATCAATACACAACCAAGCCCCTGTATCGATGCGTCACAATAAACCACGAAGTCATCCGTGCCCTCGGGCAGTGAGAGGATAGGTGCGCTGCATAGTCTGTCCTTCAGGTACTGAAAAGCCGTTTCTTGTGTATTACCCCAACGATAGGTAACACCTTTCTGTGTCAAAATAGTAAGCGACTGTGCGATCTTGGAGAAGTCTTTGATGAATCGCCTGTAATACCCCGCCAAACCCATGAATTGGCGTATTTCTGTTGGTGTACGCGGTGCTGGCCAGTTCTTGATCGAATCCACCTTGGATGGATCAACATGGATCCCATCCTTGTTCACCACATGGCCTAAGAAGTGGACTTCACGAAGCCAGAAGTCGCATTTAGAAAACTTGGCGTACAGCTGTTCCTTTCGAAGAAGTTCCAGAATCAATCGTAGGTGTTGCTCGTGTTCCTCCTGACTCTTGGAGTAGATCAGAATGTCGTCGATGAAGACAATGACAAACTTGTCAAGATAAGGTTTGCACACCCTGTTCATAAGATCCATGAAGACTGCAGGCGCGTTCGTAAGCCCGAATGGCATGACCAGAAACTCGTAATGGCCGTAGCGAGTTCTGAATGCTGTCTTGGAGACGTCCTCATCCCGGACTCTCAGCTGATGGTAACCTGACCTTAGATCAATCTTAGAGTAGTAACTCGACCCTTGCAACTGGTCGAATAAGTCGTCAATGTGAGGAAGAGGATAGCGGTTCTTCACCGTGACCTTGTTCAGTTCGCGATAATCAATGCACATTCTGAAAGCGCCATCCTTCTTTTTCACGAATAGTACTGGAGCTCCCCAAGGCGAAAGATAGGTCGGATAAATCCCTTATCCAAGAGTTCTTGTAGCTGCGTCGATAGTTCTTCCAATTCGGATGGAGCTAAGCGATACGGTGCGCGAGGTGTAGGTGCTGTCCAGAACTATAGGAATGAAGTCGATAGGGAACGTCTACCCAGCGAGGATAATATTACAACCCTGAACTATGTGTGGCCTCTAGGCTTGTACCATAAGCTAACACTACGACAGGTTTGGTGTTCAAGGGAGTTGGTGTACGTTTTAACATTCGACTAACTTTCAAAGACATATAATTGGTATTCACACCCGAATCAGACAATATAGTAACATAGAAGTCGACAAGAAGAAACTTACCCATTATTATGATAAGATCGTTCCTTGCGTCACCCTGACCAATCACGTACGCGCGGTTCCGGCGTCATTGTTTCCTCTGTTTTCCGCAACGCTATCACCATTGTCGTCCCTGTTTCCATGGTCGTGGTTCTGAGTCTGGTCCTGGTTCATATGCGGACAATGCCTCTTGTAGTGATCTTTAGCATCACACTGAAAACATCCTTTAAAACTTTGTTGTTGCTGTTGATTCTGTGAAGATTGAGGCGGTCGTTGTTGTTCTTGAGTTACAGGACGTGAGTTTCGACAATCCTTAGCTTCATGACCCATCTTGAGACACCGCTGGCAACGACCCCTGTTGCACTGGCCACCGTGGTGTCTGTTACATTTGTTGCACCATGGGTGGATTCCTCGATATCTTTTCTGCCCATGACTACTAGAAAACTGCTGTTTGGGGCTCTGGTAGTCATCTATCTCTTGCTGCTGCGTCAGAGGCTGGACCAAAATTAATCCCGTGCTCAGGTTTTCATCCCACTTGCGTTTGTTATCTCTAGAAGCACATGCAGTATCAGTCTTAGCTCGTTTCGGTAGTTTGTTCTGTTCTACAGCCTGGTCTGTGAGACGATGAGCCAATCGAGTGGCTTGCTGGATAGTGCCAAGGTTAGCTGTGGTCATATGATTCTGAATTTCGGGCACCAGACCCTTGAGATACAGTTCGATGCATTTGGTGGGAGGGTCTACCATAGTAGGACAAAATGTGGCTAACTCGTTTGATCTCCTCGTATAAACTTCAATTTCAGACCCCACCATCTGTAGGTTGAGGAACTCTACCTCAAGTTTGTGGATGTCCTCTCGACTGCAAAACTCTTCCTTAATTAAGTCCTTGAACTCGTTCCAGGGGGTGGCATTAGCAGCTGCCAGCCCTAACATCTGAACCTGTGCTTTCCACCAGGTTAATGCAGCACCTTTGAGTGTTCTAGTAGCAAACTTTACCCTACGTGACTCAGGGCAATCATGCACCTCGAAGTCAGTTTCGAGTCTCTCGAACCAATGAAGGAGACCTTCAACCCCCTCAGTTCCACTGAAGGTACTAGGTTGACAATCCTTGAGATTTTTGAAGGTGCAAGCAGGTGACTGAACGTGTTGACCTCCTGCTTGTATGGCTGCCAGTGCCGCAGCAATTCGTTCGTTAATGAGAGCCGTCAACTGGGCTTGTGTCATGTTGATATGTCCGGCCATTGATCTTCACATCAAAGGCAACATAAGTGAGAAAGGTTCGCGAATAGTGCAATGACAGGAGAGTGTAAGCACGTAAGTGTTCTCAAGCAATAACAAGTAGTGAGCAAAGTAATGTAAGCATACTACGAGCAAAGTTCTATGCAGTTCTAGCAAGCAGGTAACAAACATAAACCTTATTACCTAGGATGTCGAGTCTTGCACGTGGAGCGAAGCGTCGTTGTGGATCGTTGAGAGCACTGTTCTGGATATAGTATGGTTTTAATAAAAACGTTTTCCCATATTAAAACCAAGTTCTCTATAAACCTGGCTCTGATACCAATCTGTCACACCCCCAAAATCCACCCGCGGAGTATCACCGCTTGGGAGCGTGACTGACCAGGTTCAAGCCACCAATCATATTGAACATGTAATTAATATTAAGTAAAATAAATGTAAACCATCCATCCAATACGATAGGTGTTCAAAACATAACCATAGTTTCAAAGTGTAGCGGAAGCATAGTAAATAATCCAACAATAGTTAATAGTTTTAAATGTCATAATAGTTCAACGTAGAAACCACGATCCTTGCCCACAACGACCCGCTTCTCCAGTGCAAGCTCCAAGTACCTAACGATCTGCAAGGCATGTAACAGAATGATCAACAAACTAGTTGAGCGAGTTCACAGTAAGTAAGTGCGTAACAGTAAGTAACGGGTGGCTCTACTGGGCCAATAGTAAGTTATACAGGTGGGGGCTTCCCATGTTATGTGACCACTAGACTATTCGTATCAACTACTCGTATCATCCCTGTTCTTCATCCGAGAACAGTAGCGCGTATGGGGTGTACGTAGGTTTTACGTACGTATCCTTTATAACCGAGGATAGGAGACGCGGGGGTGTACGTGGGTTTCACGTACGTATCCTTTGTACCGAGGATAGAAGTAATGCGTACACGTAGGTTTTACGTGCGTGCCTGACATCCGAGGCAGTGTTTGGCATATGACCACGTAGGTGTTATCCTAACCTACGGAACCGTCCTGACATCCGAGGACCATGATAGGTGATAGTCTAGGAAAAGCATTTGTACGTTCTAAGTCAATTGAAACCTTTAACCCATTCCCACGACCCGGGAATCCCATGCCTTAGTAGGAGTGTGAACTCACCTTGGTTTGCTCGGTATGCTAAGTTACGCACTCACAAGTAATCAATTGAGTCCTATTGTATGCACGTATAACAAATCAGTTCATGTTCGCAACGATACGCATGTAATCTAACGTCACATAGTGCTCGAAAGCCAATATCATGTGTCAATCATGTATCACGTAACAGTAACCTAGTTACCACTGATAACGTACTTTCATTTGATTATTGTTAATAAGCTTAACAGGTTAGTCATTACAATTCACATAGTTCACTGTTTCAAACTGAATATCACATAACATCAGAGCCTTGCCATTCTAAAACTCAGACGGTATGGGGGGGGGGGGGCTTCCCCTGTTTAAAAGTCGGATAACACATGATATATCATACAATCCTCGGACATATAATCAACATACAAACTCAGACATGTAATCCACATACAAACTCGGTCATGAGATCAACATACATACTCAGACATAGATTCTCATATTAAACTCAGACATGGATAAGCATATTAAACTCGGTCCACCATTAATCTATTAAACTCGGTCCACCATTGCCTCATTAAACTCGGTCACTCATAACCTCATTAAACTCGGTCCATATTGATCCATTAAACTCGGACCATGAAGCCTTTAGAAAGTCGGACAAGGGCTTGTGAATAAACTCGGACCAGGGGTTTCTCAAACTCGGGCCATTAATTGACAAGTAAACTCAGCCATCAAACATTCAATAAACTCGGTCAAGTAAGCAAAGGATTAAACTCGGACCAAAGTGATATACATTAAAGTCGGACATACTAGATCCCATTAAACTCGGACTAAGTGATGTTCATTATATTCGGACCAAGCACATTCATTATATTCGGACCATCTTATTTGTCATTAAACTCGGGCAAGAGAAAGGAGGTTAAACTCGGACCCAATGTCATCATATTAAACTCGGACTTCAAGTCCTCTTTAAAACTCGGGCTATGAGGTTGAAATGAAACTCGGACATGTAGGATTTATAAACTCGGCCATACATAAGTTGTCATTTAAACTCGGCATACATGATTTATCATTTAAACTCAGACAGGAAACATGATATTAAACTCTGACTAACATCAATCGTTCATACAAATGATCAAGTTCGACAGGATTATAACAGTTACGTTTCTTATATTCAATCAGTTACGTCTACATGAACTCAAAACCCTAATTCGCATTTCAGAAATCATAGGCAGTCAATCGATGATTACAATAACTATTACAATACAAACGATCCATCAAGCATACAATTAATCATCATCGTCATCACAGTAATTCCAAATCAAATCAATAATCACAGCCTATCCCATGAAGAACTAGGGTTTTAATAACAATCAATCAATCAACAATTAATCATGAACAATGATCAAACAATTACCGTGATTCGATTTTAGATGGATTGGCAATCAAACTTGATGCAAAGAACTTGTGAATCCAAGAATGATGAGAAAGTGGTTGTAGAGAGGATTAGGGAATGAGAGGGTACGTGCTTTTGATTCTTGATGTGAGGTTTAGTGAATGATTTAGGGTTAAGTATTATTTATGTTTCACTAAAGACTCTTTACACCCTCCATTGTTATATTTTTACAAGGGTACACCATCTCAATCAATTGCACAGTTTCACCACCAAGTTCACATATTTGACAAGTCTATCCCAATTAACAAACCACCATGCAAAGTCACACAACACACTTCATTGTATCAAACATATACAATTTCATAACAACTAACTGTGAGATCAGTCAACTAAATAATACATGAACGTGCAATAAATGCGAAATAGAATCTTGGAAGTTCGAGTTGTCACAGTATTCTTCCGGCAAGCCACAAAGTGCTGCCGAAGTGCTGTCAGAGTCTGTAAACGCTATAAAGATCAATACAACAGCAATTATAAGTGAATCCGGCTGAAATCGCACCAAATCATTAGTTTCCGCCTCTTGATTTGGATAGGAATTCTTCTGATCGACTCAAACAGGGCCGAACTCGATCCTACAACGAAACGCCGAAACTCAAACGTCGGAGCCACTCAATCGAGTGACCGCTTGATCGGATGGTCAACCGATCGGATTGCCACCCCATCAGACGGCCATTCGATCGGTGATCCACTCAATCCTTCACGCTTTCCTTTTTGGGAAACCCTATATATACCAACATGTCACATCATTTGTGATGTGACAGCTCTCACTCGATCCAGCAGCACTCTCAAGCTTCTTTCTCTCGATTTCTCGCGATTCTTTTAAGTTTTCAACCTAATCTTGTACTTCTATGATCTACACACACTCCTTCACCTTTCTATCTTTTGAATCTTAACTTTTAACCGTGAAATCAGTGGATTTGCGGTGTCCTAGGGTGATGTCATCATGGAGTTCTTATGAACTTCATGTTTTGGCTTCAATCCACCAAGAACAACTTAGATCTGGATGATTTCCACATGAATAAACAAAGATCTTGTATATGGTTTTATGGTTTTTAACTTTTTTTTCAACTCTTTTACACTCAATGCACTTAAAACCGATAGAATCGGAGCTTGTTCTGATCTTCTACTCCTTCTTAGTGATAAGTTGGTTCAAGATCTGAATTAGACTACCGATTTTGGGTTAAACATGAACAAACGTCTTGAACTGGTTAACTGGTCGGATTAGGGTGGTTCCTGTTCGATCGGGTCACTTGGGTCAAGATGGGGTTCTGTTGGTTAGCACGTTATCACACCGTCTCGATCAAAACCGCAAAACTTTCAAAACAATCAAGTGTCAAGAACGATCAGGCCGTTGGGACGGATTGTCGTCCGATCGGATTGCCATACGATCGGACCGCCACCCGATCGGACAGCCGTCCGACCGGCTTGCACTTGGTTCAACACTTAAACTATTATTTCAACTCTTTCAAAGTTTTAGACGTCGAACGGATTGTCGTCCGATCGAATAGCCATCCGATTGAACAACCACCCGACCATGTGATGTTTGGACTTCAACGCTTAAACAATTCTCAACATGTTCAATGTATTACCAGTTCTAACGGATTGCCACCCGATCGGTAGACCATCCGATCGAGTGACAACACTGCTATGAACTTGTTCTCTGAGAGATACCTCACCGAACGGATCGTCACCCGATCGAACCGCCGTTCGAATGACTGACCTGAAGGGTAGAGATACTTCTTTGTTTTCAAAATGCTACAACGAAAACTTCAAAGGACAAACCATCATACACAAACACGTCCTTACCAAACGAGATGACAATTCCATCGAATGGTCACCCGATCCAAGGCTGTGTTTATTTGTTAAACACAATCTGTGAGTATACTCGATCCCTTTTTGCTTTATGCACTTTTGGGTGTTACATACGTTACTTATTCTAAATCACAATCTACACATAACGGAAACACCATTTATACACTAATCGCTCTCGCATGTTATGTGTTATTCGATGAATGCTTGTATGTTATGTTAACACAGTGATTGTTGCCTGACACATAAGCAACGATAGTACTATAGTTTGGACTCAGCACCTGTCGTGGACAGGGGTTGTTAAGGGCTTTACTTCACGTGTCCCAGTGGGGATATGTGTTGCGCATTCTACAACTCGCAGTCATGTCTGTGCATATTTCTCTATCGATAACCTACTTGCCTTCACTTTGTACATGTTACATGCTGATTATGCGTAAACTATTTCGAACTCTATTACTATTATCAAACTTGTATGCTCATCTTTACACTATGTGTATTGACCCATATTTTAACGTATGTGATAGGAGTTTGACTGCTTAGGATGTTTTGCTTCTTTTTGGAATTCAAGCTAGGTTGGAGTCTTAGAAACAAACAATTAAATGAAATCTGAGTTGTCGGAATAGTAGTTGGTTTTTGAGATAATTATTTGTAATAGCTGTTTGTTTAGATAAGTTGTGGTATGGGACATGACATTTTAATTATCTGGTAATGAATAGTTGTTATGGATACTCATGAACAATCTATTTCGCTCAGTGCCGCGCCCCGATGATTCCGCCATCGGTTGGGGTGTGACATCCGTCTAGCCAAACCGCAACTTCGCCGATGCCCCAAAAAGAAACGACTCCTCCACCAAATCAAGAGACTGCCAAGAATCCCGCGGTACCCTACCCCAGACGGTTACTTTGCTAAAAGACCGATGAGCAATTCACAAAATTCATAAACTTACTAAAACAATTGCATGTCAATATTCCATTTGTGGAAGTCCTCACTCAAATGCCTAAGTATTCAAAATTTATGAGAGACTTTCTCACTCACAAAAGGAAGATTGAATCATTGCAATTAGTTAATTTAAGTGAAGAATGCTCCGCCTTGCTACTCAACAAACTCCCACAAAAGAAGATCGATCCCGGAAGCTTCACCATCCCTTGTTCGATTGGGGGATCACCCATACGCAATGCACTAGCCAATCCTGGGGCTAGCATTAACCTTATGCCCGCATCAATGTTCGACCGACTCGGACTAGGGAAAATTAGCCCTACAAAGATGAGCATACAACTTGCCGATAGGTCCATTAAATATCCACAAGGTGTTGCCGAAAATCTATTGGTAAAAGTCAGAAACTTTGTCTTCCCAGCCGACTTTATAATACTAGATATGGAGGAAGATACCGAGGTACCGCTTATCTTAGGAAGACCATTCCTAGCCACCGCCTACGCAATGGTGGATATGAATGGTGGGACATTAACATTGAGGGTTGTGGACAAGGAAATGGAATTTGGGGTTGGGAAAAGAGTTGAAGACGACGACCGGTCAACTACATGAAAGTCGTAGACTCAAGTTTGGATGATGCTCTGCGACGGTGCAACATGGGATGCAAAACATCCCACTTGGGTAACATATGACTGACTTTGGGTCTAGCCAAGGACCCTTATAAACGTGGCGCACCACGGAGGCATTCCGCGTAACTATCCTTAGTTTTAGTTTAAATTAACTTTTATGCTTTCTAGTTTAGTTTTAATTTTCAGGAATAAAACACACTCGGAATGGTGGAGGTTACTAAGGGGAACTTGAACCCACACCCCATGCACGAAAACAGAGCTACCCGACAATTTTTCTTCATTAAAGCAAATTCAGCACCGGGCCGTGCTCAGCCCAATACGCCCCGTGCCCAAGGTTCTGCAGAAAATGCCTAGTTCATATAACTGGACACAGGGCCGTGTTCACTGAACACGCCCCCGTGCCCAGCCTTCTGTTAATTACGATACTGGCAATCTGAACACGGGGCCGTGCCCGGATTAGCACGGGTCCGTGTCCAGACGCCCAGTATCATAAAATTTTGTTTTTAACACCCTTTTACACATTCAATCAACCTAAAAACTTATTTTTGAGACACATTGAGGACAATGTGTAATTTAAGTATGGGGGGATGCTAAAACCTTGAATTTTACAAGTCCTAATAACAAGACTTACACAAAACTCTATTTGAACCGCTAATCACCCCAATTTTTTTTCAAAAACTTATCATTTTTTTCACTTGTCTTGGTTTAATTTGGGAATAACAAGTTCTAAAAAAGTTATTTTTACAAGTTTACAACCGATAGCGTCGTGATAAAAAGAACCAATATAAGAAAGTTATGAAATTGCATGACAAATCTAGTTAAAATTTGATGATATATACTTGATCACATTAAAACCCATTCCCACAAAAAGTGAGTTTTGAGCTTTTATTGAGCATAAAAGCATACATCTTTAAACTAAATATTCATTTTTCGTTTCTTGTGTAACAGCCCTCAAAATGGGCTCCCAAAATCCGACCCGTTTTGAAACACGAAATCCTAACTTTGAACCTCGAAAAAAATCTTTTTGTGAATTAATTTACCCTTGAAAGATTTTTTTTACTTTCTAATTTAATTATCAATGTAGCTCACTTAATTATTTTAGTTATTTTATAAACCAATTATCAATTTAAAATATAAACTAATTAGTTTGTTAATTTAAGTTGATGACTAAGTTAGTACAGTTAGTATAATTTAAAGGTTTAAATTGTAACTATTTAAAACTTTAAACTAAATTGGTGAAAACAAACAGATATCATAATGGATTTGTAAATTACTACGTATCTTTTAGAAACTCATTTTAAAAAAAATGAAGCAAAGTTCCTGTTCAGCAAGTTGGCCGCCCAAACAATTACCAGCGACAACTCAGTTGTCCTTTCCTTTTTCTTTTGATTGAACTGATTTTCCAAGGTTAATCCGCGTTTCCGTTAATATGGCAATCATGAACCCAGACGTAAAACCGAACACCATCAACTATTACCATTTTTCGATTACGGAATTTATCAACGTTTCTAAAATAAACGTGAACGAAAGATATATATGCTAGCATTGTTTTGAACACCTTTCATACACTCCCTACTAATACATCAGTCTCGTGCTAACCACAACACACCGGAGATATACGGACCTCGCCGGAAACCTGCAAATGGCGGAACTTGTGTCGTCGCTGGAGTTCACGACGGGAACCGTCCCACGTTTCGGTATACTTTGTTTTTTTTTTCTTTTTCTTCTTCGATTCAATTTATTTTTTTATGACTTTTATATAACAAACTACCGAAATGATTAAATCAAACTCATAAGGGGAGTGGGGGTGGTCACTAGTGATAGAATTCATCATAACAATATCCAATCATGTTCCGCCATGTCAGCAACCATTTTTCCATCACTCACAACCTTTTTTTAGTGGCGGTGGTCATCACTCACCACCACACCCAACAATTCCCCCCTAACCAACAACTACCCTCACAACTAACATATATCACGCCGTGAAAAAAATCACAGAATCGGGTTTTCGTTATTGTATCACGCGTTGAACTAATGGTGGCGGTGGTTAAAACGTTTTTTCCACGCGTTGAATTTGTATATCACGGTGCTATAACGCACCGCCCCTCCTCCTCTAATATAATACAGTGGGTTGTTTTCTTGTTCTGTTAGTCCTTATTAGCTTTCATTATCATGAAGAAGATGAACCCGTAACATATAAATTAAAAAAAAAAAAAAACAAACTGATTAATTTACAAATTAATGTTATGGTCGAGTGGCTTGATATGATTCAGATGGTTTTAGGGCAATTTTTGAAGCTTTAAATCCTTTTACTGTACCGTTTTAACAATTATTTAAAGTCCAAATAACTTTTCTTTTTTTATTATTTTATTTTATTTCTATTCAAATACAACAGTAACCTTACAATCTTTTTATTTTATTTCTGTTCAAGTAACCATACAAATGAGATATGTAGCAAACTAGGTGATGCCCCGCCTTCGTTGCGGGGCGATGACTGAATAATTCCCAACCAATTAAAAAAAGTACTATAGTTTTGCTAGAAAGAAAAAGTAAAAGCGTAGTAGACAGCTCCTTGACACGATTTTTAGATGGGGGGCAAAGTCGTATTTTTATTTTTACTTGGGAGAAAAATCAAATTTTTTTCCCGAGGGTAAAATCCTAATTTTTAGCTAGGGAAAACCATATTTATATTTTGCACTGCGGGCAAAAAACATAATTTTGAATTGAGGGTGATATCGTAATTTTTAAAGGAGGGGAAAACTGTAAATTTTAGTTGGGGGAAAAAACATAATTTTATTTTGAACTGGGGGCAAAGATGTAATTTTAAACTGGAGGCAAAACCGTAATTTTAAAGTCGGTAGAAAATAATAAACTGGTGTAAAATCGTATTTTGGAGCGCGGAGGGGGGGGGACAAAATTTTATTTTGAACTGGGGCGAAAACGTAATTTTGTCTGAGGGTAAAAGAGTAATTTTTTACCGAGGCCGAAATCGTATTTTCGGTTTAGCTGGGTTTAAAGTCATATTTTTATTTTGAATTGGGGGAAAATCATAATTTTGAACCGAGGGTAAAATCATAATTTTGAGGTAGGGGAAAACCATATTTTTATTTTTAGCTAGGGGCAAAAAATAATTTTAAAATAAGGGTGAAATCGTAATTTTGAATCGAGGGGAAAATCGTAAATTTGAGCTGTGGATAAAAGCATAATTTTATTTTAAACTGAGGGCGAAGAAGTAATTTTTTACTGGGGGCAAAACCATAATTTTAAAGCGGGTATAAAATAATAAGCTGTGGGTAAAATTATAATTTTTGAACCAAGGGCAAAATCGTAATTTTGACCAGCTGGCAAAAGGGTTATATATTTTTAAGTTGGTAGGAAAAGGTAATTTTAAACTGGGGGCGAAACCGTAACTTTAAAGGATATAAAATAATAAAATGGTTGGTCCAGTAGATGAGGGCGGCCGCCCATTTCAACCAATGACAGGGAAACAGTATTCCCTGCATGCTATTTGTATATGTTGAAAATTATATGTTTATTAAGTTATCCTTTTGAAACTACAATTCATTTTAACTTTTTTTATTTTTTTAACATTTATATTAATAGTGAGTTGAATAAGCAATTAAATTAATTTGCAAACCATAAATATTAGGAATCTTATTTAACCAATAAATATTAACGAGATCGTTATATGGTATTTTATTATTTAGGAAAATCTTGTTCATTCTTTTGGAATTCTCAACTTTTACTCGTGCGTTATTTTACAAGGAATCGCAAACGCAACCACTGTGAGTGAATCTTACAACTCCCTTTTTTCCATTTTATTTATACGTTTTGGGGTGTATCATGTGTCGCAATGTTTATATCGCATTTTACAAGTTCAATTCCGTGCAATTACCATTATGTGGAGTATCTATGTTATGTGTTGTTTGATTGTTTATCATGTTGGTGCATTTCATTCATTTTGGACATCATATCATCATAGGGTCGTCGGTTCCCCATTACCTATGGGCGGAACTTGACGCTGCCACCCATACGAGGTCAGCTCCGTTTGCTTGAGCTTAGACCTTGCAGCACACCACAATATCGTGAAACATGCATACATTCATGTGTATCATTATATTTGGTTTGTTTATTGTTTGAGGTTGTGTTATGTGTTGTTTGGTTGTTTATCACTTGGTGCATTTCATACATTTTGGATATCACATCATCATAGGCTCTTCGGTTCCCCATTACCTATGGGTGGAACTTGGTGCCACCCATACGAGGTCAACTCCGTTTGATTGAGCTTAGACCTTGCAGCGTACCATAATACCGTTCAACATACATTCATTCAATGGCACGCCATAATACCGTGCAACGTGCGTATCATTTCATTTGGTTTGTTTATTGTTTGAGATTGTGTTATGAGTTATGATATATGACATACAACATATTTACTTACATTGGTTAACACACGTTTTCACAATAAATCAAACTTAAACATATTATTTTTCCAATAACAATAAGGTTCACTCGCCAACTTTTGTTGACCCCAAAACCATTTTTACACATGATACAGGTGAACAGTAAACAAGAAATGGGTTAGCTTTGTGTAGTTATGAACAATGTCTTGTGTTTGTTATTCTGTATTTGTATTAATTGTTTCGTGAAACCTTTGTTATCAATTAATGATTATTTAAGACAAGTAATAGCAAGTCATAAGCTCTTGGATCAACCCAATCATGCCCCGATCACCTTTTCCGCTGCGGTTCAGTGTGTAACATCTTG
This sequence comes from Helianthus annuus, assembly GCF_002127325.2. Classification (NCBI taxonomy): domain Eukaryota; kingdom Viridiplantae; phylum Streptophyta; class Magnoliopsida; order Asterales; family Asteraceae; genus Helianthus; species Helianthus annuus. Next base: position 141,630,831 of record NC_035440.2, read on the forward strand.
TGTGAATAGCCGCTTCGTTTCTTACGACTCTAGAACTTGCCATGGAGATACATTCCCGGTCCTTACCAACTTAAACCCAAGTAATTAAATGATGGAGGCATTAGGACTAACCCTTTTTCTTTTTTACACCATTATTTTTCATTTTTTATCACCTACCCAAAAAACCCCCTAGTTAACCCTTTTGAGCCTAAACCTTTTCGTTTCTAAACCCGCAAAACAAACACCCTTTACCCACCAAAACCATTTTTAACCCTTTTATTTTAGTAAAAAGCTCGGTTTTCATGTGACATTCCTTATCAAAAAAATAAAAATAAAAAAATAAAAAAATGAAGTATAGCAATAAACAAACAAGTTCCTCAAAGAAACTTTGTTTGAAAATGCTTTGTTTAAATAAAAGTCACAAGAACAAAAAGTTTTACGACGACCGAGGCTTTTTACGCTTTTCGCCCTTTTTTACTAACCACTAACCCAAAACCACCTACCTTTAACCCAAGCCTAACCCTTCCCCAAGTCCTCTTGATATTTACAAAGGTGTATAGTTAAAAATGTGACAACCCTCACTAAACCAGGTATCCGTACGACTTAATTAACAAATTAATTACTGCTTAATTACTGTGCTTACCTGAAATTGTGGATAAACTGCTACTTAAATTACTAATACATGCACATACCTGCATCATACTTTATTTACTGTCACTACATTATTTACATGCTGAACTCTAGTGACAATCTTGATGCACAAAAGCACAGTAGCACTATGAACGGATAACCTATTGAACATGCTGATATAGCCAGCATCAGGCAGTCACTGCCTCTAAGGCCTGTATGAGCCCGAGATAGTTTACTACACTAATAGTGAGTGTAGAGATACAAGGGTTGTAGAACTGCGTGTCTAAGAATAAGTTACAGTGACAGGATGTGCCTAAAACGTACTCTAAGTACAAAACTCAGCACTTTAACTAAACATTCAGCACTTGGTTAACTAATAAAGTGCCAAAACATGGGAAAAATATTACTAGACACTTTCCAAAGTGTCGAGAATAAGTTGTGTCACTAAAATTAATATAAACGACACTTTAAAGCTTTGTTAAGCGCTTTAACGGATTACTATCCAACCGAACAACCGGACTTTACCCGGAACATGAAAATATTGCCATTTACATTGTTTATCTTTTTCTGAGCCAGTTAGGGTCCCTGAATACCTTAACACCCGCTATAATGCATAACACGTTAGTAACCGGGTTAATCCCTAAACTAACTTAACTTAACTTAACTAATACCTAATGTTTAGTTGGAAACCAACCGGATTACCCCCCCCCCCCCTAACCAAACCGTCCCCAAGAGGGACACCTTATGTCCTCCACATGATTATTTTATTTATACTTGTCCCATATCAAGAAAGCATGAAATCCATTGGACCATAATCCTATCATTTGCCTATAAGTTCAAGTCTTGGCACTCTAATCACTTCACTCATCACAACTCACAACAAAACTCTCTCTCTCTCTCAAAGAGCTCTCGGCCGAACATCCCCTATATCATCCATCCATTTTTCGATCTTGATCATCCAATTCCAAGAGCGTACAAGTGCTAAGGATCACATACGAAGAGGCTTGGTGCATTCGGAACTCGAAGGACCTCATCTCATTTCTTTTATCCACTCATTCTTCGACTAGAATCTTCCCTAGCCTCGAGCTAGTAGTAAGTTGCTTGAAACACACTCTCGATCTATTTTAAAGTGGTTAAAATGATATATGACGGTTAAAACTCGTAAACATACAAAATGATATGAAAAAGTCTACTAAAAATGCTAAATATGATGGTTAAAAGCTAGATTGTTGTGTAAATATTTGATGTAGGGTAAAATATACATATTTGTCCCGTGTAGATTGTATAAATTTTGTATAAGTTTTATTTGTTTTGTTTAGTTTTTAGTGTTATATTATATTAGTTTGTGTTTTGGTAGGTCCTGGTGTAAATGGAGCGAAAACGAGTAATATGGAAATGACCAGCTAGTTGAGTAGAGTAGACCGTCGGAGACCGAAGTAAAGTGCAGCTATTTTCTGTGAGTTGCCCAAGGCCACTATCTCTATTGTTGGGTGGCTAAATTAAATAAAGATGAGGGTTGTTTAAAAATAGTCCATTAAAGTCGAGGGACTATTGTTGCCAAAGTGATGAAACTTAATTAATTCCATCAAGTCAATTTACACATACGACAAAAGTTGGGGGATATATTTAGGATTCTTTATTTTGGAGAGGTCAACGGCTGCACAACAACTTGAGAGGGGTGCACTTTAATTGGTTTTAGTGGGCGGCATCCTTGATTGGCTTAGAGGAGAGGCAGCCATAATTGGCTAAGGTGGGGCGGCAACATCAGAAACAATTGGCGGTTATCATGTGGGCCAAGCCCATTCTATTTGAGAAGGGGGACGAAATATATAGATGGGCTGAAATAATTAATTGGAGACATCGAACAGAAAGATAATTATTGTTTATGAGATTGGGCCGCATAGTGGAACGGAAGTTTGGAGGAATAAAGGGTTTTGAACAATTATAAAAACAGGAAGTCAGAGGGCAGAAGAGGCAACAACATTAGACGGCTTTGGACGATCATACACGAGCTTTAGACGAAAATTGGACATCTTGGAGGCTGTTTGAAGCTCTGGGATTGCTTGGAATCATCACGGAACGATCGGAAGCACTCGGGATCGGAGCATTCGGGTTTATTCTTCCCGTTATCTTCTTTATTCGTTTGTTTTCACTTGTTTTACGATGAATTCAGAATTTATATTGTTTGATACTATGTGTTTGATCATGATTCTTGGCTAAACTCATAAACTACCTAGGCGATGATTATGGCATAACAAAGATTGGATTTTTATATGATTATTGATGTGGTTGTGATTTTTCTTGCATTGTAAACACTATGTTAGTTTGTCTTGGTGCGTTTGTATGCTTGTGATTTCTTATTTATCGCTTATTTGTTCCATTCAATTCTTGGTGACGGTCTTTATCACATAATAGAGTTGAATTAGGGTTTTTGACTTAGGTGAGTGTCTATATCACATAATAGGTCATTAATTCTTTAGGGTGAAAAGTGCACTAGTAACCTTAGGAACAATATTCGGTAATTAATTAAAATCAAGTGTGCTGCTAGACTCGTCGCGGAAAGGCTCGAGGATATTGGTAGGTCTAGGAGTAGTTAAAAGGAATTAACCACCCGTTGTCTACCAAGCCAAGATTAAACCCATAGTTGCTTTAGACGTTCGCGCGGCAAAGTAGAGCGTCTTACATAAGCACTTTCAAGAAACTAGAGGACGGACAAGAAATCTAGAAAACCGGTAATTTAACAACCTTTCGGGAATCTTAGTGTGCTCTTGAGAGGGATTAGGGGTCCTTAGATTTTCCCTAGAGGTGAGAATTTTAAGATCCCGGTTTCACACCACATCATTATCATTTATGAATCCATTCTGAGTTTAGCCTGCGTCTAGCCTAGGTAGTCTTCATTCTCACTGATCAGACCTTTTGCTTGTGTTCGTGTTTTGCTTGCTAGTATTATTTTATTATTTTATCTAGGATTTTTAGAAACCCCCCCCCCCCAAATTAATAAACAAATTAGTATGTCGTGTCAGTCCGAGTCTAGATAGAGTCGTAGCGTAGTCAGTAGAGTCTCGTGGGTTCGATACTCGGACTTACTTTAGCTTTACTACATTCGATCGGTTCACTTGCCGATTGTGTGTTTAGGGTTTAGGTCGAGTCTTAGTTTATAAATTTAAAGCTTAGAGAGTCTAGAATTAGGGTATTTTAGTTAGTTTTATTTGACCCATTTTCAGCACATCAAGTTTTTGGCGCCGTTGCCGGGGACTCTTGGCGATTGCGCTGATTACTTTGTTTGGACTTACTTGACATATTACGTGCTATTTTGTTTCTTTGTTTGAGTCGTAGGTGTCTAAGTATTTTAGTGTCTTTTTATAGTTAGTCGAGTCATTTAGTAGAGTCGTCTTACTTGGTTGTTTTCGGTTTTTGCAGTGGATGCCCCATACGCGCTCGCAGGGACCGCCGCCGTTGCCGCTTGCACTCAGGTCTTCCTTCTCGTCATCTACGTCTGAGGTACGTGCTTCTAGCTCTACTTCATTTTCTCAGTCCACCCCATTTTTCGATCTTACACCAAAATCTTCACCCCACAATTCCCCACCACCCACCCGCCCACCTAGTCCACCACCCGTAGCTCACATGGCCCGTAGGACAGTTTACGACCAGGCTACCACCGGCTTCGCCGGTGGTAATTCCCCCATCACCCTTCCTGAGATCCCGAACGATCGGTCTTGGCAGATACCATCCTACATTATGACCGCCATCACCAATTCCTGCCAGTTCCATGGTCGTGACGACGAGGATGCCCCCGCCCATATCAATCGCATCACTCGTCTCTGCAGCACCTTCTCCATTGAGGGTGTCAATCTTGATGCTAGGTATCTTCAGGTTTTTCCGTTCTCACTTGCTGGACGCGCAACCGTCTGGTTCGATTCCCAGCCTGCTGGCACTTTCCGTACTTGGGCAGGCCTTCGCGATGCATTCTTAGCCAAATATTTTCCGCCAGCCAAGGCATCTCGCCTTCGTGACCAGATTCACTCATTTCGTATGGAGCCAGATGAGCCGTATCATCTGGCTTGGGAGCGTTTTCAGACCCTGATCACTCGTTGTTCTCAGCATGGTCTATCTGATTGGGCGTTAGTGGAGAAGTTCTACAATGGACTTACTCCAGAGATTAGGGCTCGTTTCGACACCTCAGCAGGAGGTCAGCTTATGGGGAAGAAGACAGTTGCAGAGTGCAACGATTTGTTTGAGAGTTTCGCCCACTCCGATATGGACTACAGCACTACCAGCAGGACTTCCATTCCTGTGCGTACCACCTCGGCCGGTCGAGGGGTAAACCAAGTTAGCTTGGATTCATCGGTAGCTGCTGCAGTCGAGAGAGCGAATGAGGAGATTAGGCAGGAGATGAGGCAGGAGTTGAGTGAGATAAAGAAGAAAGTCGATAGGTGTGAAGTTTGTCGAGGAGGGCACGATACCATAGATTGCCCCACGCTCACTCTTGAGCAGGTAGAGTACTTAGCCAGTCAGTCTAGAGGTCCCACGAATCTGTTTAATAATTCGAATTCCAACTGGCGCGATAGTGGTAATTCGAGTGGTTATCGTTCGTCTGGAAATCCTCCTGGATTTCCATCTGGTCAGTATCAGAGTAGAGGGCCCGGTATTTACACGCAGTCTAGTTCAGGGCAGTTTAGTGGGTCAGGTTCTAGTGGTCAGTTTTCGAGTGGAGGACCGCCTCAGGAGAGTCATGGTGGTGGAAAAGCTCCTGAGGTTAGCACGAGTAGGTTAGAGGAGATGTTTGCTCAGATGATGACGCGGAGCGATGCATTCATGAAAAATCAGGAGCAAATTAACAAAAACAACAAGCTCCAGTTCAAGAATCAGCAGGCCGCCCTCCTCGATCTCCAGAGGACAGTAGGCGGGCTTGCTAAGCAGTTACAGGAACACCCACCGGGTCATTTTTCGGGAAACACTTTCCCAAATCCCGCGAATCATTCTGTTAAAGCAATTACGATCCGTAGTGGGAAGAGTTTGGGAGAGGTTGTGAGAGAGAGAGAGGGTGAAGAAGTAGAGGAGGAAGTCGATGAGGAGATCGAGATGGAAACTCCGGGTAAGGTGCAACATAGGCTAGACCCAGCAAGTACCGCACACGCCAAGGAGTCACCAGTAGAGAAGAAAGAGGAGAAGCAGCCGAAGAAGGTTCGACCGCCACCACCTGTGATTGATATTTCTCGTCTTCCGTTTCCCGCTCGTGCTAGGCAGCAGTTATTTTCTAGGGAGTATGAGAAATTTCTTGAGATGTTCACCCAGCTGAAGGTGAACCTTCCGTTCATAGAGGCTTTGAGATCCATGCCTAAGTACGCTAAGTTCCTTAAGGATTTTCTCAAGCGTAAGGATAAGGTAGGTGAGAGTTCTAGTAATCCGTTGAGTGGAGAGGTTTCTGCTGTGATCCTAAATAAACTCCCTGAGAAACTCACCGATCCTGGCATTTTCACGATTCCTTGTTTGTTCGGTGGTGATGTTAAAAACCACGCGTTGGCGGACCTTGGTGCTAGTATTAATTTGATGCCATATTCATTTTACGAAAAACTAGGCCTTGGTGATCTGAAGTCAACACGTATGACCCTCTCGTTAGCCGATAAGTCAGTGAAGTATCCTAGAGGGGTTGTAGAGAATTTGTTAGTAAAAGTGGATAAGTTTGTGTTTCCGGCTGATTTTGTAGTGCTAGATATGGAGGCCGATGATAGAGTTCCGTTGATTTTAGGGCGCCCATTCTTGAACACGGCTAAAGCATTGATAGATGTCTTCTTAGGCACAATTACACTTAGAGCGGGTGAGGAGTCGGTAGTCTTTGACGTGAATAATACGAGAGGGTCGAGTGAGAGAGTTGAGGCGATAGCATCGGTAGATGAGTGTGAGAAGAATGAGAGAGGTGAGAATAAGGTGGTAAGTGAGCCGAGCTTAGAAAAGGTGTTAAAACCTAAGTGTGGGGATCCACCTGATAGGAGAGTCGAAGAGTTGGAAGAGAGAGTGAGTACATTAGAATTCAAGATAGAGAAACTGAGCAAGGCTCAGTGTGGGGATAGGTATAGAGATGATATGTTTAGATTCACACCGTTTGATGACGAATTGAAGGAGGTTGAGAGATGTAGGAGAGATACGGGTGATACGAGAGATAGTAGTGCTAAGGCCCGTAAGAGTTGGTTTGGAGGTGAGCTCCGCCTATTTGATCCTCCGTAATTTTGTGAACAGATGTGATTATTTGTAGAGTTTGTATATTTGAGTCGTACTTTGTGTCGTGTCGTTATTTAGGTTGGTTTAGCGTCGTTTGCGTCTTTTTCGTGTTTTTGCGTCTTTTGTGTGTTTTGTCTAGTGTTTTGCAGGTTGCATCACCTTTACATGGGCGAGAATATCACGCGAGCAGCATCACAGGTTTGTTTGACGTTAAAAAACGACAAAAACCAAGTGCAGGGGCAATCTGGGAATATAAAAATTTGAATTCTGCATGTCTGCTGTTTGCTGCAAGTATTGTTGCTGTTGTCTGCTGTTCAGGCGGCCCGCCTACGATTCATACATATATGATGCGGACCGCGCGGGTTATAAAAAAGGTGCCTGGAGTTTAAGTTGAAGCGGCCCGCCTCCACTTGCATAGCACACCCATGCGGGCCGCGAGCCCACCAGAAAATGAAACGGGTTGTTTAGCCCAACATTAGTTCATCCATTTGTCCATTTTCCACATTCACCATCATCCATTTACTCACTTCGCCATCACCATTCGGTTCGGGTCGACGCTCAGGTATGTTTGCTTGCAATTTTTGTTGTTGTTGTATTCTGAGTCGCTGTTATTGGGTTTATTATCATCTTAAGTGTGGGGAAACGGGTTGCAAATCTTTACACGTAAAAATGTGATTTTCACAAAAATTTCGACCCGTTTTCCTTTGCATCCACACTTTGGTTAGGCTTGGCACTTAGTTTGTTCGAGGACGAGCAAAGTGCAGGGAGGAGGTAAGATGGTAATTCGGTGGTGTAATTTTGAGTCTTTTATTTTGTACCATGCGTCTAAGTTAGTAGTGTTGAGTCGTTTTGTGTTTCGAGTCGGTATTGCTTTGGTATTTTGCTTGTTTTTGTTGATGTAGGTTCGAATATGTACCACCCGTACTCAATCTCCATTCGGGTGATTTTGGAGCTGTTTATTCAAATTTCGGGCATTTATCAAGCATGTTAGTCAGAGTCAAAGCCGATCGCGAACGAAATGCTATACGATCGAGCTGGATTGGACGAGAGTTTTGGAGCTTAGGCGATAATTAACCAGCTAAGTCCTTTCCATTTGTACACTTGTATATTTATTTATTTATTTTTGTTTTTAGGTTTTAGGAGTCAGGTTTCCATCCTTGCATTAGGGACAATGCAACATTCAAGTGTGGGGATGGGAACTAGTAGTTAGTGTGTCTAGTAGTAGTGTCATGAAAAAACCGAAAAATAAAAAAAAAATTGAAAAAATAAGAAAATGTTCTTTGAAAATAAGAAGTTTGCAAATTAAAAACGGAAAATGATAGAAAAGTTGAGGTTTTTGTTCGGGTTCGAATAATAATAATATGAGATAAAAAAATCGTGCTTGTGTCTAGTTTGGGATGCGCGGGTAGGCTTGATTCGGTTTCGGGTTCCTTTGATATTAATTATACCTAAATGTCGGTCTACTAGTGGGTTCTCATCTAGGGAAAGTGGGGAAATTGAAACCGCCAATAATAGTATCAGGGATGCCGTTATAAGCTAAGATCGTTAGAGTTTTTGGTCATTATCTCGTTGAAAAAAATAATAAATAAATAAGCGAGCTAGAAACTAAATGAAAGTAGTCATTCTATGTAATCTGTGGTTGGGGATAGCGACTCTACAGCCGGAATACCGCTAGAATGTGTGAAATCGACCTTGCAAAATAAATAAAAAGTACCGAGGCCTATGTAATCTGTGGTTGGGGATAGCGACTCTACAGCCGGAATACCTCTAGGATTAGGGAAAGCAACGTCTACGCTCGTAAATGATAAAAAAAAAAAACGGAAAAATAGATTTGATTTTAAACTCTCTTGATCTTGGTATAAGGCGGTTAGGAAATAACCCAGTGGTAGTTCCTTTTGTCCTATAAGCTTGAGGGGGGAGTAGATGTACTTGCGATTTCTAGTGTGAGACCCTAGGTGGATTGACCCATATTTGAACCTAAATTGCATGATAAGGGATTGGAACCGAGTTGGGTTTAAGAGGATCAATATACTTGCAATCGCGGCTAACACGAGTTTCGGTTTTAATAAAGTAACTTAAGCTTTTGTCCCGAACGATTACCTCGACTATGATTCCGTTTGCATAATTCTTTTTCGGGGACGAAAAAAGGTTAAGTGTGGGGATATTTGATGTAGGGTAAAATATACATATTTGTCCCGTGTAGATTGTATAAATTTTGTATAAGTTTTATTTGTTTTGTTTAGTTTTTAGTGTTATATTATATTAGTTTGTGTTTTGGTAGGTCCTGGTGTAAATGGAGCGAAAACGAGTAATATGGAAATGACCAGCTAGTTGAGTAGAGTAGACCGTCGGAGACCGAAGTAAAGTGCAGCTATTTTCTGTGAGTTGCCCAAGGCCACTATCTCTATTGTTGGGTGGCTAAATTAAATAAAGATGAGGGTTGTTTAAAAATAGTCCATTAAAGTCGAGGGACTATTGTTGCCAAAGTGATGAAACTTAATTAATTCCATCAAGTCAATTTACACACACGACAAAAGTTGGGGGATATATTTAGGATTCTTTATTTTGGAGAGGTCAACGGCTGCACAACAACTTGAGAGGGGTGCACTTTAATTGGTTTTAGTGGGCGGCATCCTTGATTGGCTTAGAGGAGAGGCAGCCATAATTGGCTAAGGTGGGGCGGCAACATCAGAAACAATTGGCGGTTATCATGTGGGCGAAGCCCATTCTATTTGAGAAGGGGGACGAAATATATAGATGGGCTGAAATAATTAATTGGAGACATCGAACAGAAAGATAATTATTGTTTATGAGATTGGGCCGCATAGTGGAACAGAAGTTTGGAGGAATAAAGGGTTTTGAACAATTATAAAAACAGGAAGTCAGAGGGCAGAAGAGGCAACAACATTAGACGGCTTTGGACGATCATACACGAGCTTTAGACGAAAATTGGACATCTTGGAGGCTGTTTGAAGCTCTGGGATTGCTTGGAATCATCACGGAACGATCGGAAGCACTCGGGATCGGAGCATTCGGGTTTATTCTTCCCGTTATCTTCTTTATTCGTTTGTTTTCACTTGTTTTACGATGAATTCAGAATTTATATTGTTTGATACTATGTGTTTGATCATGATTCTTGGCTAAACTCATAAACTACCTAGGCGATGATTATGGCATAACAAAGATTGGATTTTTATATGATTATTGATGTGGTTGTGATTTTTCTTGCATTGTAAACACTATGTTAGTTTGTCTTGGTGCGTTTGTATGCTTGTGATTTCTTATTTATCGCTTATTTGTTCCATTCAATTCTTGGTGACGGTCTTTATCACATAATAGAGTTGAATTAGGGTTTTTGACTTAGGTGAGTGTCTATATCACATAATAGGTCATTAATTCTTTAGGGTGAAAAGTGCACTAGTAACCTTAGGAACAATATTCGGTAATTAATTAAAATCAAGTGTGCTGCTAGACTCGTCGCGGAAAGGCTCGAGGATATTGGTAGGTCTAGGAGTAGTTAAAAGGAATTAACCACCCGTTGTCTACCAAGCCAAGATTAAACCCATAGTTGCTTTAGACGTTCGCGCGGCAAAGTAGAGCGTCTTACATAAGCACTTTCAAGAAACTAGAGGACGGACAAGAAATCTAGAAAACCGGTAATTTAACAACCTTTCGGGAATCTTAGTGTGCTCTTGAGAGGGATTAGGGGTCCTTAGATTTTCCCTAGAGGTGAGAATTTTAAGATCCCGGTTTCACACCACATCATTATCATTTATGAATCCATTCTGAGTTTAGCCTGCGTCTAGCCTAGGTAGTCTTCATTCTCACTGATCAGACCTTTTGCTTGTGTTCGTGTTTTGCTTGCTAGTATTATTTTATTATTTTATCTAGGATTTTTAGAAACCCCCCCCCCCAAATTAATAAACAAATTAGTATGTCGTGTCAGTCCGAGTCTAGATAGAGTCGTAGCGTAGTCAGTAGAGTCTCGTGGGTTCGATACTCGGACTTACTTTAGCTTTACTACATTCGATCGGTTCACTTGCCGATTGTGTGTTTAGGGTTTAGGTCGAGTCTTAGTTTATAAATTTAAAGCTTAGAGAGTCTAGAATTAGGGTATTTTAGTTAGTTTTATTTGACCCATTTTCAGCACATCAATATTGTAGGATTTGTTTTGTGTAATTATTTGGGCCTGATCTATGTTGTGGTAGCTCGGATCATCGTTTAACCCGGATTGGTCATGATCATGGATCATGACATAGAGTTCGTTTAAATGTAACAAGGGTTAAGTGATGAAACTCTACCACACACGAATCATGAACTTGTGTAAAAACGATTTCTTATGAAATAGTGTTTAAAACTAGTAGATCTACGGATCTACAAACGGTATTTTCAAAGGACCAAGTGTCAAAGAAATCATATTTTCCGAAACCGGATCTTACACAAACAAGAATGATTTTTTTAAAACACACAAGTGTGTAAACACTTGTGTAACGCTAAGTTTCGACAAAGAACTAGTTTTGTAAAATTTTACAAGAAGTTGTAAAGATGGAATTTCTTTAAAAGCGAGGTATTTGCGAAACCAGATTGATTTATATAAAGATCCACTAAAAGTAATGGGATTTACTTCATAGTTTTGGAAAAACTACAAGTTCATGTGATTCTGGCGATTTACATATTTATTGACTAGTTCGATGCTTTGAACATTGTTTTGATTGAATGAGAAGATTGTTGGTTTGATTTATAAAAGAAAATGATACGCTTGGAAAGCGTGGCCACCTCCAGTTACAGGGGAGACTCTGGCGAAATTTTTCCAAAAACCTAACACTTAGAAATATTTCCACTATAAGTGTTAGAAATACATTTTGACTTGTTTTCAAATTATAGATTTCGCCACGACTTTATTTCCAAAATATCGGAGGTGGGATTTCACAAAATAAAACTTGATAAATATATATTTAGTATATGTATTTTTCATAACGTCACTTGTTATGTGTTTATGATTATTTTGTGAAATATACAAATATTATTTTTAGGGTAAAAATAATATTACCGTGTTAACGACTCCAGAATAATACGAACGCCTTCGCAATAATTACTTAAGTCACACAGGTAATTATTTTTACCACTCGATCTTTAAAACGTAACTTACGCATTTTAAGGAAATATTTATGAACGCGTATTTTTGTCAAGGTATTATTTTGGGAAAATCATATGTATTAAAATATAATATTTTTGGGAAGAATATTTATATTTTGGAATAAGAAGTAAAATATATATTAAGTGAAACTTAATAATATATTCCGAAGTTATACGAACGCACATGTATTAAATCCCCCATCCTTGGGAAGGAAAAGAATTACCAAGTATATACAGAATGTAAACACGAAATAGTTGTCTAACTATTTCCCAAAAGACTTAAACCATAAAGCTAAGGCACGACCGTCCGTCTAATAGAGTTAGTACGTGTAGGTCGTCGCACAGCTGCTTGATCAGGAGATATACTTGGTAGAGACGCACCACTGTGAGTTCATGTCCCCCTTTCTCTTAACTGTTTTCAGTTTTCTAAACTGCAGGGGTGAAATACCTGTTACTATATTTCTGAGTACTTTATACATGGTATGGTTAGCGTAAGGAGGTTTTACTACTTAGATCATGTGAGTGGGTAGGCGGAAACTTGAGGCCATTAATCCACAGGGTAGGACCGAGGGACAGGAGCGGTAGATCTATCTGGGTGTAGCGAGCCCAGCCCCAGGCCCAACAGTACGGACCTCGGGGTGACTTTGTGCCCAACGCATAAATCCGCTAGGTTTGAGTCTTCCTACTTGCACTTCACACATATCAATGGCCTTGCAAACCATTGGTGATCTCTTTTTCCTTATTTGCTACATACCAGGCTTTTTATACATACAAAGGTTTATTTACTCACTTACACATGAACTCGCTCAACATTATTGTTGATTTTCAACTTACATGTATTTCAGGGAATTAAAAGATCTGGCGCGGTATGTTATGTTTTCCCGCTGCAAGGTGTTACGAGGTCATCTGGGTTTAGGGGATGTGACTCTTTCCTGGACGAGTCACAGTCCTTAAACTGTGTTTATGTCATGTTGATGTTTGTGAACAATGTTTTATGTTATTAGATTTTAATTCACGTTGCATGTGTCAACGTCTTCAGACAATGTTGTTGTATTTGGTTTCTAAAACTTAATTTAATGGATGATCTTGCATGGTTTTTATTTCATATAGCTTGTTATGATTAAGCTATGGTATTAAGAAGTCACACAAAAAATTAACCACGCTTCCGCAAAGCCAGGGTATGACAGCTTGGTATCAGAGCTCTGATCATAGCGAACTAGGATTCCTTCTCGAGTCTAGACTATGATCACTAGGGCTCTCACGAAAACATTTTTACACTGCATACCACTTGAGTCCAGATCCAAAACGTTTTTACAAACAAATGTTGAGCACATTTTATTTATAAGTTATAGGCTCAGTCTGGGAAGCTGAGGCTCGGTCTGAGAGGCCGAGGCTCGGTCTAAGAGACCGACGTAGTTGTCTAGTGGGACTAGGGAGTCAGTCTGAGAGGCTGAGAGAATTTGGCTAGTGGGACTAGGAAGAGCAGTCTGAGAGGCTAGGAGGAATTTGGCTAGTGGGACTAGGAAGAGCAGTCTGAGAGGCTGGGAGAATTGGCTAGTGGGACTAGGAATATCAGTCTGGGAGGCTGGGAGGCTAGTGGGACTAGGAGAATTATTTGATTGCTTAATTGGTGACTAATGTGTTTACCTGATTGTATGACTGATTATTTGTGCATAGTTGTGTTTATGTTACAGACACATGGACTCGTCCGGCACTGGTGATTCAGACACCACGGGCCCTAGACCCATAGTATCAGACGACCTAGAGTCTTCAGAGCACGAGGTTCACACATCCGACGTTACTAGCACAGACGAGGATGACTTTCAGCCCTTTGCGTTACCTGATGGTGCTGATGAGCTCGCTAATGGCCCTTTGGCCGGGGACCTACCGCTCGTAGAGATCCCTGCTCCCATACCTTTGGTCGTTTATCCTGCTTACGATATGCTTTTCGACGCTGACGCTGATGGCAACGTCGATCTGTTTGATGATGAGCCCCTAGAGGACGATGTTCAGGGCGAGGCCCTTCTAGTTGCTGATGATCTTTTGTTACTCACAGATGCTCCAGCTGGGGAGTCACCTGCACACTCACCGGTCCCAGACTCCTTCGAGTCTGTGGCCTCCGCACCGTCACACACTCAGAGTGCGCAGCACTTCTCTCATGGTTTAGACCCTGATAGCGCATCCTCTGTTGCCCCTGCTCCGAGCTTTGCTTTCGATCACGATGTTGAGGAGGATTCCGATCCTGTCTTTCCCCTGGATTCGACCCAGACAAGGAGATAGAGTTCATCCACTTGGATCAACCCCTGGTTGACCCAGTAGACCCAGTTGACCCTGCATTCGCTGACGATGCAGATTTTGATATGGAGTTCGTTGACCCCGAGCCTGCCATGGCCCTTGAGCCAGTGGCCGCTCTAGACCCTGTGTTTGAGCATGACCCAGTTCATGCTGGCGCACCCGTTATTGATCCTGTGATTGCTGACCCACCCATTGATGATCACCCGGTTGATGCTCCACTTTTAGAGGGTGACCATGTGGTTGCTACTTACCCTGTCGATGCTCCGTTGTTGGAGGGCGATCATATTGTTGCTGCTGATCATGTCGATCCCCCACTTATCGCCGATATAATTGTTGACCCTCTTGTTGCACCCCATCTTGACCCCATGCCTGTGTAGTTTGATCGAGCACTTTTTGAGGCACAAATTGACCCACGAGATGAGCATGCTCAGCATGGGTGGATTCCTGCTGATGATGAGATTCCACCTGTTCCCCCTCATACCACCGATGTACGCCACATTGATACCTCTTTTTCGTTCCCTCAGTTTACACCTCCAGCTCGACCTGGAGAGGGTTCTTCGGCTCATCCTTTTGGACACGTACCGGTATCTATCCCAGTTATACCACGGTTTTCACCTACTATACCCCGTGTTCCAACATTCTCTGTGCCACCTTTCGATCCAGCCAGTGAGCCATTCCTTTGGTCGTCACCACCTGTTATGCCACCGACCGACCCCTACCATCCTTTCCATATGGGGTATTCCATTGAGGAAGTTTTGATGTCATTTGTTCTCCAGCACGAGGCACTCACACGGCGCATTCAGGACCTTGAGAGAGCTCAGCCACCGCCGTGCCAGTGTCAGGGTCAGACCCACCCTACTTCTTCGCAGCACACTCGACCTCTGTTACCTGACTATGCTGCACGTCTTTTGGCACTAGAGCAGCAGGTTGCTTCTTGGTTGCGTACCCAGAGAGCCATGGAGGAGGACTGGCTCCATTTGCGTCGCTTGTTCTACACCCACTTTCCCCCTCCTCCACCGCCATCAGTGTAGAGCTCTTCAGTACCGTATGGGTAGACGTTGGTGAGAAGACGGCGATTGCTTTGACTGCATAGCATTTTTGGAGACTACATTCTGATTCTGACTTTTGACATGTATATGGATGTATTGACACTGATTTGATATAGTTTTGGACTGGGGTGATGTAGCCCTTAGTCACTGATGATGTATGACACTATTATGTACCTGTACACATTACTATGTGGTCTCGATATATGGCAATCGCAGTATTCTCATCATATATGATGTTTGATTGATTATTTATGTTTTATGACATGGGATGTTGTGTGATTGATGTATTTGTAACATGGGATCTTATGTGATTGGTCTATTTGTAACATGAGATGTTATGTACTATTACTATCATTATATACGTACGCTTTATTATGGCCTGACCAACGTGAACACATCTTTTAGATGATGCCGAGACGTCAAACGTCGATGCCTACCAATGAGGCAGAACTCCAGCAAATCATCGCTGCTGCCATCGCGCAATACGCCGCCTCTTAAGGAGGGACTAGTGGAAGTAACTCTGGCAATACTGGCAACGACAATCCACCTCATGGTAATACTAAGTCATTAAGACATACCATGACCTAATTGAACATCCATAGCAAGATGCTAATGCCATTCATATGTTGTAACGTATGTGCAGGGTGCACCTACAAGCAGTTTCTAGACTGCAAGCCTGTCAACTTTGATGGCACTGGAGGTGCTGTCGCCTTTGTTCGTTGGGCTGAGAAAACTGAATCTGTTCTTCGCATGAGCAAATGCGCACCAGACCAGCAAGTCACCTACATTTCTGGGCTACTCTTGGATGGAGCCCTATCTTGGTGGAATTTGCAAGTGCAGACTCTTGGAGAAGCTGCTGCCTACGCACTAACCTGGACCGAACTGAAGGAACTTATGCGCAAAAAGTACTGCTCTCGCGCGGAAATCCAAAGATTGGAAACTGAGTTCTGGCATTTGAAAATGGAAGGTCCGAAGATCGCGGAATATGTCCAGAGGTTTCATGACTTATCGCACGTGGTACCTTATATGGTCACTCCAGAGTTCAAGCGAATTGAACGCTTCATTTGGGGTTTAGCTCCACAAATCATAAGCATGGTGACCTCCTCCAAGCCTGCAACAATTACTAAGGCAATTGATCTGAGCGTGGCTCTCACTGAGGAAGCTATCCGCCTGAACAAGTTCGATGAGATCAAGCCAAAGAAGAAAGAGACTCACGTCGAGTCATCCGGAGGTAACAAACGGAAGTTCTCGAACTTCAAGCAAGGCACCAGTGGTGTTGTTAAGAAAGGAGAGTCAAGCGCTCCAGCTCAGGTTACAGCTGGTAGTGGAAAGAAAGGAAAGGGATATATGGGCACCCAGCCCAAGTGTAACACCTGCCAGCGACACCATTCTGGCCGATGTGGTTTGAAAGTATGTGAAGTGTGTGGAAAACCTGGCCACTTGAAGGATTCTTGTTGGGCCACTGTTGGCCAGGGAGGCCAAGGAGGATTTGGAAATAGAAACAATAACCGGGGTGGAAATGGAAATCGCCCACAAGGAAACAATGGAGGTAATGGGAATCGAGGCAACAATGTGAATCAAGCTGGCGCTGTGAATCGTAACCAGAGGAATAATCAAGCTGGAAATGGTGGTGGAAACGGGCAAAGACCTGGATGCTTTAACTGTGGTGATGTTGGGCACTACAAGAGAAACTACCCAGAATTGAACCAAGCCCGGGGAAGAGTGTTCAATATTGAAGCAAGGGAAGCGCGCCAGGACCCCAATGTCGTTACTGGTACGTTCCATGTAAACCAATGCTATGCATCCGTTTTATTTGATACTGGTGCCGATTATAGCTTCGTATCGTTAGAGTTTAAGAATATGCTTGGTTTAGCCGCTAGTAAGTTAGATATTCCGTACTCAATGGAATTGGCTAATGGAAAGTTAGTAGAAGCCAATGAAGTTGTCAGAGGTTGTGTGATCGAATTGGGAGAGCGTGAGTTTGCTCTGGATCTACTACCAGTTCAGTTGGGAAGCTTCGACGTGGTAGTAGGAATGGATTGGTCATCAAGTAACAAGGCTGAGATCGTTTGTCACGAAAAGGTTATTCGCATCCCAACCGAAGATGGTGAAACAATTGTGGTTCACGGAGAGAAGCGTGATACGCCGTTAAGAATTATCAGCTGCCTCAAAGCGCGAAAGTGTTTGCAGAAGGGATGTGCTGCCTTCCTGGCACACATCGTGGGTAAGAAAGCTGTAGAACCAAAGATCGAAGACATCCCTGTCGTGAGGGAATATCCAGAAGTCTTCCCAGAGGACTTGCCTGGATTGCCGCCTCAGAGGCAACTAGAGTTTCACATCGATTTAGTCCCAGGCGCCGCGCCTGTGGCTAAGGCACCTTATAGACTTGCCCCGTCTGAGATGCAAGAACTGTCGACACAACTACAAGAGTTGTTAGACAAGGGATTTATCCGACCAAGCTTCTCGCCTTGGGGAGCTCCAGTTTTGTTTGTCAAGAAGAAGGACGGTAGTTTTCGAATGTGTATTGACTACCGGGAATTGAACAAGCTGACGATCAAGAATAGATACCCTCTGCCAAGGATCGATGATCTATTCGACCAACTGCAAGGTTCAAGCTTTTACTCTAAGATCGATTTACGATCAGGCTACCATCAGTTAAGGATACAAGAGGAGAGTATCCCGAAGACAGCCTTCAGAACTCGTTATGGACACTACGAGTTCCTAGTTATGCCGTTTGGGTTGACAAACGCACCTGCAGTGTTCATGGATTTGATGAATAGAGTTTGCAAGCCATATCTCGACAAGTTCGTGATTGTGTTTATCGACGATATCTTGATTTATTCAAGGACAAAGGCTGAGCACGAACATCATTTAAGAGCTATTCTGGAGCTGCTGAAGAAGGAACAGTTGTATGCCAAATTCTCTAAGTGCGAGTTTTGGCTATGTGAAGTCCAATTTCTCGGACACGTGGTGAATGGAGATGGAATCCATGTGGATCCAACCAAGATCGAAGCGATCAAGAATTGGGAAACGCCAAAGACGCCAACCGAGATTCGGCAATTCTTGGGTTTGGCCGGTTATTATCGAAGGTTCATTGAGGATTTTTCGAAGATCGCTCAACCATTGACGCTCCTCACGCAGAAAGATAAGAAGTTTGATTGGGGAATCAAACAGGAAGAAGCGTTCCAGATATTAAAAGATAAGCTCTGCAATGCGCCATTCTTAGCACTACCGGAAGGTACTGACGATTTTGTGGTATACTGCGACGCCTCGCGTTAAGGATTGGGTTGCGTGTTGATGCAACGCCAGAAGGTTATAGCTTACGCATCGCGTCAACTAAAGGTACATGAAAAGAACTATACCACACATGATTTGGAACTTGGCGCAGTGGTATTTGCTTTAAAGATCTGGAGACACTACCTATATGGTACAAAGTGTACAATCTTCACAGATCATAAGAGCCTAGAGCACATATTCAACCAGAAGGAGTTGAATATGAGGCAAAGACGATGGGTTGAGTTGTTGAATGATTACGACTGCGAGATAAAGTATCATCCAGGGAAGGCGAATGTGGTCGCCGACGCCCTAAGTCGAAAAGAAAGGATCAAGCCCATAAGGGTTAGAGCTTTGGAGATGATTATTCAAACCGATCTTTCCTTGCGCATTCGTGTCGCGCAGAAAGAAGCTCTCAAGGAAGGGAACCTTGAAGAAGAATATCTCCGTGGGATGGAGAAGCTATTGGTACCAAACAAGGAAGGAACGTTATGTTTTGAGAAAATGATTTGGGTTCCTCTGTTTGGTGGTTTAAGGAAGGTTATTTTCGATGAAGCTCACAAATCGTGGTACTCTATCCACCCAGGAGCGGATAAGATGTACCAAGATCTCAAGGATTACTATTGGTGGCCTAAGATGAAAGGCGATGTTGCTGTTTATGTGAGCAAGTGTTTAACGTGCGCTAAAGTGAAAGCAGAATACCAGAAGCCTTCAGGACTTCTGCAACAACCAGAAATTCCCAAGTGGAAATGGGAACATATCTCCATGGATTTTATTACCAAGTTGCCAAGAACGCCAAGAGGCCATGACACTATTTGGGTACTAGTGGACCGATTAACGAAGTCAGCGCACTTCTTACCTATCAGAGAGAAGGATAATACGAGCAAGTTGGCTGAAATTTACATGAGAGAAATCGTTACGCGCCATGGAGTACCTCTCTCAATCATCTCTGATAGAGACGGAAGGTTCGTGTCAAGGATTTGGCAATCCTTCCAAGAAGCTTTTGGCTCGCAATTGAATCTGAGCACCGCATTTCACCCACAAACCGACGGACAAAGCGAGCGGACGATACAGACTTTGGAAGACATGCTGAGAGCATGTGTTATGGATTTGGGCGGTAACTGGGATAAGCATTTGCCACTGGTCGAATTTTCATACAACAACAGCTACCACACCAGTATTGGTGCCGCGCCATTTGAAGCTCTTTATGGCCGCAAGTGCAGATCACCGCTTTGTTGGTCTGACGCAGGTGATAGACAATTGGTTGGTCCTGATATGGTCCAGGAAACCACGGATAAGATCGCACAGATCCGAGATCGCATCAAGGCGGCTCGTGATCGTCAAAAGTGTTATGCGGATCGAAGAAGAAAACCTCTAGTGTTTGAGGTAGGTGATATGGTTTTGTTGAAGGTATCACCCTAGAAGGGTGTGGCACGCTTCGGGAAGCGTGGAAAGTTGAATCCGCGGTATATTGATCCGTTCAGAATTTTGGAAAGAATTGGGCTAGTAGCATACAAGTTGGATTTACCTGCTGAACTAAATGGCATTCACAATACATTTCATGTATCAAATCTGAAGAAAAGTCCAACGCAAGATACCGTTGTCATTCCCACCGACGAGATTCATGTTGACGACACGCTCCATTTCGTTGAAGAACCTGTTGAGGTTACGGATTGGAAAGTGAACAAGACCCGCCGGAGCAGTGTCAAGCTCGTCAAAGTTCGTTGGAATGCCAGGCATGGTCCTGAATACACCTGGGAGCGTGAGGACCGGATGAAAGAGAAATACCCCCACTTATTTCCCAAGAACCCTGCAACTAGAAGCAGAACATAAAATTTCGGGACGAAATTTTTCTAACGGGGAGAGAATGTGACAACCCTCACTTAACCAGGTATCCGTACGACTTAATTAACAAATTAATTACTTCTTAATTACTGTGCTTACCTGAAATTGTGGATAAACTGCTACTAAAATTACTGATACATGCACATACCTGCATCATACTTTATTTACTGTCACTACATTATTTACATGCTGAACTCTAGTGACAATCTTGATGCACAAAAGCACAGTAGCACTATGAACGGATAACCTATTAAACATGCTGATATAGCCGGCATCAGGCAGTCACTGCCTCTAAGGCCTGTATGAGCCCGAGATAGTTTACTACACTAATAGTGAGTGTAGAGATACAAGGGTTATAGAACTGCGTCTCTAGGAATAAGTTACAGTGACAGGATGTGCCTAAAACGTACTCTAAGTACAAAAATCAGCACTTTAACTAAACATTCAGCACTTGGTTAACATGAAAATATTGCCATATACATTGTTTATCTTTTTCTAAGCCAGTTAGGGTCCCTGAATACCTTAACACCCGCTATAATGCATAACACGTTAGTAACCGGGTTAATCCCTAAACTAACTTAACTTAACTTAACTTAACTAATACCTAATGTTTAGTTGGAAACCAACCAGATTACCCCCCCCCCTAACCAAACCGTCCCCAAGAGGGACACCTCATGTCCTCCACATGATTATTTTATTTATACTTGTCCCATATCAAGAAAGCATGAAATCCATTGGACCATAATCCTATCATTTGCCTATAAGTTCAAGTCTTGGCACTCTAATCACTTCACTCATCACAACTCACAATAAAACTCTCTCTCTCTCTCTCTCAAAGAGCTCTCGGCCGAACATCCCCTATATCATCCATCCATTTTTCGATCTTGATCATCCAATTCCAAGAGCATACAAGTGCTAAGGATCACATACGAGGAGGCTTGGTGCATTCGAACTCGAAGGACCTCATCTCATTTGTTTTATCCACTCATTCTTCGACTAGAATCTTCCCTAGCCTCGAGCTAGTAGTAAGTTGCTTGAAACACACTCTCGATCTATTTTAAAGTGGTTAAAACGATATATGACGGTTAAAACTCGTAAACATACAAAATGATATGAAAAAGTCTACTAAAAATGCTAAAGATGATGGTTAAAAGCTAGATTGTTGTGTAAATATTGTAGGATTTGTTTTGTGTAATTATTTGGGCCCGATCTATGTTGTGGTAGCTCGGATCATCGTTTAACCCGGATTGGTCATGATCATGGATCATGACATAGAGTTCGTTTAAATGTAACAAGGGTTAAGTGATGAAACTCTACCACACACGAGTCATGAACTTGTGTAAAAACGATTTTTCTTATGAAATAGTGTTTAAAACTAGTAGATCTACGGATCTACAAGCGGTATTTTCAAAGGACCAAGTGTCAAAGAAATCATATTTTCTGAAACCGGATCTTACACAAACAAGAATGATTTCTAAAACACACAAGTTTGTAAACACTTGTGTAACGCTAAGTTTCGACAAAGAACTAGTTTTGTAAAATTTTACAAGAAGTTGTAAAGATGGAATTTCTTTATAAGCGAGGTATTTGCGAAACCGGGTTGATTTATATAAAATCCACTAAAAGTAATGGGATTTACTTTATAGTTTTGGAAAAACTACAAGTTCATGTGATTCTGGCGATTTACATATTTATTGACTAGTTCGATGCTTTGAACATTGTTTTGATTGAATGAGAAGATTGTTGGTTTGATTTATAAAAGAAAATGATACGCTTGGAAAGCGTGGCCACCTCCAGTTACAGGGGAGACTCTGGCGAAATTTTTCCAAAAACCTAACACTTAGAAATATTTCCACTATAAGTGTTAGAAATACATCTTGACTTGTTTTCAAATTATAGATTTCGCCACGACTTTATTTAGAAAATATCGGAGGTGGGATTTCACAAAATAAAACTTGATAAATATATATTTAGTATATGTATTTTTCATAACGTCACTTGTTATGTGTTTATGATTATTTTGTGAAATATACAAATATTATTTTTAGGGTAAAAATAATATTACCGTGTTAACGACTCCAAAATAATACGAACGCCTTCGCAATAATTACTTAAGTTACACCGGTAATTATTATTACCACTCGATCTTTAAAATGTAACTTACGCATTTTAAGGAAATATTTATGAACGCGTATTTTTGTCAAGGTATTATTTTGGGAAAATCATATGTATTAAAATATAATATTTTTGGGAAGAATATTTATATTTTGGAATAAGAAGTAAAATATATATTAAGTGAGACTTAATAATATATTCCGAAGTTATACGAGCGCACATGTATTAAATCCCCCATCCTTGGGAAGGGAAAGAATTACCAAGTATATACAGAATGTAAACACGAAATAGTTGTCTAACTATTTCCCAAAAGACTTAAACCATAAAGCTAAGGCACGGCCGTCCGTCTAATAGAGTTAGTACGTGTAGGTCGTCGCACAGCTGCTTGATCAGGAGATATACTTGGTAGAGACGCACCATTGTGAGTTCATGTCCCCCTTTTCTCTTAACTGTTTTCAGTTTTCTAAACTGCGGGGGTGAAATACATGTTACTATATTTCTGAGTACTTTATACATGGTATGGTTAGCGTAAGGAGGTTTTACTACTTAGATCATGTGAGTGGGTAGGCGGAAACTTGAGGCCATTAATCCTCTGGGTAGGACCGAGGGACAGGAGCGGTAGATCTATCTAGGTGTAGCGAGCCCAGCCCCAGGCCCAACAGTACGGACCTTGGGGTGACTTTGTGCCCAACGCATAAATCCGCTAGGTTTGAGTCTTCCTACTTGCACTTCACACATATCAATGGCCTTGCAAACCATTGGTGATCTCTTTTTCCTTATTTGCTACATACCAGGGTTTTTATACATACAAAGGTTTATTTACTCACTTACACATGAACTCGCTCAACATTATTGTTGATTTTTCAACTTACATGTATTTCAGGGAATTAAAAGATCTGGCGCGGTATGTTATGTTTTCCCGCTGCAAGGTGTTACGAGGTCATCCGGGTTTAGGGGATGTGACTCTTTCCTGGACGAGTCACAGTCCTTAAAATGTGTTTATGTCATGTTGATGTTTGTGAACAATGTTTTATGTTATTAGATTTTAATTCACGTTGCATGTGTCAACGTCTTCAGACAATGTTGTTGTATTTGGTTTCTAAAACTTAATTTAATGAATGATCTTGCATGGTTTTTATTTCATATAGCTTGTTATGATTAAGCTATGGTATTAAGAAGTCACACCAAAATTAACCACGCTTCTGCAAAGCCAGGGTGTGACAAAAAGGAGGAGGATTGATTGCTTGGCAAGCATATGGTAGAAGTAAGTTACATGCTGGTCTCGAGTGTTTCACAAAAATACATCTTCGACCGAGTGTTGAGTGATCTCCTGTGAAGTATGTGAACTTGTATATAAATGAAATTTTAAAAAAGGCATGTTATGCCCAAATAAGTAATTTCTCTTATGAAACGTTCTAAATAAATTATAACGAATAGGATTGTAAATAAAATAAAAATAAAGCTAATAACAATCTTGAATTCCCGACACTCAAGACAAGCCCAAAACTTCTCTTCTACCCATTCCATTTGGGCGTGTAAGCCACATTATAAAGAGTTTTGCTTGAGGACAAGCAAAGATTCAAGTGTGGGGGTATTTGATGTGTGTAAAATGCAACATATAAATTACATCAAATGAGGCATAAAACTAACCTTTTTTTAGTACTAATGTTGGAAAAAGTGTGCTTTTGTCTTCCTTTTGTATTTTCAGGAATAAATGAGCGTAAATGAACAAAAGGAACAAATATACAACAAAATCTAACATAAATACAAGAAAAGGAACAAACGTGGCATGCCCGATCCCTCGACAGCATCTTCCCAAGCAAAAACAAGAGAACAAAAGGCTGACCACGGCCCCGTGCCCAGCGGACACGGGGGCGTGGCCAGTTGTCTGCAGAAAGGACAAAGCTATATAAGCTTCTATCCCCAGCACGGGGGCGTGCCCAGCTCGACACGGCCTGTGGTCAACACTAAGATTCGCAGAATCCAAGCAAATCTTGATAGTACAGATACGCTTCTGCACACGGGGTCGTGCCCAGCGGACATGGGGGCGTGTGGAGCTAATGCAGACAAATTGCAATTAATGAAAAAAGAGAATAAGGATGGACACGGGGCTGTGTCCAGGCTTCTGTGCAGGCTATAAATAGAGGTGCTTGGTTCACTTCAAAGGCATCCCTTGTCAAACCACCTCTCTCCCACTTCACCCACACTGCACCACCACTACAAACCACATCCACCACCATCATCCATCATCCATCATAGAGTGTGTGTAGTAGTCTCGGGATCCAAGATTGATAGTAATAGTTCTTGGCAATCAAAGGCCATGTCTGCCTAAGTCTCTTACATCACTTGGTGAAGACAAGCATTTAGTGTAATAGTTTTGATTTTTAATTTTTTCACACTTTTTATTTGGTTTTGTATTAATGACTTTAATAACTAGTTTCTTATGGTGAAGGTGAAACATCCTTATCATTTGTCCGTGGTGTCTTGGCGTTATTTTACTATCTATATAAAATAAAATATTTACACCATTCATATCTCTACGGTCTATATAGAGATATGTTGGCTACCTGGTCGGAGGTTAAGGGAATGGTTTGGTAATGTTCTTGCCTTGTTCAGTGTGTAGATCCTGCAAGTACCTGGGTCAAGCTTACTAGGACCTCCTTCAATACCCACTGGTATTGGATGGCGAGGGTGCGAATGGCTTGGTCCCCTCATATGTAAACTACTATTAATACATTAACCCGGCTACTTGGGATTGTATCCCTGCTGACTCAAACCACTTAGCCGAGGGTAACGTGACCTTCAAAATAGGGGCCTACCATATTACGCATTAATAACTTAATTAATTATCTTTCAATATTCCGACCCTTTAGGATTGTATCCTTGCTGACTCAAACTACTGGGTTGAGGGTAACGTCACCTTCAAAAGAGGGGACTACTACTATAACTAAGATAATCTCTTAAAAAGTGCAAAAGTGCAGAAATCATCAAAGGTTACCCTAAAGGCGAGTCGGATCCAAGTGATTCATCTTGTCTATCTGTCTTTAATTTTATTTTATTTTCAGCATTTTTAGTTTTTAATTTTCACGCTTAAAACTTCTTCTAAACTTTTTGATTTGATTAGACGTTGAGGATAAATGGTATTAAAAGCTCTTGTGTCCTTGGACGACCTCGGTATCTTACCAACGCTATACTACGTTCACGATGGGTGCACTTGCCCATATGTGTGTTTAGTGTTAGTAAAATATCGTGTTTTATAAATTTAAAACTTGACTAAAGTGTTAAAAAGAGCCTAAAATATAACTAAAAATATATCACGCTACACACGCATCACCATCGTGATCGGGAGAAAGGCCACGAAACCCTTATGGTAGATTATTTTGTCGAAGAGCCGAAATACAATGATGATTTTTTTCGTCATAGGTTTCGTATGTCAAAAAAGTTGTGTTTAAAAATTGTGAGCGGCGTGGAAGCGAATAATCCTGTCGTTTCATGAGGGCTTGGATGGGAGAATGAAGAAGTGTTTTACACCATTGCAAAAAGTTATATCGGCGATTAAACAACTTATAATCGGTAACCCTCCAAACGAGAACAACGAGTCTTTAAACATGGCCGAAAGGACTTCCCGTTAATGTCTAGAATATTTCTATAAAACAGTATGTAGTGTATATGCACCTGAGCTCTTACGTAGACCAACAAGACACGACGTTGTGCTTTTGTGCCAAGCTCATGAGGAGAAACATCACCTACCTGGGATGTTGGGTAGCATTGATTGTATGCTATTCGTTTAGAGATTGTGTCCCACAGAGTTGCGTGGCCAATATATGAGAGGCGATCACCAATACCCGACAGTTATGCTCGAAGCGGTGACCTCTCAAGATTTGTGGATTTGGCATGCTTTTGTGGTCCACCAGGTTCACAAAACGACATCAATGTGCTCCAACAATCTCCATCATTTCTTACTCAATGAAATGGAACCGCGCCAAAATGTCCATTATACGTGAATGACCATTTATACAAACATGGATATTATCTTACCGATGGAATCTACCCTACATGGTCCGTGTTTGTGAAAACATTTGCCTGTCCTCACATTCCGAATAAAAAGAAGTTCAAGAGGCAACACAAGGTGACAAGAAAAGACGCGAAACGTGTTTTTGGTGTTTTAAAGTCAAAAGGGGGTATACTTAATCAACCATTGCGTGCTAAGATTGTGAAAAAGATTAGGTCTGTCGTATATACATGAATTATTTTACATAACATGATTTTAAAAAAACGACGGATACACGATAGCACTGTTACATTCGAGATCCTTCAGTCAAACTTGTTTTCAATGATACTGCTTTTAACGAGCTCATTGATGAAGATACACATTGTAGACTAAAACATGATCTCCTGGAACATCTTCGAGAACTAGATTTACCTCACCTTAAAGTGGATTCCGACACGATTAATAAAATTAGTTTTAGTTTTATGGTTTATAATTTCATTTTCCTCGTTTTAAATTAATGTAATGTCCTTTTCTATTTTAATGTAATTTTATTTCGTTTAATTTAATGTCATGTCTTTTTTAATTTAATGTAATGTAATTTGATTTTGTTTAAAATATGTTTTAATTATAAATGGATAATTTTTTTTAAATAACAAGATGAAAAAAAGAAATGGATTACTCCCCAGTCCCCACGAGGGTTGCACCCTTACGTATAAGACAAAATGGAGAGTTAAGAGGGGAGTTAATATGACATAGTATGTCTGGCTGGAGTGGAGATGTGACTACTCACTAAGAGGGGAGCACCCCTTACACCCTTATATAATATAACCAGGCTATTAAAAAAGAAACAAACATTATTACTTTTAAATATAACTTGGTTTATAAAAAGAAAGTTTTATTTGACTTTTTGACTTATTTAAAAAAAAAAAGTATTTTCTCAATATAAAGTTTTTTTTAAGACAAACTTGTATCACTAACGGATCACTAGATTATCATCGTGCCAACAGCGAAATCATTTGTAACACCCCAAAATTTATTTTAATATGAGAATAGGTAAAATCATGAAAATGCTTGAATTAAACATTAAACAAGATTAAAGGGGGGTAATATGAAAATTTATCACTTAATAGGGATCAATTATGTTTTAACTAAAGTTAAAACATTCTGTACGTGGGGGGATCGATCAAGGGCAGGGGAGAAACAAGGGTTACCTTGTTCTTGCAAGAATTCACCAATTGACAAGGAGAAATCAAGGTTTAATTGCTGCATGTGCTGAAACTTCAAACATCTAAGTATATCTAGTAAAGTGGTAAGCTGAATTTTTGATTTTGATGATGTTTACAATTAGGGTTTCGACCCAATCATGGAATTGTGATATGATTTGTGTTGTTTAGATGTTAAGGATGCTCCTTAGAGTAGAAATCATGCTTGATTTTGGTTAATTGAAAGAAAGCCTCTAAAAACCCACTTTGTGAAATTATGATTATGAATATGGGGATTATAGGAATGATGAACAAATGTAATTTCACATGTAAATCAGCTTGTAGTACCCAAAAGCTAGTTAAATTGATGTAGATAAAAGAGATTGTAAGAAATAGATTGAGTAATGATGATGTATAGGATGGATTAGCAAGTTATGCTTTAGATGTTGTACACTATGCTTTATTAAGGTAATGCCTACTAGGTGCTCGATGAAATGCTTGAATGAGTAGTTATGTGTAAATTGGAAAAATGATGGAATGAAGTTTGGGTACTAAATGAATGATTGATCATGTTGATTTAGGTGTAAAGGAAGAAGGCTCGAATTCTAAGAAGCCGGAAGGTTCACAAGACCGAGGTATGATCCGTTACATACGAAAGTTTACTTCTTTTTATTGATCGTTTGCAATTATAATGAATAACCCTTGTTATAAGAATCATTCCATGTTTAATTATTGAAGTGTTAATAATGAATGGTAATCCCTTGTGGATTCGTTTAAGCTAAAAACGGACTATGCTAAGTTATGCAAAACGACCGGTTCTTGCAACTAGGTCAATTAAGGATATGAAACCATCCGACTAGAATGGGTGGTCACGCAAGCAAATAACCGTATGCATAAGGTTCAATCCATTGAATGGATAGAACGAAGGATTCTTAAGCTAAAAGTAATTAACCCGATGTTATCGGGTCGAATGCGGAATGCTTAAATCTCATTATGATATTGTATGCCATACTCACTAGATGGGTAATCGAATGTGTATAAGAAATGGACGTATATAGATGATTGTAATTACCATGTTGGTATTGTGGACTAATTAAGCGCCTATACTAACTTTTTAATGTTTGGTGTTTAATGTAGGTAAATCCTCGACTTAGGCGATTGGACGACTTGGAACGTGCACGCATGGTTTACGCCCGCTTCTCGCTTCCGTTGTTAAGCCCTTTTTGAATGGTCTAAGTCTTGGTCTTATGTAATCAAGTCTAGTTAGTATGTTATCATCTTTGTCGTAGGGTAAAATTTGGTAGATGGAAATCATGTCGTGACCAATGTGGACTTGTTTGTTCGTTTTGGGTTTTTGTCAAAGATGTTTAATGTTTTAAGTTTGGTTTGTAAAACAGGTGGTTTATGATGTTAAACGAATAGGTCATGTCGAAATTTTTAAAAATATTTTCCTACTTATTTGTACGTAATTAATAGTAGGATTGGGGCGTAACAAGTTGGTATCAGAGCCTAGGTTTGAGGGATTCGAGCTGGAGTAATAGCGCTTGAACTCAAACCAATGGCTCTCGCGAAGGTGTGCTCGTTCCAAGATCGCCAACGAGGTAATAATTTAATTTTCCGATGAATACTAGTATATGTAATGAGTTTGAAATATAAAAATTGAGTTAAGAATGTGAGATAAGTAGTATGGGTAGCAAAACAATGAATTCCAGGTACTATATGACTGAAAAACGAACTCGAGAAAGAATTAAAGCGTTAAAAACGAAGCTGCAGCGATTGAGCAAACGGCGGGCCGTCGCCGACGGCCAGACACCCGTCGCCGACGGGGTACCCCCATCCGACGCCCTAACACCCTGCCGACGGGTGAATCTGTCCGACGCTCGTTTTAAGAGCCCGTCGCCGACGGGCATGTTAGCCGTCGCCGACGGCTTACGCAATGCCGACTTGCTGAATTTTTTTTGTTCCACACGTTATGTGTTACTGGGCTATCCAAAGACCCCTTTTATGACAAAACCGAATTCATATAAGGCTCAACAGGAGTATGTAATCACAAATGGTGATTTCAATAAGAACGATTTCGTAAGAATGTAAAGTGATAAACCGGATTGTATGAGATGAGCTAAGTAAATGCTGATTAATGAACAATGATATATACTGAAAGTTTGTGATTTGTATTAAACGGAAATATGCTATTGTATAGATGGCTGATGCAAGCAACGTTAATGATAATGACGATGTGGCTAGACAAGAAGCGTTCGAGAACAAAGTTACGGAAGTAGCGGAAGGGGTTATGCAAGCCAATCTTCCACGGTTGGCTCAAGAGGTAGAAAGCCGAGTTCTGGGGGTTGTGGATGCTATGATGACCAGTAAGATCGAGGAATTGAAAGAACTAATTGAGGGGTCTAGAAGTAAAGGTAAGGAACGACGATGCACGTATAAAGACCTTATGGCGTGCAATCCGGCAACGTATGATGGTAAAATTGATCCGATCGCATGCCAAAGATGGATTTCAAATATAGAAGCAGTGTTCATTCGAAGTCGTTGTGATAACGAAGATAAGGTGATGTTCGCCACCGGTCAACTCACTTTTCAGGCAAAAGATTGGTGGGATGCACACAGTAAAGAGATAGGTGAAGAAAGGCTCCAAACAATGACTTGGCAAGAGTTTAAGGATCCTTTCATGAAATATCACTGCCCTCAGTCCGCCGTTGATAAGATTCAAGAGGATTTCTTACGCCTCCGACAGAAGAACGAGACGATAAATGAGATATCAAACACCTTCTTGGA
The DNA here is from genome assembly GCF_002127325.2 of Helianthus annuus. Classification (NCBI taxonomy): domain Eukaryota; kingdom Viridiplantae; phylum Streptophyta; class Magnoliopsida; order Asterales; family Asteraceae; genus Helianthus; species Helianthus annuus. Next base: position 141,661,352 of record NC_035440.2, read on the forward strand.
TAAGATGAAGTTTTGTGGAGAGTTTGTGCAAACTGAAAGGATGAAGATTAACCGCTTTTATGGCGTATTAAAGGCGGAATTTAGGGAGTTCATCACTCCTTCGAAGTGCGAGACTCTTGATGAGCTCATCAATCTAGCACGGGATAGAGAAATCGAGATCAAGAGGCAAGAAGAGCGGGGAGAAAAGAGACCCAATGAAAAAGGTGGGAATTTGACCCCGACCAAAAAGGGGAAGTATCAAGAGCAAGGAAGAAAGGATAAGTCGAAGAGTGGTATCACGCCGTGCAAGACTTGTGGAAAACTTCATACGGGGGAATGTTTGTTAGGCAAGAAAGGGTGTTACAAATGCGGTAAGGAGGGACACTCATCTTATCAATGTCCGAATAGCCCAAAAATTTGCTTCAACTGTTTCGAAAAAGGGCACATCAAATCTGAGTGCCCGAAACTCCAGCAAGAGTCGAAGAAGGAAGATAAGAAACAAGAAGGTTCTAGGGCCAAGGGTAGAATGTTCCAAATTACATCCGAAGAAGCCAAGTCTCACCCGAATGTGATTTCAGGTATCTTTTTACTAAACTCCATACCGGTTTATGTGCTATTCGATACTGGAGCTACTATGTCATTTATTTCGAATGAAATTATACAACATCCGTCCTTTAAGATCGAACGAATGCCAATGCCTTTAGAAGTAGAAATAGCCGATAGCAAGATGTATATGTTACATGAGGTTTGTAGAAATTGTAAATTCACTATAGAAGATGAAGAATTTGACATCGACCTGATACCCATGGTTTTGGGGGAATTCAAAATGATCGTGGGGATGGATTGGTTGGCGCAACACCATGTGGAGATTAACTGTGAAACCAAGGTGATGGTTATTCAAGCTCCAAGTGGAAAGCAATTAAGTATCCAAGGAGAGAGAAACGTGGAAACCAAGTTGTGTACCTTGGTCCAAGCTTATAAGTACGTACTTAACGGGAGTAGAGCATACTTAGCTTATGTAGGAGATGCCCAACAAACTCTCCCGAAGCTTGAAGACGTTGAGGTCGTGAACGAATTTCTGGATGTATTCCCGGAAGAATTGCCGGGACTTCCTCCCGAAAGGGAGATAGAGTTTCGCATCGAATTAAACCCGGACGCGAAGCCAGTTGCAAAAGCTCCCTATAGGCTTGCTCCCACCGAGATGCGAGAACTGATGACACAGTTGCAAGATCTTTTAGATAAGGGTTTCATACGCCCGAGTGTGTCGCCTTGGGGAGCACCCGTCCTTTTTGTTAAAAAGAAAGACGGGTCGATGCGCATGTGCATCGACTATAGAGAATTAAACAAACTGACCATAAAGAACCGCTACCCTTTACCTAGAATTGACGACCTTTTTGATCAATTACAAGGGGCGAGCTGGTTCTCCAAGATAGACCTGCGTTCGGGATACCATCAAGTTAGAGTACGGGAAGAGGATATTCCAAAGACTGCATTTAGAACCCGTTATGGGCACTATGAATTTCTAGTCATGTCGTTTGGATTGACGAACGCGCCGGCTGCATTTATGGATCTCATGAACCGGGTGTGCCGACCCATGTTAGACAAATCAGTAATAGTATTCATAGATGATATCTTAGTTTATTCGCGAAGCAAAGCTGCGCACGCAAGGCATTTGCGAGAAGTACTCGAAACTCTCCGCAAGGAGAAACTTTACGCAAAATTTTCAAAATGCGCCTTCTGGCTCAGGGAGGTGCAGTTTCTAGGCCACGTGATCAATGCGGAAGGTGTTTTAGTGGACCCATCAAAGATTGATGCTGTAATGAAATGGGTTTCCCCGAAAAGTCCGACTGAGATAAGGAGTTTCCTAGGCCGCGCGGGATACTATAGGCGGTTCATACCGTATTTCTCGAAGATAGCTCTACCCCTAACCAGAATGACGAGAAAGAAAGAAAAATTTGTGTGGGGTAAGGAACAGGAGAAGGCTTTTCGTATACTGAAGGAGAAATTGTCGAGTCCTCCGGTCCTGACGTTGCCAGATGGAACTGAAGATTTGGTTGTTTATTCAGATGCTTCCCATCAGGGGTTAGGTTGTGTTTTAATGCAAAGGGGAAAGGTTATTGCTTATGCGTCGCGGCAACTAAAGCCTCACGAGGTGAACTACCCAACACACGATCTGGAATTGGCAGCAGTAGTGTTCGCCTTAAAGATTTGGAGACACTACCTATACGGTGCGAGATGTACAATTTACTCGGATCATAAGAGCCTCAAGTATTTCTTTGAACAGAAAGATTTGAATATGAGGCAACGAAGATGGCTAGAACTTATCAAGGATTATGATTGTGACATCCTCTATCACCCGGGGAAAGCAAATGTGGTAGCCGATGCGTTAAGCCGAAAAGAGTATCCGTCTCCTCTCCGTGTAAAGTCCATGAAGATGGTAGTTACGCCACGACTACTTGAAACGATACGGGAATCTCAAAGAAAGTCTCTTGGAGCAGAAGACTTAAGGAAAGAAAGATTAAAAGGCGTTATTGATAAATTAGAAGAAAATTCGACCGGACTCAAGACGCGATTCGGCCGAATTTGGATACCCCGATTTTGTGAAGTCAAAGCCGCACTACTTGATGAAGCACATAAGTCACGATATTCGGTCCACCCTGGGGCTACAAACATGTATCGAGACTTAAAAACCAACTATTGGTGGCCGGGCATGAAACGCGATATCGTCAAGTACGTCGCAAAATGCTTAACGTGTTCTCAAGTGAAGGCAGAACACCAAAAGCCTTACGGAGAATCACAACCATTGGGGATACCGTTGTGGAAATGGGAAGAACTAACGATGGATTTAGTAACCAAGCTTCCAAGAACGAAAAAGGGGTATGATACAATATGGGTAATCGTAGATCGACTTACGAAAAGCGCCCACTTTCTACCCATTAAAGAAGCTTATTCTTCCGAGAAAATGGCGGAAATCTACATGAACGAGGTCGTGTCTCGACATGGGGTGCCTGTGTCAATCATCTCGGATCGTGATACTAGATTTACCTCTCGCTACTGGCAAAGATTTCACGAAAGCGTGGGAACGAGATTGCACATAAGTACCGCCTACCACCCTCAAACTGACGGCCAGTCAGAAAGAACCATTCAAACACTTATTGATATGTTGAGGGCGTGTGCCTTAGATTTTGGGGGAAATTGGGATGACCATTTACCACTAGTGGAATTTTCTTATAATAATAGTTACCACAGTGGCATTCAAATGGCACCGTACGAATTACTATATGGGAGAAAGTGTAGAACTCCCGTGTGTTGGGGTGAAGTGGGGCAAAGGGAGCTCGCGCCAATTGATTTAATAGCAATGACAAATGAAAAGATTGAATTAATTAGGGCTCGTTTGAAAGCTGCCCAGGATCGACAAAAAGCTTATGGAGACAAGAGAAAACGTCCTATTGAATTTCAAGTTGGAGATTTCGTTCTGTTGAAGGTGTCGCCATGGAAAGGCATAATCCGTTTTCGAAAACGGGGTAAATTAGGTCCTCGGTATATTGGGCCGTTTAAAATCTTGGCTCGTGTTGGAAGGGTTGCTTATCGATTAGAATTACCGCCTACCCTAGACGGAATTCACAATACCTTCCACGTGTCGCAACTGAGAAAATGTCTTGCGGATGAAACCGCGTTAGTACCTCTCGATGACATTGAGTTGGACAAGGGGTTGAATTATGTCGAAAGACCAATAGCTATTAACGATGTCAAGGTAAAGAAGCTCCGCAACAAGGCGGTCCGACAAGTGTTGGTACAATGGCAACACCGAAAGGGTTCGGAACTTACATGGGAATCAGAAGATGAAATGCGAAAATACTACCCTTTTCTCTTTGGTATGTCAACATTTAAATTGTTATGTACTCAGGTTTCGGGGACGAAACCTCTTTTAAGGAGGGTAGAGTTGTAACACCCCAAAATTTATTTTAATATGAGAATAGGTAAAATCATGAAAATGCTTGAATTAAACATTAAACAAGATTAAAGGGGGGTAATATGAAAATTTATCACTTAATAGGGATCAATTATGTTTTAACTAAAGTTAAAACATTCTGTACGTGGGGGGATCGATCAAGGGCAGGGGAGAAACAAGGGTTACCTTGTTCTTGCAAGAATTCACCAATTGACAAGGAGAAATCAAGGTTTAATTGCTGCATGTGCTGAAACTTCAAACATCTAAGTATATCTAGTAAAGTGGTAAGCTGAATTTTTGATTTTGATGATGTTTACAATTAGGGTTTCGACCCAATCATGGAATTGTGATATGATTTGTGTTGTTTAGATGTTAAGGATGCTCCTTAGAGTAGAAATCATGCTTGATTTTGGTTAATTGAAAGAAAGCCTCTAAAAACCCACTTTGTGAAATTATGATTATGAATATGGGGATTATAGGAATGATGAACAAATGTAATTTCACATGTAAATCAGCTTGTAGTACCCAAAAGCTAGTTAAATTGATGTAGATAAAAGAGATTGTAAGAAATAGATTGAGTAATGATGATGTATAGGATGGATTAGCAAGTTATGCTTTAGATGTTGTACACTATGCTTTATTAAGGTAACGCCTACTAGGTGCTCGATGAAATGCTTGAATGAGTAGTTATGTGTAAATTGGAAAAATGATGGAATGAAGTTTGGGTACTAAATGAATGATTGATCATGTTGATTTAGGTGTAAAGGAAGAAGGCTCGAATTCTAAGAAGCCGGAAGGTTCACAAGACCGAGGTATGATCCGTTACATACGAAAGTTTACTTCTTTTTATTGATCGTTTGCAATTATAATGAATAACCCTTGTTATAAGAATCATTCCATGTTTAATTATTGAAGTGTTAATAATGAATGGTAATCCCTTGTGGATTCGTTTAAGCTAAAAACGGACTATGCTAAGTTATGCAAAACGACCGGTTCTTGCAACTAGGTCAATTAAGGATATGAAACCATCCGACTAGAATGGGTGGTCACGCAAGCAAATAACCGTATGCATAAGGTTCAATCCATTGAATGGATAGAACGAAGGATTCTTAAGCTAAAAGTAATTAACCCGATGTTATCGGGTCGAATGCGGAATGCTTAAATCTCATTATGATATTGTATGCCATACTCACTAGATGGGTAATCGAATGTGTATAAGAAATGGACGTATATAGATGATTGTAATTACCATGTTGGTATTGTGGACTAATTAAGCGCCTATACTAACTTTTTAATGTTTGGTGTTTAATGTAGGTAAATCCTCGACTTAGGCGATTGGACGACTTGGAACGTGCACGCATGGTTTACGCCCGCTTCTCGCTTCCGTTGTTAAGCCCTTTTTGAATGGTCTAAGTCTTGGTCTTATGTAATCAAGTCTAGTTAGTATGTTATCATCTTTGTCGTAGGGTAAAATTTGGTAGATGGAAATCATGTCGTGACCAATGTGGACTTGTTTGTTCGTTTTGGGTTTTTGTCAAAGATGTTTAATGTTTTAAGTTTGGTTTGTAAAACAGGTGGTTTATGATGTTAAACGAATAGGTCATGTCGAAATTTTCAAAAATATTTTCCTACTTATTTGTACGTAATTAATAGTAGGATTGGGGCGTAACATCATTCGATCATATCCATCTCCACTAGGCAATAATGCCTATAAATCAATTCAGGAAAAACCCTAATATGTTTGCTATGGGGTAATGGAATGGACGAGGTAATAGAATAAATGAGGTAATGGAATTGATCATTACCATTCCATGTCTTATTTGGTTACCACGTGAGAATGGAATGAATCATTACTTCTTGTTGTTTGGTAGGCAAGAAAAGACAAAGGAATAGAATCTGGTGGTGGTGGTCAGTGGTAGGCGGTGATGTTGGGTGGTGATAGGTGGCAGTTGTAGCGGCAGCGGCAGGTGGTGGTGGGCGGTGATAGCGGCGGGTGTTGCCAGCGACGATGGTGGTGGGTGAAGGCAGAGGTGGGTGGTGGCAGTGGTGATGGTGGTAGCGGCAGTGGTAGCGGCAATGGTCAAAGGTGGTAGCGACGATGGCAGAGTGTTTTTTGTGTTAAACTGGTTATATTTACGCATCAGTTCGCGTATAACCTTCTAGAAAGCGATTTAAAGCTCGAAATCGAACAAGAATTGATATGTGCAAACGATGCACATATTTTTACAAATTCCAAGTATGAAATACAATATTTCATTGGTTTGGTATTTGTATAATGGTAGAAGTGACACAGGTGTCACAGTCTCCCCTACTTTAGGAAATTTCGTCCCGAAATTTAATTTTAGAGGAAACTTGTGAAGACAACTGTGATGGTTTCGCTTTCGAATGAATCCCTTGAACCCTAAGTAAAACTCTGGGCCATGTTTGGATTCTTAGCGAAATTGTCAACTATCAAAGTGAAGTCCTTGTAGTGATCATTTATCCACAGAGATAATTTTTAGTGAAGCTTCATGGAGTTTCGAACTACGGACAGAAGAACGTTTCTTATGAAGACTATCATAGGAAACTTGTGTGTGCTCGAAATCAGAGTTGGAGAGTGAAAAATAACATTGGTCAAGCTTCAGGACTTCTAGTAACTTAAATAACGCTACGTTCGCAATGTAATAAGGAACACTTATATATAGGAAGTACCAGCGGCGTATCCACCATGCCCTTTCTACATTGTTCCCGTTTCGTTATTCTCATCACTGTGGGTCTTAACACATGACAAAACTTGTTGTGGTTTCTGTGCACTGAATTCCATAATTATGTATGCATCCATAATTAGGTAATTCCTTGCACAGTCCGCACAGTTCATTTCATAATGCGTAGGGGAAAAATCAATTGAATAATCATGAAGTGACTTGATTAGACCACCAAAGGATCTTTTTAACTAGATCTACGAACGATCTTTTTAACTAGATCAACACATGATCTCCTAAACTAGACCGTCGTACGATCTCCTTAAATAGACCACTTAAGGGATCTTTTCAGTTATATCATCACACGATATTCCTAACCAGATTTTTGGATCAATCTATTTAACTAGACCACTCAAGGGTTCCAATTATAGAATAGTACTTCATAACCCAAGGGACTTAACTACAACGTAGAAGTCCATTAAGGATTTAAGATTGTACCTTTGGATATCCTACTATGAATCCCTCATACGAGATATGGAAGATTCTACGAGGATTTGGATAATGAATATTTGGATTACACAAAAACACAAGACATAAAGAAGTCACATAAGCACATAATCACATAATTGTTTAATTTGATCTTCATTTTGTTAATTTTCTTGTTAATTGAGCACACGAGTATTTAAAGCATACCAGGAATTCAATCCGTGGATTCCATTTGACACTTTAAACATCTTCAAGAATCTAACTATGAAGATAGGAAGATTTTAATAGGAATTCATCTTTGTTTCTTAAAAGGAAACGAGTATTTAAGATTTTTGGGGAGATCACAAGTGATCCTAAAAATGACATAACCACACGAGTAGTTTGTCTTGGTGTCGGCATCATAGGGTTCTATTAAACATACACACAATCGTATCAGTTTCGTAAAAATAAAATTGAAACAACAAATTTTATTTATATATCAACTGAGTCGATTCGATCATCCAAAAGATAACATACAAGGAAATACAAAAGACTAATTGTTTACCCAGCTGCATCATTGTTCGCGTTTGCCTCATTCATGTTAAACACTCGTCCACGCGCTGGATTTGTGTTAACAAGTCTTGGACAATTATTGCGGTAGTGAGTAAGGTCACCACAGTTATAACACGACCCAGGTGGAAACCGTGCTTGAACAGCAGCAGGATTTGCAGCAGCTTGGTTTTGGTTGGCATAACGGCATGTGTTGATCAAATGTCCCAATCGCCCACAGTGGGTACATTTGTGACACTGCACTTGCTCCAGGTGATGACGGTTGCATTTGTTGCACAAAGGTGAGGTACCAACATAATTTTTCCTTTTACGAGGTTGTGTTGGCTGGTTTGGTGCAACATGATTGTTCTGAGCAGTTATGGCACAGTTTTGAGAAGCCTTGCGCTTCTTCTTCTTGGGTGTTTCGGCCTGTTTCTCCTTTGGTTCATCTTGTGTAGTCTTGTCAGATGGTCTTGGGTCACCCTTTCGAAAAAGCTTACCCTTCCTGATATGGGATTCAGTCAGGGTAGCAGACAGTTCTATGGCATGTCTGATGGTAGTAGGGTTGCTGCCAGTAACGATATCCTGAACTAAGTTAGGAAGACCATCAATGTACTTTTCAATCGCCTTCTCCACAGGCGTAACCATAGCAGGATATAACAGGCTCCGCTCCTCATATCGGTCAGTGTAGGCTCGATGTTCACTACTGTCTTGCTTTAAATCATCGAATTCCCTTTCTAACGCTCTAAGCTCATGACGAGGACAGAACTCCTTCATCATTAGAGCTCGAAGCTCCTCCCAAGTTTGAGCTAGTGCCACATCGGCACCCCCTATCACGCATCACCCCGTTCCACCATGTAAGAGCACGCTTCTCGAACACACTGGATGCAAACTCAACCTTACGCTCATTCGGACATTGCACATGCGTGAATGTGCTCTCCAAACTTTCGTACCATTGCAGGAGAGCGGTTGCTCCTTGAGACCCAGAAAACTTCAAACGTATAGCAGAGTTGAAGGTCTTGAAATTACACTGAGCATTGTTGTTGTTATTGTTGTTGTATATCTGATGGATCTCGGTGACTATGCTCGGAAGCATAGAAGCCATTAGCTGAGCGACAAGGGCTGCGACTTCTTCATTAGTTTGAGGTTGTACTTCTCGTCGAGGAGGCATTGTCTAAAAAGAACAAGAAAACATGAGGGGAAACAAGTGAAATGGCATTGGGTAAGAATAGGATGTTACAATTACCGACCAAAAAGCATGGGTGATGGTCATTTGTTCGAACCATGAAGCAAACAAATGACACGCAAAAGCTGAATCAAAGTAAATAGGTCCTCATAATGTATCGCGAAGACATGCTCGCCTATAAGTAGACACTCACCCCAAGAGTTCCCAGGTAAGAGTGACTGGTCCGATATGGCGGATTTGTACGAACACTCTAGCCTTAGACAGAAGACTCAGGGTACAGGCACCCACCCTTTCAGTTTACACGTGTTCACATTATTTAGACCCAAACTTTGACGAGATTTTGAAAACTTTGAAGGTTCAAAACCTAGTAATCAATCATCCTAGAACAGATGATTAGTTTTCAAAGCAGATTCGAAATTTGTGTTCTTATTGTGGTTGTCACCTAAAGATAGGCGACGATATTGTTTTAAGACTAAACACGAGATAACTCGTGTTAGGGTCCTAGGAAGGTTATAGTCTAGGTCAAAGCATTACTAATAACCTAATTCCCTATAACGATTGGCTTTGATACCAACTTTTCTGTCACACCCCGATCACGTAAAACAACAAATCGTGGCGGAAACGTCGGGAAGTGTCATAACAGAATCATTGTTTCACAACCTTGGATTAAATAATTTCGTTTTATTGAATTATTGAACTCATTGTTTTATTACAAATCAGATAAATACAAATATTATATTTCAAGTTTTAAAGTCGCTAAGGCACGAGTCCATCCTATGTATAGCATGCATCAACAATCATCACATAACAGCACCTGAAACATGTGTAAAAATAGGTACGTCAGCATAAAAATGACTGTGAGATACATAGGTTTTATTATAATAGGATTCATGATTTGTAAGTTTAGAGAAAAATATTTTTAATAAAAAATAGTCATGAACCTTAAAATATTTTCTTTTATAAATCATACTAAAATTTATAAGAAATCAAATGATATAATAGAATAATGCATAAATAAATAATTAAATAAATTGAGTTTGTATAAAATATGTTTTTGATAAAAACGTTTATAGTATACATAAAAATATACTTTGGTTTTAAGAAATTCGAATAAGTAATATATTAAAATATATTTCAGTTCCAAAATCATTAAACAAATAGTATTTTAAATATACTTTAGTCGTCAAAATAAAAAAAATTTCAGTAGTATATCAAAAGTATACTTTGATTTTATTAATAACATATTAACTATGCTTTGGTCTTATAAATAACATATTAAACTATGTTTTGGTTTTATAAATAACATATTAAACTATGTTTTGGTCTTATAAATAACATATCAATCTATGTTTTAATAATTAACAAAATATATGTTGGTTTTGTACAATATCACACATGAGAGCATATCAAACTATACCTTTGGGAGTATAACAAAATATACAATAAAAATGTGATTTGGAATTCATTCAAACCTTAGTGCATCAAACTACACCAATTGAGACTATAGAAATACCACAAAGGCAATCTCTATTTGGATAAAAATCGGGTTCTGACATTCCTTACAACAGGAATGGGGTATCTAATCCTATAGCGCTATATCATACTTCCAACCGGTCTGGTGAACATAAAATACGTACTATCCAACAATTAATTTTATAATCTTTGAAAAATTAGAGTTTAAACCATAAATAATCATTCGGTTTGTCAAAAGATAAGTACTAATATGTATAATCAATTATACTTTTGAAATCATAAACATAACAATTAGGTACACATCTTTCACCCCAAAACATTTGAAAAACAGTAAAAGAGGGGACTATGTACTCACTTGAGGATGCTTAGAAGTCTTGAATAACAACCAAGCAAAGCTAGAGGGATCACGGAATCAAACGCACCTAATTTAAGTAACTAAGTAAATAAACCGGACCTAAATCGGAAGATCGGATAGAATGAGGTTTCGTAAACCAAATGAGTATTGGAACTCATATGACATGGTTTAACAAAGCCTACATACTAAATCGAAACCTAACCTAAGTGCTTACGACCCATTACGGCCCGTTTAGGTAGCTTACGCTACTTTAACGCGTCGTTCGCGTAAAACACGTTCAGACCGCCTAACTAGTCCTATGACAAGTATTATATGCCTAATCATGTTTAATTATGTAGCATAATTAGTTAAGTGACAACATATGCTTAAATATCAATTATGCATTAAAAGGGCATTTTGGTCATTTTCCTAAGGCATATAAACTACCTATTATACAACTACTTAAACGAAGTGACCATAAGGTATAACCTCGGAAGGTTATTCCCTATACAACTATGGTCACTAAACATGTTTGGTCGGATCCTAATGATCGACCAAACGGGTCTAGTTTGAAAGTCTAAGCGGTTGTTAAGACCGCTTGACTTACGACTCTATACAAGCACTATACTAAAACTGACGAGCAAAACATGTTAAAACATGTTTATTTAAGTCAGAAAACAGGTTTTGATACCAAAACAAAATGTTTTGATACCCAAGAGTAGTTTGGTTACAAAATACGCATGAATACGCATTTTGGCCGAAACTACGACTCGTCACTACGCCTAATCAACGTGGTAATCAGTAGATATAGTCACAAGGGACTATAACCATCGTGCTTACGCTCACGTTGCGAAGTTCAACGAACTTCGTGTTGACCATAAACTGGTGAAAGCTGAAAGTCAAACACTTGTTTGACTTTCACGCTTAAAAACGCGAAAAAGAACGAAGGAATACTTACAAGAGGTCCAAGAATGGAGGTTTGATCTAATTATTCTCAGGTATGAAGTGAAAACACTCCAACTTAGAGAATAAATCAGATCAAGTGTGAAGAATTGAATGAATGGAGGTGGGTATTTATAGAAAACCAAGAACCGTTAGGATCGTTTCTTGGAAACCGAGCTTGAATCTTGGCCTTACACTTAGGCCCAAGGTATTAGAATACAATGGGATGCTAAAAACCATCAATTTTCAACCCAAGGTATTGTGAATTTTGCATTAAAACCCCTGAAATATGACCAGAATGCTGAAATGAAGTTTCTATCTGATGGGACTACGCGCCCCGTGTAAGAGTACATACAATCTTACGCGGCCCGCCTAAGAGTAGTTTCCAAAAATGTCAAAAACAGCCCCTGCACTTGAAAAACATGCTTTTTGATGTGTTTTTGACACGTTTAAGGCCCGTTAACCTCATTTCAAGGCTCCAAAATGAAGTTAAAGTACAGGGAACATAAAACATGCTCAAAAATATCTCGGATGTCGGTTCGTTTGGTCGTACGGTTGCGTTGTTCGGTTAATTACGACGAAACACAAACGGACGTGAAAAACGATCCAAATTACGTGACGAATGGAATTTTATCATGCCACTCACTAAAAAATAATATTTTAATGATTACGTAATTTTTGGATGTCCGGATGTATTCAGAACATGTGATATGCGCGAAAACGCAAACTTATGCACTTTTTGACGCTTTTAGTCCCTGAATGACCAGAAAGTTTATTTTAGCATATCGAACCCCTCAAAGCCTATTTCTAAGATATGTAATGGATATTTAGGGTATGTTTAACTTATGATCAAGTTCCGGAATGTCCGTTACAGTACGAATCGGCATACTTTCGCAGTTTGACACAAATAATCCCTGCGATTGATTAAACTTGATTTTAACAAACCAAACCCTCCAAAACTTATTTCTAAGTTATGTAAAGGTTATTTAAGGTATGTTAAGCCTATGTCACTGTTCCGGAGAGTTTGTTGCGTTAAACTGGTTATATTTACGCAACAGTTCGCGTATAACCTTCTACAAAGCGATTTAAAGCTCGAAATCGAACAAGAATTGATATGTGCAAACAATGCACATATTTATACAAATTCCAAGTATGAAATACAATATTTAATTGTTTTGGTATTCGTATTATGGTAGAAGTGACACAAGTGTCACAGTCTCCCCTACTTTAGGAAATTTCGTCCCGAAATTTAATTTTAGAGGAAACTTGTGAAGACAACTGTGATGGTTTCGCTTTCGAATGAATCCCTTGAACCCTAAGTAAACTCTATGCCATGTTTGGATTCTTAGCGAAATTGTCAACTATCAAAGTGAAGTCCTTGTAGTAACAAAACATGGAGTTTCGAACTACGGACAGAAGAACGTTTCTTATGAAGACTATCATAGGAAACTTGTGTATGCTCGAAATCAGAGTTGGAGAGTGAAAAATAACATTGGTCAAGCTTCAGGACTTCGAGTAACTTAAATAACGCTACGTTCGCAATGTAATAAGGAACACTTATATATAGGAAGTACCAGCAGCGTATCCACCATGCCCTTTCTACATTGTTCCCGTTTCGTTATTCTCATCACTATGGGTCTTAACACATGACAAAACTTGTTGTGGTTTCTATGCACTGAATTCCATAATTATGTATGCATCCATAATTACGTAATTCCTTGCACAGTCGGAACCGTTCATTTCATAATGCGTAGGGGAAAATCAAAGGATCTTTTTAACTATATCTACGAACGATCTTTTTAACTAGATCAAAACATGCTCTCCTTAACTAGACCGTCGTACGATCTCCTTAAATAAACCACTTAAGGGATCTTTACAGTTATATCATCAAACGATATTCCTAACCAGATTTTTGGATCAATTTGTTTAACTAGACCACTCAAGGGTTCCAATTATAGAATAGTACTTCATAACCCAAGGGACTTAACTACAATATAGAAGTCCATTAAGAATTTAAGATGGTACCTTTGGATATCCTACTATGAATCCCTCATATGAGATATGGAAGATTCTATGAGGATTTGGATAATGAATATTCGAATTACACAAAAACACAAGACATAAAGAAATCACAGAAGCACATAATCACATAATTGTTTAATTTGATCTTCATTTTGTTAATTTTCTTGTTAATTGAGCACACGAGTATTTAAAGCATATCAGGAATTCAATCCGTGGATTCCATTTGGCACTTTAAACATCTTCAAGAATCTAACTATGGAGATAGGAAGATTTTAATAGGAATTCATCTTTGTTTCTTAAAAAGAAACGAGTATTTAAGATTTTTGGGGAGATCACAAGTGATCCTAAAAATGACAGAACCACATGAGTAGTTTGTCTTGGTGTCGGCATCATAGGGTTGTATTAAACATACACACAATCGTATCAGTTTCGTAAAAATAATATTGAAACAACAAATTTTATTTATATATCAACTGAGTTGATTCGATCATCCAAAAGATAACATACAAGGAAATACAAAAGACTAATTGTTTACTGCTGCATCGTTGTTCGCGTTTGCCTCATATATGTTAAACACTCATCCACGCGCTGGATTTGCGTTAACAAGTCTTGGGCAATTGTTGCGGTAGTGAGTAAGGTCACCATAGTTATAACACGACCCAGGTGGAAACCGTGCTTGAACAGCAGCAGGATTTACAGCAACTTGGTTTTGGTTGGCATAACGGCATGTGTTGATGAAATGTCCCAATCGCCCACAGTGGGTACATTTGTAAGGTTGTGCTGGCTGGTTTGGTGCAACCTGATTGTTCTGAGCAGTTATGGCACAGTTTTGAGAAGCCTTGCGCTTCTTCTTCTTGGGTGTCTCGGCCTGTTTCTCCTTTGGTTCATCTTGTGTAGTCTTATCAGATGGTCTTGGGTCGCCCTTTCGAAAAAGCTTACCCTTCCTGATATGGGATTCAGTCAGGGTGGCAGACAGTTCTACGGCCTGTCTGACAGTAGTAGGGTTGCTGCCAGTAACGATATCCTGAACTAAGTCAGGAAGACCATCAATGTAGTTTTCAATCGCCTTCTCCACCGGCGTAACCATAGCAGGACATAACAGGCTCAGCTCCTCATATCGGTCAGTGTAGGCTCGATGTTCACCACTGTCTTGCTTTAAATCATCGAATTCCCTTTCTAACGCTATAAGCTCATGACGAGGATAGAACTCCTTCATCATTAGAGCTCAAAGCTAGTGCCACCTCGTCGACACCCCTATCACTCATCACCCCGTTCCACCATGTAAGAGCATGCTTCTCGAACACACTGGATGCAAGCTCAACCTTACGCTCATTCGGACATTTCACATGCCTGAATGTGCTCTCCAAACTTTCGAACCATTGCAGGAGCGCGGTTGCTCCTTGAGACCCAGAAAACTTCAAAGGTTTAGCAGAGTTGAAGGTCTTGAAATTACACTGAGCATTGTTGTTGTTATTGTTGTTGTATATCTGATGGATCTCGGTTACTATGCCCGGAAGCACAGCAACCATTTGCTGAGCGACAAGGGCTGCCACTTCTTCATTAGTTTGAGGTTGTGCTTCTCATCGAGAAGGCATTGTCTAAAAAGAACAAGAAAACATGAGGGGAAACAAGTGACATGGCATTGGGTAAGAATAGGATGTTACAATTACCGACCAAAAAGCATGGGTGATGGTCATTTGTTCGAACCATGAAGTAAACAAATGACACACAAAAGCTGAATCAAAGTAAATAGGTCCTCATAATGTATCGCGAAGACATGCTCGCCTACAAGTGGAAACTCACCCCAAGAGTTCCCAGGTAAGAGTGACTGGTCCGATACTGCGGATTTGTACTAACACTCTTGCCTTAGACAGAAGACTCAGGGTACATGCACCCACCCTTCCAGTTTGCATGTGTTCACATTATTTAGACCCAAACTTTGACGAGACTTTGAAAACTTTGAAGGTTCAAAACCTAGTAATCAATCATCCTAGAACAGATGATTAGTTTTCAAAGCAGATTCGAAATTTGTGTTCTTATTGTGGTTATCACCTAAAGATAGGCGACGGTATTGTTTTAAGACTAAACACGAGATAACTCGCGTTAGGGTCCTAGGAAGGTTATAGTCTAGGTCAAAACATTACTAATAACCTAATTCTCTATAACCATTGGCTCTGATACCAACTTTTCTGTCACACCCCGATCACGTAAAACAACAAATCGTGGCGGAAACGTTGGGGAGTGTCGTAACAGAATCATTGTTTCACAACCATGGATTAAATAATTTCGTTTTATTGAATTATTGAACTCATTGTTTTATTACAAATCAGATAAATACAAATATTATCTTTCAAGTTTTAAAGTCGCTATGGCACGAGTCCATCCTATATATAGCATGCATCAACAATCATCACATAACAGCACTTGAAACATGTGTAAAAATAGGTACGTCAGCATAAAAATGCATGTGAGATACGTTTTATTATAATACGACTCATGACTTGTAAGTTTAGAGAAAAGTATTTTTAATCAAAAATAGTCATGAACCTTAAAATATTTTCTTTTATAAATCATACTAAAATTTATAAGAAATCAGATGATATAACAGAATAATGCATAAATAAATCATTAAGTAAATTGGGTTTGTATAAAATATGTTTTTGATAAAAAGGTTTATAGTATACATAAAAATATACTTTGGTTTTAGAAAGTCGAATAAGTAGTATATTAAAATATATTTCAGTTCCAAAATCATTAACATATAGTATATTAAATATACTTTAGTCGTCAAAATAATAATTTTCAGTAGTATATCAAAAGTATACTTTGGTTTTATTAATAACATATTAAACTATGCTTTGGTCTTATAAATAACATATTAAACTATGTTTTGGTCCTATAAATAACATATTAAACTATGTTTTGGTCTTATAAATAACATATCAATCTATGTTTTAATAATTAACAAAATATATGTTGGTTTTGTACAATATCACACATGAGAGCATATCAAACTATACCTTTGGGAGTATAACAAAATATACAATAAAAATGTGATTTGGAATTCATTCAAACCTTAGTGCATCAAACTACACCAATTGAGACTATAGAAATACTACAAAGGCAATCTCTATTTGGATAAAAATCGGGTTCTGACATTCCTTACAACAGGAATGGGGTGTCTAATCCTATAGCGCTATATCATACTACCAACCGGTCTAGTGAACATAAAATACGTACTATCCAACAATTAATTTTATAATCTTTGAAAAATTAGAGTTTAAACCATAAATAATCATTCGGTTTGTCAAAAGATAAGTACTAATATGTATAATCAATTATACTTTTGAAATAAAAAACATAACAATTAGGTACACATATTTCACCCCAAAACATTTGAAAAACAATAAAAGAGGGGACTATGTACTCACTTGAGGATGCTTAGAAGTCTTGAATAACAACCAAGCAAAGCTAGAGGGATCACGGAATCAAACGGCACCTAATTTAAGTAACTAAGTAAATAAACCGGACCTAAATCGGAAGATCAAAAAGGATGAGGTTTTGTAAACCAAAAGAGTATTGGAACTCATATGACATGGTTTAACAAAGTCTACATACTAAATCGAAACCTAACCTAAGTGCTTACGACCCATTACGACCTGTTTAGGTAGCTTACGCTACTTTAACACATCGTTCGCGTAAAACACGTTCGGACCGCCTAACTAGTCCTATGACAAGTATTATATGCCTAAACATGTTTAATTATGTTTCATAATCAGTTATGTGACAAAAGTTTGGGTTACATATGCTTAAATATCAATTATGCATTAAAAGGGCATTTTGGTCATTTTCCTAAGGCATATAAACTACCTATCATACAACTACTTAAACGAAGTGACCATAAGGTATAACCTCGGAAGGTTATTACCTATACAACTATGGTCACTAAACATGTTTGGTCGGATCCTAATGATCGACCAAACGGGTCTAGTTCGAAAGTCTAAGCGGTTGTTAAGACCGCTTGACTCACGACTCTATACAAGCACTATACTAAAAGTGACGAGCTAAACATGTTAAACCATGTTTAGTTAAGTTAGAAAACAGGTTCTGATACCAAAACAAAATGTTTTGATACCCAAGAGTAGTTTGGTTACAAAATACGCATGAATACGCATTTTGGCCGAAACTACGACTCGTCACTACGCCTAATCAACGTGGTAATCAGTAGGTATAGTCACAAGGGACTATAACCATCGTGATTACGCTCACGTTGCGAAGTTCACCAAACTTCGTGTTGACCATAAACTGGTCAAAGCTGAAAGTCAAACACTTGTTTGACTTTGACGTTTAAAAACGCAAAAAAGAACGAAGGAATACTTACAAGAAGTCCAAGAATGGAGGTTTGATTTAATTATTCTTAGGTATGAAGTGAAAACACTCCAACTTAGAGAATAAATTAGATCAAGTGTGAAGAATGGAATGAATGGAAGTGGGTATTTATAGAAAACCAAGAACCGTTCGGATCGTTTCTCATAAACCGAGCTTGAATCTTGGCCTTACACTTGGGCCCAAGGTGTTACAATACAATGGGATGCTAAAAACCATCAATTTTCAGCCCAAGGTATTGAGAATTTTGCATTAAAACCCCTGAAATATGACCAGATTGCTGAAATGAAGTTTCTGTCTGATGGGACTACGCGCCCTGCATAAGAATACATACAATCTTACGCGGCCCACCAAAGAGTAGTTTCAAGAAATGTCAAAAATATCCCCTGCACTTGAAAAACATGCTTTTTGATGTGTTTTTGACACCTTTAAGGCCCGTTAACCTCATTTCAAGGCTCCAAAATGAAGTTAAAGTATAGGGAACATGAAACATGCTCAAAAATATCTTGGATGTCAGTTCGTTTGGTCGTAAGGTTGCGTTGTTCGGTTAATTACGACGAAACACGAACAGACGCGAAAAACGATCTAAATTACGCGACGAATGGAATTTTATCATTCCAATCACTAAAACATAATATTTTAATTATTACATAAATTTTTGGATGTCCGGATGTATTCAGAACGTGAGATATGCGCGAAAATGCAAACTTATGCACTTTTTGACGATTTTAGTCCCTGAATGACCAAAAAGTTTATTTTAGCACACCAAACCCCTCAAAGCCTATTTCTAAGCTACGTAATGGATATTTAGGGTATGTTTAACTTATGATCAAGTTTCGGAATGTCCGTTACAGTACGAATCGCCATACTTTCACAGTTTGACACAAATAGTCCCTGCGATCGAATAAACTTGATTTTAACACACCAAACCATCCAAAACTTATTTCTAAGTTATATAAAGGTTATTTAAGGTATGTTTAGCCTATGTCACTATTCCGGAGTGTTTGTTGTGTTAAACTGGTTATATTTAGACATCAGTTCGCGTATAACCCTTCCAGAAAGCGATTTAAAGTACGAAATCGAACAAGAATTGATATGTGCAAACAATGCACATATTTATACAAATTCCAAGTATGAAATACAATATTTCATTGGTTTGGTATTTGTATGATGGTAGAAGTGACACAGGTGTCACAAAGAAGGTGGTGGTGATGGCTGCAATGGCAGTGGTGGTGTCATCAGTTTGTGGAAAGATGGTCGCATCTGTTTGCTCTGGAATCTTTTAAATCTTGCAGGGTTGCAGACAGAATGGGATCGAGTCAAGGCAATGGTGGATACACTTGGAATTGGGTTAGAATTCCAGAATCGGATGTTGAGATTAAGGAATGGAAGGAGTGTCATGAAGTCATCAACATGGTGAGATTGTCAAATAAAAAAAACGCATGGTTATGGGAGATTGATAGACAAAAGGGGTTCTCGGTGAATCCGGTTAAAAAGGCTTTAATTTCTGATAGGGAAAGTTGTTTCCTTCCTAAATTCGAGTGGAGCAAATGGGTTCCTATAAGATGTAACATTATGGCATGGAGAGGTAATTTAGATAGACTTTCTACCAAAGTTAGCTTGAGAAAAAGGAACATGGATATTCCTTCGGTTTTATGCCCTTTTTGCGAAGAATATGAGCAAACGATAGATCATTTGTTTTCGGCATGCACGGTGTCTATGCGAGTGTGGGCAGTGATCAGTGTTTGGTGCAACATTCCGCAGATCTTTGCTTTCGATTTCAAATACTTAATGGATATTCATAATTCTATCTAGGGTGGGAAAAAGATGAAAAAGATTATCCGTGGTTTGATTATTATATCATGTTGGTGTATTTGGAAAGGCAGGAATGAATTGGTTTTCAATAAGATAAGGAGAAGTACGCAAGATATTTTGATAGAGATCAAGTCGAGAGGTTTTTGGTGGATTAAAGTTGATCGTCTTTTAAAAATATCAGTTGGAAAGATTGGTGTAAATATCCTATGTATATGTTTTAGTTTGGCCCTTTGCTCGTTTGGGTCGGGGATGTTGTCTTGTATTGGCCTTTTGCCCGTTTGGGTCGGAGGTGTGTTTTAATGAAGTTTTATTTAGAAAAAAGTAATTTTTCTCCCTTTCAAACTAAAAGACCAACAACCCCCCTTGATTCGATACTTTCGAAGAGAAGTAAAATGAAACTTTAGGGTTGGGTATCTTTTATTGTCCCCTTTAAAAATAAAAGGTGATGATAAATTTCGAAGTACATGGATCATTAAGAATTAAAGAGGTGATTCTAAGTGTACACCTCATACATGCTTAACGAACCCCACGTATAAGAAAAATAAAGCGATGATTTGATTGATTTAGTAAAGAGATCAAATGGCTCAAGAACGATTGATTATCAAAGATGATAATAGAACGAAAGGTTACAAGAACAATGTCCTTTTCAATAAAATTCAATAAAAAAACCTCCCCTAACAATAAACCCTAAATCCCCTATTTATAGTTCAACCACAAGACTTATCAAATAGGAAACAAAACAAAAAAAAATTAGGAAATTCAAATTTGAATAAATAAAAGATAGCGTTAATATTTAATTCGATTTAGGCTTCCCTGCATCATACTCCCCGTCTTCAAAAAAACTCATCCTCGAGTTTTGCCTTCGGACCAAAGCCACCTGGATAAACAATCCAACTTCTTTGATCATCTTGCCCGACTCTAGACTTGTACCACCCGGGTCAAATGCAATATTAGACCCTCTCATGTTCACAATCGACACTTTAGTAGAGTCTGCTATGTTTTGTTCATTATTAGTGTAAATGAAAGGCCCACAATCCCCTAATTCATTTGTGTTATCTATGTAACCCTGAAACCCACTTGCAACATGCAAGTCCACGTGCACTGTAACCATCTCCACAACCATCTCCACTTTTTCATCATCTTTAATTAGCCCACCATAATTACTATCCAAATATTTAGCAAAATTCAAATTATCCATATCTTGAATTTTGAAAAAAATATTCAAATATGCAATATATTCGGTGACTTCCGAAGACTGAGCAATTAATTTGTCACCTTCCAATCTATTTGGCGAGGTTCTTGTGTAATCCAACGGTAAAGCATGACCACCCTTGACCACCGTCTCACAAACAACTCCTACCAATAGAGAGTTATCTTCTTCATTAGCCTGACCACTGATCACCACCGTAGGACCACAAACATTGATGCTTGCAACATTTATAAGAGAACAAAGCACATTGTCGTTGCTAACCTTTGCATGGCCACCGTTGACCACAGAAACACCTTCAACATTACGACTTTTGAAACCCGATTCATCACCCGGTAAGTTCTGACCATCACCGGTAACCCAAGAATACCAATCCTCGTCCTCGGATAACTCGTCCCCGATGGGTTCTTCCGGATTCGTTTCCTTCCACGACGATGAGTCCTCAAGATCTTGAATCCTTTGCTTGAGTTGTCAGATCTCATGTCGTAACTCGAGGTCGCAGACTCGTTGTCGGAGTCTCTTGATCTTAAGAATATCCCGTGGATCACTCCGTTCTCGTTGCCTCGCCTGGCGAATCTACGGTCACGGTTTAATCGATCTCCACGAACACGTGAATCACCAATGTTCTTGTCGATGCCTCGGTCGGCGACTCTTCGGACAAGAAAACACTCGCCTTCACATAGAGCCAGTTGAAAACCAAAGCTCTGATACCAACTGATGCAGTTTCGCGTGCGATCAAATGGCTCAAGAACGATTGATTATCAAAGATGATAATATGAATCAAAGGTTCCAAGAACAATGTCCTTTTCAATAAAATTCAATAAAAAAAACTCCCCTAACAATAAACCCTAAATGATGCAATTTCGGAAGCAATCAAATGGCTCAAAAGCGTAATGATTAATCAAAGACGATAACCGAACCAAAGGGTTCAAGAACAACGTTCTTTGTATTCAATAATCAACAAAAACTCCCCTAAACAATAACCCTAAACATCCTATTTATAAGATATGAATCATAATCCAAAAGGAAACAAAATAAGATAAAATATTAATTTCAAATAAAAGGATAACTAAAGAGATCCGGTCTGTCCACATCATTCTCCCTGTCTTCAAAAAAACTCGTCCTCGAATTTTGCCTATAAACCAAAGCCACCTGGATCAAAAGGAACATCAACCCGATTCATCTTTGTTATTATCAACACGACACACCTAAACAGCCCAACTTTATGAGTCGACTCTTTCGACTTTAGATATGCACCACCTGGATCAAAGGGTTGTTTCTTGTTCCATATTTTTGCACCCATAACATAGTTTATGTTGGTACTCTCATCTTCCAAGATAATAGGCCCACCATTATCTTGAAAGTCCACACCAGATTTTGCACGGGGCCTTCGTGAAATTGTAGCATGCATGCACTCATAAAAATCAATTTGTACCACATTATCTTTTATCGCCTTGACCTTTTCAATGTTGTGAGTAGAGACCTTAAGTAAAACTAGCAAATTAGACAACTCTCCACGTGATTTACGGTCACAACTAGCAACCATAAAATTATGCCCACTTTGAATATTGTCAACACAATCTCCCCCAATATTATCTCCTTTAATAATATTATCAAGTATGGCAACTCCAATATTATCTCCAATTTGAATATTCAAATGCATCGAATATCCTATTTTCTATGAGGCAACCTTCAA
Organism: Helianthus annuus; assembly: GCF_002127325.2. NCBI lineage: Eukaryota > Viridiplantae > Streptophyta > Magnoliopsida > Asterales > Asteraceae > Helianthus > Helianthus annuus. Next base: position 141,684,039 of record NC_035440.2, read on the forward strand.
ATCCTCCATAATTTTCGGCAAAATGATTAGACTTTCCAAGAGCAATTCAACACAGCCAACCAACTCATCTCTTCCAATAGCCACCGTGTCATCACCCATGAGCATTGCATCGCCACCTTCAACAAGCTTTTCACTCATAGCCACCACACTTTGTGATTCACCACCACCAATAGGACCACTTTCGGAATCGAATCCATCATTACTGATCAACGTGACACCACCATTAACCACCGTAGCATCTTCAACAATACGACTTTTGGAACCCAATTCATCACCCGGTAAGTACCGATCACCACCGGTAACCCAAGAATACCATTCCTCGTCCCCGTATTCGTCATACACGGGAGGCTAATCATAGATAATGTCGCCATTGGTAGGATGCTCCTCATCCCCAAATAACTCATTCCTGACGGGCTTTTCCGGTTCCGTTTCCTTCCACGATGACGAGTCCTCAAAGTCTCGGATCCTTAGCTTGAGTCGTATGATCTCGTGTTGTAACTCGAGATCTTTGACTCGTTGCATAAGTCGCATGATCTTAAGATCCCGTGGGTCGGAATCAACTCTGTCGTTACCTTGGTCGATGGTTCTACGAACAGGGTGTCGATCTTCTCCACGAGCACATGAAACGAACATACTTCTGTCGTTGCCTCTATCGGCGAATCTACGGTTGAGCAAGCAACTTTTTCCACGCAGAGCCATTTGAAAACCAAAGCTCTGATACCACCTGATGCAATTTCGGAAGCAATCAAATGGCTCAAAAGCGTAATGATTAATCAAAGACAATAAACGAACCAAAAGGTTCAAGAACAACGTAAGCATCTTTTTCCACGCAGAGCCATTTGAAAACCAAAGCTCTGATACCACCTGATGCAATTTCGGAAGCAATCAAATGGCTCAAAAGCATAATGATTAATCAAAGACGATAAGCGAACCAAAGGTTTCCAGAACAACGTTCTTTCTATTCAATCATAAAAAATCTCCCCAAACAATAAACCCTAAATAGCCTATTTATAGTTCAACCACAAGACTTATCAAATTGGAAACAAAATAAAAAAGAATAGGAAATTAAAATTTGAATAAATAAAAGATATCGTTAATATATTTAATTCAATTTAGACATCCCTGCATATCAGAGAGCGAATGTACAATCCAATAAACTATGAGAACGAGTTATATTTAACACAACACATGGAATTTTTATTTTAGGAATAGAAGAAAGAAAAACTTAAAAAATAAGTTAAATAATATTTCTATATGAATCACATCACCATTGAACATGTTAGTCCCTACCCTAGTGTGGGCTACCCTTGATCATTCCTGTCCTCACAAGTAAATACTTTATAGTAAGAAAATATTCAGTTGTAAGTTGTATCTGAAGAAGAAAAATGTCATGTCGGAATACAAGCAGATGAAAAATTCCTTATATATATATATATATATATATATATATATATATATATATATATAGAGAGAGAGAGAGAGAGAGAGAAAGTATAATGTACTTCACGCCTTAACGTACATTAACGTACTTCACGAAATATATAACATGCGTAATTATTTTTTTGACCAAAATAACGTGCGTGATTTTAGATCCCATGCGTGATTATGTGGTCCCATGCGTGATTATATGTTCCATGCGTGATTATACCCCTGATCCAACGGTTACCATTGTCTCCTACGTGAAGTATGATAAGCCGTGAAGTATGTTAACCTTTCTCTCTCTCTATATATATATATATATATATATATATATATATATATATATATGGAGCCGCTAAAATAGAAACCATAGGGAGCATACATTCTATTTTCAAAAGATGGGGACTAAACGTGAAAAAACATGAAACCACAGGGATCATCCGAGCAATTAACTCTAAATAAAAAATAATTAAGTCAAAAAAACTAATTAATGAATAGAACAAAAAAGATAATTTAAAATTAATATATATAAAAGACAAAATAAAGTGATTTTACTTAAATACCCTTTTTATTATAATATTAAAGACATAATAAGACAAAAAGCTTTTAATATTAATATTAACTACTTTTAATCACATCCATCCATATAGTTGATCTAAGGGCCAGAAAGTGGTTCCCATGGTTCTTACAACTAGAGGTGGTTTTCATTTTAGCGATCCTCTATATATATATATATATATATATATATATATATATATATATATATATATATATATATATATATATATATATATATACACCACATATTAGAAGGACAAGAAGTTAATAACATAACTTTAGTAATTACAAGTTCTAAAACACGTGATTCAATCCTTTAAAGCATACCTTTAAATTAATTTCTTTCACAATTTTTAAATGGGCATAAGTTTTTTTATACGTTAATATTTTTAATAAAATTACAACATTAAAATGAGTATTGAGTTCTTTTTAATTTGAGTATAATATTGCTATAGTGTTTTTTGATTATACAAAAATTAACATGTTACAAGATTATTAGTGTTTGTAATCCCTGTCGCATCGCACGAATACCCCCATTTATTTGAGTGTGCATTATATTTTTATTTACAAGTAATCAATAGAGTAATATATTTTCCATCATTCATATGACTTTCTGATTTATGATTTATGTCTTCATTGAGCATTTTAGGTTAAAAGAAGTTATTGATTAGACCACTTATGTGTCTGTTTTGTTTTCTTCAAAATCATCAACCTGACATCCAAAAGTATGTTCTTCCATTTTTAGATTAGCTATAACATTGTCTAACCAACTCCGTCAGAATTCTACCACCCATCTAGAATCTGCATGGCCAAAACTATGGGCCATAATGTCTAAATATATATATATATTTTTTGTTTTCAGAACAATAACTCATACACATTCCAAATCTACTTATAAATCTATACTCCGAACAATAACTCATATGCACTCTAAACCTACTTACAAATCTATATTTTTTGTCCATCATGGGACTTGAACCCTTAGCACTTAAAGAGGGACACCTATTTTTTTCAAACACGTTGGTACCTGTATATATGTTTGTTATGATGATAAGGGTTTAGTATAAACGCATGTGTCAGTTTAAGTGTTTGATGATGGGTACATGGGTGGAACTTACCAACGGCCAGAAGGGGCGAGAGCCCTTCCTATTTTTAAGCTTAGAGTGTAAGTTTAGCCAATTACCTTTGAAAAATATTACCTCTATTTGGTTTAACCCCTCCTAATCCAAAAGCCCCAACTAAACATATGTTTTCGGCCCCTCCAATTTGAATGTTCAAGTTTTCCACAAGATAGGCATGAAGTTTGGGTTATTAGTTATCATAGTTGGATACGTAATGGACTAAAACTGGTTATGTGTGGAACAGAAGTTAACAAGCATAGCTGGTTTTGGAGTGTTAATTGATGGGAAGAAAGTAAGATTATTTTCTTTAATTGGAGATAGAAATCAAGAGAATAAGTGGTATTTATCATCCTTAAGCGAATAAAAAGCTAAGTATGTGATTTTCTAACATAGAAAACTAGGTTATGGGGTGTTCTTGAGTTAGTGACAGAATCATGAGTAAACTTGAGGGTTTATGGATTTTAAATTATTTTTTGGGATTACCTATTTCATGTGTATATTGTTAATAGAGTTCTTAAACTCCATAGATGATAAACCACTGATGCGTGTTTGGATTTTGGTGTGTTTTGAGTAATTCTAGTGTTATGCTATCACCTAGGAATAATGGATAAACCTTGTAGATTTTGGGTTAAATACAACCCTTTTAATGTATATAAACAAGTAGCAATGGCTTTGCTTAATAGTATAGTAAAAGTCAAGTTGTGGTTGCATAGAGATTTTTTTTTTTCAACTTGGGGATTTTCATGCTAAGCAAGTTCTATAATTAAATATGGGATGAAATAATATATACTTTATATACAAGTCCTAAGTATCTTGAATTGCTGTATTCAACACGGTATTGATGGGATAATGAGCTAAGTTAACCATGAGATGTAGTAATGTGTATGGTTATGAGTTTGCATATTGACAAGTGTAGGTGGTCAATATCCAAGGAAGAAAAAAAAGTGTAACATAATTTAACAAGCATAGGTGAGTGACTACACCACCCGTATATGAAAACATAAATGTGTTTCTTATGTGTATCATGCAATATGTTTCTTTTGTAAAATAAGTAGTATGTATCATGAGTTTGTTAAGTGTTGTGTGGACTTCTATGATTTTGTTATGCGTAAAAAGATAAAGTCTTACCACGAGATTAAAAGTTTACAATGAGACTGAGATCTAATGGGGTATTTTTACCCATAAGGGAGCTTATGGTCTATAAAAGTATTATGTTCACCAATTCGTAGGTGATTGAGTTGATTTACATGTGTGAAATATGAAGTACTCATATAGAGATTTAAACCCAAATTGAGATTACGAGAGTTAAACGTGGTTCTAGCATCGAGAGATTGCTAGAACCGAATGTGTTGCATATAGTAAGTGTTACTAAGCTCATATATCAGTTTGTGTTTGAGTTGATTTGTTGGTTTGCTTCATAAAAATAAAAATGGCTAAAGTGACAGGTAAGTGGTGCATTATAGGTTCATTCTATATTATACGCTAGTCAATAAGTGCATACACAGATTCATATTGTCGTACGCTGCCTAGCATGCCAAACACAAAAATAGGGTGCATATAACAAGCCGGTTTGATGTATTATAGACCGGTGTGATTTTTCTTTCTTAGACTTCGAGTTTTTGCTTGAGTATTTAATGTGTATTTTCACTTGTTGTATACTAATATTGTGAGTATATACTTTCAAATAAAACACATGTGAATGGTTGATTAATTGATCAACTTTTTTTAGGGTGGTGTGTGAAACCCGATAATTTAGGCCTATACCGTACCAATGTGACACGTGTAATGAACGAATAATAACAATATTTTATTAATTGTGGTGTTATTATGTGATAATTGAAGTGTTGGTAAATCTAGACTTAGTTGAAAATTAAGTTGGCAATAATAAGATAAACGCTTATCGCGTAACGAACAAAATGCAAAACGAACGTCGGTGACCGCCCGGATAATGTTATAATCCTAAAAATATTCCGTTATGAATAAAATTCTATATTTAATCATATTCGTGAATAAAATTTAATTAAAATGCTTAAAATCCTTATTTTGCGAATTTAAGCGCACACTACGCGAATACCGCGCGTATACTGCGAAATACAGACAACGCAGCCAGTGTAACAAGCCGACCTTTTGAAGTCAAAGTCAAAGGAAGAAAAGATTGCTAATTCGATCTGTCATTCCTTGCTTATTTATTACTTGTACCCTTTGACTTGTTAACAGATACCTTAATTTATGTTGTTTTAGTTGTATTATGTGAAGTAACAATGCAATAAACGCTATTAAACGCTAATCTACTTAACGCTATCTCATTGCAATCACATCGCAACTTGAATCGCAGTTCTGGATATTGTTTTACGTGTGTGTGCTATTATGTGTTACTTGTGCATGTTTAATTATATGTTTTGAGGTGATTAATTGCAACCGCAATCGCAACTCCACCGCAACGCAATCTCATCGCGAACTCGAAATGCAAGGTTATTTATGTTTTTGTATGTTAGTTATGTTATTTGTGTAACTATTATTTAAAACTACCGCATCGCTTATTCGACACTCACTTAAACGCATCGCAACGCTCAACGCACGAAACGAAAATCGGAAACCAACTCACTCGAGCCATCCGATCGAATGACCCTTCGATCGAACGGTTATCCGACGATGACCATCCGATCGGATGGCCATCCGATCGAAAGGCCCTCCGATCGAACAACTACACCGCCTTTCTCTCCTTCCCCTATAAATACTCACCTGTCACATCACTATTCACGTGATTTGACAGCTCTCCTCTGACCAGCGCATTCTCAGCCCTTTTTCTCTCGATTCCTCGCGATTTTTGTAAGTTTTCATCTCAAATCTTGTACTTCCTTGATCTACACACACTTTCTCATCGATTTCACCCACAAATCACAACTTTTAACCATGAAATCCCTTGATTTCGGGCTGTTCAAGGGTGACGTCATCACGGGTCAGTATGAACTCTGGAGAATGACTTCTCACCTGTTACATCACTGTTCACGTGATGTGACAGCTCTCCTCTAACCGTTACTGCATGTTATACGTGTTATTCGATGAATTCTTGTATGTTATGTTTACACAGTGATTGTTGCCTGACACCTTAGCAACAATAGTACTATAGTTTGGACTCAGCACCTGTCGTGTACAGGGGTTGTTAAGGGTTTTACTTCACGTGTCATGGTGGTGATATGTGTTGCGCATTTTACAACTCGCAGTCACGTCTGTGCATATTTCATTGTCGATAGCTTACATGCTTCACTTTTTGTCACACCCCCAAAATCCACCATGCAGAGTATCACCGCTTGGAGGCGTGACATGACCAGGATCAAGCCACCAATCATATTGAACAACATATTTAAGTAAATAAAACCAACCACAATACAATTGGTGACCAAAAGGAAGTTAACGAAGTTCAATTTAAACAGCGGAAGCATAAGACGTTAAACCAAAACACAAGTTCGTTGTTCATAAGTTTAAAGATTCAAACATAAGTTTCATAAGTTCATAAAGTTTATGTATTAAGTACGGGACAAAATAGTTCGCATCCCACAACGACCACCTCTTTGTGCAAGCCCCATAGCATCTAGCGTCCTACAAAGCATGTAACAACGAGTCAACAACAAAGTTGAGTGAGTTCACGGTTGGTTGTCCATTTTAGAGTTGTTTCCAAAAAAATGTGGTTTAATCTCATTCAGCTATCCAGCCGTGGGGGTTACCCCATAGTTCGAAAACGTTTATTAGTTAACCATCCCATGTCCACCTTCCCTGGCTATCCAGCCCGACACTCCGGCCGTGGGGGCTACCCCATTATTTAAACTACCAGACTCGTTTATCATATCGACTACTAATGAAAATTACTTGTTCACTAGCGTTGGTGTCTATCATCACCGACGTGCCATAGTCCATTAGTACACGCCCGTCCGACTGGCACGGTGTGAGGTTTGTTAAACCTAATAGCGCTATTTACTAAGGCCCGCTCACCAAAGCCTCTGTTAGTGCATGCATCTGTCGGCTTCGTGTTGATGCACGGAATGTCTGTTGACTGCGTCTACAAAGAGTCTGAAGTCAATATTGGTCAATAGGGGGTCAAAGTGTAAATATTAGGTTAAACATAGTCAGGATCGCTTATGTGTCAATGTTTATATGTGGACCGCTTATATGTCATCACCCTGGATCGCTTATGTGACAAATGTCCAGGATCGCTCATTAGGCATGTCATAGGAGCGACCCTGAGACACTATATATAGGTGTGAGCGGTTCATTAGTTGTAACGATGTATGTGTGTGCTACGGTGCTGAAACTCTGCCAAATTTTTATCAGAAAGCAATAGAAAGATAAGGAATTGAAAGGATAAGCTGTTGTAACTTCATTTACGTTGATTCCGCCTTCGTACGTGAAGATGAACTACCTTGACTGACTTTTAGGGTCATAGAACGGTCCAACAAGTGATATCAGAGCTCAGGACGAGGAGTTCATACTACTACAGCATAGATCTGCAGAAATCTCTCTTTTCTACTCACTTTCTCTCATATTTTTTCAGTTTCTAGTGGTTCCAACGGTCAAAATTGTCTGAAATTCGAGTATAACTTGTAAAATACACTAATTTCAAACCCTAGAAAGAATCAGGTGAAAATACGGACTAAAATTGGTAAAAACAGGCTAAAAACAATGGATCGCGTTTTCGAACATTCAGGACCGCTTATCTGACATAATTGGTTAGGATCGCTCGAAATTTACCCTTAGGATCGCTCATTGTAACCAATTTGGATCGCTTTTTCGGACAATCTTTACTGATTAGGATCGCTCGAACGGATACTACTTGGACCGCTCGAACGATCACATTGTGAACCGCTCGAACGATCATACTCGGATCGCTAATTCAAACAAATTGTAGTTCGCTTTTCTGACACTCTGTGGTCCGCTCGAGAGGACATAGTTGTCTGGACCGCGTATTCGGACATCTATTGCTGGCTCGCCTTTGTGAATTTGTTATTTTTCAAAAATCAAAATTTTTCTAAGTGTTGTCTAATTTTGTAGGTACGTTCACAATGGACGATATGTTCTTGAATCCATTTAGTGACATGTACGCATTCACGGGAAGTTCAGGAAACAACGATTCGACATCGAACAATACGAACGAGAATCAACCAAAAGAGAAAAAGAAAGAAGCTTGGGAGTCCGAAAGTGCATTTGGAACGTTTAACAAACCTCCTAAGCTGATGGCTATAGAAGATTACAGCAGGTGGGCAACAAAGTTTGAAGATTGGTTGATGGCATTCGCCTTTCCAAGCTGGAAAAGTATGAAAACTGGATATGCTAATGGAAAGAAGAATGGCGAAGCATTGAGATCAGCTGAAGAAATTGAAGGTTTTGTCGCCGAGCAAAAGTGTGTGGCATTATTGTTTCAATCGGTGCGGGAAGATATCATTTCGTTGATAGACTACTCCAATGCTAAAGATTTATGGGAAAAACTCAAGAAAAAGTGTATAGGGAGTAATGAGATTATAAAAAATAAGACGAAACTGCTTAAAAAAGAGTTTGACATGTTTAGTTGTCTTAAGAATGAATCGGTGTGCAAAATGATTGAACGGTTCGGTCATCTAAAGCTGGAGCTTGCACGACATGACATCACTTATCCAAATGAAGAACTTGTTGACAAGTTATTTGATTCATTACCTGATGATATGGATTGGAGGTATTATGCGTTGATGTTAAAGAACACTATTGCTCCAGCAAATCTGACTCCAGATGTGGTGATTGAAAGACTTGAGAGTCATGAGCTAGAGTTGAAAAAGACGTATAAAGTCAATCACTCATCCTATCAGCAGAATCTAGATCTGTATTATCCAAAAAGCTTGATCCCGAAAGCTACCTCTCCGAAAACTGCATTTTCTGCTGAGAATGTTTCTTCAGCAAACAAAGAAAGTCAAAGCAGTTCAAGCAGCGGAAGCCACAGTGGTTATCACAGTGGATCTACGTCTTCTGCAAATCGTTCTGATGCGAAGTTTTCTTGTAACATCGCGATAGATCTAAAGAACGCACAGAATTTTGATGAAGAGTCGGCCAAGCAACAAATGGTTTTTCTGGCATCTGTGCTAGAGTCCTATGAAGGTTTGGTGGCTGGAAAGATCGGGAATACAAATCTGACAAAAGAAGACTACGATCAGATAGACCTCGAGGAAATGGAGCTTATTGACATTCGTTGGGCAATGGCAAGTGATGTTCGACGTGCTCAACGTTTCATGGAAATTACTGGGAGAAAAACGATTGGTGGTCCGTCCACAAAGTTGGGGTTCGACAAATCAAAGGTGACATGCTTCAAGTGTAAGCAGAAGGGTCACTTCAAACGGGAATGCAGAAATGCGTATGCTGATGAGTCAGAGAATCCATTTCGAGACGACTACTACAAAAAGGCAATCTACCATCAGAATAAATCCGAGCTGCCTAGATTGAAGCAGTCTGAAGATAACAAAGATAAATCAAGGGCTTTGGCAGTGATTTATGATGACGAGGGGTACGATTGGAGTAAAGAAGTGTTACCAGAAGAAGATGCGGTTGGTTACGCATTCATGGCAAATGATGATGAACCAATTCCATGGAAAGAAGATAGAACGGAAGAGCAAAAATATTGTTATCGAAAGATGATTGCTGAAAACAGAATTTTGAGGATCTCTCGTGTTTATCTGGAAGCAAGACGAGCAAATAGCTGGGATCCAGATAGGGAATGTTATCTTGATCGTTATGGAAACATTGCGATTGATGACAGCACACTTGATATGGAAGCTATAATCAAGGAGATTAAAGAAGATGATGAGTATTGGCAGCACAAGTGGTGGGGAACACCAACGTCAAAGATGATTGAAGAAGAAAAAGAGAAAGAGAGAAAGGAGAAAGAAGAGAAAGAGAGGAAAGAAAAAGAAGAGATTGAGAAAGTAAAGAAGGTTGATACTGGTTTGATCGATACTACACAGGAATTGACAGCTGAGAACCTGGGAAATATGGCTGACAAGGTGCTAGCTGCAAAAGCACTCGAGGTAGATCCTGTTTCTGTTACTGAGTCAAAGGATCAGGTCAGTCACAATGTGTCAATGAATGTGTCAGGTAACAAAATAGATGGAAATGCTGATTGCAAAAATTGCACTAAACAATGCATTTTTTGTAGCACTGTTACGTACCTGAACAGTGAGAAAATTAAGAATCTGACAACGAAGGTTAGAAATGTTGAGGATCAGATTCTCAGTCGTGACAGAACAGTAAAAGCTTCAACTGAACGAATCAAAGAATTAACAACTCAAATTGAAAATGATAAAACTGAACGAGAGAAAATTAAATGTGAAAATGAAAAGTTAATTCTTGAGAATCGACAAATATATGAAAAGTTTGAAAAATTAAAAAGCGTTGTCAAAGATAGTGATGATCGAAATGGTAAAACGTATAAAGAAAATGAACATCTGAGAGCTGTTTTGAGATTAAAAGAAGAATCAATTAACAAACAACTGGATGAAATTGCTAAACTAAAACTTAAAGTTCAAGTAATTGAAATTGAAAATGAAAGAATTCAGTTAAAATTAAACAGCTATAGCTCAGCTAGCTTTGTTTTGCAGCATATTGTTCCCAAACCTATAGGGAAAAAGAAAGCTGGTGAGGATGTGTTTTCTGATGGAACGGGTGTAGGGTTTCACAAAGTTCCACCGCCAATTTTAGACAACTACACGAAAAAGCAGTCTAGTTTGGTGGAAATTGAGGAAGAAAGTGATGTCACACTTCCTGAGAACATTGATGTCACGTTCACGTCTTCCAATGAAGAGGGTGTCCAAAATGATGTGGTGAAAAGTGTGATAGACAAAGTGCTTAAGCCGGATTGTGACACTTCTGAGGAGGATGGGTGTTTTCTAGATAAATACATTCCGAAGCAAAAGTCCAAAAACAACTTACATGATGAATCTGATCTTGTCATGTACAAGATGTCGGGATCGGATAAGTTGTTTTCGGATTCTGAGTTTCCATTAGAGAATGTTAATTTGAACAAATTGACAAATGTTTTCAAACTGGTCGAAGTCGAGTTGTCAGCAGTGAACGATCTGAGTCGAAAGAAAGAGAGGGTTTACAACAAGAAAACTGTTTATCCACCACGTTTTTACAATAACAACAGAAACAACTGATCGGGTGGTTATCAGGGGGGTAAATCATATCAGAAAAGAAATGTTTCAAACAAGAGGTTTGTCGAAACGAAAAAGTTTGTGAACAGTTCAAGTTCACTTGCTGATGAAGAAAAGGAAATTTTTACAAAATCAAACAAAGAATTTTTTGAGAAGAGAGCTTCACAGGCTCAGTCTGAAGGCACGAGTAGGGTAGCTGATACTCGTACTTGTTTTAGATGTGAACAGGTTGGCCATATTGCACGAAAGTGTACATATGTGAAGCCTAAGACTGAAGCTGTGAAGGTTCAACAAAAGAAAGTTGATGTGAAGGGTAAAACACCGATGTATGTTGAGAAGAAAGTTGTTGGGAAGAAAAATGTTCAAATTGACAACTTGACAGTAAAAACTGAACCCGTAAAGAAGTTGGTAAATCAAAATGATAAATTTTATAAGAGGGTTGCAGTAGCTCAACAGGTGTGGAAACCTAAAATTGAACCTAAAGTTGAGAAGAAAGTTTCAACTTCTGAGGTGAAAAAGGCTGAAGAATCAATTACGGTTGATTATGATGCACAATTTCCACCTCTTAAGTCTAAGAATTTCAAAATTCAAATTGCTAAAGTCACGGTTACACCTAAGGCTGATGAGGCCTGGGTGGACACCATGTTTGACTAAACAGTTTGAATTGCCGGAGCTTCCTGGATCGCGAAGCATGAATCGGCATCTTTCTTGAAGTTGTTTAAATGATGATTTGTTATGTGCAGGATCTTCCAAAACTTGTAGCCAGGTGGATAGTGGAGCGTCAAGGCATATGACAGGGAAGACCGCATTGCTGTATGATGTGAATAACATTAACGGTGGTTATGTGGGTTTTGCGGGTAATCAAGGAGGAAGGATCATAGGTGAAGGAACGTTGTCAAATGGCATTATAACGTTTGAAAGAGTTAACTACATCGCTGAGTTGGAGAACAACCTACTGAGTATTTCCCAGATCCGTGACAGGATGTATACTACTCATTTCACCGATAAAGAATGTTTGATCTTGAAACCGGGATTTGTGATACCTGAAGAGTGGATCATCATGAGGGCACCAAGAGTCAACGATCTGTACGTGTTGGACATGAGCGTTGCTACTACAACCACGGGTCAGGCTCATTGTTTTGTATCCAGAGCAACGGAGAAAGAGTCAAGGTTATGGCACCGAAAGATGGGGCATATTCACCTAAAGAAAATGAATCACTTAGTGCATAACGACTTGGTCACTAGAGTGAATATTAAAGGTTTTCATCTGGAAGGGGAGTGCATAAGTTGTGTTAGAGGCAAACAGAAGAAAAGGTCACACCCTACAAAACAAGTCAATTCAGTTTCGAGACCTTTGGAAAGACTTCATATGGATTTATTTGGTCCAGTGAACGTCAAAAGTATAACAGGAGATTCCTATTGTCTGGTCGTGACTGATGACTACTCCAGATTTTCGTGGGTCATGTTTTTGAAAACAAATTACGAAACCTTTGATAGTTTGATGGTATTGTTTAAGAAAATTGAGAATCTGTACCAGAGACCGATTTGTAGAATTCGAAGTGATAATGGTACTGAGTTCAAAAACAGTAAGATGGAGGAATACTGTGATGAAAGAGGTATACTGCATGAGTTTAGTGCTTCGTACACTCCTCAGCAAAATGGAGTTGCAGAACGCAAGAACCGGACGCTAATCGAGACAGCCAGAACGATGCTTGCAGATTCCAAGTTACCAATTAATTTCTGGGCTGAAGCTATTTCTGCTGCATGCTATACTCTCAATAGAGTTCTTACTGTGAAGAAGTTCAACAAGACGTGTTTTGAGCTAATCAATAAACGCAAGCCGAATTTGAAGTATCTAGAACCGTTTGGGTCACCCTGTACGGTAATAGAGCCGAATGGCAAGTTTGGTTCAAAGAACTTTTAAGGAATATTTGTTGGATATTCAGGTCCTACACGGCGTGTCTTTGTTCCAAGTGAAAAGCGTATTATTGAAGCAGCGAATGTTGAATGTCAGGGGTACACTATGCCGCCACAGAATCCTGGTGATTCATGGCGTTATCATTATGACAAACTTTGGGAATCGTTTGACATGAGAGAAGAATCAGAGGAAGAGGAAGATTTCTTTGATGAGCTGGATATTTTACGAGAGTATGAATCGTCGCTCAGGTTTCCAGCGGAGTATTCTAGAAGACCTCGGGAGACTTCAAATGATGATGAAGCAGGTCCTAGTAACGCTGATGAACATGATAATGAAGTTGCTCCTGGTAATCAGTCGGAGGTGAATGATGATCAAGAAGCTGAAAATATGCCAGTTTTTTACCATGGTGATTCAGACCTTGAGGGGGAGCAGATCCAGTTGTCAAGTCAAACAAACCAAGTTGGTGATCAAGATGCAGAGCAAAATGTTACTAATCTGGAAGGAAATGTAGATGTTCCAGGCGAAGTGATGCCGCGAACTCTTTCTTATCATCCAGAGGAATTGATTATAGGAGAATTGCAAACGGGCGTTAGGACGAGACGTCAAATTGACCAGGGCTTAACATGTTTTTATACTACAGTAGCACCTTTACAAACTGAATTTTCATTAAGTTGTTTTATCACGCAGGTCAAACCAAGGACTTACAAAGAGGCGCTTACTGAAGACTCTTGGGTCATAGCGATGCAAGAAGAATTAAGTCAGTTTGAAAAGTTGGGGGTGTGGAAGTTAGTTGATTTGCCGGATGGTCAAAGGAAAATCAATACAAAATGGGTTTTCAAATGTAAGAGGGACGACAGAGGAGTGGTTGTAAGGAACAAAGCTCGACTCGTTGTTCAGGGCTTTAGTCAACAGGAGGGGATTGATTTTACCGAAGTGTATGCTCCTGTCGCACGACTAGAGGCTATCAGAATTTTCCTAGCATTTGCGTCTTGGAAGAATTTCAAAGTATTTCAGTTAGATGTTAAATCAGCGTTTCTTTATGGGAAGGTCAAAGAGGAGGTTTATGTTGGTCAGCCGTCGGGCTTTACTGACCCAGTCCACAAGAACAAAGTTTATTTGCTGGACAAAGCGTTGTATGGTCTACATCAGGCGCCGAGAGCCTGGTACGAGACTTTGTCTCAACACCTACTCGCCAACCAGTTCATACGTGGAAAAGTGGATGCCACTCTCTTCACTAAATTCGTTGATGGTCATCTTCTGATAGTACAGATTTATGTAGACGATATTATTTTTGGGTCAACAAATGAGAAATTATGCAAAGATTTCGAACAGGTGATGAAGCAGAAATTTGAAATGTCATCAATGGGGGAGATGAAATTCTTTCTGGGATTACAAGTTGAACAACTTGCTGAGGGAATTTTCATTCATCAAACGAAGTACGTGCATGATATTCTGGAGAAATTTGGAATGTCAAGTTCTACTCCAGCTGCTACCCCACTTGCGACTAATCATGGGATTCACCCAGATCTCACCGGAGACAGGGTTGATGAGACACTTTATCGATCCATGATAGGTTCTTTGATGTACCTAACTGCTTCACGTCTTGACATCATGTAACCAACGTGCCTCGCAGCAAGATTTCAGTCTAACCCGAGAGAATCGCACATGATTATTGTCAAGAGGATATTACGTTATCTGAAAGGTACTCCGTCATTGGGGTTATGGTATCCTAGAAAAGGCGATTTTACACTCGAAGGGTTTTCCGATTCGGATTTCGGATGCTGCAAAATCAACGCGAAATCAACAACTGCAGGATGCCAGTTCTTTGGTTCCAGATTGATTACCTGGCAGTGTAAGAAACAAACGTCTGTGGTGTTATCTACATGTGAAGCGGAGTATGTTTCTGCTAGCAGTTGCTGCTCTCAGATCCTGTGGATACAGCAACAGATGCGCGACTACGGTTTGCAGTTTCTTAACACACCTCTGTTTGTTGATAATGAGGCCGCAATTAATATAACTAAAAATCCAGTACATCACGCTAAAACTAAACATATTGAGATTCGTCATCACTTTATTCGCGATTGCTTCGAGAAAAAGTTGATACAAATTGAGAAAATCCACACTGACGAACAAAAAGCTGATTTGCATACCAAAGCTTTTGATAAAAATCGGTTTCTATATTTGTTAAAACTTAATGGTATGAAATTGCTTTCGGTGTCGGATGGGGTTGTGAGCGTTGATGAGAATACTGTTGCAGATGAAGATGAGAAACAATCTGCAATGGTTTGTCGGTTTTTTACTTGTTTTGGTATTTAGGGGGAGATAGATAGTTGTACATAGTTTATTTTGAGAAAAATACAAAAACAGTAAAAAATGCAAAAATACAAAAACATTATAAAATTGAAAAAGAGCTTGTGTATATAGGGAAAATGATAGTACATCAGCTAGACAATTACAGTATGCTAAAGATTTGGAAAGACAAAATGAGTTAAACAGTCTCACTAACGATGTGTCGATAGGTTTTCGTACATTTATTAGATTTATTCGGGATATAAACCTAAAATTTCAAACTGATGAAATTCATGGGGAACACTACTTGGATATATAGGTAACCCCTGAAATCTCGTTTGAAAGGTCTCGTATTCTGATATACTAGGTGGTTATACACTATGATGTCTGGGGTATTATTCCGGGACTTCTGCTGAATGGTAGTTCTGACCTAGTCCTTGGCTAATACTTTATCCAAAATGCTTGAAATATAGCATGAAGCCCTCAGCTGATTAGAGAATAAAATTGATAATCAGTTGTTGTAGCTGAAAAGATCCTCTAAAGGGGACACACTGCAAAGTCGAAGCTGATATCTCTCTGCTGAACGGTAGTTCTGACCTGAGATCCCTCAGTTCTCGCATTTAACCCCTAATTTATGTACAGACATCATTGTAGTATTCTTGCCTGTAAGACTGAATATTGGGATTCTGGATACGGGAGTATATTCAAGAGGTGGGACACATGAATTGATCTATGTTATTAAAACACTTAAACAGTATCCTGAATAGATTGAAGTTTGTATGAGAATTTAAGATGGATCAGTATATCGACAATCGAGGTGAATTGTTTAAGTCTGAGTATGTAATGTAGCTTAACGGTACTTGTAATTTGTCTGAAAAGCTGATATGATTCCCTAACACGCTCACCAAAAAGTTAAGTTGTAAATAGTTTACTTTCCGCAATTTAAGTTTTCTGTTATTTCATTTCTTAGTTTAGATCATTTTAAAATCCAAAAAGATTTTATTTCTGCTTTATTTTAGACAAACCAGAGTGGAAAGTTGATTGTCGGATTCTAGAAAGATGAAGCAGATGCAGGAGATTCTGAGCTGAAGATTGAGGAGAGCTTACATTGTTGAAAATGTGTTTGTTTTCAAAGTCACAAACAAGTTCATTAAGTTGATACTTGTTATTTTTTTGAAAAAAATTGGAAAATTGTTTTACTAAATCAGTTTGTTTCGTCAATAGATCAACCAGGGTCATTAAGTTGAACTTGGTAGATTAATCAAGTATTCAGGGTCATTAACTTGAACTTGAAAACTTGAGTGGATTTCTAAAAAGCTGATTGAATTTGTGTTTATTGTTTGAAGAGATAGATTGTAATGTTATTGGTTGAGTAACAGGTTTGGACATTATTTCCCAATGGAGGCAAATTGTAAAAGATTGAACCAGATATCTCAAGATCCCAGCATACTGAGAGGGGGAGTCTGTGAAAGGGGGAGTCTGAATCAACAGTTATTGGGAAGTTGAAGTTAGAGCAAGATGATGCTGAAACCTGTGAAGAATGTTTGAGAAGATTGACAGAGTTGGTGAAAAGACAAAGACTAAAGACTACGGATCTGAAGATGCTAAAAGACTACGTCAACATCCAAGGGGGAGTCTGTTGATGCACGGAATGTCTGTTGACTGCATCTACAAAGAGTCTGAAGTCAATATTGGTCAATAGGGGGTCAAAGTGTAAATATTAGGTTAAACATAGTCAGGATCGCTTATGTGTCAATGTTTATATGTGGACCGCTTATATGTCATCACCCTGGATCGCTTATGTGACAAATGTCCAGGATCGCTCATTAGGCATGTCATAGGAGCGACCCTGAGACACTATATATAGGTGTGAGCGGTTCATTAGTTGTAACGATGCATGTGTGTGCTACGGTGCTGAAACTCTGCCAAATTTTTATCAGAAAGCAATAGAAAGATAAGGAATTGAAAGGATAAGCTGTTGTAACTTCATTTACGTTGATTCCGCCTTCGTACGTGAAGATGAACTACCTTGACTGACTTTTAGGGTCATAGAACGGTCCAACACTTCGTCTTGTATCGAGTCTTAGTCTTAGAATGTTAGATTAGGGCACATTGTACGAGATTTCCCGCCATGTCCAAGACACAAGGTTTCGCTCATTCGGCACAAGTTTCGCTTATTTGGCACAGGTTTCGCTCATTTGACAACAGGTTTCGCTTATGTGTCACCTCCAAGAGACATAGTTCCGCTTTTGTGTCATTTGCAAGACATAGTTCCACTTTTGTGTCAACCCAAGAGATCTAGTTTCGCTTTTGTGACCGCTCATAACCCTATTTCTCTTTTGTGTCACCCAAGACACCTAGTTTCGCTCATAAGGCACATAAAGGTCCCTGATTTCGCTCAAATGTCGGTCATGCATATTAAGGTCCAATGAGAATTTATATGTCATAAGTGTTGTCGGACATTTGCTTAAAAAATTGAATGAGTGCATGTGAAATTAAATTGCTATATTGATTGTTGTCAGTTCTTCACACGGCCAAATCCCATGTCTTGCATGAATTTTTGAGGCCCAATCACAATATGTAAACAATAGTTCATTGGTCCAATAACATTTCTTTGAGTATTGAAGTTGTCGATTAAGTGCATTGTGTTGTGTGGACTACTTGAAAATGACAACCGCTTGAATCACTGTTTCGCTTGAGTGTGTACGTCGAGTTGTGTGTAACATTTTACGAGTTGTCAGTTGGTTGGGATAAGATCACATGACTTGTGTCAGTTTACATGATAAGTATCAGTGCATGTGATTCTCGTAAATTGTCCTCATGTGTTGTCGGTTAAATAGATGTTGGTCCAATGAGATTTAAGTGATATTAAATTGGTTCGAGATATTCAAGATATTAAATCGAGTTATTCACGTGATTTTTGTTGTCTACAAAGAGAATCGGTCCAATAGTAGTCGGCTAGATAAAGTGTTTGGTGCAATTGTATATTGTGATATTATTTCTTGTATTGTCAGTTTAGTGCTTTCATAGGCCCAATCCGAATGAAATAAACAATCGGCCCAATGAGATTTTACATGTAAAAGATTTGTCGGCCACAATCAAGTGCAATCATCTAATATTTTTGTGAATCGTTTTAATAGGCCCGTTCAGAATTGAACATTGTGAGGAGTATTGTTGTCAGCTAAATGTTTACTTGGTCTTTGTGATTAATCAAGCCCATGTGATATTCTTTATCGGCCCAAGAATTCCCATTTCTATTATTTTGTTAAAGGTCAAATTAGCTTGTTTCAGTTTGCATGTGGGTTTGAAATACAATACAATTCAAAGGTTCAAGTCTCATGGTTTGATCATTCAAAGGTCCAGTTCACTTGAACTTTGAACCAGGTCGGTTGGAAGTCGGACAAGTTGTTTGGTAGTCCAAGTCGTGTTTTTGTGAACCAGGTCGTTTGAAAGTCCATCAGTTCGCACGTAGTGAGTCTGATCGTTTGAAATTGATCCGAGTCATAGCATTTCTCACGGTTTGCCAAATTAAACCTCAGTCCGCACAGAATATTCAGTAGTTCGAGTACAAGTCTTATTCTGTTAATTGATAAGTCTTTAAACTGATTGCGTTTTTGTTTGTTTGTCGTCAGGTGATACAGGTGTTTTACGAGGTGAACCAGTTAGTTTGAAATCTTGTTTGAAAAATTCTTCGATATCGAAACATGGATTCTGAATTCTACAATGCATTTGCTACAACCCCGACTACTCCATCCGACATTACAAAGACCATGACCATGGAAAATGAAACCGGAACAATGCAAAAACCCTCGAAACTTATGGGAATTGAAGATTATCATGGATGGAAGAAACGGTTCGAGAATTGGGTTCAGGCGAATCATCTGAAATCTTGGGAGAGCATCGAAACTGAATATGAGAGGCCAAAGAATTCAATGGGAGTCGAAAAAATCATTTCAGAATTCACGGAGCAAGAAAGAGAGAGTTATAAAGCAGAAAAGATGATGATCAATTTGTTACAACAAGCTGTTAAAGAAGATATTTTTGTATTGCTTCAACATGATGAAAATGCTTATTCTATCCGGGAAGCACTTAGAAAGAAATTTGAGGGAAGTACTGAAATGCTACAAAGTAAAGCAGCTTTGTTGAAAAAGGAGTTTGAATTGTTTACGTGCATGCCTGGTGAAACAACAAAGACTCTTATTGAAAGATACTGTCATCTCATACGCACCATGTCACAGTTGAAGATTACTAAAACTCCAGTAGAATGGGTTGAAAAACTTGCTGATGCGTTACCGCAACAGGAATGGGGTACATATCTGATGATATTGAAGAATTCCGGACAGTTTAGCAGGTTATCGATTGCACAGTTTATAGAGAAGTTGGAGGCACAGGATCTGGAGCAGCAGAAAATTGCTAGAATGAACAGTTCTACTCATCAACAAGATATTAAATTGTACTATAAAGGAAATGTTCAAACTGCTGAAGCAAGTCCAAAGATACAAACTGCATTTAGTGCTGGAAATCAATCTACACCAAGCAGTCAAGGATCAGTCAACACTAGTGGGTTCTCAACGGTGAATCCTCCAAGTGTTCAAAGTACATCTGCTGGAAATGGTCATCTGATTCAGTGTAATGTAGCTCTACATCTTCAAAATGGTCAAAATTATTCTGAAGAGGTTGTAAAGCATCATATGGGATTACTGGTCACTGCATTAGAGTCTTATGAAGGGTTGATTGCCGGAAGAATTGGCAATCCGATGCTCACAAAGGAAGATTATGACCAAATCGATGCAGAGGAGCTGGAACTAATGGATATTAAATGGGCTTTAGCGAGTGTTTTGAGAAGAGCAGAAAAGTTTAGATTGATTACAGGAAGAAATGACTTCTTGGATGCAAACCTTTCTAATCTAGGATTTGATAAATCTAAAGTTGTCTGTTTTCGTTGCAGGGAGAAAGGCCACTTTAAAAGAGAGTGCAAGAATCAGGAGCCGAGAGGAGCAAAGGAGTCATCTGGGAAAGATGATTATTATAGGAAAACTATCTATCAGCAGATCACTCATCAACCGAATCAACAAAAAGAAGCTCAAACGGCAAATGGAAGAATGATCGAGGATGCAAACAGGAAAGCTTATTATGGCATCGTTGATCAAGATGATGAGAAAATGGCTGAAGGTTTTAGCTGGGACAAATTCATTCCAGCTGATCCAAATGTTCAAGTTTTTATTGCACATATTGTTCAAAAGCCAGAAATGTTGAAGGAATGGATGGAAGTGTTATCTGATGAAGAGAAAAGTGAAGATGAAAGATCTGTTTCATCTGAAAACCATTCATCAGAAACAAGTGATAGTGATGAAGAGATGGAACAGATAAATTTGGGAAAAACGCATTTATCTTCTGACACTTTTGAATTTTATTTTGCAGAAAAATTGAAGAAACTAAAAGAGAGGAAAACTGCAAAAGAATTTAAAGAAGTCAAAGTGATTGAGAAGACAGTTGAAGTGGAGAAGATAGTGGAAGTTGAGAAGATTGTGGAGTTAGAAAAGATAGTTGAAGTCACAAAACCCTGTCTTACTTGTTTAGAGTCTTGTAAACAATGTATAGAAAAAGATGAGAGGTTTAGTGAGTTAGAAAAGTTGAAACAACAGTTGTTGTTTGATGTAAAGAATTTGAAAAAGTCATATGATGTATTGAACAGACATGTGAATAGTCTGGAGAAGACTAACTCTGAAAGAGAGAAAGCTTTGAAGATGATGAATGCTACCATGATGACAAAGCAAAAAGAGATCAACTTATACATAGAAGAATGTGCAAAGTGGAAGAAAGAGTTGGATAGTGAAGCAGCTGAGAATGAAAGAATCACAAGATTGCTGCAAAGTTACAAAGGTTGTGACTACATAATCGATAGAATTTATCCAACAGTTGAAGGTTTTGAAGCGTTTAAAGGTGAAGAAACAAAGCCAAAGAAGAAAAAGGATACTGGTAAGAAACAGGGTGTATGTTATAATAAGTGTCCGCCTCCGATTTGGGAAGGGTACTCGCCTAGAAAACCTAACGAGGAAGAACTAAAATAGGCAGTCAATATTAAGTTAGAATCCGAGATAACCGATGTTTTACCGGACAATATTGACGTCACGTTCACAGCGTCCGACACAGATCATGAGTCAGAACTGATAAAAAGAGTGGTTGATCAGGTGTTGGATAAGGATGAGGAGTCAAAGTCAAAATCCGAGTCCGAAAGTTCGTGTCAGTCAGTCGGGAGTTTGAGTTCGTCCGAAAAGAGTTCAAAATCGTCGGGAAAACGGGTTTATAGTAAAGAATTTTTGTTGTCAAAATCTAATTTGAGTGATGAAACATTTGAAGTTGTGTATACTTTGAATGACTCTGACAAATTATATTTTGATAAAGAGTTTCCAATAAGAGGTGTTAAACCAGAAATGATCAAAAAGGTTTTCAAGTTAACAGAAATTAATATTTCTAAAATAAAAGATGAAAATTTTAAAATAAAACCTAAACCTTACACCTCAAGAGTACAACAACGTTTAAACAAGAAAAAGGGTTACAATTCTGGTTCTGGTTTTCAAAAGAAACCAAACCAAAATCGTAGCTACAAAAAGAAAGGACTTGGTTTTATTCCACCTGAAAACTATAAAAATGAAAAATTTTCTAAAAATACAAAATTTGTTTCAGGACCATCTGCTGAAGAGGAAAAGAAAAGCTCATTCTGGAGACAATCAAATCAAGAATTTCTTGCCGAGAAGAGAAAGAATGGAGCTTATTTGAAGAAAGAGACAAGAACCTGTTTCCGATGCAATGAAGCTGGTCACATTGCATGGAATTGTCCTAAATCGACCAAGACAAAACAGGGAGTTTCTGGAAAACTGAAAGAAGTTATTGTTGATAAAACCGAACCACCAACTGAACAATTTAAAGTTTTCAAAAATTCAACATTTGAAGTTGGTGAATGTTCGAAGAGATTTTACAGGCGAAGTGTGAAGCTTGACAACCAAAAATGGGTTGTTAAGAAATCTGAAGTAAAATCTGGTGATGAATCTGATTCCACAAAATCAGAGGAGCCATAGTTTGATGAGAGTGATGAAAACTCAGTTCCTTCAATGGATGATGAGAACTTTCCACCATTGAGGACTGAGAATTTTAAAAGAAAAGTTGGAAAGTCTGAAGTCTCAAATCAGGATTATTCTGAAAAGGATAATTTTGATGTTGAGAAAGCATTTAATGAGAAAGTTAAGAAGATTTTCGGATAAATGGTTGATGGGAATGTGAAAGGGGTAAAGGATTTCTACGCTAAAAAGAAAGCAACTTACACCCCAACTAAATCCGAACTGAAATCACCCAAGGCTGGTCAGGCTTGGGTGGACATTTTCTTTGGTTGAAAAACCTGACTTGCCGGAGATCCCAAGTTTGTAATCATGGATCAGGAATCGGCATCTTTCATGTTTAATAAGGTTGTTTTTGAAAATGCTTGAAAATTGTTAAAATTTTACAGGTTGAATGACTACGCCGGAGCTTCTAGGTTGGTAAGTGCGAAGCAAGAATCGACACTTTGATGGGTAAATTGTAGATGATTCATTCCTACAATTGGTATTGATTAGTTATATCTACAAGTGGTTATTCTTACAAGTGGTTTAGAGGTTGCTTGATTGCAAACAGTGAATCAAGGACATTAAGTTGTACTTAATTTACTACAGTTGATAAAACTGACAAGATGATGAACCATATCCCCGTACTTAAACAAGTGGTAAACTTAAAAGTGGTAAAAACAAACTCATTTTCCGGAAAAATCATTTTGATTAAAACAAACTTAAGTGTTTTGAAATCTAAATGAGAAAATGGTTTGTGAAAGGGGGAGTTCAGATTGTTTATGCCTAGTGAATGGCGAATTGATGCGATTCGATGTAAGTTGTCATGTTTCTGTACAGTTTGTTTTGAATTTTCTTCAAGTGGGTCAAGAGCTTAGATAGTTTTCAAATTTCTTTAATGTGTTTGCATTTTAGGGGGAGTAGAAAATTTCAGAAAATCCAAAAACATTAGAAAATTTGAAAAAGCCAAAAACATGATAAAATTCAAAAATGAGTTTCGTTGTGAAAAGAGGAAATGATAGTACATCAGTGGACTGTCACAACATGCTAAAGAATTGGAAAGTTAAAATGTGATAAACAATCTCACTGTGGATATGCCAGTAGGTTTTTACACATTTAGTAGATTGTGACGACATATAAACTTAAAAAATTCAAACTTGCTTATTCTGTGGGTAACAACATCTTGGATATATAGGTAACCCCTGAAATCTTGTTTGAAAGGTCCCTTATTCTGAGATACTAGGTCTTTATGCTCAGTGATATATGGGGTATTATCCCGGGACTTCTGCTGTATGGAAGTACTGACCTAGTCCCCGGATAATGCTTTCCGCAAATGCTTGAAATATAGCATCGCCCTCAGCAAGCTGATGAAACAATAAAATTGATAGTCGTTGCTGTTGAAATAAAAAAGACCCTCTAAAGAGGACACACCGAAAAGTCGAAGCCGTCATCTCTCTGCGTATACGGAAGTATCGACCTGAGCTCTCACGGCCCTCGCATTTAACCCCTGAACAGATATCATCTGTGGTATACTCACCTGTAAGACTGAATATTGGGATCTAGATACGGGAGTATATTCAAGAAGTGGGACACGCGAAAAAGTTTAAGTTCTTAAAACATTAATATCGTATCTCGGAACAGTTGAACTTTGTGTGACAATTTAAGTGGACCAGTATACTGACAATCTAAGTGAATTGTTTAAAACTTAAAACGAAACGAAGCTTAATGGTGTTGGTGACTTGTCTCAAAAACTGATATGATCCTCTTACACAAACTCACAAAAATATTGTCTGTAAATATTTCTTTACTGCATTACATTTTTCTTTATTTCAAAATCCAAAAAGATTTTCAGTGTGTTTTAGCATAAAGTTTCAGAAAACTCAAAAAGATTTTTGACCACTGATATTGAAAAGCTGATTTTCAAAATTCTGAGTGCTAAACATGATGAGTATAATTTGAGGGGGAGTTTGTGTTTAAAACTGATTATTTTTTATCAAACCTTAAAGTGGTTCATCAGATTGGTAAATCATTTTGTTTTTGAAAGAGAGTCTGAGTTAGTGCATGTGTTTATGTTTGAAATATGTATGTGAGAGAAATTTGTTTTGAGGTAGAGTTTTTGCAGGATAAGATGTGCCAGGTTATTCGTTTCTAAGATCCGAGCTAGATGAGAGCCAGGTTCCGATACCTGAGGACTCTAATTGGAGATAGCCAGGCAATGATCTTGATATTGAGAAACTGTTAGATGGAAAGCCAGACAACGATCCTAAAGCTGATGATGCTGATGAACTGAAGAAATGCCAGCATATCGCAAAGGGGAGTCTGAAGACCTGCAAGAAGAGATTGAGAGAGTAAAGCCCAGAGACAGATCAAGACTGAAGATGCGAAGACTCGACACTTAAGACTCGTCAACATCTGAGGGGAGTCTGTTAGTGCATGCATCTGTCGACTTCGTCTTGTATTGAGTCTTAGTCTTAGAATGTTAGATTAGGGCACATTGTACGAGATTTCCCGCCATGTCCGTATGTGGGAAACCACCATGTCCGTATGTGGGAAACTACTATGTTCATATGTGGGAAACTACTATGTTCATATGTGGGAAACCACTATGTTCGTATGTGGGAAACTACTATGTTCATATGTGGGAAACCACTATGTTCGTATGTGGGAAACTACTATGTTCATATGTGGGAAACCACTATGTTCGTATGTGGGAAACTACTATGTTCGTATGTGGGAAACCACTAGTTTCGCTTATATGGACATGAGAGGTTCCGCTTTTATGGACATGTCCATATGAGCGAAACCTAGTCCCTATATATACCCTTGGAGCGAAATCATTTGTAACGTTCTTGTTTTCCATACCGAGGTGCTGCCGGTGTGAGATTTGGTTGTAAACGCTGTTATATCAATCAAAAGTGTGATTTAAGTGAAGATCTAGCTATTTCTACGTCAGGTACTTGTTTTCCGCACCTGTATCTGATCAAAACTCCTCTGATAGACTCGTTCGGGTCAGAACACGATCCTACAGCCTCGGCGATTAAGTCGATATAAAGGGAGGGACTTCGCTGATAGAGTTCTAGTCCAGTAAGTCTAATTCCGTCCCAACAGGACGAGGAATTCTAATTCCTGAACACGTCCCAAGGACGAGGAATCCCTATTCCTGAACCCATTCCCATTCCCACCGGGAATTTACCATGCTTTGTATAAAAGTGTGAACTCACCTCGGTTTGCTCAGTTAGATTAGTTACTCTAATAATCAAGAAATCAAGCACGTCCTAATATGGTATAGATAACAATCAATTTCTTATGCACAACACGTATGGTTTATCTACCCATTACTTTCATCACATATCACAAAATTTAAACGTCAAGGCACTTCGTTAAGATATATATATTATTTTACCCTAAAATAATCTAACGGTAAATTAAGCAAGTATTCACACAAGAGTTTTAGTATACAATATATATTCTAAATATATATTTACCCGTTTTTATTTACAAAAACCAACCTCCGACACTTTGTATTTTGTTACAAAAATTATGGCGAAGTTTCTATTCGAAACACAAGTTATGAAATATACTTGTAACGCTTGTTTAGAAAAATATTTTCTAACTTTTGGGATTTTAGAAAATTTCGCCAGAGTTTTCTTTGTAAATGAAGGTGTCCATGCTTATAAGCATATCATTTTCTTTTTGTAAATATCATTCAACAATCACCAATCCACAATATACAACTTCTACTTACCGAACTTGTCAAAAACAAGCATAAACTATAAACTCATGAACTTGAAAATTTATAAAAGTATGTAGTAACTTACTAGCATACTTAGTAAGTCTTGTTACCTTTAAAAATGTGATTAGTTCCTTAAAAGCTTCATTTTTAAAGAGTTTGAATGTTCACAACTTCCAATCATTTTTCTAAAAATATTTCTTTGTGAATTTTTCTTATTACACAAGTGTTTCTAGACTTATTTATCCTCCAAATATTTGATTAGTTTATGTAAGATCCAAGTTTTTATGAAACTTATATTTTTCACTTGGTTCTTTTGAAATACCACTCATGGATCTTTAGATCTACAAGATTATAACCTACTTTGATCTTTTTCAAGAAAAATATTCATTCATTCAAGTTCATAGTTTATGTTTCATCATCCTTCAACATTCTTACTTTCTCATCTTGCTAGATCATGTTTTTAATCATGATCTAGCAACACCATATGATGATCCATATCATTTCTACTAGTAAACAATAATCAACAAGCATCACAACACAAGAATATCATGATTTCTTAACCATTTTAACACTACTTCAACACAAAGTTAGTTTATGTTCAAGACTTGTTTATGGTTCTTTAGAATTCTCATCATTTTGATCTTTAATCATCATTAACCACTTAAACAACATGTAAAATGCAAGGATCTAAGTTCTTACCACTAGTTCAAGACTAGGGAAGTTCAAGTGAAGAAAAGTGGTGGTTAATAGCAAATAGAGAAGGTCCTTCCACTTCCGAGAACACCAAGCTTGTTTGTATGATCAGTAACACCCTAGGAAGTATGTAGATTGCATAAATGAGCTTGGATGATGATGATGGTGGGTGTGGTGGCTCACGGCCGAACCCAAGGAGAGAGGAGTTTGAATGTGTTGTGATGGTGGTGATGAGTGTAGTCAAGTCCCTTCGGTTATTCTTATAATCTCCCAACTCCTCTTTGTCTAACGGTTACTATGTCTCAAGAGTACATAGCATATCCTATAAAATAATCAAGAAAATCATGGGGTGGGAGACCCCATGTAACCGTCCCAAAAGGGGGGGGGTGTCTAGTTGGGTTGTATGGGTGGTTAGGGATATAGTTGGAAATCAAGTGTTTAGTTAGTGTGTTATGGTGTGTTATTAAATATATAGTGGTGTTAGGGTGTTCGGGGACCCTAACTAGCTTAGAAAAATAAGAACAATGTGTTTGACAATATTTTTGTGTTCCGGGTAAAGTCCAGTTGTTCGGTTGGGTGTTGTTCCGTTAAAGTGCTTAATTAATCCGTAAGGTGTCTCTTATAATATTTTTAGTGACATTTTTATTTTTTCAACACTGAGGAAAGCATACCGGACTATTCAGTAACTTTTCCGTACACTACTAGTATGTTAACAAGCACATGTAGGTATAACACAGAAATCAGAAAGCAGTTAAATGATTCAGCACAGTCATCAAGCACTTTAATTATCATTAATAAATTGTACGGATACATGGAATTATGAGGGTTGTCACATTCTCCCCCTGTTAAGAAAATTTGTTGGTCCCTCGGATAGGATCTTCTTCTTCGGAAACTTAGTTGAATCGGATATGATTGATGTGCGGAATTCATTGAATCACACAACAGATATACGAGAACAAATTCAACTCTGAATTACTGTCTGATCTTCTATTGATTGAATATGAAAGTGTACAAGCTCCTTAGAGAGTTCAGACGGACATGAGTTTGCCAGAGAGTGGAAGTGTCAAAAGTTACAAATGAGCTGATCGAACAGTTATTTATAGGCACAGTCAGGATAGAGTGAGTGCTGGCCGATCGGCTGGGCTAGCCGATCGGCTAACCTGCTGTTCGATCGAACATGCTGTTCGATCGGTTTGCCTGTTTGATCAGCTGGGCTAGCCGATCGGTTAGCATGGTCAACAAAAGTCAGCACTTAACAATAACGCGCCATATCCTGACTTGCTTTACAAACAAACATACAAACATAAACTATTCACAAATATACAAAACAAGACTACATGCTGACGGAAGCTACAGACGTTATTGTACTAACAGACACCCCCCTCAGATGTAGCTGTAGTTCCTTCCAGCATAGTCTTCAGTTCTTCCTGTTTCTCCTTCGCTCTTTGGCCTTTTGCCTCCTCTTTTCTTCTCTTTCTTCTAACATTCTTTGTCTCTTGTGTCTACCTTCTGTCATCCACCATTTCCTGTACTCTGGGTCACCATCACGCTTTCGATCCCATTTTGGAATTTTGTTTTCTTCAGATTCTATTGGCGTCTTATCAGTTAGTGGCACATACCCCATTTTTCGTCTACCCAGCTCAGCAGCTCTCTTTGCTATCTCCTTTGATCTTTGACTTCGCTTGTACCTCTTCAAGAACTCATCAATTTCAATGTTTCTCCATTTGCTCTTCTAATATCTACCAGAATTGATTTCTTAAGCGAAGCAAACATCCATTATCGATTGATACTGCATTGCTTGAGCTTTGTCTCTCTTCTCGTAAACAATCTTGTTAAGAAATAAGCAATCAATGTCTTTCTTCGAGCAGTTAACAAGCCACATTGGATCCAAAATACTGATTCTTCTAGATTCTCCGGTGGACTTGTCAAAAAGAGATATCACTGCCTCAGCCGTTGTTTCATTGTAAAACCATCCTTGAAATATATCATGAAAATCTTGCTCGATGGCTCTAAGAGGCATATTCTTCAAACACTTGGGCAGCTTTACATCCAAAGTTATATCTTTCTCTCCGTTTTCCAAGATTCTTACAATCTTGTTGGTGCACTACATCTGCCGACTTCATCTTGTATCGAGTCTTAATTTTAGATTGTTAGATCAGGGCATGTTTTTTGAGAAAATAGGATAGCATATAGGTTTAACCTGGTAGGTCCGCTTATGTGTCACAAGGAGGTCCGCTTATGTGTCAGGTCCGCTTATGTGTCCATGTACCTTGGAGGGAACCTCAACACCTATAAATAGGTGCACATAAGCGAACCACAGTGAACAAGACCTTGTAACTCGTACCGAAGTGCTGCCGGATCGAGATTTGGATGTAAACTGTTATAAATCTATACAGAGAGGTGTTTAAAGTAATGTCACACCCCCAAAATCCACCTGCGAAGTATCACCGCTTGGGAGCGTGACTGACCAGGATCAAGCCACCAATCATATAGAACAATATATATATTAAAAGTATTTGCCATTAAACCAAATCAAATCCATATGAAAGGTGTTCCAAAACCATAAGTAAGTTATCAATGTTAACCGGAAGCGTATAATCAAAACCCAACATAATCAAGTACGAAATGTCATAAGAGTTTAATAAGGTAATCACGATCCAAGCCCACAACGACCAACTCCTCCTTGTGCAAGCTCCATGTATCTAACGACCTGCAAGGCATGTAACAAAGGATCAACAACTAGTTGAGCGAGTTCACAGAATGTAAATGCGTAATAGTAAGTTCGTTTGTAACATGTGGCTCTACTGGGCCGATAGTACGTTCTATTGGTGGGGGCTTCCGATGTTGTATAATCCACTAGACTACTCGTAACCATATGTGTTCTTCACAATCCGAGAACAGTAGTAAGTATAAGTTCACGTTGGCCTTACGTGAGTATCCTTCACATCCGAGGATAGTAATTAAGTATAAGTATCCTTCACAACCGAGGATAGTAGTACGTATGAGTATCCTTTACAACCGAGGATAGTAGTATGTATAAGTATCCTTCACAACCGAGGATAGTAGTAAGTATATGTGTACGTAGATTGCACGTATGTGTCCTGCACAACCGAGGACGATGGTATGGTAGTCTAGTAATAGTGTCAATACGAACCTATTCAACCTTATTCCTTTAAAACCCATTCCCAAGCCCCGGGAATCCCATGCCTTAGTAAGGGTGTGAACTCACCTTGGTTTGCTCGGTATGCTAAGTTATGTGTACACGTAGTCAGTCAAGTCCTAGAGCGTGCATGTTTACACAATCAGTTCAAGATCATAAAAGTTTGTATGCAAGTCTATATCACATAATACTTGACAGTTAACATCTTGCACTACATAAACATTCTATCCTGTTCATGTGATATAATACATACTTCGCATAACGTTTTTCACCATTTGTTCTAGTATAATTATCTATTAACACGCCTCATATGGTTGGTAGTTTAATAATGTTAACATACAGGATTCAACACAGTCATTACTAATTAGCAATTGCATCACAAGTCCATCATCTAAGGAAATGAGCAATTAAAGATCGGACCCTAGGCATTTACAATGGTCGGACCATGTGAGGGGAACATGAAACTCGGACAGGGGTAGGGGGTTCAAAACTCGGACCCCTTCCCATATTCCTTAACAAGGTCGGACAACACACTTTCTAAAAAGCTCGGACATGCATCATTATCAAAGAAAGTCGGACTTAACCCCTACTTAATGAAACTCGGACATGGGAGTCTTCTAAAAGTCGGACCACGAGTGTGGGGGGGGGGGGGTTTCTTTGGTTTGAAACTCGGACTAGGGGCTGCCCATTAAACTCGGACAGAACTTCCTTCCCTTAGTAAAGCTCGGACACATAAGAGAGGGATTAAACTCGGACCTTTATGTGCTTGTTAATAAAATTCGGACTACATGTGTGATATATATATATATAATTCGGACCATACATCTTACATTAAAACTCGGACAATGCTTGATTTTATAACTCGGACCTTCATATCATTACAAAACTCGGACTGCATTAACATCTTAAAGGTCAGACCCATTTTCATATGTAAAACTCGGACTACAAGCATCAATAAAACTCAGACAAACATTTCAATCCTACGATCTTTGTGATTAAAGCAGTTACGTATATCATTCAGCAGTTACGTTCTCTATGCTCAAGCAAACCCTAAACTCAATCATATCGACGGCAGAAATCAAAATTACTCGACCGATGCTAAACAACAACAATCATCACAATAATAATCTATCAAGCATGCATCTAATCATCGTCATAATCTCAACTATCCAGGATCAAATCACAGAATATCACATGAGAAACTAGGGTTTTCCATGAACACATAATCAAGAAATCAATAAACAATAATCATTTGATAGAATCAAGAAATCAGTAAGCAATAATCATTTACCTTGTGATGATTCTAGAGAAATGTGGAATCCAAAGTGATGAATAGCTTGCCTATGATGATGGTGATGATTGCTAGGGGATTAGAGAGTATAGTACGTGCTTTGGTTTTGTGAAAATGATTAGTGAAAGGGATTAGGGTTAACAATGATTAAAGTTTCACTAATTGCTCTATGCATCCCTAAGTATCATATTTTACACATGTACACCATCTCATAACAATTTTATAGTTTCACCACCAAGTTTACATATTTGACAGGTTTATCACAATTAACACATAACCATGCACAATCACACAATACACTTCATTGTAACAAAACGTATACAGTTCCATAGCAACTAATTGTGCAATTAATCAACTAAACAAGACAAGAACGTGCAATAAATGCGAAATAGAATCTTGGAAATTCGAGTTGTCACATTATCCCCAACTTGAAAGAAATTTCGTCCCGAAATTTAGCATGCGGTTACTGAGGAAGCTAGGTAAGTTATGTCGTTCACTGGTTTTCCTGGGGTGTCACATCATCCCCCCGTTGATTTGGAATTTCGTCCCGAAATTCCGCAGTAGTAGCTTCAGTCTCAGTAGTGGTTGCACGGTTTTCGAATAACTGGGGGTACTTTTCTTTCATTTGGTCTTCGCGTTCCCAGGTGTACTCTGGGCCACGTCGGGAGTTCCAACGAACTCGAACAAGAGGGATTCTCTTGTGTTTGAGGACCTTAACATCCCGGTCCGTGATTTCAACTAGCTCCTCGACGAACTGCAACCGCTCGTCGATAGTGAGTTCCTTAAAAGGAACTATGAGGGTCTCATCTGACAGGCACTTCTTCAGATTCGACACGTGAAATACATTGTGAACTGCATCGAGTTCAGCTGGTAGGTTCAGTCTGTAGGCTACTGGGCCTATTCTTTCAGTGATTTCGAACGGTCCAACATACCGTGGATTGAGTTTGCCTCGTTTACCAAATCGAACCACACCCTTCCAGGGTGAGACTTTAAGTAAAACCCGGTCCCCGACCTGAAATTCCAATGGCTTCTTACGCTTATCCGCGTAGGCTTTCTGACGGTCTCGTGCTGCCGCCATACGTTGTCGTATCTGCGCAATCTTTTCCGTGGCGTCCACAACAATCTCTGGACCCGTAATCTAACTATCTCCCACCTCTGCCCAACAGAGGGGTGACCGGCATTTACGTCCGTACAATGCCTCGAATGGAGCGGCTTGTATGCTGGTGTGATAACTGTTATTATACGAAAACTCCACTAACGGGAGATGCTTTTCCCAGCCGTTGCCGAAATCGATAACACATGCCCGAAGCATGTCTTCAAGAGTTTGGATCGTTCGCTCAGACTGCCCATCTGTCTGAGGGTGATACGCTGTGCTCATGTCTAATCGTGAGCCGAAATACTTATGCATCGCTTGCCATAGCTCTGACGTGAATCGTGCATCCCGATCCGAAATGATGGAGATGGGCACCCCGTGCCTCGAAACAACTTCCTTAAGATAGATGTCTGCAAGAGTGGAGAACTTATCCGTTTCCTTTATGGCCAGGAAGTGTGCAGACTTGGTGAGTCGATCTACGATCACCCATATAGTATCATTCCCACGCTGGGATCTAGGCAGGCCAGTAACAAAATCCATGGAAATTTCTTCCCATTTCCACTGCGGTATCCTGGGTTGTTGCAGTAGACCCGATGGTTTCTGATATTCAACCTTGACTCTTGCACAGGTCAAGCACTTGCCGACGTAAGTAGCGATGTGAGCCTTCATACTAGGCCACCAATATGTAGTTTTGAGATCGTGGTACATTTTATCCGACCCTGGATCTACCGAGTAGCGAGACTTGTGTGCTTCGTCCATCACAAGCTCTCGTAAACCGCCATAAAGTGGGACCCAGATACGCTCGCTTACATAGTATGCACCGTCTTCCTTTTGTTCCATTCGTTGCCTTGAGCCGCGTAAAGCTTCAGCTTTGACGTTTTCGGGTTTCAATGCTTCTATCTGAGCAGTTCGTATCTGTGTAGGAAGACTGGACTGGATAGTGAGCTGCAAGGCTCGTACGCGTCTAGGTAGAGTGTCTTTCCGACTGAGAGCGTCAGCCACAACATTGGCCTTGCCTGGATGGTACTTGATGGCGCATTCGTAATCATTAAGTAACTCGACCCATCGTCGTTGACGCATGTTCAATTCCTTCTGCTTGAAGATATGCTCGAGACTCCTGTGATCGGTGTAAATTGTGCACTTGGTACCGTACAGGTAGTGTCGCCATATCTTGAGCGCGAAAACAACAGCTCCCAGCTCTAAATCGTGCGTCGTGTAGTTCCGTTCATGAATCTTGAGTTGACGAGAGGCGTAGGCAATAACTTTATCCCGCTGCATCAATACACAACCAAGCCCCTGTATCGACGCGTCACAATAGACTACAAAATCATCCGTGCCCTCTGGCAATGAGAGAATAGGTGCGCTGCAAAGCCTATCCTTTAAGTACTGAAAAGCGTTTTCCTGGGAATCTCCCCAACGGTAGGTGACACCTTTCTGTGTCAGTAGCGTAAGCGGCTGTGCGATCTTGGAGAAGTCTTTGATGAATCGTCGGTAGTACCCTGCCAAACCCAAGAATTGACGTATTTCTGTTGGTGTACGTGGTGCAGGCCAGTTCCTGATCGAATCTACCTTGGATGGATCGACATGAATCCCATCCCTGTTCACCACATGGCCTAAGAAGTGGACTTCACGAAGCCAGAAGTCGCATTTTGAAAACTTTGCGTACAGTTGTTCCTTTCGAAGAAGTTCCAAGATAAGACGTAAATGCTGCTCGTGCTCCTCCTGACTCTTGGAGTAGATCAGAATGTCGTTGATGAAGACAATGACGAACTTGTCAAGATAAGGTTTGCACACCCTGTTCATAAGATCCATGGAAACTGCAGGCGCGTTCGTAAGCCCGAATGACATGACAAGAAACTCGTAATGGCCGTAGCGAGTTCTGAATGCTGTCTTGGAGACGTCCTCATCCCGCACTCTCAGCTAATGATAACCAGACCTTAGATCAATCTTGGAGTAGTAGCTCGACCCTTGCAACTGGTCGAATAAATCGTCAATACGAGGTAGAGGATAGCGGTTCTTCACTGTGACCTTGTTCAGTTCGCGATAATCAATGCACATTCTGAAAGTGCCATCCTTCTTTTTCACGAATAGTACTGGAGCTCCCCAAGGCGAAAAGATAGGTCGGATAAATCCCTTATCCAAGAGTTCTTGTAGCTGCGTCGATAGTTCTTCCAATTCGGATGGAGCTAAGCGATGCGGTGCGCGAGGTGTAGGTGCTGTCCAGAACTATATGAATGAAGTCGATAGGGAACGTCTACCCAGCGAGGATAATTTTACAACCCTGAACTATGTGTGGCCTCTAGACTTGTACCATAAGCTAACACTACGACAGGTTTGGTGTTCAAGGGAGTTGGTGTACGTTTTATCATTCGACTAACTTTCAAAGACATATAATTGGTATTCACACCCGAATCAGACAATATAGTAACATAGAAGTCGACAAGAAGAAACTTACCCATTATACGATAAGATCGTTCCTTGCGTCGCCCTGACCAATCACGTACGCGCGGCCCCGGCGTCATTGTTTCCTCTGTTTCCCGCAACGCTATCACCATTGTCGTCCCTGTTTCCATAGTCGTGGTTCTGAGTCTGGTCTTGGTTCATATGCGGACAATGCCTCTTGTAGTGATCTTTAGCATCACACTGAAAACATCCTTTAAAACTTTGTTGTTGCTGTTGATTCTGTGAAGATTGAGGCGGTCGTTGTTGTTCTTGAGTTACAGGACGTGAGTTTCGACAATCCTTAGCTTCATGACCAATCTTGAGACACCGCTGACAACGACCCCTGTTGCACTGGCCACCGTGGTGTCTGTTACATTTGTTGCACCATGGGTGAATTCCTCGATATCTTTTCTGCCCATGACTACTAGAAAACTGATGTCTGGGGCTCTGGTAGTCATCTATCTCTTGCTGCTGCGTCAGAGGCTGGACCAAAATTAATCCCGTGCTCAGGTTTTCATTCCACTTGCGTTTGTTATCTCTAGAAGCACATGCAGTATCAGTCTTAGCTCGTTTCGGTAGTTTGTTCTGTTCTACAGCCTGGTCTGTGAGACGATGAGCCAGTCGAGTGGCTTGCTGGATAGTGCCAAGGTTAGCTGTGGTCATATGACTCTGAATTTCGGGCACCAGACCCTTGAGATACAGTTCGATGCGTTTGGTGGGAGGGTCTACCATAGTAGGACAAAATGTGGCTAACTCGTTTGATCTCCTCGTATAAACTTCAATTTCAGACCCCACCATCTGTAGGTTGAGGAACTCTACCTCTAGTTTGTGGATGTCCTCTCGACTGCAAAACTCTTCCTTAACTAAGTCCTTGAACTCGTTCCAGGGGGTGGCATTAGCAGCTGCCAGTCCTAACATCTGAACCTGTGCTTCCCACCAGGTTAATGCAGCACCTTCGAGTGTTCCAGTAGCAAACTTTACCCTACGTGACTCAGGGCAATCATGCACCTCGAAGTCAGTTTCGAACCTCTCGAACCAATGGAGGAGGCCTTCAATCCCCTCAATCCCACTGAAGGTACTAGGTTGGCAATCCTTGAGATTTTTGAAGGTGCAAGCAGGTGACTGAGCGTGTTGACCTCCTGCTTGTATGGCTGCAAGTGCCGCAGCATTCGTTCGTTAATGAGAGCCGTCAACTGGGCTTGTGTCATGTTGATATGTCCGGCCATGATCTTCATAGCAAATATAACGTAAGTGAGAGAGGTTCGCGAATAGTGCGATGACAGAAGAGTGTAAGCACGTAGGTGTTCTCAAGCAATAACAAGTAGTGAGCAAAGTAATGTTAGCATACTACGAGCAATGTAAGCATACTACGAGCAAAGTTCTATGCAATTCTAGCAAGTAGGCAATAAACATAAACCTTATTACCTAGGATGTTGAGTCTTGCACGTGGAGCGAAGCGTCGTTGTGGATCGTTGAGAGCACTGTTCTGGTTATAGTCTGGTTTTAATAAAAACGTTTTCCCATATTAAAACCAAGTTCTCTATAACCAATGGCTCTGATACCAATCTGTCACACCCCCAAAATCCACCTGCGAAGTATCACCGCTTGGGAGCGTGACTGACCAGGATCAAGCCACCAATCATATAGAACAATATATATATTAAAAGTATTTGCCATTAAACCAAATCAAATCCATATGAAAGGTGTTCCAAAACCATAAGTAAGTTATCACTGTTAAGCGGAAGCGTATAATCAAAACCCAACATAATCAAGTACGAAATGTCATAAGAGTTTAATAAGGTAATCACGATCCAAGCCCACAACGACCAACTCCTCCCTGTGCAAGCTCCATGTATCTAACAACCTGCAAGGCATGTAACAAAGGATCAACAACTAGTTGAGCGAGTTCACAGAATGTAAATGCGTAATAGTAAGTTCGTTTGTAACATGTGGCTCTACTGGGCCGATAGTACGTTCTATTGGTGGGGGCTTCCCATGTTGTATAATCCACTAGACTACTCGTAACCATATGTGTTCTTCACAATCCGAGAACAGTAGTAAGTATAAGTTCACGTTGGCCTTACGTGAGTATCCTTCACATCCGAGGATAGTAATTAAGTATAAGTATCCTTCACAACCGAGGATAGTAGTACGTATGAGTATCCTTCACAACCGAGGATAGTAGTATGTGTAAGTATCCTTCACAACCGAGGATAGTAGTATGTATAAGTATCCTTCACAACCGAGGATAGTAGTAAGTATATGTGTACGTACATTGCACGTATGTGTCCTGCACAACCAAGGACGATGGTATGGTAGTCTGGTAATAGTGTCAATACGAACCTATTCAACCTTATTCCTTTAAAACCCATTCCCAAGCCCCGGGAATCCCATGCCTTAGTAAGGGTGTGAACTCACCTTGGTTTGCTCGGTATGCTAAGTTATGTGTACACGTAGTCAGTCAAGTCCTAGAGCGTGCATGTTTACACAATCAGTTCAAGATCATAAAAGTTTGTATGCAAGTCTATATCACATAATACTTGACAGTTAACATCATGCACTACATAAACATTCTATCCTGTTCATGTGATATAATACATACTTAGCATAACGTTTTTCACCATTTGTTCTACTATAATTATCTATTAACACGCCTCATATGGTTGGTAGCTTAATAATGTTAACATACAGGATTCAACACAGTCATTACTAATTAGCAATTGCATCACAAGTCCATCATCTAAGGAAATGAGCAATTAAAGATCGGACCCTAGGCATTTACAATGGTCGGACCATGTGAGGGGAACATGAAACTCGGACAGGGGTAGGGGGTTCAAAACTCGGACCCCTTCCCTTATTCCTTAACAAGGTCGGACAACACACTTTCTAAAAAGCTCGGACATGCATCATTATCAAAGAAAGTCGGACTTAACCCCTACTTAATGAAACTCGGACATGGGAGTCTTCTAAAAGTCGGACCATGAGTGTGTGGGGGGGGTTTCTTTGGTTTGAAACTCGGACTAGGGGCTGCCCATTAAACTCGGACAGAACTTCCTCCCCTTAGTAAAGCTCGGACACATAAGAGAGGGATTAAACTCGGACCTTTATGTGCTTGTTAATAAAATTCGGACTACATGTGTGATATATATATAATTCGGATCATACATCTTACATTAAAACTCGGACAATGCTTGATTTTATAACTCGGACCTTCATATCATTACAAAACTCGGACTGCATTAACATCTTAAAGGTCGGACCCATTTTCATATGTAAAACTCGGACTACAAGCATCAATAAAACTCAGACAAACATTTCAATCCTACGATCTTTGTGATTAAAGAAGTTACGTATATCATTCAGCAGTTACGTTCTCTATGCTCAAGCAAACCCTAAACTCAATCATATCAACGGCAGAAATCAAAATTACTCCACCGATGCTAAACAACAACAATCATCACAATAATAATCTATCAAGCATGCATCTAATCATCGTCATAATCTCAACTATCCAGGATCAAATCACAGAATATCACATGAGAAACTAGGGTTTTCCATGAACACATAATCAAGAAATCAATAAACAATAATCATTTGATAGAATCAAGAAATCAATAAGCAATAATCATTTACCTTGTGATGATTCTAGAGAAATGTGGAATCCAAAGTGATGAATAGCTTGCCTATGATGATGGTGATGATTGCTAGGGGATTAGAGAGTATAGTACGTGCTTTGGTTTTGTGAAAATGATTAGTGAAAGGGATTAGGGTTAACAATGATTAAAGTTTCACTAATTGCTCTATGCATCCCTAAGTATCATATTTTACACATGTACACCATCTCATAACAATTTTATAGTTTCACCACCAAGTTTACATATTTGACAGGTTTATCACAATTAACACATAACCATGCACAATCACACAATACACTTCATTGTAACAAAACGTATACAGTTCCATAGCAACTAATTGTGCAATTAATCAACTAAACAAGACAAGAACGTGCAATAAATGCGAAATAGAATCTTAGAAATTCGAGTTGTCACAAGTAATTTGCAAGTTGTTTCTATGTTTATTACTTGTTTTCCGCACCTGTAATTGACGAAAACTCCTCTGAATAACTCGTTCGGGTCGAAACACGATCCTACAAGTGGTATCAGAGCTTCAGGAGGAGGAGTTCTGCAGAGAATAACTGGAATTCATCGAAATTTCTTACTTCTACCCCTTCTTTCATCAGTTCAAGAAGTTTTACCAGTTAAAATTGGTTCAAAATTTCAAGGATTGTGCATAATAGAATAAAGACAAACCCTGGAAAGTTTGGTGTTAAAATTCAGATTAAAAATGGGTCAAATGAACTTCTGAATAGGTTCCGCTTATACGGACATCCCATAGTTTCGCTTTTGTGAACAGGGCAGTTTCGCTCATAGATACATCATATCAGGAGGTTCCGCTCCAAAGTTCAAGTACTTTCGCTTTTGTGTCACCATATCAAGAGGTTCCGCTCCAAAAACATCCTAGTTCCGCTCTTGTGACACTTTTCAGAAGGTTCCGCTCATTTGACCAAGTAGTTCCGCTTGTTTGAACATCAAGTAGTTCCGCTCATTTGGACAACTTAGTAGTTTCGCTTATTTGAACAACACTAGTTCGCTTATTGGAACAAAAGTAGTTTCGCTCTTGTGTCATTATACTAGAGGTTTCGCTTTTAAGAACAATTGTATAAACTTGAAAAATCTAAAAATGGACGAGGAATTTTATAACGCCTTCGCTACTCCGGTTACCCCGATCACTGTTGCTCAAACCACAATGCTTGAAAACGAAACGGGAACAATGCAAAAACCACCCAAATTATTGAATATTGAAGAATATAAAGGATGGGAGGGTCGGTTCGAGAACTGGGTACAAGCGAACTATCTAGATGCATGGGAGTGTGTTGAAACAAAGTATGTGAGACCGTTAAATGATGATGAAAAAGTAGTTGCGATAAAAGACATGAGTGCCGATGACAAGAAAAAGTACAAAAATGAGAAAATGATGCTAAGTTTGCTACAACAAGCTGTGAAGGAAGATATTATGGTCTTGTTACAACACAACGGGAGTTCATATTCTATCTGGAAAGCATTACGTTCAAAGTTTGTTGGTAGTAAGGAGATGGCGAAGAACAAAAAATCGTTTTTAAAAAAGGAGTTTGATTTGTTTAGAGGATTGAAGAATGAGAGTACAAAACAAATTATTGAAAGATATTGCAACTTGTTGGTGAACATGAAGAGGTTAAGTATCAACAAAGACAATGAAGAGTTAATTGAAAAGCTGGCTGATGCTTTACCACATGAAACTTGGGGAACATATCTGATGATGCTCAGGAACAAAAAGGGTTTTAGCACGTTAACGTTGAGCAAATTCATTGAAAAGTTGGAAGCTCAGGAAATGGAACAAAGGAAAATTGTTCGAATGAAAGATTTCGATGGTGAACAGGATATTGGGTTGTATTATAAAGCAGGAGTGAATGAATAGTCTTCAAATCTATCTCCGAAAATAGAAACTACTTACAATGCCAAGAATTCTCCTGGAAGTTCATCATCAGGATCAAACAGCAAAACAAGTTTCACATCATTTCCGTCTTTTGATCCGAACATTTCAGCAAATAAAAATGGAAGAAAACTTCAGTGCAATATTGTATTAAATCTTGAGAGTGATCAAGATTATTCTGAGGAAGTTGCTAAAAGTCAAATGTCTTTATTAGGAATGGTTTTAGAATCTTACAGTTGTTTTGTTGCAGGTCGTATCGGGAATCCATTGCTAACAAAGGAAGATTACGACCCGATAGATGCTGAAGAGATGGAACTGATGGACATAAAGTGGTGTTTGGCAAGCGTGTTACGGAGAGCTGAGAAATTTAAGCAGATCACGGGGAGAGATGATCTTCGTGAGGCTAATGTTTCTACTTTAGGTTTCGACAAATCTAAAGTCACTTGTTTTCGATGCAGGGAAAAAGGTCACTTCAAGAGAGAATGCACCAACCGCGAAGCAAGTGGAGCTCAGAATCCTTTCAACAACAATAATGATTACTATCGAAAAGCCATTTACCATCAAGTTGCTCAACAGCCATCTCAACAGAATCAACATCAAGCACAAACGGCACATGGAAGACCTATAATTGAAGATTCTAGAAAGAGAGCTTGTGTAGGTAACCAAGATTGTTTGAAGAGAAAGGATGGTAGTGCCTTGGTAATTGATCAAGATGATGAAAAGTTACCCGAGGGTTTTAGCTGGGAAAATTTTACTTGGGATGATTATATTCCTGATCAAGCAACAACCCACTCAGGTTTTGTTGCCAGAATTGAAGAAGACAGTGATAGCGATGATGGCACTAAGTATTATGCAAAAAGAATGGCTGAACATTTGAAACAAATGGCAGAAACTGATAGTGAAGATGAGAAAGTCAAGAAGAAAAAGAAGAAGGTGAAAACACCGGTGAGCAGTGATGATGAAACAACTCCGGTGATTCGAAAGAAAGTGAAAGTTCCAGAGTTCAAGATTGATGAAGAAGCTGTTGCTAAGAAAAGTCCAATCACTTGTGAAAATTGTGAAATTATAAAGAAACAGAACAGTTCATTGATCCACAACATGAACCGATTAAAAGAATCATATGATGTGTTGAATAGGGCGATGAATATGTACAATGACACAAGTGAAGAGCAGGCTACAGCAATGAAAACACTTCAGGGAGCTTTTATGATCAAGCAAAAAGTTGTAAATAACTATATTGAGAAGTGTGCTGAACTCGAACAGAAGCTTGAACTTCAAAGAATTGAAACTGAAAGAGTTAACCATTTGTTAAAGAGTTACTCATGTTCTTCTTATGTCATTGACAGGATTTATCCAATGGCTGAAAGCTTGAAGGCATTTGAAGACAATGAAGTAACCGAAGAAAAGAAAATTTTAGAAGAAAAGGTTGAAGAAAAGACTCCGGTGAAAAAGACCAAAAAGAAGAAAGATACTGAAAATACACCATCTGGTAAGAAACAAGGTGTCAGTTACAACAAGTGTCCACCCCTGCTGGAAAACGAATATCTGGCTAGAAATCCAAATGATGAAAGAGTAAAAAAGGCAACAAATTTACAGAGGGAGTCGGAGTCGTCAGTAAACTTGCCAGATAGTATTGATGTCGTGTTTACATCATCTGACACTGATCAACAGTCTCAATTGATGAAGAAAGTCGTGGATCATGTGTTAGAAAACGATGAGATAGAGGAGTCAAAGTCGGAGTTTGCGTTAGAGTCAAAGTCTGGGTCAAGCACTCCGTGTCAAACAGAAAAACAGGATAAATTAGTTTATGATAGAAAATTTATGTTATCAAAATCTAATTTGGATGATGGATTGTTTAAAGTTGCATACACTTTGAATGATTCTGACAAATTATATTCTGATGAGGAATTTCCAATAAGAGGTGTCAAAACTGAATTGATAAACAAGGTTTTCAAACTCACAAAAATTAATATTTCTAAAATAAAAGACTTATGTCTTAATGAAAAACCTAAAAAATACACCTCAAGAGTACAACAAAAATTAAACAAGAAAAAGAATTACAGTTCTGGTTTAGGTTTCCAAAAGAAATCAAACCATAACGGTAATTTCAAAAAGAAAGGTTTAGGTTTTACTCCTACAAAAAAACAGAAAAATGAAAAATATGTTTGTGATTTTAAATCTAAAATGACATCTGTTTCAGGAACGTCATCTGAGGAAGAAGAAAAGAAAGACTTCTGGAGACAGTCAAATAATGAATTCCTTGCAAAGAAGCAAGATAAATTGAAGAAAATGGCTGAACATAAGAAAGATACGAAAACCTGTTTTCGATGCAACATTGTTGGACATATTGCCTGAGATTGTTCTAAGGCAATACAATCAAAACAGGGAGTATTTCGTAAACTCAAAGAGAAAGTGGTTGAGTTCGAACCACAAATTGATAGAACAAAATTTTTTAAAGATCCTACATTTGAAATTGGTGAGAGTTCGAACAAGTTTTACAAGAAGAGAGCTAAATCTGACAACCAGAAATTGGTTGTTAAGAAAGTTGGTGAAAGCTCTAGCGATGATTCTGATAGGTCAAAATCAGAGGAGCTATCTTCTGGCGATGAAACTGATTCCACAAAGTCAGTTGAGCCACAAGTTGTTTCAAAATATGAAGCTGTTTTGAAAAATGAAGAATCAGTTCCGATGTGAATGATGAGGACTTTCCATCACTTCGGTCTGAAAATTATAAAAAGAAAATTGGTAAAGTTGAAATTTCTAACAAATTTTATAATGACAAGCAGGAATTTGATGCTGAGAAGGTCTTTAACCCCAAGGTAAAACATATCTTTGGAAAGATGATTGACCAAAAAGTCAAAGGGGTTAAAGAATTTTATGAGAAGAAGAGGAAAGGTATGAAACCGGGTGATGATGACTTGGTGAATTCAACCCAAGGCTGGTCAGGCTTGGGTGGATATTTTCTTTGACTAAAAACCTGACTTGCCGGAGCTCCTAGGTTGGTAAGCGTGGAGCATGAATCGGCATCTTTCTTGAGGATTTATTCGATAACGTCATTCATACAAATGGTAAAGAGGGTTGTTTGTGTTTTGTTTACAAGTGGTTAGAAGATTTGATTGTGCATAACTTGTGCATATGGTAAATCAAGGACATTAATTTGTACTTGTATTTTCCTACAAGTGATTGAGAGTCAAGATGATGAACCACATCCCCGTCCTTACAAGTGGTAAAATCAATCAAACTTATTTTCCGGAAAAACCATTTTGATTAAAACAAACTTAAGTGTTTTGAAATCTAAATGGGAAAATAGTTTGTTGATAGGGGGAGTTCTGATTGTTTATGCCTAGTGAATGGCGATTTGATGCAATTTGATCTCAGTTGTCAAGTTTTGTATAGTTTGGTTTACTTTCATGTTTCTAGTAGGTCAAGAGCTTAGATAGTTTTCAAATTTCTTTAATGTGTTTGCTTTTTAGGGGGAGTAGAAAATTTCAGAAAAATCCAAAAACATTAGAAAATTTGAAAAAGTCAAAAACATGATAAAATCAAAAATGAGTTTTGTTGTGAAAAAGAGGATATGATAGTACATCAGTAGACTATCACAACATGCTAAAGATATGAAGTGTTAAAATGTGATAAACGATCTTACTGCGGATGTGTCAGTAGATTTTCGCACATTTAGTAAATTGAAACGAGATATAAACCTAAATTCAAACTTGCTAAATTCGTGGGTAACTATTC
Source organism: Helianthus annuus (assembly GCF_002127325.2). NCBI lineage: Eukaryota > Viridiplantae > Streptophyta > Magnoliopsida > Asterales > Asteraceae > Helianthus > Helianthus annuus. The sequence goes on from NC_035440.2 coordinate 141,728,288, forward strand.
TTGGATATATGGGTAACCCCCGAAATCTTGTTTGAAAGGTCCCTCTTTCTGAGATACTAGGTCTTTATACTCAGTGATATCTGGGGTATTATTCTGGGACTTTCTGCAAAAAGCTTTGAAATATAAGCTCGCCCTCAGCAATCTGATTAATCAATAAAATTGATAATCTTTGCTGTTGTAACAAAAGATCCTCTAAAGGGGACTCACCAAAAGTCGAAGCCGTCATCTCTCTGCGTATACGGCAGTATCGACCTGAGCTCTCACGGCCCTCGCACATAACCCCTTTATAGATATCATCTGTGGTATACTCACCTGTAAGACTGAATATTGGGATCTGGATACGGGAGTATATTCAAGTGGAGTGATACACAATTAAGTTTAAGTTTCTAAAACATTAATATCGTATCTTGAATCGATTGAAATTTGTGTGAAAATTTAAAGTGGACCAATATACTGACACTCTAGGTAAATTGTTTAGAACTTAGAATGTTTAAAGCTTAACGGTGTTGGTGATTTGTCACAAAACTGATATGATCCTCTTGCACGAACTCACAAAAATATTGTCTGTAAATAGTTCATTTCTGCATTTAATTTCTTACAGAAAATCCAAAAAGATTTTCGATGACTGATATTGAAAAACTGATTTTCAAAATTCCAAGTGCTAAACATGATGAACAGATGGTTTGGGAGAGTATGTTGTTTTGATAAGAAAAATGATACAGTTTCTAGTGGTTCATCAGTATCTGATTGGTTGATTAGTTGGTGATTAGTGATGACTATATGCTTAACTGTTTATCATAAAACTTATGTTTGTGGTAGAGTTGTTGTGCAGGAAGAGTCAGAATGTGAGGGGGAGTGCATGTTGGAGATGGGGATCTCAAAAGATGTCAACATTCAAGAGAAGAAGTTTGTTGGTGATAAAAGAGAAAGAGATGAAGATAGAAAGAGAAGCCCAGAGACTGATCAAGACTGAAGGTGCGAAGACATGACATTGTCAAAGACTCGATGAACGACTCGTCAACATCTGAGGGGGAGTTTGTTGGTGCACTACATCTGTCGACTTCATCTTGTATCGAGTCTTAGTTTTAGATTGTTAGATCAGGGCATGTTTTATGAGAAAATAGGATAGCGTATAGGTTTAACCTGGTAGGTCCGCTTATGTGTCACTAGGAGGTCCGCTTATGTGTCAGGTCCGCTTATGTGTCACTAGGAGGTCCGCTTATGTGTCCATGTACCTTGGAGGGAACCTCAACACCTATAAATAGGTGCACATAAGCGAACCACAGTGAACAAGACCTTGTAACTCGTACCGAAGTGGTGCCGGATCGATATTTGGATGTAAACCGTTATAAATCTATACAGAGAGGTGTTTAAAGTAATTTGCAAGCTGTTTCTACGTTGATTACTTGTTTTCCGCACTTGTAATTGACGAAAACTCCACTGAACGACTCGTTCGGGTCGAAACACGATCCTACAAATCTGCTTCGGATACTGTGGCTTCCAATCAGGATAACCATTCTTTGCTTGCAACTTGATGTAGTTCCACAGATCTTGATCATGTTGACGAACTTCAGGACCAAAGTAGAACTGTTTAATGTTCTTAGTCTTTACCAATTCATCCACATCCCACCACGGTAGAGAAGCAATATCGGATAAGAAATCGAAGTATTGAACTCCTTCTTCTCTCCTGATGGCATACACTTTCAGATCTTCTAGATATCCCCAAGATAGAATATCTCCCCATGATAGATTTTTGCTGTGAGTGAAATACTGAAGGGCTCTGAGAGTCTTTCTTTCCTTAGGCATATTCTTAAACCATTTCATTCTTTCTTCTGCAGAAATTTCTCTTGGAACAGTTTCAGGAACACCTTCAGAGGAGATCTTTTCAACAATCTTTCTTTTAATCTCGTCTTCATTTCTGTCTTTGAACATCTCAGCAAATGAAGGAAATGTCTCATCAATCCCAGCATAATGAAAATCAATTTCATCTTCAGATGAATCTGAAGCGTCTTCAACAATCACATCATCATAATGATTTGCTTCAAATGCATATCTGGGCTCGAAGTCTTTAGCTGGTGACTGAGGAATTTCATCCTCAATATCAAACTTGAACTTTCCTTCTTCTAATCCCAACTCCTCTAGCATTTCAGCTCTGGTTCTTCTAACCTCAACCTCACCTTCTTGTGGAACATTCAGGTAAATAACAGTTGGGTTTGAGAGAAATACCTGATCAACATGTTGTTTTCCAGATGAAGATGCTTCATTTTGTATGTCATCCTCTTGCTCATTAATCTCATCATTCAATAGCTCTTCAATTCTTTCTTGAACAATTGGATCTTTGACTAACAACCCGGAAGCACCTTGATCATTGTCATCATCACCTTTATCATCTTTATCATTTCCATCATCAGGCTTATTATCCATTTTATCATCAACATTATCTTCATCTTCCTCTCCTTCATCTCCAAACATCTCTTCATCTGAATCTTCATCAACTATCTCTCCACGAGCTATCTTTCCCTTTCTTTTCAGATCATAAAACTTTAGTAATCGAGCCACTTCTTTCGCATTGTATGGCACAGGATAAGCATTACCAACCAGTACAAATTGTTGTGTCTTCCATTCTGGTAGCAACACTTCTCTTGCCTTTCTCTTTCTTTGAATAACATCAACCCTTCTAAGAATATTATCAATATCAACGGGCTCATAAGACTCACCAACAATCATGAAGTTTGGTTCCTGAACTTCTTCAGCTTCAACCATTTCTTGTTCATCTTCAACTATTTCTTGTTAATGAACTTCTGCAGCTTCAACCATTTCAATATCTTGTTGTGATGATGAACCACCAATATCAGGTTGACTTGATGATCCACCAGCTTCTTGAGTTTCATCAATCACGCCTTTGTTCTTTTGAGTGGCTTCTTCAGCTAAACGTTTTTCACGTTCCAACCTTCTTTCTTCAGCTCATTTCACTTCTATCTCATTAAATGCAGCATGAGCATCCATCTTCAAATGACTTTCCATGACAAAGTATAACATATGAAGTTGTTCATCTTTCACCACCTTGTCTGCCTTCATGGCTTCCATCTCTAACTTCATCGCCTTCATTTCATTTGATGAAGCTTCACTCATTTCACTGAGAAGCTGATTGAGTGTTTGATTCACACCTTCCAAGTTCTTTATCTTGACATTCAATGAAGAGATCTCTAATATCAACAATTCAAACAACTTAGAATTATCATGAGCTTCATCCTTCATTTTGTTCATTGTCTCTTCTTGCTCTATCAACGCCTCTCTAACTTGATCATGAGCTTTCATCAATCGATCAACTTGTTTCTTCAGAATATCACGCTCCAATTCTGTTTTAGCTTTTTCTTTTTCCAGCTTGTTGACCTTTTGTACCAATTTTTTTACTGCTTGATCATTGAACATGTCGTAGTCTTCTTCAGGAATATCTTCTGTGTAAATTCCTGTTGCTTCTGGAAATCCTTCAAACATGTAATCAATCTTTTCTTTCTGTTGAGATGATTCAGGTTTGTCTTGCGGAGGACGACGAGGACTAGCAGTTTTGAACCCAGTGATTTCTACATAATCATAACCACCAGTTTCTTTATCAGCTACTAGTTCTTTTATTGAATGCACCTTAGGTTCTTTTGGTATTTCAACACTTTGTTCTTTTGATTTCTGAACATGCTTCTCTGACTTTCCTCCCTTTTCTTTTGATGGTTCTGCTCCAGCTTTCTTTGCTCTAACATTTCTTGGGATTACTCCAGCTTGAACTGCCTTTCGTTTCTTTTCTTGTTTCTTTGGCTGATCTGGTGCATAAGGTGAATCTTCTTCATCTGATGTTTTCTTCTTCTTTAAAGGTTTCTTTTTCAGCTGTGCTTTCCCCCTTCCAAGTGTTGCTGGATCTAATTCAGATTCAGATTGAGTTGCTTCAGAATCATCTTCACTTGAACTTCCCTGAGCTTCAATCTCTGGTTCAACTCTTGTAACCTTCTCAACATGAGCATTTGATCCTTGAGCTTGTTGTGCTACAACTTCCTCATTCTTTTTCATATAACTTTCAAATGATTGGTTTAGAAGATCAGCTCCCTGTTCAATGACCACCGATGGCTCTAAGACAGTTTCATCAATCAGTCTTTGTTGTGGTTCCCCAGAAGACCCTACAAAAACAAACATTAACAAAGACATTAGAAACATTTAATAAACATAAATTCTAACTGTCTTAAGGCTCCCCCTTTCATACCCTTATCTCCATCCTTAGGAATGGTAACTGCAGGGGATGACTTAGGTGTTCTCTTCCTTTTTCCATCTCTCACACACCACCATCTAGTTTTCTTCTCAGCGAACTCGCTCATCTTTTCATTTTCATTATCTGAATCACTGTTATCATGCCTCCACTTTTCATTCTCAGGAGCAACATAATCTTTATCTTTGATTCTGCATATCATTTGCTTTGTCTTTGCATCCTTTTCTTTGGTGATTCTTCCAATTGTAATATAGTTTACACTGCTCAGCTCCATGACATCATCATTGTCCTTTGGAAGATCCTTGATCTTATCATTGATTAACATCATTATGAATCTAGGGTACATGATGTATCTGTCTCCTTTAGCCTGGCAGTTCTCCTTCATATACTCAAATATCACTTGAGAAATGTTGTACTTTCTGTTCAATACTAGGCTGGCTATGAAGTTCATGATGTAATCTGGTACTTCATCATATGCTCCTTTTCTGTGAGACATCGAATGCACCATGCAATGCATCAAGTACCGGTAAGCCTTCAAGAAATTCCTTTCGAGCATTTTCCATTTATATGTCAAGTGAATCCCATTCTACACCACAACCCTTTGACAAGACGTTCTGACATGATTGTTGGATCATCATCAGAATCCTGCAAATCAAGAACTCTCCTAACATCTCCAACACCAAACTGAAATGCCACATCTATATCCTTTCCAGCTTGGTCCTTCTTTCTCAACACTACGTGTATCATTTTGTCTGCTTCATCAAATTTTGCTGTATCCTAGAATGTTCTAACATGGGATTCATAAACCGCAGTTCTATTTGATATAGCTTTTGCAACTTTGCTTTCTCTCAAGAATTTTGCCATCTTTTCTACCACCGTACCATTCGTGGTGTCAACATCAATTACGCAATGAAGATTATGGCCTTTGTCTGTATCCTTTCCTCTTCCCTGCAAGTATATACATTATTAATCATTGGTACAGATATAGAGGCATAAGGATGAAATTTTTGAAATTTTTTCTAACACTGAAATTCTCTATGTGATAGTACTAGAGAATCGACTGGCCAGTTCGATCGAAGAGCATTGCTGTTCGATCGGTTAGTATGTGCAGTGAGACAGATGCTGTTCGATCGACTAGCAGATGTTGTTCGATCGACTAGCAGATGTTATTCGATCAACTAGCAGATGTTGTTCGATCGACTAGCAGATTCTGTTCGATCGACTAGCAGATGTTGTTCGATCGACTAGCAAAAACTTTTCAATCGGTTGACAATTTGCACAGAAATCAATGTAATGATGAGGATGCTGTCCGGTCGACTTGAAATACTGTTCGATCGGCTAGCACTTTATTCAGAAAATAAGGTATGATAATATGTTGTTCGATCGACTAGCAATGCTGTTCGTTTGGCTAGCATGTGCTGTTCAATCGGCTAGCAGGTGCTGTTCGATCGACTAGCATACTTCTGAACATTCTAACACAAAGATTTCATAGCATTTGTTGGCACAACTTTCAAAGCATGAACTACCCTATTCAATCAATAGAAGCACAACACTTTATGATTGTTGTTCGATCGGCTGGTCTAGCCGATCGGCTAGCATCTTTCTCAAGAACAGATTATGAACACAAAGATGATTCAAAAAAGTTTATGCAAAATATTACAATTAAGCACAGATTTAGGTTCCTAATGTTGTCGCGATCAAAACCCTATATTCATCTTTGTCTAACACGTCCTAAACAGTGTCTAATTTCACAATGAACATGCCGACTGCCGAACACATAAATTCCTAGATCTAACAAGATTAAGCATGATTTTACAAAAATTGAACCGGTAAACATGTAGATCTAATGATTCCGAACAAAACCCTATATTCAAAATTCATCAGAACTTGTTCAATCTTCCTAAATCTAAGATTATTGTACCGACAATGACGAACATGAAGAACACGATGAAATTTAACAGATTTGAATGTGAAATCATACCTTTGCCATTGAGAATGATGAGCAAACCAACAATCCAATGTAAAAATGCAAAGAGAATCAAGAAATCAGTGAAAATCAGTGAAAATTTTTGAGAGAGAAAGTTAGTTCGATCGAACTATGTAACCATTTGACTGTGCCTTGGCCACCTATTTATAGGTGTCCTTGAAACGGCTTGGCTATTCGATCGGCTAGCAATGCTGGCCGATCGGCTAGCCTGTTCGAACCAAGTGACTTTTGACTTTTTGACTTTATCAGTGTTTAAGAAATCCACTTAAGTATCTAGGTTCAAATGAATGACCCTAGGTACTTAATTTGCCTACCAAGTTCAACTTCATGACCTTGGTTGATCCGAGACAAAACAAACTGATATTTTGAACAATCTTTTTCTGAAAATTTACAAGTTTCAAATTAATGAACTTGTATGAACTTTTCATTTTCTCTGTTTCTGTCAAAATTAGCTCCCAACTCATTTTCCAGTTCAGAACAACTTCTTGCATCTGCATCAGACTGTGAATCAGAAGATCAACTCTCTGCTTTGGTTTGTCGTAAAATAAAGCAGAAAAGGAAAATATTTTGGGATTTTCAAATGCACACACTGAACTAGAAATGAATGATCAGAAACTAAAACACAGAATGTAATGAAAATAAACTATTTACAAACATATTTTTGGTGAGCGTGTTAGGGAATCATATCAGCTATCAGACAAGTCACTAGTACCGTTAAGATTAAATTCATACTCAGAATTAAACAATTCACATAGATTGTCGATATACTGGTCCACTTTAAATTTTCACACAATTTTCAATTTATTCAGGATATGATTTAGATGTCTTAAGAACTTAAATCATTCATGTGTCCCACCTCATGAATATACTCCCATATCCAGATCCCAATATTCAGTCTTACAGGTGAGTATACCACAAATGATATCTGTAACGGGTTAAATGCGAGGGCCGTGAGAGCTCAGGTCGATACTTCCGTATACGCAAAGAGATGACGGCTTCGACTTTTCGGTGTGTCCCCTTTAGAGGATCTTTTGTTACAACAGCAATGACTATCAATTTTATTGTTTCATCAATTTGCTAAGGGCGATGCTATGTCTCAAGCATTTTGCGGAAAGTATTATTCGGGGACTAGGTCAGAACTTCCATTCAGCAGAAGTCCCGGAATAATACCCCAGATATCGCTGAGTATAAAGACCTAGTATCTCAGAATAAGGGACCTATCAGACGAGCTTTCAGGGGTTACCTATATATCCAAGTAGTGTTCCCCACGAAATAAGTTTCGTTATGAAATTTTAGGTTTATATCCCGAACAAATCTACTAAATGTGTAAAAACCTATCGACACATCATCAATGAGACTGTTTAATCCTTTTAAGACCTTACAAATCTTTAGCATACCGTAACAGTCTAGTTGATGTACTATCATTTTCCCTTTTTACACAAGCTCTTTTTCATTTTTCTACTATTTTTGGATTTTGAAATTTTTTCATGTTTTTGGGTTTTTCAATTTTTTATTGTTTTTGTATTTTCTAAAAGTATATACACATATACCTATCTCCCCCTAAAGACCAAAAGAGGTAAAAAATCGACAAACCATTGCAGATTGTTTTTCAACATCATCTACAGTGGTATCCTCATCAACGCCAATGATTACATCCGACACCGATAAAAGCATTATACCATTTAGTTTTAAAAGATATTTAAAACGTCTTTTATCAAATTCTTTGGTATGTAAATCAACTTTTTGCTCGTCGGTGTGGATTTTCTCAATTCGTATCAACTTTTTCTCGAAACAATCGCGAATAAAGTGATGACGAATTTCTATATGTTTAGTTTTAGTGTGATGTATTGGATTCTTTGTTATATTAATTGCGGCCTCATTATCAACAAAAAGAGGTGTGTTAAGAAACTGCAAACCGTTGTCGCGCATCTGTTGCTGTATCCACAGGAGTTGAGAGCAGCAACTGCTGGCAGACACGTACTCCGCTTCACATGTGGATAGCGCCACAGACGTTTGTTTCTTACACTGCCAGGTAACCAAGCGAGGTCCAAAGAACTGGCATCCTGTAGTTGTTGATTTTGCATTGACTTTGCAGCATCCGAAATCCGAGTCGGAATACCCTTCGAGCGTAAAGTCGCCTTTTCTAGGATACCACAACCCCAACGATGGTGTTCCCTTCAGGTAGCGTAATATCCTTTTCACAATGATCATGTGCGAAGCTCTAGGGTTAGATTGAAATCTTGCTGCAAGGCACGTTGGATACATAATGTCGGGTCTTGAAGCAGTTAAGTACATCAATGAACCGATCATGGAACGATAAAGTGTTTCATCTGCCCTGTCTCCGGTGAGATCTGGGTGAATCCCATGATTTGTTGCCAATGGGGTTGCAGCAGGAGTAGAACTTGACATCCTAAATTTCTCTAGAATATCATGAACGTACTTCGTCTGGTGAATGAAAATTCCCTCAGGTAGTTGATCAACTTGGAGCCCTAAGAAGAACTTCATTTCCCCATCGATGACATTTCGAATTTTTGCTTCATAACTTGTTCAAAATCTTTGCACAAGTTCTCGTTCGTTGACCCAAAGATTATGTCATCCACATATATTTGAACTATCAAAAGATGTCCATCGACCTCTTTGGTGAAGAGAGTGGCATCCACTTTTCCACGAACAAACCTGTTGGCTAGAAGGTGTTGAGACAAACTCTTGTACCAAGCTCTCGGGGCCTGGTGTAAGTGTCACACCCCCAAAATACCACATGCGGAAACACCGCGGGACATGTGACGTGCCAGGATCCAAGCCACCAATCACATTGAACTATAACATATATTTAAATAAAAACTTTCATTCATTATCATAAAGTGTTACAAAGCATTAAATATAATTCATTGTATACAGCGGAAGCATAAATCGTTTGTTAAATGGTTCAATAACCACATGTTCGAAAACCTTTAGACTTGTCTTGCGATCCCATGTATCTCGACCCATGACCACTCCAACCTTCCAGACAGCAAGTTCCAAATGATATAACCCTATGGACCTGCAAGCATGCAGACAAGTGTGTCAGACGACGCTGGTGAGTTCAAAGTTTGTTAACGTGTTTAAATACCGGTTACCAGATTAAAACGTTTCATAGATTCAATGATTTGAATTGATGTTGTTATTAACTCGATTACCGTATGTGGCGACTAGATGTGAATGCCCAACCCCAATGCCTCCATCTAGGCATTGGTCATGAGGTCAAGGTATCAAACAACCTTGAATAGATGTAAGGGGTCTTGTATGTACACGATGAGAATGCCCAACCCCAATGCCTCTAACTAGGCATTGGTCATGAAGTCCAGGTAATTAGTTCACGCCCGTCCTTTCGGCCCGGTGTGAGGGTGCCAAATCTAATAGCGCTATCAACTAAATACCTCGTTGCTTCTTCAGCAACACGGTAGATGTATGGGGTCTTACATGATTTATACTGTGTTCAATAACCAACATCCCAAATAAACAGTTTACCCAGTATTCCCTTTAGAAACGTTTACCAGATGTCCCAAACCACCGGGACGCATGCTTAGAAAAGTGCAGTGAACTCACCTTAGGTTTGCTCGGTATGTTATATTACTTGTTTCACGTTGGTCAACCAAGTCCGAGTTACCAGAGAAGGAATAGCGTGCTAGAACCAAGAAGAAGAAGACTTCGATGAAGAGGGGGGAGGGGGTTACTGTCGTCGCGATTTAGGGAGGGGATATAGGGTTTGTTATTATTATTTTTTTTTATCTAGAAATATACAAACAGTTTAGGTGCAAGCCTATATTATATAATGTTAACAACTAACACAAGTGGGCCAATCTTTGATTTTTCTCGGCTACATGACTTGGGCCGAATAATCAAGATGCTCAAAAGGACTAATTGGACTCAAGAGGTTTATGTGGGTCAATATTGTGTGTAGTATAAGCTAAACTAGTGGCCGGCCCCAATATAACACCTATTTGGGCTCGATCAGGCCCAACATCAATCCAAAGCCTACATGTGATTGAGTTGGTTGGGCTTTGGGTATGTGCGTGTCAAAATGCGGCCGACATGAGTAATCCTAATACCCGACCCTAACGAGAGCATACCCAACTTGAAGAGGGATCAATAACGAGCAATTAGAATCACATGATTAAACGACACTGACCTCGAAGGTTCGGGTTGTCACATCATCCCCAACTTGAAAGAAATTTCGTCCCGAAATTTGACAAGTAAGCACAGAAGGGTGAAGCGATAGAAACTCTAATTAAACTATATGTAATACTACGCAAATAATAATCACAAATAATAATCAAGCATTAAACGCAATCACTACGCATCCAGATAACTGCACAGGCACCACGTAAACCAAATTGTAGAAACAGGATTGCGAGGTGAGTTTGGTGCCACATCATCCCCAACTTGAAAGGGAATTTCGTCCCGAAATTCTCCTATGATATCAAAAGTTGGTCCCATCGTTTGAACAATCGGGGATAACAGAGCTTCACCTGTTCTTTGCGTTCTCACAGGAACTTCGGTCCACGTCTTGAGTTCCCACGAACTCTCACGATTGAACTTCGACCGTGTTAACAGTGGGTTTCTCAACAAGGGTATCACAAGTGTTGCATCGAACAGATGCTTCTTTAGGTTCGAGACATAAATGACGTCGTGTACGTTATCTAATTCGTTAGGTAACTCGAGTTTGTAGGTTACGCTACCGATTCTTCCCAGACTGCTGAATGATTCATCGTGACGTCAGTTAAGCTCGCCATGCTTCCCAAGCATTCCACACCCTCCCAGGGTGAGACTTTCAACACGATACGATCACCTACAGCGATCTTCCAGCGCTTCTCAAATTTATCAGCTTTCCTGACGGTCACGCGTTGCCGTATATCGATTCCCGCTCCAAACATCCTTCCCAAGAGTTTCGAGTACCAATCCTGGACCAGTAATTAGGTTGTCAACCATCTCAGTCTAACAAGAAGTTTGGCATGATAATCTATGTAGTGTCTCCACAGAGCTGTCTAGTGACCAAGATGATAACTGCTGCAGTAGTACTCTACCATAGGTAAGAGTCCTTCAAATTTGCACCAAAACCAGTCAAACACATGCTCGCAGCATGCCTTCGAGTGACAGGAGAGCTCGTTTTCTCTGATCGTTTGCCCAACGGTGATAAGCAATGCTCTAGTCCTGACGTGAGCCAAGGGTGTTGTGTATTGCCTGGCATAAACCATGCATAGATCAAATTCAGAGGTAACAGGAGTTGGCACCTCGTGCCTAAAAGCCGCCTCTCTCAGAGGAACATTACAACTGTGAAGACTCGTCAATTTTCTTGATTGCAAGAAAGTGTGCTGGTAACGTGTGACAATCAACGAACACCCAGGTGATATTATTTCCGTTTCGAGTTGTACGTAAACCAGTAACAAAAACCATGGCAGTCTATTCTCATTTCCATACATGTGTTTCTAGTTGCTAAAATCTCACCTTGACTTTCCCACAAGTCAAACATCGTTTTCATGCGTTGTTATGTGGACCTTCAGGCCCGGTCATCCGTGCATGGTCTTAAGGTTTTAATTCATCCTTTCAAAACGCAAATGAATAGGATATCAAAACTCGTGTGCTTTGCCTGCACCAGTTCCCTAAGGTTGCTGCATAGTGAGGTCCATGTTCATTTCATGAAGTAGCAAATATCGTCTGTCCTACCAAAGGTTGCTTCCCCATGCCCCGCATGGGTCTATCTTGAGAACTCTCTCTTCCCTCAGTTCTTCAAATTGAATAGGGTGAGTCTGATCAGGTATGTTATAAGTCGACAGTAAGCTGCAAAGCTCGTGCACGTCCAGGTTTGACGGTCGTATTCATTCAAGAGTTCCACCCAGCATTGCCATTACATGTTTAGCTCTCTTGAAACTAGGGTACACGGGAGGCCCTTGTGATCGGTCTAAGTAGTGCACTTGGTACCGTCCAAGTAATGCCTCCAACTTAAATCCAAAGACCCTGGCTTCCACCATAGGTCGTGACTCGTGCAGTTCTTCCTGTAAGTCCACCACATGGGTCATCTCCTTGTCATGCTGCATTGGTGTGTAACTGGGACTCTGATTCGAACCATCAAGATATACCGCCAAATCATCAATACCTTAGGATAGAAGTGATGCTCAATGCATTGCAGGATTGGGTCTCCAAAAGCTGAAGATCCTCGATCTTCCTTTCTTCAGATTGCGAATTGATGACGAGAGCTAGAATAGCGGGGTAGCCCTTCTATAGTCACATCTGGGCTTTCACGACTGAGACGATGCCAACAATGGCACCACCATGATGACCTTGAACTGATAAGAATTCCCCACTAGGGAGAGGGATACGCACGATTTCCTCTTTGCAGAGAATTTCCGCTTGATGCGTAGATAACAAAGTCCATGTCAAAACTTACAAGGGTATCGAGAAGTAGGTCAATGTCGAACACTTGACCCATGAGATCAGGTTTGCAACCAAAAGAACATGAGAAGCTTCTATCGATAACTATCAGCTAATTCTACTACATGCTTAATTTACAGGAGGGGTGGAAATCAGTCCTAACTAACGATTGAACCCTAGAGACACATAACTCAAATCGGCACCAAAGTCGAATAAAATAGAAGCAAAAGATCATTCAAAGGAGACATACCGTTCTCAGCATTACCCTTTATTGCGAGCTTCCCCAGCGCCAATAGTAAACACTCTTCCACTTGCCCCGTTCCCACCATGGTTCCCATTGCTGTTATTCCCAGTATTCTTGTTGTTACCCGAATTCTGATTAAGCTGAGGGCAATCCCTCTTAAAATGACCCTCATCACCACACTGAAAGCACCCCTTTTGATTTCCCCGATTCTGTTGAGACTGATGCCTCTCCTGTTGTTGTGGCGGCTGCGGCGGCCTTGGGAGCCAGACCCTACAATCTTTAGCCATGTGGCCCACCTTGTTGCACCTATGACATACCCGGGTGCATGGCCCTCGATGGTGGAACATGCACTTATCACACTTTGGTAGCTTTCCCGCGTAAGAACCCTGATTTGAATTGTTGCTCTGATTCTGATTCACAGAAGGCGACTGGCTGAAACTACGGTGGATGTTGTTGTCGGCCCTTTTCTGAGATTGGCTGGCACTGGTTGCTTTGTCAGTATCGTTCCATTTGCGCTTGTGATCACTAGCAGGTGTGGTAGCTATAGCAGTCTTGGTAGTAGCAGAAACACGGGGCGGCAAGTTGCCACGTTCGACCTCTTGGTTCGTAATCTTATGTGCCAATCGGACGATACGGGGCAGATTGTCTAGGTTTGCAGCAGTAACGTACCGCTTAACAGCTGGTGCCAAGCCCTTGAGATATAATTCAATTCGCCGATGTGGGGGTCGAGACATGTTAGGGCACAAAGTTGCTAAATCGTTAGACCTCCTAGTGTATGCTTCAATCTCAGATCCCTCCATTTTCAGATTGTAGAACTCGTTCTCCAGTTTCTGAACCTCATCACGAGGACAATACTCCTCTCGCATCAACTCCTTGAAATCATCCCAAGTAGTGGCATTCGCCATCTCAATACCCATCATATGAACCTGGGCATTCCACCATGTCAGGGCACCATCCTCGAGTGTGCCCGTAGCATACTTCACTCTGTCCCCAGCAGGACAGTTACACATTGCAAATACCGATTCTGCCTTCTCAAACCATCGTAGGAGTCCTACAGCCCCTTCAGTCCCACTGAAGGTCTGTGGCTTACAATCCATGAACATCTTGTACGTACAAGCAGGTGGAGCAGGTGGATTGTTTTGATTCGCAGGTTGACCAGCTTGGTAAGCCGCTAGGGCTTCAGCTACACGAGTGTTGATCAAGTTGGTTAGTTCGGCCTGTGTCATAGCAATGTGGCCACGTCCATGGCCTCGTCCACTCATGTTTCTATATAAGAAGAGGAAGGATTTAAAATGCAAGTTCGAGTAGAAGTCAAGTATTACTATGACCTCTATAGACTACTGAGTTCTAACATATCACCAATTAGCCGAGGAAAACCCTTTTCACACTCGTTAAGCCTCACTGGGACTCACATGCACCCCACATTATTATTATGTGTGCACCCACAATAATATTGCGATTTGCATGCTCATCTCAGTTCCTCCTAACTCATGTCAAATGGTTCCTTAAACTCGAATAGCAAACAAAGAACATCACAAAACATGAGTCACGAATGTCTAAGGTAACACCACACTATCAACCACTTAACACATGCAAGTAACACATGAATCCATACTGTTGTGCTAAACGTGCAATACCATATGTAAGTGTTCACTAGTTATGCAGTACAATGAGTAAACTAGAGACGAACCTTGCAACCTGGAGCTGAGTGTCATGGTCGTATTTGCGTATTCAGAACTGTTCGGTTATAGTCTGGTTTTATGAAAACATTTTTAAAACCAAGTTCACTATAACCAGTGGCTCTGATACCAAACTGTCACACCCCCAAAATACCACATGCGGAAACACCGCGGGACATGTGACGTGCCAGGATCCAAGCCACCAATCACATTGAACTATAACATATATTTAAATAAAAACTTTCATTCATTATCATAAAGTGTTACAAAGCATTAAATATAATTCATTGTATACAGCGGAAGCATAAATCGTTTGTTAAATGGTTCAATAACCACATGTTCGAAAACCTTTAGACTTGTCTTGCGATCCCATGTATCTCGACCCATGACCACTCCAGCCTTCCAGACAGCAAGTTCCAAATGATATAACCCTATGGACCTGCAAGCATGCAGACAAGTGTGTCAGACGACGCTGGTGAGTTCAAAGTTTGTTAACGTGTTTAAATACTGGTTACCAGATTAAAACGTTTCATAGATTCGATGATTTGAATTGATGTTGTTACTAACTCGATTACCGTATGTGGCGACTAGATGTGAATGCCCAACCCCAATGCCTCCATCTAGGCATTGGTCATGAGGTCAAGGTATCAAACAACCTTGAATAGATGTAAGGGGTCTTATATGTACACGATGAGAATGCCCAACCCCAATGCCTCTAACTAGGCATTGGTCATGAAGTCCAGGTACTTAGTTCACGCCCATCCTTTCGGCCCAGTGTGAGGGTGCCAAACCTAATAGCGCTGTCAACTAAATACCTCGTTGCTTCTTCAGCAACATGGTAGATGTATGGGGTCTTACATGATTTATACTGTGTTCAATAACCAACATCCCAAATAAACAGTTGACCCAGTATTCCCTTTAGAAACGTTTACCAGATGTCCCAAACCACCAGGACGCATGCTTAGAAAAGTGCAGTGAACTCACCTTAGGTTTGCTCGGTATGTTATATTACTTGTTTCACGTTGGTCAACCAAGTCCGAGTTACCAGAGAAGGAATAGCGTGCTAGAACCAAGAAGAAGAAGACTTCGATGAAGAGGGGGGAGGGGGTTACTGTCGTCGCGATTTAGGGAGGGGATATAGGGTTTGTTATTATTATTTTTTTTTATCTAGAAATATACAAACAGTTTAGGTGCAAGCCTATATTATATAATGTTAACAACTAACACAAGTGGGCCAATCTTTGATTTTTCTCGGCTACATGACTTGGGCCGAATAATCAAGATGCTCAAAAGGACTAATTGGACTCAAGAGGTTTATGTTGGTCAATATTGTGTGTAGTATAAGCTAAACTAGTGGCCGGCCCCAATATAACACCTATTTGGGCTCGATCAGGCCCAACATCAATCCAAAGCCTACATGTGATTGAGTTGGTTGGGCTTTGGGTATGTGCGTGTCAAAATGCGGCCGACATGAGTAATCCTAATACCCGACCCTAACGAGAGCATACCCAACTTGAAGAGGGATCAATAACGAGCAATTAGAATCACATGATTAAACGACACTGACCTCGAAGGTTCGGGTTGTCACAGTAAGCCATACAGTGCCTTGTCCAGCAAATAAACCTTGTTCTTGTGGAATGGGTCAGTAAACCCGGTGGTTGTCCGACATATACCTCCTCTTTGACCTTCCCATAAAGAAACCCCGATTTAACATCTAGTTGATATACTTTGAAGTTTTTCCAAGATGCAAATGCCAGGAAAATTCTGATTGCTTCTAGTCGTGCCACAGGAGCGTACATTTCAGTAAAATCGATTCCCTCCTGTTGACTAAAGCCCTGAACCACGAGTCGAGCTTTGTTTCGTACAACAAATCCTCTGTCGTCTCTCTTACACTTGAACACCCATTTGGTGTTGATTTTCCTGTGACCATCAGGCAGATCCACCAGTTTCCAGACACCTAATTTTTCAAACTGGTTCAACTCTTCTTGCATCGCGTTGATCCAAGAATCTTCAGTAAGCGCCTCTTTGTAAGTTCGAGGTTCGATCTGCGAAATAAAACAACTCAATGATAATTCAGTTTGCAAAGGTTCTACTGTAGAATAAAAACTTGTAAGCCCTTGGTCAATTTGATGTCTGGTGCGAACGCCTGATTGCAGCTCTCCAATGATCAGCTCCTCTGGATGATATGAAAGAGTTCTAGGCATTACTTCACTCGGAACATCTACATTGCCTTCCAGATTAGTGACATTTTGATTTGCACCTTGTTCACTGATAGGATTTGATTGATCTAAAATCTGGATCTCCTCCCCCTCAGACTCTAAATCACCATGATCAAATGTTGGACCAATATCAGATGTTAAATCATCATTTGTTGTTGTCTGAATATCAGGAGTTTGTGGAGTATCATCATGTTCTCCAGCATTACTAGGACCTGCTTCATCGTCATTTGAAGTTTGCTGTGATCGTCTAGAATACTTAGCTAGAAATCTTTCCTCTGATGACTCATAATCTCTAAGGATATCCAACTCGTCAAAGAAATCTTCTTCATCTTCAGGTTCTTCCATTACATCAAACGAATCCCACAGAGTGTCGTAGTGATAACACCATGAATCTCCAGGGTTCTGTGGCGGCATCGTATGACCTTGACATTCAACATTTGCAGCTTCAATAATCCGCTTTTCACTTGGAACGAAGACACGTCGTATAGGACTTGCATAACCAACAAATATACCCTCAATGCACTTTGGACCAAACTTTCCAAAAGGTTCTATTACTGCACAAGGTGACCCGAACGGTTCAAGATACTTCAAATTAGGCTTGCGGTTATTGATCAACTCAAAGCACGTTTTGTTGAATTTCTTGACAGTGAGAACTCTGTTGAGCGTATAGCATGCGGCGGAAACAGCTTCTGCCCAAAAATTTATCGGAAGTTTAGAATCAGTAAGCATAGTTCGAGCCGTCTCGATTAGTGTTCGGTTTTTGCGTTCTGCGACTCCATTCTACTGCAGAGTGTACGGAGCACTAAACTCATGCAATATACCTCGTTCTTCACAAAATTCTTCCATCTTGTTGTTCTTGAATTCAGTACCATTATCACTTCTAATTCTTCGGACACGCCTCTGGTACAGATTCTCAATCTTCTTGAACAACGCCATCAAACTATCAAACGTTTCATCCTTCGACTTCAGGAAAGATACCCAAGAAAATATGGAATAATCATCAGTAACGACCAAACAATAGTAATCTCCTGTAATGCTTTTGACATTCACAGGACCAAACAAATCCATGTGAAGTCTTTCTAGTGGACTTGAGACTGAATTGACTTGCTTTTTGGGGTGAGACTTTTTCTTCTGCTTGCCTTTAATATAGCTAATGCACTCCCCTTCCAGATGAAAACCTTTGATGTGAACTTCTGTAACCAAATCATTGTGCACCAAGTGATTCATTTTTCTCAGATGTATATGTCCCATCTTGCGGTGCCACAATCTCGATTCTTTCTCAGTCGCTCTCGACACAAAACAATGAGCCTGACCCGTAGTTGTCGTTGCTACACTCATATCCAACACGTACAGATCATTGACTCTTGGTGCCCTCATGATGATCCATTCCTCAGGGACAACAAATCCTGGCTTTAAGATCAAACATTATTTGTCAGTGAAGTGAGTGGTATACATCCTGTCACAAATCTGCGAGATACTTAGCAGATTATTCTCCAGCTCAGCAATATAGTTAACTCTTTCAAACGTCACAATCCCATTGGATAGCGTTCCTTCACCAATAATCCTACCACCTTGATTACCCGCGAATCCAACATAACCTCCATTGATATTCTTCACATCGTACAGCAATGCTGTCTTTCCTGTCATGTGCCGAGAAGCTCCACTATCCATAATCCAACGTGAAACGGATCTTGGAAGCCCCTGCACATTTCAAAAGTATTTAATTATATTTTGATGCTACCCAAGCCTCCTTTGACTCGGGTAACTTGACATTGATGCGAGTTGTTTTTGTGTAAAGCGGTGGAAAATTTTTGTCATTTATCTTCAAGCTCTCCTTAGACCTAATCTCAACCTCTTTGTATAAAGGAGCATCCGTTTTCGGAGGTTGACCAGATGATTGGTCTTTCTTCACCACATACTTCTTTACAGAAGTTGACTTCTGTTTCTGAAGTTTCTCAAACAAATCCAAAGGTACATACATCTTCTTGGTCGAAGATGATGATTTTTCAGTCTAAAAAACCTTTGGTTTTGGAGAACTTGCTTTCTGCTCAACACCTTTTGGTTTCCAAGTTTGTTGAGATGAGGCAACTCTTTTGTAAAATCTGTTGTTTTTAGTTACCACATTTTTAGTAGGTTCAGTTTTGAATTTAGCGTTTTCATTTTTCAAAACATTTTTCTCAACAAACATTGGTGCTTTCCCTTTCACATCATCTTTCCTTTTCAGACTCTCAACAACTTCGTCTTAGGCTTCAAATTGGTACACTTCCGTGCAATGTGTCCAACTTGGTTGCATTTGAAGCATGTTCGGGTGTCAACAACCCTATTTGTGCCTTCAGATTGAGATTGTGAGACCTTCTTCTCCTCAAATAACTCTTTGTTTGATTTTGAAAAGATTTTAGGTTCTTCATCAGAAAGTGAACTTGAACTCGAACCTTTCACAAATACTTTCTTCTCAACAAATCGTTTGTTTTGACCATTATTTCTTGGATAATTCTTACCCCCTGGATAACTATTCGAACATCTGTTTTGATTTTTGTTATGAAAATGCGAAGGTACAACAGGTTTTGTGTAGTAAGATTTATCTTTTTCGAAGTTCATTTTCCTCTTTGTCTGGTTCAAGTTTTTCACCTCAAACAGATTAATTTCTGTCAATTTGTACACATTTGTCAATTTATCAACATTTACATTCTCCAGTGGAAACTCGGAATCCGAATACAACTTATCCGATCCCAACATCTTGTATATGACAAGATTAGGTTCGTCATTTAAGTTGTTTTTGGTTTTGAGTTTCGGAATGTAATTATTCAAGAAACACTTATCATCTTCATTGGAATCAGACTCCAAAACACTTTCAGCCGTGCTTTTAACAATATCAGTCTGAACACTATCATCAGATGATGATGACGAAAATGTGATATCAATTGACTCTGGAAGTTTTATTTCATTCAAATCTTCTTCACCATTAACCAGCCCGGATTTTTTCTTTGAATAATTGTATAAAACTGGTGGTGGAACTTGATGATATCCCACCCCTGTTCCATCCGAAAATACATCTTCGCCTGCTTTGTTTTTCCCGATGGGTTTGGGAACAATGTGCTGCAAAACAAAGCTTGCGGAGTTGTAACTGGTTAATTTCAATTGAATGCGTTCATTTTCAATTTTTGCTTCTTGGAACTGAAGCTTCAATTTAGCAATTTCATCCAATTGTTGATTGATTAATTCTTCTCTCACCCTAAGCACTCCTGACAGTTGAATATTTTCTTTTGTTGTTTTACCATTTCGTTCATCAGAATCTTTAACTGTTCGTTTAAGCTTCTCAAAATTTTCGGTGATGTGACGATTTTCATGAATTAGTTTTTCATTTTCTTTCCTAGTTCTTTCTATGTCACTTTTATCACTTTCAATTTTTTCAGTTAACTCTTTTGCACGATCGTTTGAAGCTTTCAGCATTTTATCCCGGTTTAAGATCTAATTTTCAACCTATCTGACTCTTTTTGTCAGATCTTCAACCTTTTTGTTGTTAAGCAATAGTGCTACAATCTTTGCAGTTTTTCATGCAATTCTTGCAGTCACTTTCAATTTGAGCTTTCTTACTTGACACTTTGTTTGTATCAATCTGACTGACTTGGCTTTTTGACTCAGTTCCAGAACTAGAATCTACCTCCAGTTCCTTTGCAGCAAGAACTTTGTCAGCCATCCTCATCAGGTTTTCAGCTGTGAGCTCCTGTGATGTATCAATCAACCCATCATCAATCTTCTTTGTCTACTGCTTCTCTTCTGCCATCTTCACTTTTTCTTCTTTCTCTTCCACTTTCTCTTCACCGCTTCGCCACCATTCTTTCTGTCTGGCTTCTTCTTCTTCAGCAAATTGCTGAATAAGTGCATCAACACTAATGGAATCAGGATTAACTGCGATATTTCCTTGTGGATCAAGGTAGTATTCTCCGTCGGCATCCCATCTCTTTGCCCTTTTGGCTTCTTTGTAAGTGTTGTAGATACTGCTCATTCTTGTTTGGGCTTTCATTGTTCTGTTCACAAACTTTTCTTCCTCCGTTCTGTTGTCTTTAAACGGAACAATCTTTGTTGCTGCAAACGCATAACCAACTTTGTCTTCCTCAGGCAATAGCTCACTCCAGTCATATCCTTCATCGTCATGAATGACTGCAAGAGCTCTAGACTTCTCTTTGTCTTCAATCTGGTTCAACCTGGGAGGTTCCGATTTATTTTGATGATAGATTGCTCTCTTGTAGTAATCTTCTCGGAACGGATTAGCAGAGTCGTCAGCATAATCGTTTATGCACTCGTATTTAAACTAACCTTTCTGCTTACATTTGAAACATGTCACCTTTGTCTTGTCAAAGCCTAACTTGGTGGTTGGTCCACCAATAGACTTTCTCCCGGTTATCTCCATGAAACGTTGAGCCCTTCTAACAGCACTTGCCATACACCACCTTATCTCGATCAATTCCATCTCCTCCGGATCGAGTTGATCATAGTCTTCTTTCGTAAGGTTGGTGTTGCCTATCTTCCCGGCCACAAGACTTTCATAAGACTCTAGCACAGAGGCTAAGAAAACCATCTGTTGCTTTGCTGACTCCTCACTGAAATTTTGACCATTTTTCAAATCCACAACGATATTGCATTGAAATACATTCTTTGGTACAAATTGCTGTTGACTTGAAGTACTAGAAGATGATCCTTGACTTGAAGCATTGGATGATATTCCTCCATGAAAACCATTGTTTAAGCTTTCTTGATTCGTTGGTTGTGAACTTTCTGCTGTGAAGGCTGTTTTAGGAGACACGGTTTTTGGAATCATGCTCTTTGGATAATATAATTCCACATTTTGCTGATAAAAAGAATGATCGACTTTATTTGTTTTCTTTATCTCCAGCTCATGACTCTCTAGCCTTTCAATCAGCAAATCAACCGTTAGCTCTTCAGACTTGATTGTATTCTTGATCATCAATGCAAAGTATTGCCAGTCCATTTCATCTGGCAAAGAGTCAAACAACTTGTCAACTAGCTCTTCTTGAGAATATATCACCCAATGTCTTGCCAGCTCTAGCTTTAGATGCCCAAATCGCTCAATCATTTTAGAAACAGACTCATTTTTTAGACATCCGAACAGATCAAATTCTTTTCTCAGTAATTTCTTTTTGTTTTTGATTATTTCAGCAGTACCAACACATTTAACTTTTAATTTTTCCCAAAGATCTTTTGCGTTTGAATATTCAATCAATGAGATTATGTCTTCTCTCACTGATTGGTGTATCAATGCTGTGCACTTCTGCTCAACCACAATATTTTCTATGTCTTCACATTCTGTCAAATTTTCAAAGTCTACTCTTCCATTGTTGAACCCGTTCTTTAAACTTTTCCAACTCGGGTACGCGAAAGCTTTCAGCCATTCATCGAATCTTTTGGCGCACCTGTTATACTCTTCGATCACCATCAGCTTTGGTGGTTTGTTATATGTTCCATACGCGCTTTCCACACTTAAGGCGTCGGATAACGTTTTCTTCGCGCTAGGAGAGTTTTCATTAGTTCGATTTGACGTGTCATCTCCAGAGTTTCCAGCGAATACATACATCTCACTAAAAGGATTCATGAATTCATCCATTTTTTAACTACCTGAAACAATTTATCAAACACTTAGAAAAATTTTTGTGATTTTCAAAAATCTAACACAAATGCACTTGGATCGAATGACTTGTTTGATCGAACGGTATACACTCAATCGGTTAGCTTGTTTGATTGATCGGCTTGTTCGATCGAACAACCTGTTCGATTGAATGTCAAATGAATATAACAGCAATCAATTACTGTCTGGTTGGTCGGCTCGTCCGATCGGTTAGCAATATGACATCAGCAAAAGATATCAAGTATCAACAATGCTGTTCAATCGATTAGCTTGTTCGATCGACTAACACTGATGATGTCAGCAACACTCTCTGAATGCAATCAAACTGAAATTGTTCGAACGGTTATACAAACAAGTTGATGATGTCAGCAAGTCTAAGAACAGCTAGGTCGTCCGAACGGATGACATCAGCAAACAAGAACAGTTTTTCATAGTTTTTGATGAATTTGAACAAGTTTTTGGACGAATTTCGTTATGAAAATTTGAAGGATTATACTTCTGATGATTGCGAATCGATCTATAGCAGATTTATCAAATTTTAACTGTAAATCACTCTCAATTTTAAGTTTTTCGGATTTTATGGTGACAAAATGAAAAATAAAGCTAGATCTGAGTAGAAAGTAAAAGAATCTGTCAAATTTCCGGTGAAATTTGAGTCGACTCGGCAGAAATGGCAAATCTCCGGTGAAATTTGTCTTCAAATAAACAAACCCAGCTCGAATTCCGGTGAATTCGTCTCTAAATCAGCAAATACAGCTCGAATTCCGGTGAATTCGTCTTCGTAGATCTCGATTCAGCTTCCTGATGCTCTGATACCACTTGTTGGTCCCTCGGATAGGATCTTCTTCTTCGGAAACTTAGTTGAATCGGATATGATTAATGCGCGGAATTCATTGAATCACACAACAGATATACGAGAACAAATTCAACTCTGAATTACTGTCTGATCTTCTATTGATTGAATATGAAAGTGTACAAGCTCCTTAGAGAGTTCAGACGGACAGGAGTTTGCCAGAGAGTGAAAGTGTCAAAAGTTACAAATGAGCTGATCGAACAACTATTTATAGGCAAAGTCAGGATAGAGTGAGTGCTGGCCGATCGGCTGGGCTAGCCGATCGGCTGACCTGCTGTTCGATCGAACATGCTGTTCGATCGGTTTGCCTGTTCGATTGGCTGGGCTACCCGATCGGTTAGCATGGTCAACAAAAGTCAGCACTTAACAATAATGCGCCATATCCTGACTTGCTTTACAAACAAACATACAAACATAAACTATTCACAAATATATAAAACAAGACTACATGCTGACGGAAGCTACAGACGTTATTGTACTAACAAAATTTCATCTCAAAATTTAGCTCGTGGTTACTGAGGAAGCTAGTTATGTTGCGTTGGTTTCCTGGTTTTCCTGGTGTGTCACATCATCCCCCCGTTGATTTGGAATTTCGTCCCGAAATTATGCAGTAGCTTCAGCCTCAGTAGTGGTTGCACTTTTTCTTAAACAGCTGGGGATACTTGAGTTTCATTTGG
Source organism: Helianthus annuus (assembly GCF_002127325.2). Classification (NCBI taxonomy): domain Eukaryota; kingdom Viridiplantae; phylum Streptophyta; class Magnoliopsida; order Asterales; family Asteraceae; genus Helianthus; species Helianthus annuus. The sequence continues at coordinate 141,752,251 of NC_035440.2, forward strand.
TCTTCTCGTTCACAGGTGTACTCTGGGCCACGACGGGAATCCCAACGGACTCGAACAAGGGGTATCCTGGTACGCTTGAGAATCTTAACATCTCGGTCAGTAATCTCTACTGGTTCCTCGATGAATCGTAGCTGGTCGTCGATAGTGAGTTCCTTGAGAGGAACTATGAGGGTCTCATCTGAAAGGCACTTCTTCAGATTCGACACATGGAAAACATTGTGAACTCCGCTGAGTTCTTCAGGTAGATTCAACCTGTAGGCTACCTTGCCAATTTTCTCGATGATTTTGAATGATCTGACATAATGCGGATTGAGCTTGCCTCGTTTGCCAAAACGAACTACACCTTTCCAAGGTGAGACTTTGAGTAGCTCCCGGTCCCCAACCTGGAACTCGAGTGGCTTTCTTCGCTTATCAGCATAGCTTTTCTGACGATCACAAGCTGCCGCCATTCATTGTCGTATCTGAGCAATCTTCTCGGTTGTATCTACTACAAGTTCTGGGCCAGTGATTTGACTGTCGCCAACCTCTGCCCAACAAAGAGGTGATCGGCATTTCCATCCGTACAATGCCTCGAACGGAGCGGCCAGGATGCTGGTGTGGTAGCTGTTGTTATACAAAAACTCCACTAGCGGGAGGTGCTTTTCCCAGCCATTACCAAAAATCGATTACACATGCCCTAAACATGTCTTCAAGGGTCTGGATGGTGCGTTCAGATTGCCCATCCGTCTGTGGGTGATAAGCGGTGCTCATATCTAAACGTGAGCCAAAAGACTTGTGCATGGCTTGCCACAGTTCCGAAGTAAAACGCGCGTCACGATCAGAAATGATGGAAGTTGGCACTCCGTGCCTTGATACCACTTCTTTTAGGTAGATGTATGCTAGAGTAGAAAACTTATCCGTTTCCTTGATATCCAGAAAATGTGCAGACTTGGTCAGTCGATCCACGATCACTCAAATGGTATCGTTTCCGCGTTGAGATCTGGGCAGGCCAGTAACGAAATCCATGGAAATTTGCTCCCATTTCCAATTAGGTATCTCTGGTTGTTGAAGTGGGCTTGATGGTTTCTGGTATTCGACCTTGACCCTAGCACATGTCAAGCATTTACTGACGTAGGTTGCTATGTTGGCTTTCATATCGGGCCACTAGTACGTAGTCTTTAGGTCGTGGTACATCTTATCTGAACCAGGATGTACTGAATAACGAGACTTATGTGCTTCATCCATCACAAGCTCGCGTAAGTCTCCATAAAGTGGAACCCAGATGCGTCCGTTAACATAGCAGGCGCCGTTTTCCTTTCGTTCTAGCCGCTGCCTCGATCCTCATAAGGACTCAGCCCTGATGTTCTCTACTTTCAATGCTTCAACATGTGCATCGCGAATCTGAGCGGGAAGGTTAGATTGGATGGTAAGCTGTAACACACGTACACACTTAGGTATAGTATCCTTTCGCCTAAGGGCGTCAGCCACAACATTAGCCTTGCCCGGATGGTATTTGATAGCGCATTCATAATCGTTCAAGAGTTCGACCCATCGGCGTTGACGCATGTTTAACTCCTTTTGTTTGAAGATATGCTCGAGACTCCTGTGATCGGTGTAAATGGTGCACTTGGTACCGTACAGGTAATGTCTCCATATCTTAAGTGCGAAAACAACTGCTCCCAATTCCAAGTCGTGTGTAGTGTAGTTCCTTTCGGGAACTTTAAGTTGGCGCGATGCGTAGGCAATGACCTTGTCACGTTGCATCAACACACAACCAAGTCCTTGGATGGAAGCGTCGCAGTAAACCACAAAATCATCTGTGCCCTCGGGCAATGAGAGGATAGGCGCGCTACAAAGTCTATCTTTTAAGTGCTGAAATGCGGACTCCTGTGCATCACCCCAACGATAGGTGACACCCTTCTAAGTCAGTGAAGTGAGAGGTTGCGCAATCTTGGAGAAATCTTTGATAAACCTTCTGTAATATCCCGCCAAACCGAAGAATTGGCGGATTTCTGTTGGTGTACGGGGTGCAGGCCAGTTCTTGATTGAGTCTACCTTGGATGGATCAACATGAATTCCATCCTTGTTTACCACATGGCCTAGAAAGTGGACTTCGTGAAGCCAGAAGTCACATTTTGAAAACTTGGCATACAACTGCTCTTTTTGGAGGAGTTCCAGAATGAGCCTCAGGTGTTGCTCGTGTTCTTCCTAACACTTAGAATAGATCAGGATGTCGTCGATGAACACTATGACAAATTTATCCAGGTAAGGCTTGCACACTCGGTCCATGAGGTCCATGAAGAGTGCAGGTGCATTCGTTAATCCGAAAGGCATAACCAGAAACTCGTAATGGCCGTAACGAGTTCTGAATACTGTTTTGGAGACGTCCTCCTCTCGGACTCTCAGCTGATGGTATCCCGATCTCAAATCAATCTTAGAGTAATAACTCGACCCTTGCAACTGGTCGAACAAATCGTCAATGCGTGGAAGAGGATAACGATTTTTCACGGTCACCTTGTTGAGTTCTCGGTAGTCAATACACATTCTGAAGGTACCGTCTTTCTTCTTTACGAATAACACTGGAGCTCCCCATGGCGAAGAGCTAGGACGTATGAAACCATTTTCCAGAAGTTCTTGTAGTTGCGTAGACAGTTCTTCGAGTTCTGATGGAGCTAGACGATATGGTGCTCGAGTTATGGGCGCTGCTCCAGGAGCTAGCTCGATTTGAAACTCAACTTGGCGATGAGGCGGAAGACCAGGTAATTCCTCAGGAAAGTCACGCACAACTGGAATGTCTTCTATCGTCCTTTCTTCCATGGATAAATCAGAAACAAGGGCTAGAGTAGCGGTGTGGCCCTTTCGCAAACACTTCTGGGCCTTAAGGAAAGTGATGATGCCTACAACAGCACCACTCTTGTCGCCACGAATCACGAGGGGTTCTTTACCAGAACGAGGGATACGGACGATTTTCTCCTTGCAAATAATCTCCGCTTGGCGTTGAGATAACCAATCCATCCCAATGACAATGTCAAAACTACCCATAACGATAGGAATGAGGTCGATAGAAAAGGTCTGATCGGCAAGGACAAGCTTGCAACCCTTAACTACATGGGTAGCCTCTAAACTTTTACCATTTGCTAACTCCACGACGTGCTTGGTGTTCAAAAGTGTTGGAGTACGCTTAAGCATCTGACTAACTTTTAAGGACACGTAGCTAGTATCGGCACCCGAATCAAATAAAACAGTAATAAAGAAATCATCCAGAAGAAACTTACCCATCACAACGTTGGGATCGTTCCTTGCATCACCCTGACCAATCACGAACGCACGACCCCTTACCCCATTACCATTGTTGTTTCCCCCATTGCCATTTCCATTCCCCTGATTGTTGTTATTCTGCTTCTGATTTAGCTGGGGGCAGTCTTTCATGAAATGGCCCTCAGCACCACATTGATAGCACCCTTTGTTGTTACCTTGTTGTTGCTGCTGCTGGCGTTGATTTGGTGGGGCTTGCTGTTGCTGCCGATTCTGATTCTCTGGACGCTGACTCCTGCAATCCCTTGCAATGTGACCAAGCTTGTTGCATCGATGACAGTTGCCTTTACTACATGGCCCGCTGTGGTGCAAGTTACAGCGATTACATTTGGGGTGATTTCCCTTGTACCCACCCTGACCTTGATTTCCAGAAGACTGCTGACTGGGGCTCCTGTGGTCCTCAGTCCTTCGTTGCTGAGACTGAACAGAGGTAGAGCCTTTGCTCGAATTTCCATCCCATTTTCGCTTGTTGTCGCCAGGAGTATCAGTAGTAGCAGTGCTAATACGCTTGGGCAGCCTGTTCTGCTCAACTGCCTGATCGGTGAGACGATGAGCCAACTTGATGATTTGCTGAATGGTGCCAAGATTAGCTGAGGTTACGTGACTCTGAATCTCTGGTACAAGACCCTTGAGGTACAACTCAATACGTTTGATGGGAGGGTCCACCATTGTAGGACACAAGATGGCCAGCTCGTTTAACCTCTTCGTGTATGCCTCGATCTCAGACCCTGTTATCTTCAAATTGAAAAATTCCACCTCCAGCTTATGGATGTCGTCACGACTGCAGTACTCTTCCTTGATCAGTTCCTTGAAGTCATTCCATGGGGTGGCATTGGCAACCGCCAACCCAAGAAGTTGAACCTGTGCTTTCCACCATGTTAACTCAGCACCTTCGAGTGTTCCAGTAGCATATTTCACCCTACGATCTTCAGGGCATTCACACATCTCAAAAACAGACTCAAGCATCTCGAACCAGTGAAGAAGACCTACAGCTCCTTCTGTGCCGCTGAAAATACTAGGTCGGCAATCCATGAATGTTTTGAACGTGCACACAGGAGGCTGAGCATGTTGACCTATTGCGCGAGAATAAAAAGACAAGGTTAAGCACGAGGGTTGGCTCACGAAGGTAGGATCTAAATGTCCTAAGATGGGTTGATATGGCAGGTTATACCTCCTGCAGGAACAGCTGCGAGTGCCTCAGCAACTCTTCGTTGATTAGAGTCGTCAGCTGGGCTTGAGTTAGGTTGATACGTCCTCCGCGTCCGTTCATGATCTTCACAATGAAGCAACGTAAGTGAGGAAAGTGTCGCGAAAGTGCGTAAGTGTGGGACGACATGAGAGAGTAAGCACACAAGGTTCAAATAGCAATTATCACGTTAACTAATGCACAGTGTGAACTATCTAACCGACAATTTAACATAAATCATACCACCTATTGTGTCGAGTCTTGCACATGGAGCGAAGCGTCGTTGTGGATCTTGAGCACTGTACAGGTTATAGTCTGGTTTTATCAAAAAAACTTTCCATTTTTAAAACCAAGTTCACTATAACCAATGGCTCTGATACCAATCTGTCACACCCCCAAAATCCATCATGCGGAGTATCACCGCTTGGAGGCATGACATGACCAGGATCAAGCCACCAATCATATTGACCAACGTATTTAAGTAAATAAAACCAACCACAATACAATTGGTGACCAAAAGGAAGTTAACCAAGTTCAATTTAAACAGCGGAAGCATAAGACGTTAAACCAAAACACAAGTTCGTAGTTCATAAGTTTAAAGATTCAAACATAAGTTTCATAAGTTCATAAAGTTTATTTATTAAGTACGGGACAAAACAGTTCGCATCCCACAACGACCATCTCCTTGTGCAAGCCCCATAGCATCTAGCGTCCTGCAAAGCATGTAACAACGAGTCAACAACAAAGTTGAGTGAGTTCATGGTTGGTTGTCCATTTTAGAGTTGTTTCCAAAAAACGTAGTTTAATCTCATTCAGCTATCCAGCCGTGGGGGTTACCCCATAGTTCGAAAACGTTTATTAGTTAACCATCCCATGTCTACCTTCCCTGGCTATCCAGCCCGGCATTCCGGCCGTGGGGGCTACCCCATTATTTAAACTACCAGACTCGTTTATCATATCGACTACTAACGAAAATTACTTATGCCCTAGCGTCGATGTCTATCATCACCGACGTGCCATTGTCCATTAGTACACGCCCGTCCGACTGTCACGGTGTGAGGTTTGTTAAACCTAATAGCGTTATTAACTAATGACCCGCTCGCCATAGCCTCGGCGATTAAGTCGATATAAAGGGAGGGACTTCGCTGATAGAGTTCTAGTCCAGTAAGTCTAATTTTGTCCCAACAGGACGAGGAATTCTCATTCCTGAACACGTCCCAAGGACGAGGAATCCCTATCCCTGAACCCATTCCCATTCCCACCGGGAATTTACCATGCTTTGTAGAAAAGTGTGAACTCACCTCGGTTTGCTCGGTTAGATTAGTTACTCTAATAATCAGAAAATCAAGCACGTCCTAATAAGGTACAAATAACAATCAATTTCTTATGCACAACACGTATGGTTTATCTACCCATTACTTTCATCACATATCACACAATTTAAACGTTAAGGCACTTCGTTAAGATATATATATTATTTTACCCTAAAAAAATATAACGGTAAATTAAGCAAGTATTCACACAAGAGTTTTAGTATACAATATATATTCTAAATATATATTTACCCGTTTTAATTTACAAAAACCAACCTCCGACACTTTGTATTTTGTTACAAAAATTATGGCGAAGTTTCTATTCGAAACACAAGTTATGAAATATACTTGTAACGCTTGTTTAGAAAAATATTTTCTAAGTGTTGGGATTTTAGAAAATTTCGCCAGAGTTTCCTTTGTAAATGGAGGTGTCAATGCTTATAAGCATATCATTTTCTTTTTGTAAAAATCATTCAACATTCACCAATCCACAATATACAACTTCTACTTACCGAACTTGTCAAAAACAAGCATAAACTATAAACTCATGAACTTGAAAATTTATAAAAGTATGTAGTAACTTACTAGCATACTTAGTAAGTCTTGTTACCTTTAAAAATGTGATTAGTTCCTTAAAAGCTTCATTTTTAAAGAGTTTGAATGTTCACAACTTCCAATCATTTTTCTAAAAATATTTCTTTGTGATTTTTTCTTATTACACAAGTGTTTCTACACTTGTTTATCCTCCAAAATTTTGATTAGTTTATGTAAGATCCAAGCTTTTATGAAACTTATATTTTTCACTTGGTTCTTTTAAAATACCACATATGGATCTTTAGATCTACAAGATTATAACCTACTTTGATCTTTATTTTTCAAGAAAAATATTCATTCATTCAAGTTCATAGTTTATGTGTGGATGATTCATCATCCTTCAACATTCTTACTTTCTCATCTTGCTAGATCATGTTTTTAATCATGATCTAGCAAGACCATATGATGATCCATATCATTTCTACTAGTAAACAATAATCAACAAGCAACACAACACAAGAATATCATGATTTCTTAACCATTTTAACACTACTTCAACACAAAGTTAGTTTATATTCAAGACTTGTTTATGGTTCTTTAGAGTTCTCATCATTTTGATCTTTAATCATCATTAACCACTTAAACAACATGTAAAATGCAAGGATCTAAGTTCTTACCACTAGTTCAAGACTAGGGAAGTTCAAGTGAAGAAAAGTGGTGGTTAATAGCAAATAGAGAAGGTCCTTCCACTTCTGAGAACACTAAGCTTGTTTGTATGATCACTAATGTTGGGATTGAACCCTATCAGAGGAACAGATAATTAAAGCCAAAACTGGATCAGAGCAGTGGATCCTGAATAAGCAGATGTTGATATACAAATCTCTCCCCTTGAAAGTGATTACAACTACTGATGACCTCCTATCTGCTGATCTTGCTAAACTGCTGACCCATAACTGCTGCTCAACTAAAGATCTGATGGAAGACTAAAGTCCTGCTGATTCGAGCTACTGCCTTGAGTCAAGCACTGCTAATCCGGACAAGTGCTGCTGGGTTCACAGCAGTAGAAGGTTGCAGCAGCTGTTCTAAAGTCTGTTTTGTAATAGAATGTATTACCAGTAATTAACACAAGCAGTGTCTGTATAGATCAGAGGTTAGAGTTTGTTAGGAGGTTAGATGTCACTTTCATGGTGACGTCAGCTAAGATGCTCAGTAGTTTGCAAGTGCCTATAAATAGTTCAGTACTTTGTACTGTTCTATTAGCTCTTTGCATCATTCGTCTTCTTTGCATGAACAAACTATTGAGCTCTGGCTGAGGGGGAGTTTGCATTCTTACATCAATCATTGTAATCATAGTTGAAATAAATTCAATCTTTTGGTTCATTGTGTAAAGATGTTTGATAAAAGTATTACTCTCGTTTGATTGTATGCAAAGTTTGTTTTCATTATAATTTCCACTGCACACTCATCCATCTTCATCTTATTTTCAAACATAAAATACAATCAAAATCAAACTCAGATCCAACAATTGGTATCAGAGCTAGAACAGTCAAATTTGATTTAACAATCATTTTGACGTAAAAAGTTCAGCTCATAACAGTTGATACTGATCGTTTGTTCGTCGTTGAAAAACAGAGTAAGGATTAATCACCATTAAAGTTGATTTCTCAGTACCTGTAAAACAACAAGAATGACGTCACAATCTCAGGACGATAAAAACAACATTGGTTCGCTTTTTAAACCACCTATGCTAAAAAGAAATGAGTACAACATCTGGCAGAGGAGGATGGGTCACATCCTCGCTCAACAAAGCACAGAGTCAATACAGGAAGGTGTTGAATCTGAAGAGGAGCAGCTGGTCTCTGAAACAGTGGATGAGGTGATTGAAGAAGTGGTTACTGCTGTGGCAAATGAAGTACTGTTGGAAGAAAATTCAGGCACCCTGATTGAACCACTGTCAGATCCATGGTCCGAAGAAGAAAAGACAGGTGAGATAGAAGAGAGAGCTGAAGATGAGGAAAATCCTAAATGTGATTGTGCAATGATGGCTGCTGCAAAGGTATCACCTCAAGTTCTTGAAAAACTGTGTTCTGACGATTGCATTATTGCTTTTGCTAACATCAAAGAGGTGAATGAAAACCTTCGTGATAAAATCTTATTTGATGAAATCATATTTGAAATGTCTCTAAAAGAACTTAAAAACAAATTGGCTGAAAAAGAGAAAGAGATTTGCAGCTTGAAAGAAGAGCAAAGCATAACCAAAACCCAACTTCAAACCTTGGTAGAAAAATACCAAGGTTGCAAAAAGGAGTTAGAATCCACCCAGATCACATGTGAGAGATGGGTGGAATCATGCAAAGGGTATGAGGTTATGCTTGAGAAACAGATAAAAAGCAATGTGAAATTTGGGGTTGGTTATAGAAAACATGATGATGAAAACACTGCTTTTGAAAACTCTGTTTCAACCACTGATGTAACTGCTGAGTTCATCCCCACAAACAAGAATGGCCAAGAAGTGAAAATCACTGACAAACTTGGTAACAAAATCACACTTGACAGACCAATGGGTCCCTCTGCTTTTGAGGAGATTGAAAATCATCAATTTAAACCAAAATGGTCTGATGAGTGTGATATTCTTGAAAATTTCAAGCCAATGGACTTTACATCAACTGATGGTGTTAAAGCTCCAAAAGCTAAAGTCATTCCTCTTAAGGACATCCCAGCAGTGATCAAAACCTCTACTGCAAAGGAGTCTGAAAAGAGGAAGAAGAAAGAAAAAATTGATAACTTGTTTTGTGAATTCTGTGAGAAAAGGAATCATCTAACAAAAGATTGCTTCCACTTAAAAGCTTGTGATTTAACCAAAACAAGTGTCACTACTTCAGCTGAAAGTTGCAGTGTTTGTGGTAAAACAAACCATAAAACTTAGGCATGTGTGTATCTCAAAAACTTTAATGAGAAAAAGAATGAGTACATGGCTAAAACATCCTTGAGTTCATCAGCATCATCACCATCTGTCAAATTCACCAAGAAACAACCACTGTTTGTGCCAGTTCAAACAGCTGTCACAAAACAGCTGAACCAAACATCTGTCAAAAGAGATGTTCAGGTTAATGATGCACCTCCTGCCAATCAGTTCAAAAGGGGCAAGGAAAAACAGTCTTACCAAAGGATTCCACACGTTTATGAGGTCTACAAAAAGCCCTCTAAACCCAGAGTGAATACGCATCCTTTTGGTTATCAACAGGTGATTGGTCAAGACCCCCAACAGTGGTTAGCAAGAAACAGTACTAAAACTGTCCAAACCCCTGACTTAACCGCTGTCCATCACACTGCATCCATACCAGACACTATTGAGACTCCATCCAAAGCCCTGCTGGCTTTGGAGTCCTTAATGAACTAATCCTTTACTTCATGTGCAGGGAGCTTCAGCATGCTTTGATAGTCTGTGGTATGTAGATAGTGGAGGCTCCAGGCACATGACAGGATGTAAAGCCCTCCTCAAAGACTTTAAAATCCATGGAGGGGTGATATATCCTTTGGAAATAATAGTAAAGGGAAAGTTCTGGGGTCTGGAATAGTGCAATCTGGTAATGTAAAATTTGAAAATGTCAATCTAATAGACAATCTGAAATTCAACCTTCTGAGTGTATCTCAAATGAGTGACAAAGGGTTTGGGTCATTCTTCACAAAAGACTGTTGTAGGATTGTTGGACCAGAAATGGTCAAAAAGATTGAAGCAATAATCGAAAATGGTCAAACTAAACTTGTTGCTCAAAGAAGTGGCAATGCTTATGTTGTTGACATGTCTAAAGAGTGTCCCAGAGCTGATGCCTGTCTGTTCTCAGCTGCCTCTAACAAAGAGACAGAACTTTGGCACAGAAGACTGGGGCACGCAAATCTTAAGACAATAACAGAAATTTCAAAAATTGGTTTGGTGAGAGGCCTACCACAAAAATTGTTTTCATGTCCTGAACATTGCATTTCGTGTTTAAAAGGAAAACAACATAAAAGTTCTTACAAGTCCATTGAAGAGTCCAAAACAACCCAGTGTTTGCAAATGCTACACATGGATTTGTTTGGCCCAGTTCAAGTCATGAGCCTCAAAAAGAAAAGTTATTGTTTGGTTATAGTTGATGACTTTTCTAGGTTTACATGGACTTTCTTTTTGCACTCTAAAGATGAAACTGCAGGCATTTTGCAAGACTTTGTGACACAGGTTGAAAAGCAATTTGATCTTCCAGTAAAAAGCTTTAGGAGTGACAATGGCACAGAATTTAAAAATAAGGAGTTGGATGCCTTCTGTGTGAAGAAAGGGATTGTGAGGCAGTACAGCATCCCTAGAACACCAGAGCAAAATGGGGTTGTTGAAAGAAAGAACAGAACTTTGATTGAGGCTGCCAGAACTATGCTTGCAGATTCAGGTTTGCCATTAACTTTCTGGGCAGAGGCAGTAAACACTGCTTGCTATGTCCAGAACAGAGTTTTAATAAACCCCAGGCACAAAAAGACTGCCTATAAAACTCTGTATAAAATCAAACCACTGATCTCATACTTCAAGGTGTTTGGCTGCCCATGCTTTATTTTGAACTAAAAAGATTCCATTTCAAAATTTGCAGCCAAAATTGGTTGTGGTTATTTTCTGGGATACTCAACCACTGCCAAGGCCTACAAAGTGTTCAATGCACGGAACAAGGTAGTGGAGGAGACTTTGGATGTAAAGTTCAATGAACTTTCATCAATGAAAATCCCAGCAAATCCTGCTGATCTGTTTGATCTTGAAAAATTCACTTTTGAAAATACCGTTATCAAGACTAACAGTGCAGGTCCATCAGAGGATACATCACCAGACTATGGGTATGAAATCATCATCCCTCAAAGGTCTGCCACAAAGGGAAAAGCACCAATTATTCAAAACAGCTGCCAAAGCTCAACCACTGCTACCTCAACAATTGTTGACCAAAGTAGCCCATCTACCACTGCTTCCACATCCTCAAACACCGCTGACAACAGTCCTCAAACAGTGGATAAAAGTCAGCAGTGGTCCACTTCATTACCACCCATTCCACCACTTTTTGAAGCCACTGCTGGGTCATCAAAGTCACCAGCAGTGGTTAGCTCAGATGATACACATTTGCAGCCTTCACCAACAAATGCCATCATACCATACCAAGGAGATTTAATCTTCTTGAGATCTCACCCACCTGATCAAATCATTGGCAACATCAATGAAGGGGTGCTCACAAGAAGCCAAACCCAAAACATTTGTCTTTTTGCTGGCTTTCTATCACTCCATCAGCCAGTCAAGTACCAAGAGGCACTAAAAGACAACAGCTGGGTAGAAGCCATGCAAGAGGAGCTCCAACAGTTTAAAAGACAACAAGTATGGGAGCTTGTACCACTGCCAAAAGATGTTAGTCCCATTGGTACAAAGTGGGTCTTTAAGAACAAAACAGATGAAAGGGGCATTGTTGTCAAGAACAAAGCCAGGCTTGTGGTTCAAGGTTACAGACAGGAAGAGGGGATTGATTATGATGAAACATTCGCCCCTGTTGCAAGATTGGAAGCTATCAGACTGTTCCTGGCCTTTGCTGTCAACCACAACATGAAGGTGTTTCAGATGGATATCAAAAGTGCTTTCCTCTATGGTACATTGCAAGAAGAGGTGTATGTATGTCAACCTCCTGGCTTTGAGGATCCATTTTATCCTGATCATGTCTACAGGCTAAACAAAGCCTTGTATGGACTGAAACAAGCACCAAGGGCCTGGTATGAAACTCTTTCCAACTTTCTACTCTCAAATGGTTTCAAAAGAGGTACCATTGATAAAACACTGTTTCTTAAATGGAGAGGGAAAGATTTAATGATTGTCCAAATTTATGTGGATGACATTATTTTTGGAAGCACATGTACCAAAATGTGTGAAGAGTTTAGAGAACTCATGACAGCTGAGTTTGAAATGAGTGCAATGGGTGAGCTGCAATGCTTTCTTGGTCTCCAAGTACAGCAATTGCAAAATGGAACCTTCATTCATCAAATCAAATATGCTAAAGAACTTTTAACCAAATTTGATATGAATGATTGTAAACCATGCAGCACACCCATGGCCACAAATAAGCTGGTCATGTCTGATGAAAAGGATGAGCTGATTGACCAAACACTTTATAGAAGCATGATTGGGTCTTTATTGTACCTAACTGCATCTAGACCAGACATCATGTTTGCAACATGTGTCTGTGCAAGAAGTCAATCAGCTCCCAGAAAATCAAATCTCATTGCTGTAAAAAGGATTCTCAGATACATAAAAGGTGCTCCCACACTTGGTATCTGGTATCCAGCTAATGGGAATATCAAGCTTTCAGGTTTTTCAGACAGTGACTTTGCTGGATGTCATACCACAAGGAAGTCCACTTCAGGAGGGTGCCAGTTTCTAGGTGATTGCTTAGTCTCTTGGCAAAGCAAAAAGCAAGCAGCAGTTTGAACATCCACTGCTGAGGCTGAATACATTGCTGCTGCAAGCTGTACAACCCAACTCCTGTGGCTTCAAAATCAGTTACAGGATTTTGGTATCACGGCCTTAAAGACACCACTCATGTTGGACAGCCAGGCAGCAGAAAATATCATAAAAAATCCAGTTTCCCACTCTACCACAAAGCACATCGACATCAGACATCACTTTGTGAGGGATTGCTATGAAAAAGGTTTGATTTCTCTGCATCATGTCCCAACTAAAGACCAGCTGGCAGATGTGCTCACAAAAGCACTTGATACAGCCACTTTTGAAAGCTTGGTCTCTAGGATTGGGATGCTAAACATGGAATAACAAGCAACATCTTGTTTTTCTATGAATCAAAGCAACAAAATGTTTTCAGAAAATCAAAAAATCCATCCTTAAAAATAGCTAAAAATGAAAATTTCATTAAAATCCTTAAAAGTCTGCCATAACCACTGATTGTTCAAAAGTCTGCTCTACTTCAAAAAGCCTGCCCACTGCTGAAAGGCAACCTCTGTTCTCTCAATTCTTGATAACCTCTGTTGTTCAAAAGCAGTGTCTTATCCACTGATATGCTATCCACTGATTGTGAAAATCATCCACTGCCCCCTTTCCACTACTTTCATCAGTTACTTTCATCAAAAGTACTGTCCTTCATTTTCACCAGTGGTTGTCAGGTGGGCAGTACATAGCAGTCAGACCTTTTGTAACGGCTGCCACGTCAGCATTCATTCTCTTTCCTATAAAATTCCCCACTCACCACCAAAACAGGGTTTTACCGTCGAATTGAATTCTTAAAAATTCTCTTCTCAAAGCAGTTTTTCTTCGCATCTCTCACAAATTCCTTCGATCATTTGTTTCAAAAATGACAAAATCGAAGTCATCTGCAAAACCCACATCAAAATCATCGAAAACAGCCTCTGAAAAGGCAATCTCCACTGAAATTCCATTCAAAAAATCTCACAATCTTCTGGGTCTTCTAACAAAACCAGGAACCACCGATGTTTTCGATTCCATCATCAACATCATGGCAAAATCAAAGTAGAAAACTTTGTTCACCGCCGATGCACCAATCTATTTGGTGACCCAAAGGGAGTTTTGGAAAAATGCAACACTTGACAAACAAGGAGACATTGCAACCACCATACACTCTTCTATAAAGGGTAAAAAGGTCCAAATCATGCCACAATCCATCTCCGAAGTCTTTAAACTCGATGACCAGGCAGGTAAAACTTCCTTCACTAAAAACGAGTTGCACATTGACTTCATGGAAAGAGGGTATGAAGCCACAATGATGACGAAACTAACCTTAGAAAAAGGTTATTTTCCTCCTGCACCCAGATTCCTATTTCATATCCTCCTACTATGTGTTTCAAACGAAACCACTTCTTTTAATGAGATCCCTATAAAGATTCAAAATCTGGGATATGCAATTCTTCAAGAAGAAAATTTTAACTATTCTCGGGAAATCTTTAAAGATTTGGTTAATAATGTTGAAACCAAATCATTCTTACTGTTTCCAAGGTTTTTGAGTTACTATTTTGAAAAGAAATTCAGTAAGGATGATTTAGCTTTAATAAACCAAGGTGAAATAACTATCATAAACTGCCTAACATCTGAAACTTTTTCACGAATGTTAGCACCTTGCAAAACACAAGCAGGGGTGCTTGAGCAGAATTTAGCAGCTACCACTGCTCCTCAGGTATCTGCTGCTGAGCTTACTGCTCTAGGTGATCAAAGCAGCAGACCAACTGTAACTCTGGAGGATGAGATACTAGAGTTAATGCCTGTGACAACACAAATGTCACAAGAAACCACTGCTGCTTCTTCCTCACAGTAGTTGGTACAAATATCTCAACCCATAACCATAACTCCGCTTCTTCACAAAAAGAACAGGTTGTACACAAAGGGCCACCACATTATGATGCTCTGGATACACTCGTTTCCATCATCCACAGCTCAATGCCCGGAGCAAATCCGCTTTCTACACCCACCATCACATCCTCAATTCCACCAAAAACACAACTACTTTTGGATGCAATTGATTTGAACCAGGCATTATTCAGTCCTTCTCAATCACCTGTCAATGAGAATATGCCTCAACAAATGACTGAGCCTGCTGTATCATTCATTGCTAACCCACCAACACAACCTGAGGAGGTTACACCCATTGAGTTACAAGTAACTCTTTGTGGTAATCCAAGTGAAGCAGCCACTACAACTGTTGAACCCACTGGTTTACAGTAGGACAATGGTTACATCAATAAGACTTCCTTGGAGGCAATTCCTTTTATAGCACCTCTGCCAACCACCAGTGGATTTATTTATCCTACTGGCAACATCAAAAGGTTGTCAAGTGTTGAAGGAAGAAGACCCCAGTACCAAGAAAAAGGGGCATTAATGGTTAATGTTTGGAGTAAACTCCCTACTTCAACCACTAATAAAACCACTGTTAGTGGGAAATCAGATGATCCCATTAAATTGGGTGATGATTTAAAGTACCAGAAATTGACAGCTCGTGTTGAAAAACTTTATGACTCTGTTGCAGAGCTCAAAGATATGCTCCAACAGTTGTTACAGGTACAAAAGGTACAATCCACTGCTGTTCCACCTCAAGCACCTGCTCTCCAACAGGCACCTGCTACAAATGAGCTCTGGAATCTATTTCAACCTTTTCTCCATCATCAAGCACAAATAGCAGATCAGCAACATGAAAAACATGTTCAAGAGCTGAGAAATGCTATGGAGTCTAGGTTCAAAGACACTCAGGCTGATCTAAAGGCTCTCAAAACTCAGATCCTGCACAACTCTGGCACTGCTCCTCCACTAGTGTTCTTCATTGATCAACTCCCCGAAGATAATGCCAAAAAGGGGGAGAAAATTCAGGAGTGGAGAAGGAAAGGAATAACAGATGGTCTCTACCTTGCACCAGAAAATTCAAATATGACCAAACAGATTCCTTTGCCAGATGGAAGTAAGAAAATTGATTTGACCACAAATGCACTTGCAGAAGCACTTGCATGTGTGAAAAGGGATAGAGAGGCCAAAAAGAAAGCCAGGGTGGATTATCCGGATCAAGGTACGTCAGGGTCAAGAGATGATGAAAATCTTATTGATGAAAAGAAGAAGCCTACAAGAAGAGTAAGGCTACCCAAATCCATTCCAGTCAGACGTTCAAAGTCTGCTCAAAAACCACCACCTAAAACAGCTGTTGTAACTCCACTTGTATCAGCTGCTGTTGGTACTTCAGTAGTTTCAACATCTGCTCCCACTTCAACACACACCACCTCAACACACACTACATCCACTGCTTTACCACCATCACCACCAAAATCAAAATCACCTCCTGTCAAAAGGAAGAAGACAGCAGTTGTTATAACTTCTGCTGTAAAGACAACAGTGGTTGGAACACCAGTTGTTTCAACAGCTGTTAGTCTATCACCCACCACTGCCACTACAACCACCTTTCCATCCAAAACATCATCAGTCCCTCCTCAAATAAAGAGGAGAAGGCTAATTCCTAAAGATGATGTCTCTTCACCATCACAAACATCTTCAAAATCTTTAGCTCTTGTCAATATACCAAAACCAGTTCCACTTTCTTCAGTTCCAATGCACAAGCCCTTACCTCCTGCAGGTGTTCAATTTCCTCTTGAACTAGAAGCTGTTAGAGAAGAAATAAAATCTTTTTATACTGAGGATGACCCTGCCAAAAGGAGTTTGCCTTCAATCAAAGGATATCCCTGGCCCAAAAATATTGATGAATATTTGAAGATAAAGGCCAAGCAAGCAGAGGATATCTCGAAAAGAAACACACAAGGGAAATCTGACAAAGAAGTATCAAGATACTACCAATATCTGCTCACACAAGTCAGTTCCTTAGAACGTTTTGCAAAGAATGTCAGTCAACAAATTTCAGAAAGAGCAGCTGAAACCTTGAAGAAAGACTACATTGAAAGCATTATGTTTTACAAAAGATACAAAGGAGAGAGACACATGTACAAAGAGTGGACTGTTCCTGAGCTTGAAGTTGAAGCTGCAAGAATTCAAGACATGATAAAAAGGAAAGTCACTCACACTCCTCCTGATTGGGCAAAGTTCAGAAAGAATGTACCTGATAAGCAAATGGAACTGAAGGGAATGAAAGAAGAACTGGTAGCTGCTGATTTTGGTACAAAAAGACAAATTGCTAGATGGAAAGAAGATGTGGTCAGGTCAACCTACAAAAGGTTGGAGGAATTAAGAAAGAAAGATCCAAAAATTCCTCAAAAGCCTGACTATCCTGAAGCAGAGGTTTCAAAAAGACCATCAAAGCTGCAAATCAGGAGAGCCACTGCTCCAACTAGTAATGCCATCTACAAAAGAAGGAAACAAAGCCAGTTAGGAGCTGAAACTGTTCAAGACATTCTTACTGGAAATGCTGTTGTAAAAGAAGGCTTGTTAAGAAAGTTAAAAGAAGAACTTGAACAGGAAAACTCTGCTACCACTGCTCAGCCAGTGATGAATAGGCCAGCCTCACCAAATACTTCTGCAAATAAGCATCTCCCAAGAAACCCACCAGGCTCAAAAATACAAAAGTGGGAAACTGACAAACAGACCTGCGTATTGACTTTGCTCAGGTCTGGTGGAGAAGTGGAGAAAATATCAAGGGAACAAGATCTTGGCCTGAGTCTTGAAGATTTGCAGGATCTCCTTGATCTTCCACTTGGCAGGGATGATGAAGATACAGATGCCCTTGACTTTGAATTACAATTTAAAGGTCAGATAAGGGAGCTGTTAATGAGGCAATAAAATGTCCACAAATAATGAAGGGTTTTGGCATTATCTGTTCCAGGGGGAGATTGTTGGGATTGAACCCTATCAGATAATTAAAGCCAAAACTGGATCAGAGCAGTGGATCCTGAATAAGCAGATCTTGATATACAAATCTCTCCCCTTGAAAGTGATTACAACTACTGATGACCTCCTATCTGCTGATCTTGCTAAACTACTGACCCATAACTGCTGCTCAACTAAAGATCTGAGGGAAGACTAAAGTCCTGCTGATTCGATCTACTGCCTTGAGTCAAGCAGTGCTGATCCGGACAAGTGTTGCTGGGTTCACAGCAGTAGAAGGTTGCAGCAGCTGTTCTAAAGTCTGTTTTGTAATAGAATGTATTAGCAGTAGTTAACACAAGCAGTGTCTGTATAGATCAGAGGTTAGAGTTTGTTAGGAGGTTAGATGTCACTTTCATGGTGACGTCAGCTAAGATGCTCAGTAGTTTGCAAATGCCTATAAATAGTTCAGTACTTTGTACTGTTCTATTAGCTCTTTGCATCATTCGTCTTCTTTGCACGAACAAACTACTGAGCTCTGGCTGAGGGGGAGTTTGCATTCTTACATCAATCATTGTAATCGTAGTTGAAATAAATTCAATCTTTCGGTTCATTGTGTAAAGATGTTTGATAAAAGTATTACTCTCGTTTGATTGTATGCAAAGTTTGTTTTCATTATAATTTCCGCTGCACACTCATCCATCTTCATCTTTTTTTCAAACATAAAATACAATCAAACTCAGATCCAACAACTAACACCCTTGGAAGTATGTAGATTGCATGAATGAGCTTGGATGATGATGATGGTGGGTGTGGTGGCTGATGTGCGTGAAGTGTGTTATATTTTTAGATATATATTTAAGCCCTTTTTACACTTTTAGCCAAGTTTTAAATTTATAAAACACGATATTTACTAACACTAAACACACATATGGGCAAGTGCACCCATCGTGGACGTAGTATAGTGTTGGTAAGATACCGAGGTCGTCCAAGGACACAAGAGCTTTTAATACCGGTTTATCCTCAACGTCTAATCAAATCAAAAAGTTAGAAAAATGTTTTAAACTAAGAAAAATAAAAACTAACTAAATGCTGAAAAATAAAAATAAAAACAGATAGACAAGATGAATCACTTGGATCCGACACGTGTATTAGTATAACCTTTGATTATTTTCGCACTTTTGCACTTGTTTAAGAGATTATCTTAGTTATTGTAGTAGGCCCCTTTTTCGAAGGCGACGTTACCCTCAACCCAGTAGTTTGAGTCAGCAAGGATACAATCCTAAAGGGTCGGATTATTGAAAGATAATGAATTAAGTTATTAATGCAAATTATGGTAGGCCCCGTTTTCGGCGGTGACGTTACCCTCGGCTAAGTAGTCTGAGTCAGCAGGGATACAGTCCTAAATAGCCGGGTTATAGTATTAATAGTAGTTAGCTTATGAGGGGGTCAAAGAGTTTGGATCCCCGCCATCCAATACCTATGGGCATTGAAGGAGATCCTACTAAATTTGACCCAGGTCCCAAGCAGGACCTCTAAACGCTGAACAAGGGCAAGACCTTTACCAAACCGTTCCCTTAACCCCCGACCAGGTAGCCAACATACCTCCATATAGACCGTGGAGATATGAATGGTGAAAATCTTTTATTTTATATAGACAGTAAAATAATGCCAAGACACCACGGACAAACGATAAGGAAAGATCACCTTCAACATAAGTAACTAGTTATTAAAGTCATTAATACAAAACCAAATAAAAAGTGCAAAAGATTAAAAATAAAAAGTATTATACTAAACACTTGTCTTCACCAAGTGATGTAAGAGACTTAGGCAAACATGGCCTTGATTGTCAAGAACTCTTACGATCAATCTTGGATCCCGAGACGACTCACACACTCTATGATGGACAATGGATGATGGTGGTGGATGATGGTGTTATGGTGGTGATGGGTGGTGGATGAAGTGTGAGAGAGGTGGTGTGCCAAGGGATGAGAGAGAATGAAGCCAAGCTCCTCTATTTATAGGCTGAACAGAACGCTGGACACGGCCCCGTGTCCGCTGGACACGGCCCCGTGTCCGTCTGACATTCTCTCTCTTCATTAATTGTAATTGCGAATTACAATTAATGCGCCTGCTGTACTTTCAACACACCCCCGTGTCCGCTGGGCACGGCCCCGTGGTGAGCAATGGAAGCTTCTACTGGTTTGTCTTTTCTGCTGCTTCCTGGGCACGCCCCCGTGTTCACTGGACACGGGGCGTGTTCAGACTTCTGTTCTCTTCTCTTTGTCTTGGGAGGTGCCGTTGAGGGTCCGGGCAGTCTACTTTTGTTCCTTTTCTTGTATTTATGATAGAATTAGTGGTCTTTTTGCTTCTTTTGTGATTTTGAGCTCATTTCATCCTGAAAATACAAAAGGAAGACAAAAACACTCTTTTTCCAACATTAGTACTTAAAAAGGGTTAGTTTTATGCCTTAATTGATGTGTTTTATATGTTGCATTTTACACACATCAAATACCCCCACACTTGAACTTTTGCTTGTCCTCAAGCAAAACTCTTTTAATGTGGCTTACACTCCCAAATGGAATAGGTAGAAGAGAAGTTTTTAACTTGTCCTAGAGTGTCGGGAATCCAAGGTTTGTATAGGTTCTATTTTTATTTTATTTACAATCTTATTCGTCGTGGCTTATTTTGAACTTTTCATAAGATAAACTACTTATTTGGGCATAGCATGCCTTATTAAAATTCCATTTATATACAAGTTCACATACCTCACGGGAGATCACTCAATCACTCGGCCGAAGGTGTATATTTAAGTGAATCTGTGACAACTGGCACAAAACCGGTAACTTCCGTACATTTTAATTATTATTTAATGACTGCAATTATGAGCTTAAATGTCAACATTGACTGATTAGAAGCTAAGCAAGTGAATTCATGCACGTTGTATACTACAAAATATTGCTTTATGCAAAAACGAGAGCGTTGCGTCAGAAATATTAGTAAACTCACCGGTAAGACACACTGTGTCAACGGAACTGCAGAAAGCAGTCAGACATTAGAATTGAGGCCTAGGTGTAGGTCCTACGACAATGGTACATTAAAACCCAAGAGTACATATCAGGGTTTAATTTATGGTCGTTACGAAAGCTAAAACACGCACTAAAAGGCACCCGAAACACACTTTAAGTGCAGAACAAATTACGACAAAACTGCGAAACGAACGTTGGTGGCCGCCCGGATAATATTTAATCCCACAAATATTCTGTTATGATTAAAATTTTATTTTAATCAGGTTCGTGTTGAAAAATAAATTGAAACGCTTAAAAACGTTATTTTTCAAGTTTAAGCGCGTACCGTGAGTTCCTACGCGACACAGTGCTTACACTGCAAAACGCAGACAACGCAGAAAACCTAGGAATATGCTAGGAATATTCCAGGAATATACCAGGAATATGCTAGGAATATGCTAGGAATATTCCAGGAATATGCCAGGAATATGCTAGGAATATTCCAGGAATATGCTAGGAATATGCTAGGAATATTCCAGGAATATGCTAGGAATATGCTAGGAATATTCCAGGAATATGCTAGGAATATGCTAGGAATATGCTAGGAATATTCCAGGAATATGCCAGGAATATGCTAGGAATATTCCAAGAATATGCCAGGAATATGCTAGGAATATGCCATATGGAATGTCTATAAATACCGTGAGATGGCACATATGAACTTTCACACTTCACAACACCAAACAACTCTCCTCTCTCCCTCTAGAAAGCTCACGGCCAAACATCCCTAATCACCCATCAATTTTTCGAGCCTTGTTCAAGCCATTCCAAGCATACCCAAGCATCAAGGATCACGTATTAGGAGGCTTGGTGCACTCGGAGCACGAAGGACCTTTTTCTCTAGCTTTTATCCACCACATTCGCGTCTAGATTCTTCCCTAGCCTCGAGCTAGTGGTGAGTTACTTAAAACACATTCTTGAACTAATCTAGAGTGGTTAATATGATAGATAACAGTTAAAACTTGGAATCTTGCAATTTGATACATTAAAGTCTACTAAAAGACACTTAAATGATGGATAAAAGCTCACATGATGTGTAAATGTTGTAGTATTTGATTTGTGGGATTATTTAGGCCCGATCTACGTTGTGGTAGCTCGGATCACCGTTTAACCCGACTTTGTTAAGATCATAGATCTTGACATAAGCTTGTTTCGGACGGTACAAGGGTTAAAAGGTGAAACTCTACCACACGAGAAACATGAACTTGTGTAAAAGTATTTTTACTTGTTAAATAGTGTTTAAAACTTGCCGATCTATGTATCTACAAGTGGTATTTTCAAAAGACCAAGCGTCAAAAGGAACCACATGTTCTAAACCGGATCTTACACAAACAAAAGTGATTTTTGTGAACAAACAAGTGTATGGACACTTGCGTAACAAAAGTTTTAACAAAGAAATAATTTTCGTAAAAACCGACTAGAAGTTGTGAAACTTTATATTCTTTGAAAATAAGGTTTTTAAGAAACTAAACTTATTTTTAAAGATAACAAGACTTACTAAATGTGCTAGTAAGTTACTACACAATTTTAGTAAATAACCAAGTTCATGAAATGGAGAAATTAGTGATATTCGTGGATGATTATTGTTGATAAGTGTTGTTGATGATTGTTGACGATTTAAAAGAAAATAAACACATGTTTTGAAAACATGGGAAACCTCCATTTTTAGGGGAAACTCTGCCAAAATTTTTATAAATTTTGATACTTAGAAAAATATAAGTTTTTGAGAAACTTATTCCCTAAAAATGTATTTAAGAGTATTACCAAGGTTTCCCTAATTTTTGGGTGATAAGAAATGAGGATTTCTTCAAGAATAAAAATGGATATAAGTATGTATATTTTTGAGAGAAAAATATATATTATTTTATCACCAACTTCTGTGCTAAGTGTATATAGTATGTGTTATACGTGCTAGCGTATTAAGACGTAAAAATACACTAAATACTCATGAGGAGTATAAACATGAAAATACACATACAATATACAAGACACATAATTCGGGTGCAAAGTGCAAAACACAAGATACTTATATTAATTTGCGAAAAATAATATAAGTAAGATACTTAGTAAAAAAAAAAATATGAAATATTTTTTTTAACACGACAATACGAATACAAAAGTGAGTGACTGAACTTGTGCGACGCAAGTCTAGTGACTAACGTTAAGAAAACGCGTATAGGTTACGACGTTAAATAAGCAAACCCGGTGAAGTTTACGACGCACAGGAACGCAAAGTTGTGAGTTCATGCTCCCCCTTTTCTCTTAACTGTTTTCAGTTTTATAACTTCGGGGGTGAAATACATGTTACAGATATTTTTATGTTTAACAAATGGTATGATAATAAAAAGCACACTTGGTGAGAACGAGTACCAAGTGTGTAGCGATATAAGAATACAAGAAGCGCACTTGGTGAGAACGAGTACCAAGTGTGTTGTGAAATAAGAAAACGAGAAGCGCACTTGGTGAGAACGAGTACCAAGTGTGTTGTGAAATAGGAATATGAGAAGCGCGCTTGGTGAGAAACGAGTACCAAGTAGGATGCGCTATGAAAAATGATGCGAGGAATCGTGTCACGAATAGGGTACAGAAGCACCATTAATCAACAATATACCTAGACCGCAGAACAAAAGGTTAGATCTAACGGGTGCCGGGCAGCCACACTCTCGATGAGGGCGAGTATCGAGTAGTGCTTTTGTGTCTCAGAATATACCAATTAAATGCCTAAGGTTTGGTGACTTCCTATGTCGTGTCACATGTTGATGGCTTTGCAACCCATTAACAACCCTGATACCTACAGGAATACTTAATTTACATAAAAACTCATACCATTCTAAAACTTGGTGAATACTTGAGTACGTGGGGTACTCAAGAAAAGCATGGATTATACTTGAGTACGTGGGGTACTCTAGAAGAATTTGAATCATACATGAGTACGTGGTGTACACATGAAACTGGATTTTATGAAAACTCGATTTATTCACAAAATATGTTTTCATACAAAGTATACAAAAGTGCAAAACAAAACGGCATGAATTCACACCAACATTATGTTGACGTTTTCCCAAAACTCACATGTATTTCAGGTAACTAGGATGGATGTGCGCGTGGTCTCTCTTATGCTCGTGGATGTCTCTTGTGTTTGTCTTTAAATAAAGTGTAAACCTTTTAAGACAATGTTTTATGTTAACTCGCGTTGTAAACGCTAATTTATGATTTCAAGTTATGGTATTTGAAGTTATTTTCATGAGCATGTAGTATGTTTACCTTTCGTATGCAATGAGAACCTTTCATGATCACACCCCGTGCTTCCGCCGCAGAAAGGGGTGTGACAGATTGGTATCAGAGCTGCGATTGTAGTGAACCAGGATTCCTTCTCGAGTCTAGTCTACAATCTCTAGGATCCTATCACGAAAACAATTTTTCAAAGAGTTTTCATTGCATTAAACGTCCCGCGACATCCACTGCCTGAAACTGTTTACATGAGTCTAGAAAAGACACTACGAGACTTAGGGTGCACGGGAGTAGCACTTGTCTTTAACTGAGAAATTACTTGCAATTATGTGTGATAATTAGCATGTACTAGAAGTAGGATGTCACAAGTATATGTGACTTTACCTGAAAGCAATGGCCCATCCGAAGGAAGAAATACGAGGATGAAACGAACTGTGCGGACTGTGCAAGGAGTTACGTAATTATGGATGCATACATAATTATGGAATTTAGTGCACAGAAACCACAGCAAGTCTTATCACGTATAGATTCCCTCAGTACAAGAAAAGGGTCAAACGTGAGCACCCTTCCCCCAGCCTAATAAATACTCGGTGGAGTAATAATTTAGGGTATAAAGACAAGAACCGCCAACATTTATCTATTTATACATGCTTGCTGCTGTATGAATTGATTTAAATAGCGGATTGTTTGATGTCACTTATGTGGGTATATATCATACTTCCACTGTCTAGTAAGACGATATCAAACAAATGTATAAACCCTATTGGGTCGTGTTCTGTCAGAACATATCACCCAGAAGAGTTGTGAACGCTCGTGATCAACCTCCTCCTCCCCTACTTCCAAGAACTGCTGAAGAACTAAACGCCCTACTGGAGGAAAGAATCTCCACAGCTATCGCCCAGTACGAGGCGAACCGTACTGAACAAATTGGAGGGCCAAGCAATGCGAGACGTAATGGGAATGGAGATTCATCTGGAGGAGACGCAGCTCGGGGCTGCACTTTCAAGCAGTTTCTTGACTGCAAACCGCTGAACTTCAACGACACTGGAGGTACAGTGGCATTCGTACTCTGGACAGAAAAGACCGAGACGCATGCTGAGTCGTCTGGTGACAAGAAAAGGAACGCACGCGAGGATCCTAACGTGGTCACCGGTATGTTTCTCATTAACGATCACTTTGCACCCATATTATTTGACACCGGTGCCGATTATAGTTTAATGTCCGTGGAATTTAAACGTACGCTTGGGATAGAGTCTAGTAGATTGGATATTCCCTATTCCATAGAACTAGCCAATGGTAAACTTGTTGAATCGGGCGAAGTTTGCATGCTAGAACTTGGTGAACGAAGCTTTAGCATCGATCTCTTACCTATTCAATTGGGTAGCTTCGATGTGGTAATCGGAATGGACTGGTTGTCCAAGAACAAAGCTGAAGTTATTTGTCATGAGAAGATCATTCGCATCCCTTGGGCGAATGATGAAACTCTCATCGAACATGGAGAAAAGCGAGACGCGCTTCTTCGGATCATCAGTTGCATGAAGGCACAGAAGTGCTTAAGGAAAGGATGTGTTGCCTTCCTAGCACACGTTGTAGATAAGAAGGCTGAGGAGCCGAAACTGGAAGATATTCCTGTGGTGAAGGAATTTCCTGATGTGTTCCCTGAAGATCTGCCAGGACTACCTCCGCAACGACAAGTCGAATTCCGTATCGACTTGGTTCCAGGAGCCACTCCTGTAGCCAAGGCGCCCTATCGACTTGCACCATCCGAGATGCAAGAATTGTCTACACAACTCCAGGAGTTGTTGGATAAAGGATTCATAAGGCCAAGCTTCTCGCCCTGGAGAGCTCCAGTTTTGTTCGTGAAGAAAAAGGATGGAACCATGCGGATGTGTATCGATTACAGAGAACTGAACAAGCTAACGATCAAGAATCGGTACCCACTACCGAGGATTGATGACTTATTTGATCAGTTGCAAGGATCAAGCTACTATTCCAAGATCGACCTTCGATCTGGATATCATCAGTTAAGGATAGAAGAAGAAAGCGTACCAAAGACTGCATTCAGAACACGCTATGGACATTACGAGTTTCTTGTGATGCCATTCGGGCTGACGAATGCACCAGCGGTCTTTATGGATCTGATGAACCGCGTATGCAAACCATATCTCGATAAATTCGTGATTGTATTTATCGACGATATCCTGATCTACTCACGGACGAAAGAAGAGCACGAACAACACCTCAGAACCATTCTAGAGCTACTGAAGAAAGAGAAACTGTATGCAAAGTTCTCGAAGTGCGAATTCTGGATTCGCGAAGTACAATTTCTTGGTCACGTGGTGAATGAGAAGGGCATTCATGTAGACCCGTCCAAGATTGAAGCCATAAAGAATTGGGAAGCTCCCAAAACCCCAACTGAGGTTCGCCAATTTTTGGGCTTAGCAGGCTACTATAGGAGATTCATCGAGAATTTCTCCAAAATAGCTCAGCCGCTAACTGCCCTTACTCAGAAAGACAAGAAGTATGACTGGGGTGTTAAACAAGAAGAAGCTTTTCAGCTACTCAAAAGCAAGCTATGCGATGCACCAATATTGTCACTACCCGAAGGCTCGGAAGGCTTCGTGGTATACTGTGACGCCTCGCGACAAGGACTAGGTTGCGTGCTCATGCAACGCCAAAAAGTCATCGCTTACGCGTCAAGGCAACTGAAGGTGCACGAAAGAAATTATACCACTCATGACCTGGAACTGGGCGCAGTGGTATTCGCCTTGAAAATCTGGCGACACTATCTATATGGTACTCGATGCACAATCTTCACAGATCACAGAAGCCTGCAACACATATTTAATCAGAAGGAATTGAATATGCGCCAGCGGCGATGGGTCGAGCTGCTAAATGATTACGACTGTGAGATTAAGTACCACCCAGGAAAGGCAAACGTTGTAGCAGACGCATTAAGTCGAAAAGAAAGGGTTAAGACCCTAAGAGTTCGAGCGTTAGAAATGACCATTCGAACGAACCTCACTGCACGCATTCGTGATGCACAACAAGAAGCTCTTAAAGGAGAGAACCGTAAAGCTGAATACCTCCGAGGTGCATTGAAGTACATGGCACCAAATGAAGAGGGAGCCTTATACTTCAAGAAGCGTATTTGGGTTCCACTCTATGGTGGCATACGAGAAGTCATCCTTAATGAAGCCCACAAATCGAGATATTCGATCCACCCAGGATCGGACAAGATGTATCAAGACTTGAAAGAGTACTATTGGTGGCCGAGACTCAAAAGCGATGTTGCTGTCTATGTTGGAAAATGCCTAACCTGTGCTAAGGTTAAGGCCGAATATCAAAAACCGTCCGGTCTACTACAACAACCAGAGATTCCCGTGTGGAAGTGGGAACAAATCTCGATGGACTTCATAACGAAATTACCCAGGACCCCGAGAGGGCACGACATGATATGGGTAATAATTGATCGGTTGACGAAGTCTGCGCATTTCCTACCAATCCGTGAGAAGGATAGCACTGGAAAGCTTGCAGAAATATACTTAAGAGAAATTGTGGCACGTCATGGAGTGCCTATCTCAATCATTTCAGACAGAGATGGACGCTTTGTCTCAAGAATCTGGCAATCATTTCAGGAAGCCTTTGGATCTCAGTTAGATCTAAGCACGGCATTCCATCCGCAAACAGACGGCCAGAGCGAACGGACTATACAAACGTTAGAAGATATGCTTCGCGCATGTGTCATGGATCTAGGCGGCAGCTGGGATACTCACCTACCATTAGTTGAGTTTTCCTACAATAACAGTTACCATACAAGCATAAAGGCCGCGCCGTTCGAAGCTCTGTATGGCCGCAAATGCCGATCGCCCTTATGTTGGGCAGATGCTGGAGATAAACGTATGGTTGGTCCTGAACTTGTTCAAGAGACAACCGACAAGATTGCGCAGATCCGAGAACGCATTAAGGCGGCTCGAGATCGACAAAAGAGCTACGCTGATCCGAAAAGAAAATCAGTAGAATTCGAGGTGGGAGACAAAGTGTTGTTAAAAGTCTCACCTTGGAAGGGCGTAGTCAGATTTGGAAAGCGTGGAAAGCTGAACCCACGATACATCGGACCATTCAGAATCTTGAGAAGAATTGGTACCGTGGCGTACAAGTTGGAGTTACCGGAAGAACTTAATGGAGTACATGATACGTTTCATGTATCCAACCTGAAGAAGAGTCCAACACAAGAAAACGTGATCATCCCGGTGGATGAAGTGCATATTGATGAAGCCCTCCGATTTACAGAACAACCCGTTGAGGTTACTGACTGGAAAGTCAACAAGACTAGGAGGAGCAGTGTGAAACTTGTCAAAGTACGTTGGAGCTCTAAGCACGGACCCGAGTATACATGGGAACGCGAAGACCAGTTCAAAGAAAAGTATCCCCACCTATTCAAGAAGACTCCTGCGAGAGTTAGTTCAACCTGAATTTCGGGACGAAATTCTTTTAACGGGGGGAGACTGTGACAACTGGCACAAAACCGGTAACTTCCGTACATTTTAATTATTATTTAATGACTGCAATTATGAGCTTAAATGTCAACATTGACTGATTAGAAGCTAAGCAAGTGAATTCATGCACGTTGTATACTACAAAATATTGCTTTATGCAAAAACGAGAGCGTTGCGTCAGAAATATTAGTAAACTCACCGGTAAGACACACTGTGTCAACGGAACTGCAGAAAGCAGTCAGACATTAGAATTGAGGCCTAGGTGTAGGTCCTACGACAATGGTACATTAAAACCCAAGAGTACATATCAGGGTTTAATTTATGGTCGTTACGAAAGCTAAAACACGCACTAAAAGGCACCCGAAACACACTTTAAGTGCAGAACAAATTACGACAAAACTGCGAAACGAACGTTGGTGGCCGCCCGGATAATATTTAATCCCACAAATATTCTGTTATGATTAAAATTTTATTTTAATCAGGTTCGTGTTGAAAAATAAATTGAAACGCTTAAAAACGTTATTTTTCAAGTTTAAGCGCGTACCGTGAGTTCCTACGCGACACAGTGCTTACACTGCAAAACGCAGACAACGCAGAAAACCTAGGAATATGCTAGGAATATTCCAGGAATATACCAGGAATATGCTAGGAATATGCTAGGAATATTCCAGGAATATGCCAGGAATATGCTAGGAATATTCCAGGAATATGCTAGGAATATGCTAGGAATATTCCAGGAATATGCTAGGAATATGCTAGGAATATTCCAGGAATATGCTAGGAATATGCTAGGAATATGCTAGGAATATTCCAGGAATATGCCAGGAATATGCTAGGAATATTCCAAGAATATGCCAGGAATATGCTAGGAATATGCCATATGGAATGTCTATAAATACCGTGAGATGGCACATATGAACTTTCACACTTCACAACACCAAACAACTCTCCTCTCTCCCTCTAGAAAGCTCACGGCCAAACATCCCTAATCACCCATCAATTTTTCGAGCCTTGTTCAAGCCATTCCAAGCATACCCAAGCATCAAGGATCACGTATTAGGAGGCTTGGTGCACTCGGAGCACGAAGGACCTTTTTCTCTAGCTTTTATCCACCACATTCGCGTCTAGATTCTTCCCTAGCCTCGAGCTAGTGGTGAGTTACTTAAAACACATTCTTGAACTAATCTAGAGTGGTTAATATGATAGATAACAGTTAAAACTTGGAATCTTGCAATTTGATACATTAAAGTCTACTAAAAGACACTTAAATGATGGATAAAAGCTCACATGATGTGTAAATGTTGTAGTATTTGATTTGTGGGATTATTTAGGCCCGATCTACGTTGTGGTAGCTCGGATCACCGTTTAACCCGACTTTGTTAAGATCATAGATCTTGACATAAGCTTGTTTCGGACGGTACAAGGGTTAAAAGGTGAAACTCTACCACACGAGAAACATGAACTTGTGTAAAAGTATTTTTACTTGTTAAATAGTGTTTAAAACTTGCCGATCTATGTATCTACAAGTGGTATTTTCAAAAGACCAAGCGTCAAAAGGAACCACATGTTCTAAACCGGATCTTACACAAACAAAAGTGATTTTTGTGAACAAACAAGTGTATGGACACTTGCGTAACAAAAGTTTTAACAAAGAAATAATTTTCGTAAAAACCGACTAGAAGTTGTGAAACTTTATATTCTTTGAAAATAAGGTTTTTAAGAAACTAAACTTATTTTTAAAGATAACAAGACTTACTAAATGTGCTAGTAAGTTACTACACAATTTTAGTAAATAACCAAGTTCATGAAATGGAGAAATTAGTGATATTCGTGGATGATTATTGTTGATAAGTGTTGTTGATGATTGTTGACGATTTAAAAGAAAATAAACACATGTTTTGAAAACATGGGAAACCTCCATTTTTAGGGGAAACTCTGCCAAAATTTTTATAAATTTTGATACTTAGAAAAATATAAGTTTTTGAGAAACTTATTCCCTAAAAATGTATTTAAGAGTATTACCAAGGTTTCCCTAATTTTTGGGTGATAAGAAATGAGGATTTCTTCAAGAATAAAAATGGATATAAGTATGTATATTTTTGAGAGAAAAATATATATTATTTTATCACCAACTTCTGTGCTAAGTGTATATAGTATGTGTTATACGTGCTAGCGTATTAAGACGTAAAAATACACTAAATACTCATGAGGAGTATAAACATGAAAATACACATACAATATACAAGACACATAATTCGGGTGCAAAGTGCAAAACACAAGATACTTATATTAATTTGCGAAAAATAATATAAGTAAGATACTTAGTAAAAAAAAAAATATGAAATATTTTTTTTAACACGACAATACGAATACAAAAGTGAGTGACTGAACTTGTGCGACGCAAGTCTAGTGACTAACGTTAAGAAAACGCGTATAGGTTACGACGTTAAATAAGCAAACCCGGTGAAGTTTACGACGCACAGGAACGCAAAGTTGTGAGTTCATGCTCCCCCTTTTCTCTTAACTGTTTTCAGTTTTATAACTTCGGGGGTGAAATACATGTTACAGATATTTTTATGTTTAACAAATGGTATGATAATAAAAAGCACACTTGGTGAGAACGAGTACCAAGTGTGTAGCGATATAAGAATACAAGAAGCGCACTTGGTGAGAACGAGTACCAAGTGTGTTGTGAAATAAGAAAACGAGAAGCGCACTTGGTGAGAACGAGTACCAAGTGTGTTGTGAAATAGGAATATGAGAAGCGCGCTTGGTGAGAAACGAGTACCAAGTAGGATGCGCTATGAAAAATGATGCGAGGAATCGTGTCACGAATAGGGTACAGAAGCACCATTAATCAACAATATACCTAGACCGCAGAACAAAAGGTTAGATCTAACGGGTGCCGGGCAGCCACACTCTCGATGAGGGCGAGTATCGAGTAGTGCTTTTGTGTCTCAGAATATACCAATTAAATGCCTAAGGTTTGGTGACTTCCTATGTCGTGTCACATGTTGATGGCTTTGCAACCCATTAACAACCCTGATACCTACAGGAATACTTAATTTACATAAAAACTCATACCATTCTAAAACTTGGTGAATACTTGAGTACGTGGGGTACTCAAGAAAAGCATGGATTATACTTGAGTACGTGGGGTACTCTAGAAGAATTTGAATCATACATGAGTACGTGGTGTACACATGAAACTGGATTTTATGAAAACTCGATTTATTCACAAAATATGTTTTCATACAAAGTATACAAAAGTGCAAAACAAAACGGCATGAATTCACACCAACATTATGTTGACGTTTTCCCAAAACTCACATGTATTTCAGGTAACTAGGATGGATGTGCGCGTGGTCTCTCTTATGCTCGTGGATGTCTCTTGTGTTTGTCTTTAAATAAAGTGTAAACCTTTTAAGACAATGTTTTATGTTAACTCGCGTTGTAAACGCTAATTTATGATTTCAAGTTATGGTATTTGAAGTTATTTTCATGAGCATGTAGTATGTTTACCTTTCGTATGCAATGAGAACCTTTCATGATCACACCCCGTGCTTCCGCCGCAGAAAGGGGTGTGACAGAATCGCTCGAGAGCGGCACGGATTTACATTCTCCATATGCTTGCCAAGCGATCAATCCTCCTCCTTTTTAACTTTTACCTTTGTAAATATCAAGAGGTCTTTTTGGGGTGAAGGCTTGGGTTTAAAGGTGGGTGGTTGGTTAGTGGTTAGTAAAAAGGGCGAAAATCGTAACAAGTGTCGGTTTTTCGTGAAATACCTTATTTTTGGTGACATTTATTTTTGAAGTATTTCTCCAAACAAGCTTTTTGTAGCTTATGTTTGTTTTTTTTTTTTTTTTTTTTTTTTCGTCACGTAAAGGGTATGTTTATGAAAAACCGAGTTTGTTACTAAAATAAAAGTGAAAAAAAATAAAAAAGGTTTTTGGTGGGTAAAGAAAATTTGTTTTGGGGGTAATGAAATGAAAGGTTTAGGCTCAAAGGGGTTTTCTAGGGGGATTTTGGGTAAGTAGAAAAAATTGAAAAATAATGGTTTTGAAAGAAAATAGTTAGTCCTAATGCCTCCATCATTTACTTACTTGGGTTTAAGTTGGTAAGGACCGGGAATGTATCGTCGTGGCAAGTTCTAGATTTGTAAAGACCGAGCGGCTATTCACACAAGAAACGAAAAATGAGCATTTAATCTAAATATGTGTATTTTTATGCTCAATAAAGGCTCAAAACTCACTTTTTGTGGGAATGGGTTTTTAATGTGACCAAGCATATATAATCGAATTTTAGCTAGACTTGTTATACCGGTTCATAATTTTCTTATGTTAGTTCTTTTTATCACGACGCTATCGGTTGTAAGTTTGTAAAAATATAACCCTTTTATAACTTGTTATTCCCAACTTAAACTAAGACAAGTAAATAATAAAAAAAAAATGAAAAAGTTTTTGAAAAAATTTGGGGTGTTTAGCGGTTCCAATAGAGTTTTGTGTAAGGCTTGTTTTAGGATTTTGCAAAATTCCAAGGTTTTAGCATCCCCCCCACACTTAATTTACACATTGTCCTCAATGTGTCCAAAAATAAAGTTTTTGGTTGATTAGAATATGTAAAAGTGTGTTTAAAAACAAAGATTTGTGTTACTGGCGCTCTGGACACGGCCCCGTGTTGACCGGGCACGGCCCCGTGGTCAAGTGCCAGTAACAAAAATTATAGAAGTGAGACAGAAGCCTGGACACGGGGGCGTGTTCGCTGAACACGGCCCGTGTCCAGTTACCTGAACTGGGTGATTTCCTGCAGGGGGCTCAGCACGGGGCTGTGTTGGTTGGGCACGGCCCGTGTGGAGCCTTCTGTTATGGAGATTTTTGTCGGTTTATTCTGTTCTTCTGCATGGTTCCATTTTTTCTCGTTCCCTTTTTCCATCCATTACCACCATGAGTGTGATTTATTCTGCAAAAACTAAAAGATTAAACTAAACTAAGGATAGGTCCGCGGAATGCCTCCGTGGTGCGCCACGTTTATAAGGGTCCTTGGCTAGACCCAATTCCCGGTCACACGTCTTTTGATTGGGGTGCCTTGCCTCCCAAGTTACACCGTCGGAGAGCGGCATCCAAGCTTGAGTCGATAACCTTCATGTAGTGGATCGGGTCGTCATCCTCTATTCTTTTCCCAACTCCGAACTTTACCTCATCGTCCCCATATCTCAAAGTTAGTGTCCCGTCATTCATGTCTACTACTGCTTGTGCGGTGGCAAGGAAAGGTCTCCCTAGAATAAGAGGGACCTCGGTGTCTTCCTCCATGTCGAGTATGACAAAGTTAACAGGATAAACGAATCTGCTTACACTTACCAAGACATTCTCGATGACACCTTGCGGGAACTTGACCGATCGATCCGCGAGTTGTATGCTTATTTTTGTGGGGCTTGTGGTTCCCAAGCCAAGCCTTTTGAACATTGAAGAGGGCATGAGGTTAATGCTAGCCCCTAAGTCGGCCAAGGCATTGCGAACGGGAGATTCCCCTATTGAGCACGGAATCGTGAAACTTCCGGGATCGATTTTTTTTTTCGGGTAGTTTATTGAGCACGAGGGCAGAGCATTCTTCGCCTAAATTAACTAATTGCAAATTTTCAATTTTCTTTTTATGTGTAAGGAAGTCCCTCATAAATTTAGAGTATTTGGGCATTTGGGTTAGGACTTCGATAAAAGGAATATTGACATGCAATTGTTTTAGCAAACTTTCGAATTTTGCGAATTGCTCGTTGGTTTTTTGACGAATTAACCTACCGGGGTACGGAACCCGAGGAGCCTTGGTAGGCTCTGTTGATGGGGGAGGGTCCTTCTCCTGCAGATTTGTTGGCGTTGATTCTTCCATGGCTGGAGGTACTTCTGCAGGCCCTACGGTCCGGTTTCGTAGCGTGATGAGGTGAACTTGCGCCTTCGGGTTGGTTTCGGTATTGCTGGGTAATGCGCCTTGTGGTCTTTCGGAAAAATTTTGAGCTAGTTGATTTATTTGTTTTTCTATGTTTTGAATGCTAGCCTGTTGATTCCTAAAGTTTGATTCTAATTGTAGGAATCTTTCCGAATTTTTCTTGTCAGTGTCAGAGACGAGGCGAGATATAGTATCTTCGAGCCTTTCTCTTCCACTTTGTTGTTGAGTGAAATTTTGTGACTCATTTCTTGATTGCTGAAAGTTTGTTCGTTGTGGTTGTTGGTTACTACTATTGCCGGGCTCCCTCCAACCAAGGTTTGGGTGGTTTCGCCATCCTTGGTTGAAAGTCCCTGTTGGAGGACCCGACGGCCTAGGTCTATTATCAATGTAGTTTACCATTTCTTGTTGATCGTCCGTTTCTTTCATGCAACTCCAATTTTCATGTGACCCACCACACCCCTCACAAGCCATAACCGAGACTGTTTTTGTCATTTCTAATTTTTTTATTTTTGAAGAAAGGGCCTCGATTTGGGCTTGTAACGAGGTGCTTTCGTCTACCTTATGGGCGCCCGGGGCGATAGTTTTATTTCCCCGGGGAGTGTGCCATTGAAAATTGGTTTGAGCAATTTCCTCAATCTGATTATATATTTCGTGTGGGCGTCGATTACCTAAAAGTCCCCCGGAGCTAGAATCAAGTGTCTGCCTAGTATGTGGCAACAACCCATTGTAGAAAGTGGATACTTGTTGCCATATTGCGAGGCCGTGATGGGGACACTTGCGTAATAGCTCCTTGAACCTTTCCCAAGTTTCATACAAGGATTCCCCGTCCTCTTGTGAGTATGTGTTAATTTCAGCCATTAATTTAGCAGTTTTGGAAGGAGGGAAATACTTATATAGAAATTTTTGGGCTAGTTCATCCCAGGTGTTTACCGATCCAGCTGGGAGGGTGTTTAGCCAAGCTTTTGCTCGGTCTTTTAGTGAGAATGGAAACATACGAAGGCGGATGGCATCGTTCGATGCTCCATTGATCCGAAATGTATCACATATTTCTAAGAAATTAGTTATATGTAGATGGGGATCCTCGTCCGCGAGCCCGTGAAAGGTTGCGGAGTTTTGGAGCATTTGTATCAAGTGCGGTCGAAGTTCGAAGTTATTGGCTTCGACATTCGGGGCATTGATAGCGGCGCCGAGATTACCTACGGTGGGCCGTAAGTAATCCATGAGGGTACGTTGGTCCGCCATTGGGGGTGGGTCACCCGAAACTTTCTCTTGGTTTTTGGCTTTTAACCTTTTTCTGAGAAAGCGTTCGGGTTCTTCTAATGGTTCCTTTATGTCTTTATTGGAACTGGAGCTCATACACTACGCGAGGTTGGCGTCGGGTTCCAAGTCCTGCAATAAAAACAGAAAAGAATGTTGGTCAGAAGGTTCACCACGGCCCTGTGTTGAGCGAACACGGCCCCGTGGTCGGAGGTACAGTGGTTGTTTTTCAGATCCCAGTTACTGGAAGTTGGACACGACCCCGTGTTGCACCGACACGGCCCCGTGGTCAGCCTTCTGTTAACTTGAAAAACAAAAACTGCCAGTAATGTTGCTGAGCACGGCCCGTGTCCGACCAGGCACGGCCCCGTGCTGAGCTCTGCAGAAGCTGAAAAATCTAAAAAAAAATCCTAAAAATTAAAAAAATAAAAAGATGATTAGGCCGTTGATTCCTAACTTTCTTAAAATCCTTGTGTCCCCGGCAGCGGCGCCAAAAACTTGATGTGCGTGAAGTGTGTTATATTTTTAGATATATATTTAAGCCCTTTTTACACTTTTAGCCAAGTTTTAAATTTATAAAACACGATATTTACTAACACTAAACACACATATGGGCAAGTGCACCCATCGTGGACGTAGTATAGTGTTGGTAAGATACCGAGGTCGTCCAAGGACACAAGAGCTTTTAATACCGGTTTATCCTCAACGTCTAATCAAATCAAAAAGTTAGAAAAATGTTTTAAACTAAGAAAAATAAAAACTAACTAAATGCTGAAAAATAAAAATAAAAACAGATAGACAAGATGAATCACTTGGATCCGACACGTGTATTAGTATAACCTTTGATTATTTTCGCACTTTTGCACTTGTTTAAGAGATTATCTTAGTTATTGTAGTAGGCCCCTTTTTCGAAGGCGACGTTACCCTCAACCCAGTAGTTTGAGTCAGCAAGGATACAATCCTAAAGGGTCGGATTATTGAAAGATAATGAATTAAGTTATTAATGCAAATTATGGTAGGCCCCGTTTTCGGCGGTGACGTTACCCTCGGCTAAGTAGTCTGAGTCAGCAGGGATACAGTCCTAAATAGCCGGGTTATAGTATTAATAGTAGTTAGCTTATGAGGGGGTCAAAGAGTTTGGATCCCCGCCATCCAATACCTATGGGCATTGAAGGAGATCCTACTAAATTTGACCCAGGTCCCAAGCAGGACCTCTAAACGCTGAACAAGGGCAAGACCTTTACCAAACCGTTCCCTTAACCCCCGACCAGGTAGCCAACATACCTCCATATAGACCGTGGAGATATGAATGGTGAAAATCTTTTATTTTATATAGACAGTAAAATAATGCCAAGACACCACGGACAAACGATAAGGAAAGATCACCTTCAACATAAGTAACTAGTTATTAAAGTCATTAATACAAAACCAAATAAAAAGTGCAAAAGATTAAAAATAAAAAGTATTATACTAAACACTTGTCTTCACCAAGTGATGTAAGAGACTTAGGCAAACATGGCCTTGATTGTCAAGAACTCTTACGATCAATCTTGGATCCCGAGACGACTCACACACTCTATGATGGACAATGGATGATGGTGGTGGATGATGGTGTTATGGTGGTGATGGGTGGTGGATGAAGTGTGAGAGAGGTGGTGTGCCAAGGGATGAGAGAGAATGAAGCCAAGCTCCTCTATTTATAGGCTGAACAGAACGCTGGACACGGCCCCGTGTCCGCTGGACACGGCCCCGTGTCCGTCTGACATTCTCTCTCTTCATTAATTGTAATTGCGAATTACAATTAATGCGCCTGCTGTACTTTCAACACGCCCCCGTGTCCGCTGGGCACGGCCCCGTGGTGAGCAATGGAAGCTTCTACTGGTTTGTCTTTTCTGCTGCTTCCTGGGCACGCCCCCGTGTTCACTGGACACGGGGCGTGTTCAGACTTCTGTTCTCTTCTCTTTGTCTTGGGAGGTGCCGTTGAGGGTCCAGGCAGTCTACTTTTGTTCCTTTTCTTGTATTTATGATAGAATTAGTGGTCTTTTTGCTTCTTTTGTGATTTTGAGCTCATTTCATCCTGAAAATACAAAAGGAAGACAAAAACACTCTTTTTCCAACATTAGTACTTAAAAAGGGTTAGTTTTATGCCTTAATTGATGTGTTTTATATGTTGCATTTTACACACATCAGTGGCTCACGGCCGAACCCAAGGAGAGAGGAAGAGAGGAGTTTGAATGTGTTGTGTTGGTGGTGATGAGTGTAGTCAAGTCCCTTTGGTTATTCTTATAATCTCCCAACTCCTCTTTGTCTAATGGTTACTATGTCTCAAGAGTACATAGCATATCCCATAAAATAATCAAGAAAATCATGGGGTGGGAGACCCCATGTAACCGTCCCAAAAGGGGGGGGGTGTCTAGTTGGGTTGTAATGGGTGATTAGGGATATAGTTGGAAATCAAGTGTTTAGTTAGTGTGTTATGGTGTGTTATTAAATAGATAGTGTGTTAGGGTGTTCGGGGACCCTAACTAGCTCAGAAAAATAAGAACAATGTGTTTGACAATATTTTTGTGTTCCGGGTAAAGTCCGGTTGTTTGGTTGGGTGTTGTTCTGTTAAAGTGCTTAATTAATCTGTAAGGTGTCTCTTATAATATTTTTAGTGACATTTTTATTTTTCAACACTGAGGAAAGCATACCGGACTATTCAGTAACTTTTCCATACACTACTAGTATGTTAACAAGCACATGTAGGTATAACACAGAAATCAGAAAGCAGTTAAATGATTCAGCACAGTCATCAAGCACTTTAATTATCATTAATAAATTGTACGGATACATGGAATTATGAGGGTTGTCACATTCTCCCTCTGTTAAGAAAAATTCGTCCCGAAATTTAGCTCGTGGTTACTGAGGAAGCTAGTTATGTTGCGTTGGTTTTTTAGTTTTCCTGGGGTGTCACACTTTTCAACATGTTACATGCTGGTTATGCGTAAACCGCTTTCGCTATCTACTATACTATTAAACCTATATGCTCACCTTTACACTATGTGTATTGACCTATTTTAACGTATGTGACAGGTGTTTAGGATGCTTCTATTTGCTGGATGTCATGGAATCAAGCTTAGGCGGTCTAGAAACAAACTAAATAATTTATGAGTTGTCGGAACAGTTTTTATCTGTCTTTGAGAACAATTTGTCTGTAATAACTGTGTTACTTTATATGTTACGATATGGGACGTAATGATTTAATATTTGGTAATTATAGTTGTTATGGAATCTCTTGGACAATCTGTTTCGCTCAGTGCCTCACCCCGATGTTTCCTCCGTCGGTTGGGGTGTGACAGATTGGTATCAGAGCCATAACTATAGGGAATTAGGCAAGACTCGACCTAGTCCGGGTCGATGTCTTAAAAACGACCTAGTCTATAGTCTAAGTACCAACAGACCGCCTTGTGCGAACCCAGTGAGGGTTCCGCGCAAGCCTATTTCTGCTATTATCTCGAACTCATTGTTGCATGGACACCGCATACTACCGCTTCACGCAAACCAGCCTTTCCTAAGGCTGGGACACTATCACTTTGTCTTTCCTAAGGCAAGCACACCACACACAATTTTCGAAAATGAACGAGTGATTAGATCGAGACTAGGTGTGAAAACTGCAATATCTTGATTAGATCGCTTGTTTGACGTGCATTTTTACTATAAACACGAGAATTTGCGCTGAATCAGGAGTGAAATCCCTACTTTGACGCAAATCTCCCTCTCTATCTCGTGATTCTATCACACAGATAGGAATAAAGTAATTAAGTAAGGGGTGAAACCCGAACCTTGATGACTTGTTCCGTTCCTTATGTTGGTTTTACAAAACTCACCAAAGTCTCGATGGGTTCCAATGACTTAAGTTACATGAATAACCGAAAGGATGCGTGCCGTTCACCGTATGTCGGTGAAGAGAATACAGTCTATTAGGTTGAAGCGTGTACTTGAAGTTCTTGAGAATAGTCGAACGGTGAAGAGAATACAGTCTATTAGGTTGAAGCGTGTACTTGAAGTTCTTGAGAATAGTCGAATTAGTTTGGGTAGTCGATGTCACGCACCCAGACGCTCCAATCGCTGATTTTATGTGTTTATGTGTTTCGATTCTGAGTTCGCAACCGTTGGTTCTTCGCTTTTATGTGGAATTTTATGTGGTTTTATGGGTTTATATGTTAGCGTTTTGAGGTACTGATGGTTTCGATTTAACGCTTCTTGCTCAGCAAAACACACACAACTCCGACACCATGTTAACAAATTGCATGCTATGTTACTCGCTTAAGTTATACTACTCGCTGTGATACTCGCTACTCGCAATCGCTACTCTCAAACGCGCTTCACGAACTTGAATAATAAGTGAATACGTGCAATATATGTAGGTGAATACGTGCAAAATATAGTGTGATGCGTGATTGTGGTGAGCTATGTGACTATGTGTTTACGTGCTTATGTGCTTACGTGCCTATGTGAATTATGTGCCTATGTGATTATGTGAACATGTGTTATATGCCGACATATTCCTGAGCTTTATATATAAAAGTAGCGCGTAGTGTTATGCTAGACTCTACTAAGGTTTGATCGACTTGTGTCTGAGTCCTATGGCGATGTCTGTTGCAGTCAATGTCGTCATTTGGATGGCATACCTCCCGCGCCGCACGCCGAAATCATGCTGACAACCGTATCGTTTCTCAAGTCGCAAAGCAGATGGCTAAAGTCATTCCACAAATTGTCAGCGAGCTTAACGAAAACACCAGTAAGTCCTCAGAGGAATCTAGGACCAACTCTCCAAAGGGTACTTTCAGCTTCAAGCAGTTTAAGGCCTGTGGCCCAAAATACTTCACAGGCGAAGACGAACCAAGCGCTATGTTTCAACGATTCGACTCAATTGAAGTCACGGTACGCCAAAGCGGATGTCCCGATCACCTACGCACTGTCAACGCAACTGGCGTTTTCCAGTCCAGGGCTCTGGATTGGTGGACCACCGAAAGGAACAAGCGCGGGAACGACGCAGCCTATGGGCTTACTTGGGATGAATTGAAGGAACTTATGATGAAAGAATTCTGCCCACCCAATGAGCTCCAGAAGCTAGAGAACGAGTTCTGGAAGATCAAGCAGGATGGTGGCAATAACGCCGGTCTAGCTGCCCGTTTCAAGTAGCTGAGTATCATTTGTCCCAGCCAGGTGGCAACACCTGAGTTGACGATCAAGAAATACATCCGTACTTTACCGGATTGTGTTGCTGACTTCGTGCAAGCCGCGAAGACGACAACCATCGAAGAGACTTATCTACTCGCTGCCGAGATAAATGACAAGCGAGTTTTGGCTGGTTACTTCAAAAATACCACCAAGAGTCTCCATCAAGTTACCGCTGCTCCCACCGCTGAAACTGCCGCTCCGCAAGCTTCCAAGTCTTCTCGTCGCAAGCGCAAGAACACCAACAACAACAAGAACTGTGTTGTCACAACCGCTCCGCTCTAAGCTGTCCCTGCTCAACCACAACCCCAGAACCGCCAAGTAGCAGCACCAGTGACCAATGAACCGCCGACAAAGCGTGTGTATACCGGTCCACACCCGTTATGCCCTACTTGTACTTATCATCATCATCCTGTTGGGATCACATGTAGATTTTCTGTGCACTGCAACCTGTGTGGCCACTTTACTGCCATACTGGTCCCCGCCAAGCTCAAGCTCAAGTTCAAGTTCCTGCACTGCCAGCTCCTCTTCCTGCTCCATAGGGTCAACAAGCAGCTCCTGCTCCCGCTGCCCACGCAAGAGCCTGCTTTGCATTTGGTGATCCCAACCACTTTGCACATGTCTGCCCAAACAGAGTGGTGAAGTAAGAGCCACAGCAGCAACCAGCGCAACAACAACAGCAGCAGCAACCACAGCAGCAGCACCAGCAGTGGCCAGCGGCCCGCAGACGTACATTCAACATCAATGTCCGCCAGGCCCAAGCAGATAACAACGTGGTTAATGGTACGTTTCTCGTTAACGGTATATACTGGAGCCGATAACTGTTTTGTATTGTTAGAATTCGAAAAGCTCCTAAATCGTAAACGCGCAAACCTCCCTTCGACGTTCGACGTAGAAGTTGCCATTGGAAGAACCGTCACTGGTAATTCTGTTCTCCATGATTGTACGCTTGAACTCAACAATCACGTCATTCCTATCGACCTTATCCCGATGCAGCTTGGTAGTTTTGATATCATAGTAGGCATGGATTTTCTTTGCGAAAATCATGTTGATGTCGTTTGCTTTGATAAAATGATCCGTTTCTCGCTCACTAATGGTGATCAACTCTGTGTCTATGGCGAAGTCGTATCAAAGAATCTCAAACTCATGTCGTGTATCCAAGCGAGCAAGTATCTCCGAAAGGAATACAAAGCTTTCTTGGAACACATCGTAGTAGCAGAGGAAAAGGAAAAGAAGGCAATGGATAAGGTGCCTGTGGTTTGTGATTTTCCTAACATCTTTCCTGATGATTTACCTTATTTAACCCTGAGTCGTAATATTGATTTTCGTATTGACCTCATTCCTTGAGCCAATCCTGTTGGTAAATCTCCCTATCGCCTCGCTCCGTTTGAAATGTGCGAACTCTCGAGTCAACTCTAGGAATTGCTTGAAAAAGGCTTCATTCGCCCTAGCACCTCTCCTTGGGGCGCACTTGTTCTTTTCGTCAAAAAGAAGGACGGGTCGTTCCAGATGTGCATCGATTATAGGGAATTGAATAAGCTTAATATCAAGAATCGCTATCCCCTACCCCGAATCGATGATTTGTTTGATCAA
The DNA here is from genome assembly GCF_002127325.2 of Helianthus annuus. NCBI lineage: Eukaryota > Viridiplantae > Streptophyta > Magnoliopsida > Asterales > Asteraceae > Helianthus > Helianthus annuus. The sequence goes on from NC_035440.2 coordinate 141,794,692, forward strand.
TTTCAAGGTGCTACGTGTTTCTCGAAGATCGATTTACGCTCAGGCTATCACCAGTTACGAATCCAGGAGGAAGATATACCTAAAATCGCTTTCCAAACCCGATACGACCATTATGAATTCGTCGTAATGCCCTTTGGTTTAACCAACGCACCCGCGGTTTTTATGGATTTGATGAATCGCGTGTGTAAACCATTTCTCGACCGTTTCGTCATCGTGTTTATCGATGATATCCTGATCTATTCAAAGTTGAAAGCCGAACATGCGCAACATCTACGTTTGGTTCTCGAATTACTCCAAGGGAATCGACTCTATGCCAAATTCTCCAAGTGTTAATTTTGGCTAGAGGAGGTTCAATTCCTCGGTCACATCGTCAATCATCAAGGTATACATGTCGACCCCGCGAAGATCGAAGCTGTTAAGAGTTGGGTTACACCAAGATCACCATCCGAAGTTCGTTCGTTCCTTAGATTGGCAGGCTATTACCGTCGATTCGTCACTGACTGTTCCAAAATCGCCCTTCCGCTTACTTCTCTGACGCATAAAGACAAGTCTCTTGTTTGGGGAACCGAACAAGAGCAAGCCTTTCAGACTCTCAGGCTTATGCTCTGTAATGCTCCTATCCTCGCGTTACCCGACGGAAACGATGACTTTGTTGTCTATTGCGATGCCTCTAACCTCGGTCTCGGTTGTGTTCTCATGCAACAGGACAAGGTTATCGCGTACGCCTCTCGTCAGCTCAAGATCCACGAGAAAAACTATACAACCCACGATCTCGAGCTTGATGCAATTGTTTTTGCGTTAAAGATCTGGTGACACTACCTTTACGGTACCAAGTGTACGGTCTTCACAGACCATAAGAGCCTGCAACACATCTTGAACCAAAAGAAACTGAATATGCGCCAACGCCGATGGGTTGAGCTTCTCAACGATTACGACTGTGAGATTCGTTACCACCCTGGCAAAGCTAATGTTGTTGCCGATGCTCTAATTCGATGAAGCTATTTGCATAGCGTTCGTAATACTCACGCCCAGCACGACCTCGAAGCCCTAATTTATGACGCTCAGCATGCCTGCTTCATTAAGAATACCTTGCGAGAGGAAATGAAGAAGTGTGGTGCTGAAAATCAATTTATCACCAAATCGAACGGTATCTATTACTATCTCGATCGCATCTGGATTCCAAGTCGCAATAACCTTCGAGATATATTATTGACTGAAGCCCACAAGTCTCGATATTCCATTCATCCCGGTGCCGACAAAATGTACCATGACCTTCGTCTACGGTATTGGTGGCCTGGAATGAAGAAGGATATCGCTGTCTATGTTTTGAAATGCCTGACTTGTTCGAAGGTCAAGGCTGAACAACATAGACCTTCTAGCTTACTCGTGCAACCCGAGATCCCTATGTGGAAATGGGAGAGTATAGCTATGGACTTCATAACGAAACTTTCGCGCACGCCATCAGGTCACGATAGCATCTTGGTTATCGTGGACTGTCTTACTAAATTTGCTCATTTTCTGCCGATACGAGAAGACTTTAAGGTAGAACGATTAGCACGGATCTACACCGACGAAATCATCTGTCGACACGGGACGCCTCGTGATATCATCTCTGACTGCGATGGTCGGTTTACCTCGCACCTTTGGGAAACGTTTCAATCTGCTCTCGGTACTACTCTTAATCTAAGTACCAATTTCCATCCCCAAACCGACGGTCAGACTGAACGAACGATACGTGCCCTTGAAGACATGCTTCGCTCGTGTGTCATAGATTTCGGTGGTAATTGGGACGCGCACTTACCTTTGGTTGAATTCTCGTGCGATAACAGTTATCATTCTAGCATTTAAATGGCACCATTTGAGGCATTGTATGGAAGAAAATGTCGATCGCCTATTATATGGCACGAGATTGGAGATGCGCAAATTACTGGTCCTCAACTGCTGCAAGAAGTGACTGATAAGATCCTCCAAATTCGAGACAATCTGATGAAAGCTCGGAGTCGTCAGAAAAGTTACGCCGATAGACGCCGCATGTATCACACCCCAACCGATGGCGGAATCATCAGGGCGTGCCACTAGGCGAATCAGATTGCTCAAGAGAATCCATAACAACTATAAAGCGACAATATTCGTTACATTTGTTATCCCATACTAACAAACAATATAGTCACATAAGTTATCACAGATTTCTTGTCCTCTCGAACAATACAAATCCGACAACCTAGATTTTAGGTGAGTTTCTAGACTTCCTAGCTTGATTTGATGAAGACTGCGACTAAACCTGCAACATACGTTAAAACAACATCAAAACAAAAGTATTGGCGAGTATACAAGTTTTGATAGAGTAGCGTAAATAGTTAAAAGTGCTGCGAATTATCAAATACATAAACGGGATACCTCAACGTACATGCAAAAAGACAGATACTACTAGCTAAGTCACTCGAGCTGCGATTGCGATTGCTATTCATCCTAACTAGACCCCGTCGGGTACTATAGTACTATAATAGTTAAGGCGGGACCTTGCGAGTATAAGTCCTAACACATATGTAACTAGCATCACGTGTAAATATGCATAACGGTTATTCGCAAGTGTTAAACAGTTTAATTGTATAATTTGTTTTGATAAGTTTGATTTGATAGGAATGTATGTCACACCCAAAATGCGATAAAAAGGGTTCGAGTATACTCAAAGTCGGTGTTCAGCAAGTAAACACAACTTGGTTGGATTGAAGGGAGCGCGTCTGAGATTAGCCTGGTTACAGATTGATAGCGTAAGCGATGAACAACGCGTTAAACGGTGGCGGGTGAACCAAGTGTTGAATGGTAATCCGATCGGATGGCTATCCGATCGGTTGGCCACTCGAACAGATGTCAATCCATTCGGATGGACATTCGATTAGATTGACATTCGCTTGGGATGGATGCGTTTGTGTATGATGTGACTTTAAAGTTTTCTTTGTAGCATTTTGAAAACAGAGAAGTATCTCTACCCTTCAGGTCGATCGGTCGAATGGTTGTTCGATCGGATAGCGATCCGATTAGCAGGACACTTTGTGAGAACAAGTTCACGGCAGGATTGTCACTCGATCGGATAGCAATCCGATCGGTTGGCAATCCGTTAGTTACTGATGATCTTTGAACAATATAAAAATGATTAAGTATCGAAGTTCCAAATGTCGCATCATCAGATGGTCGTTCGATCCGATGACTATCCGATCGAGTGGCAGTCCGTTCGACCTTCAGATCTTTGAAAGTTTGAATAAAAGTTTAAGTGTTGAACCAAGTGCAATCCGATCGGTTAGCAGTTCGATCGGATGGCTATCCGATCGGACGGCAATCCGTCCCGACGAATCTGATCATCTTGAACTTGATTATTTTTGAAAGTTTGTGGTTTGATCGAGACAGCGTGACAACGTTTTAAACAATGGAACCCCACCAAGGCTAAGTCATCAGATCGGATGGGAATCACCCCATTCGATCAGTTAACTATCCTTGACGGTTGTTTGTGTTCACCCGTTAATCGGTCATCTCGTTGATAGAAATCAGTTCTCAAACCGACACTTCACTATAGAATGAGTAGAAGGTCTGAACGAGCTCTGATTCTATCTGTTTTGAGTAAAAAGTTAAGAATGCTTGAAAGAAACTTGAAATATTTAGATTCGGCTTAGATCTAGGTGCGATTAGTGTTTATACACCATGGAATCCGTAAGATCTGAACTGTTCTTGATGAGATGATGTCACACTTCATTGTTCCTAAGAACTCCATGATGACATCACCTTAGAACGGCTCAAATCCGAGGATTTAACGGTGAAAAAGTGAGATTTGATGGTGAAAATGGTGAAGGAGTGCGTCTAGATCATACAAGTACAAGATTTGAGGAAGAAACTTACAAGAATCGCGAGAAATCGAGAGAAAATAGCCCCAAAGCATGCTGGTCGAGTGAGAGCTGTCACATCACTTGAACAGTGATGTGACAAGGGCTATTTATAGGTGAAGAGGAGATGAGGTGATGGAGTGCCGTGGATCGGATGGCAATCCGATCGAGTGGCAATCCGATCGGATGGCTATCCGATCAAGTGGTAATCCGATCGGATGGCTATCCGATCGGTTGGCCATTCGATCGAATAGTCACTCGATAGGTGGTCTCCGGCGAATTGCGTTTTGATGTTTCGTTTCGTTTGTCAAGCATTGTGATAGTTTGGTTACACATTATCATACTCACATTCATATATTTATTATAATTCACAAGGGTCGTATAATTATCCACATTTCAAAGTCTGCATTGCGATAATCGAGTTGCGCGTTTTGAATATGCGTTGCGTTGCGACACATCACGGCTATCGAGGAGGGTAGAATAGGTCCTCACTCAATGTCATCGTGAGTGTTAGTATGTGCGATGTGATGTGTTATAGTGATAAAGTATGCGTAATATGCGAAAATACTGCGAAGTAGCGATGTATGCGATATAGCTACATTATGATCCGAATCTCTGGTGGTAGGCGTAACGAGTATAACGAGTAGTAACAACGCACGAACGTGCGGGTTGTTACAGTCTCCCCTGCTTTAGGAAATTTCGTCCCGAACTTAATCCAAAGGAAGGGTCGTGAGAGTTGATGCGAATGAGAGTAGCGATAAAAGCGTCAAAATAAGCAAGCGATCAAGTGAAATTCGACGAGTGAGAGCGTTGTGGCGACTGACGATGGCAGCGAGTAAGGAGATTTGTATAACAAAAGATGGCAACACACGAAAAGTGATCCAACAGTGTTTTGAATTCATAGAGTCCACTCCAAAGAACAAAGGAGAAGGTTTGGGTTATGTGAGAACAAATAATAACAAACCCACTGTCTTTGTAAAAGCAACTCAACAGATTTCTGATAAATTCTTATCAGAATCTGATTCTGAAACTTGCAAATCAACATGTTCTGAATACTCCTTTAATAAGCGAAATTTTGAACCAAAAAGAAGTGAATACAATCAGGAGTTTGTAAAAACTCCAGAAGCAGTTCACTCATCTTTTCAAAATTATCCCTTCATTCCATCACAAGAAGGAAAATCAGAAATTTCTGATGATTCCTGTATGTGTGTTGAAATACTGAAGCTTGTTCAACACCATCTCCAAAAGAAAAAAGAAAAATTCTGTTAATGGCTCAGCATTTAACATAAATTCTGATGAAAGGTCATTTAGAAGAAATAATAGAACCAGAATATCATCAGAAAGTGTACCCAAGCATGCCTGGGTACCTAAAACCCTCTAATCATTTCATTTCAGGACCATCATGTGTAGCAGATCTGGTACTGCGACTCAGGAAGCTCCAAGCACATGACTGGAGATAGGAGCTTACTCAGCAACTTTGTCTCAAAGCTGGGTAAAATGGTGAACTTTGGAAATGGAGTGAAAGGAAGGATAATGGGATACGGATGTATCAGATATGGATGTTTGACCATTGAAAGAGTAGCCTATGTTGAGGGCTTAAAGTACAATTTGCTGAGTTGTGGTCAATTCTGTGACAAAGGTTTTCAGGTAACATTCTTACCAGAAAAATGCTTGCTAATAGGTATGGATGATAATAAAATATATTTGAGTGGGAAGAGGATAAGACAATCAATATACTACTTTGACTTTAAAGAAGAAAATGAACATCCCAAACTATGTTTATTTTCAAAAATCAACAAAGGAAGTAGTTGGTTATGGCATAAAAGACTGGCTCACTTAAATTGCAAAAACCTAAGCAAATTAGCAAGTAAAGGTCTGGTAAAAGGGTTACCTTTCATATCCTCTAAAAAGGATAAAATTTGTGATGCTTGTGAGATGGGAAAATCAAAAAGAAGCTCTCACAAGTCAATTTCTGAATCTTCCATTACACAAAATTTGGAACTTTTACACATGGATTTGTGTGGACCCATAGGTACAGAAAGTTTTTCTGGAAAGAAATATATACTAGTAATAGTTGATGATTTTTCCAGATATACATGGGTTTAATTTTTGAGAAAGAAAAGTGAAACACCTGATTTGATCATTAATTTTATCAAGAAAATTGAAAATCTGTTAAAACTAACAGTAAGAAGGATCAGATCAGACAATGGGACAGAATTCAAAAATTCAAAAATTGAAAGCTTTCTTGTAAACAAAGGAATCTCTCATGATTTTTCAGCTCCCAGAACCCCTCAACAAAATGGGGTTGTTGAAAGAAAAAATAGAACCTTAGTAGAAGCTGCCAGAACAATGCTTGCATATGCCAAAATGCCCTCTCACTTTTGGGCAGAAGCAATTGCAAATGCATGTTTTACTCAAAACAGAACTCTTATCAACAAAAGGCTAAACAAAACACCCTATAACATTATAAATGGTAGAATTCCAAGTGTAAAATTTTTACACACATTTGGTTGTAGATGTTTTGTCTTCAATGATTTTGAAAGCCTTGAAAAATTTGACAGAAAAGCAGAAAAAGGTATTTTTCTTGGATATTCTTTGTCCTCAAAAGCGTATAGAATTTTTATTCTTAATACAAGGACAATCAGAGAAAGTTTATATGTCTCATTTGATGACTCATCAGAAACTGAAGTTTCTGATGAATACATGAAAGAAATAAACTTTTCTGACAAACAAGAAAATTATGAGCATCTCTTTGAAATGATATCAGAAGATTTTCTAGCACATGATAAAGCTTGTACATCTAATCATCAGAAATATCATGTACTAACCCTGAAGAACAAGTAAATAACACAACAGAAAATCAAAATTCTGGTGCTTTACATCAAACAGAGGTAACTGAACAGGGGGAAACTTCAAATCCATCAGAACCAACAGTTGTTCAAAACAGGTTAAGATGGATCAAAGGGCATGTTCATTCTGATATCATTGGCAATCCAGCTGATGGTGTGAGAACAAGATCTGCAACTGCACATGAATGTGCATATGCTGGGTTCTTAAGCACAATAGAACCCAAATCTGCCAAAGAAGCTCTGAATGACCCAGATTGGATACAAGCTATGCAGGAAGAGCTGGATCAATTCGAAAAGAGCAAGGTATGTGATCTGGTACCTAAGCCTAAAGACAAATCTATCATAGGCTCAAAATGGGTATAAAGGAATAAATCTGATGAAAATGGCATAATCACAAGGAACAAAGCAAGGTTAGTGGTCAAAGGTTACTGTCAACAAGAAGGTATTGATTATGATGAAACTTTTGCACCAGTAGCTAGATTAGAAGCTGTAAGAATTTTTCTTGCTTATGCTGCATCCAAGGATTTCAAAGTTTATCAAATGGATGTAAAATCAGCTTTCCTAAATGGTAAAATTGAAGAAGAAGTTTATGTGCAACAACCAGAAGGCTTTGTTGATCCAAAATTTCAAAATCATGTTTATGAATTAAACAAAGCCTTGTATGGATTGAAGCAAGCTCCTAGAGCCTGGTATGAAACTTTATCAAACTTCTTAATCAATTCTGGATTTACCAAAGGTACTATTGACACCACACTTTTTCTCAAAACACACGAAGGTCATACCTTGTTAGTTCAGATATATGTTGATGACATTATATATGGATCAACAAATGAAAAATTTTCCAAAAAGTTTCAAAAGTTAAAGACCAGCCACTTTGAAATGAGCATGATGGGTGAATTAACCTTTTTCTTAGGGTTACAAGTCAAACAAAGCATTGATGGAATATTTTTGAGTCAATCAAAGTATGTTAAAACAATTCTATAAAAATATTCACTTGAAAACTTCTCTGTTTCAAAAACTCCCATGGCAACAGGGAACAAATTAGATTCTGATAAAGATGGAATAAGTGTAGATATTAAAACCTATAGGGGGATGATAGGGTCATTGCTATATTTAACTGCAAGTAGACTAGACATCATGTTTGCTACATGCTTTCTGGCCAGATATCAATGTGATCCTAAAGAATTACACTTAAAAGCTGTAAAAAGGGTTTTCAAATATCTAAAAGGCACTTCAGAACTTGGTCTCTGGTATCCAAAGGATACAAACCTTGAATTAATTGCATACACAGATGCAGATTATGCAGGGTGTAAGATTGACAGAAAAAGCACATCTGGTGCTTGTCAAATCTTGGGGGAAAAATTGGTATGTTGGGCAAGGAAGAAGCAAAACTGTGTTGCCACATCAACAGCAGAGTCAGAATATGTTGCAGCAGCAAGCTGCTGTTCACAAGTGTTGTGGATGCAAACTCAACTGAAGGATTATGGAGTAAATCTGACAAAAATACCAATTTTGTGTGATTCAAAGAGTGCAATTGCAATAACAGAAAATCCAGTTCATCACTCAAGAACCAAACACATAGATGTTAGATATCACTTCATAAAAGATCATGTGGAGAAAGGTAACATTGAAATGTATTTTGTTCCAACTGAAAACCAAATTGCTGATATATTTACAAAACCTCTTGATGAAAAGAGACATAACTTTTTGATCAGCAAACTTGGCATGGTTAACTTAAGAGATGAAAATGTTTCAGAAATAAAAGCAACACAAAATGAAAACCAAATTGATGATCACCAAGATACTGAGAATAAAAGGACAATTAAACAAAATTCTGATGGAGAAATTCATCCATCTGATGAAAAATCAGAAGGTTTAATAAATTATCAATAAAATGTGATGATTTATCAGAAATTCTGATAATATATCAGAAAATCTGATGAAATTTTTATCAGAAATTCTGAAATTCATCAGGAACTTTTGTTTAAATGTACATAATGATCAGTAATCATCAAAAGTCCATATCTTCATACATATTCCATTTGTATAAATTTATTGTTTTCATTAATTCAATTTTTGTTATTTTTTATTTTTTATTTAAAAAAAAGGGGGGAAACATTGATGACATGCATGAAGATAAAATTAAATCCGAAGAACTCAATCGTCACAAATGTCTTTCCTCAAAAGAAAAATCATTTTTTTTGAGCATGCAACGTCATTCGGTCATATGGAGTTTAACAGAAACACGTAAGCACCAATATCATTAGGAGCTATGAAAGTAGCCGCCCACCTATTGAATGCTTACTCACACAAAGGCTTAGTAGACTGTCATATTCACTGCAATAGATATCGTCTTAAATGAAGAGAGAGAAAAAAAGAAAAGGTTTTTTTTTTTTTGTTAATATGGAACTATCACTTTCATCTATAAATATTAACAATCTGAAAAAGACATTCTTCACAACAAAATCTTCTCTTCAAAAGCCTACCATCAGAAAACCTCTTATTTCAAATGAGTCACCCAAAATTAATGGAATCCAACCAATTCCCTCTCAACCTTTACGAAAATCATAATCTCAGACTAAGATCCAACTTAGAAGGACCTGCATGGGAGGACTGCAGGTTTGTATACAATATGATCATTCGAAGTCCCTTGGGCTTTGCTATGTCAACACATGTCACTATATATCCAGAACTTCTTCAAGAGTTCTGGTGGAATGCTCAAGTCGTTATGAGTGGCACTTCCATGTGGATAAATAGTGAGGTTATGGGGGTAAAGATCACCCTAAAAGAGGAAACACTCAGAGATGTCCTCAGATTGGGTGATTATCGAAAGATCAGCATACTGGAAAAGGCAGAGGTGCAATGAACCTTGATTGAAATGGGTTACAATTCAAACAATGTGTCAAGGCAAATTTGCAAATCTGGGTTCATACCACCTTTCCAGTGTCTGGTAACACAGCTTAGTGTTTGCTTTTCTAAAAAGACTGGACACTTTAATGAACTGTCTTACAGGATGATGGAAGTGGCACATGCTATTGTACAGGAAAAACCTTACAATTATGCTAAGTTTCTCATGAGAGACTTAGAAGGAAATGTCCATGATCGTAATCCTTTTCTGATCTACCCTCGTTTTGTAACCAAGCTGATCACAAGTCAGCTGGACTTTGGAGGTGTGAGAAGTAGTTATAAAAGAGCTGAACTGGCACTTCAAGAAAACTTAAGAGTTGCTTCCTTGGTTCCATCAACCAATCATACAGGAAGAATAACCAGTCTCTGGTTATATGTGAAGTGCATGTATAACGTATTGGATGAAGAGGATGAGTAGTTAGGTTTATCTGTTCTTGTTTTTGTTTGTTTAACCTTTTTGTGTGTTCTAACCATCTTTTGTTTAGTAATATATTAATTTTTTCTTAAATACATGTTAGTTATATATGTCAATAGGTCCAGGGGGAACTAAGAAATCTTGTCTGATGGAAACAAGGAAAATCTGGTAAGAATCAAATGATATCTGATAGGATATAATAAATCATCAGAATCTGATAAAATTTATCAGAAACTTCATTAAATCATCAGAATTTGGTTCAAAATCACCAGATAAAACTGAAAAATTGATGCAAAACATCAAAAGAAATTTTCCTTGACAAACAGGAAGGATCGATTGCTTAAAAAAAAGATCATGACTTTGATCAGATACAAAGAAACTTACAAAAACATCTAGATTATTTTTTAGATAAGTTTCTTTCGAATTTTTTTCTGAGGACTGGAACAAGCTATATGACAAAGACTTCCTGACACATCAGAACAACGATGTGGAGTTCACAAGATAAAGGTAAGAAAATTTCTCAAAACTCCACTCATTCCCTCTCATCTTAAAAAAAATGGACAGCACTTAATCGAAGAAAAGGATTTTGATTGGACCATGTCTGAAATCAAAAGGGGTCCCACATGAAAAAAAAAAGGTGCAAGTTGGATACTAGTGTTTATCCTTTTAAAATCGTTGGAATCTCTAATTATCTTTAAATGAGATATACATTAAATTAGAGATAAACCAAAGGTTTTTCAAAAACGGTTGTTTCTTTAAGAGATTAAAACATCATTAAGGTGTCATAAAACACCATGAATACAAACAACCCACGAAAAACACTCAAAAAAAAAAATCTCTGTCTCAACTCACTATAAATAACCCCTCCAAAACAGAGACGTCCATCTTCAATCTTCATTCTCAAACCCTAAAAACCCTTTTCAAAGCAAATCCTAAATGGCTGCCACCAACATCAGTCCACCTCCAGCTGAACACTCTGTTCCCTTAATCATTGAAGCTGAATATCTTCCTTTGAAGAACAACAATGAAGCAATGAATACTAACATCGAACAATATGATGTGAAGTGTCAAATTCTCTTTGAATGTCTGATCAGAAGCCCAATAGCTCATGCTCTTACAAAGACCAGAGAGGTACCAGAAAGACTGCTACAACAAGTTGTAAAAACTCTCGAACCTCATAGTACAAGTATGGAGCTAACAGCACATGTATGGGAAGATATCTTCATCACAATCTCACCGGAGAAAATAAGGGAATGTTTGGAACTACCCTTAAATCAAGACTATGAAGAAGCACCACAAAAAGAAGACATGTTTGAACAACTTGATGCTGTAATGGGATGCAAGGCAAAGATTTCAAAAATCAATGAGTTCAAGAGGAACAACTACCTGCCTTCTGGCAAGTGTTAATGGAGATACTGAATAAGTGTTTATCATCCAAGATCGGAGGTACAGATCAAATAAATATGAATATTCTAACAATCATGTTCAGCCTCATAACTGGGTTGAATATTGATTTTGGAACAGAAATATTTAATCTGATCAAAAGATCAATTCTGACCAAAACTGGAAAGATAGATTCACATCTACCATTCCCCAGATTTATGTCCATCATAATTTCTGATGCTTTTTCTGAAAGGAATCTACAAACTCCAAAATCAAAATTTATGTGGAAATCAGAAATTATGAGACCTTGGAGTGCTGCAGGGTCATGGAAGTCAGATTTTGATGTACCTGTTCTGTCAGAAAATATGATGGATCTGATACCAGAAAACTCATCATACAGAGCAGAATATCAGAGAATGTTAAGTAAACAAGCAGAAACAAAAGAAGGATTTGAAAAAGTGTTACCCATGGAACATGATGCAGAAGAATCAAGCACACCAAGAATTGAGCAGCAGGATGAATCTGATCCTCATCCAGCTGATAAAGATGTGCATATGACTGATGCAACAGAAGAACATCATGCAGAAGGCCACATATGGGAGAAACAGGTGCAACAAAATCTAAACTCAATATCTTTTATACTTTTGAAAGTGATTCTGATGAATCAATTCAAGGAAAATATGAAATTTTACAAAGAAGCACTGTTTTTACAAAACAAAATGTGAGTGAAACAAAAGACCCATTTTCTGAGTCAGACTCTGAGGAGGAAAATGTGATGACAACAGGTGGAGATCAGTCTACTGATCAAGGAAACCTGGATGAGAAAAATAAAAGTTTCTCAACAACTCATGAAGAACCTGAAAGGGTTTAAGGATATGAGGAAAACCAGGACTTGAATTTGTTTCAATTTTCTGGTGAGGGAACAGAGAATTTGGATACTTCCAATCCTCTTAACCTCAGATCATCAGAAAATGTGTTTTCTGGTGGTGTTAGAAGATAAACATCTGTTGTTTCTCCTATTTCCCAAGGACAACCATCTATGTCCCCTAAACAACTTCATAAAGAACTTGAAGATAAAGCTGCTACTGAGAAAACAGTCATGGAAGAAAAACTTGATCTGATACTGGAAGAAATCAAAAATCAAAAATCAAAAATCAAAGTTTTATCAGAAACTGTCAAAACTGTGCAGAAACAAACAGAAGAAAATAATGCAGCTCTCAAAGAAATACAAAAGTCATCAGAAAACAAACGAAGTTCATCAGAAATGGAGAAGGCTCTTAAAGAACTACATGATATCAAGAAAAAGATGACTGAGATTGCAACTGCAGGAGAAAGTTCAAGTTCAGGAAGGCTTCTTGAAGAAAAACAACTTCTCAGAGCCAACAGCAGCAGCTTGACTGAGGCTTTTGAGAAGTTGATAATGGAATTAAGCGAACAAATAAATAAAGAAAATCAGGAGTTTCAGAAGATAAAGAAGCAAGAAGAAACAAACACTCAAGCTCTTACTAACATTCATTTGTTAGTAAAAAGATTGCAGTACAATGTTGCCACACTGGCAAAAGTTGATCTTCATACACTAAGAACTCCAATTCCACAAGAAAGACAAGCAACAGAATCAGAAAATCCTCAACATCAACCAGAAACCATCCAACAAGAACAAATTAAGCAAACAGAAACCTTAACAGCTCAAAAACAGAAGCAGACCATGGGTCCACCACCAGATAAACAAAAGTTACCCATGGGTCCTCCACCAAACATACCAAAACCAGACACTTCAAAGATCCAACATAAAGAATATACTCCAACTCAACCATCTTCTACAACCATCACTAGAGAAACAAAATTTAGCATAAGGATGGACACAAAAGAGAAGAATGGAACATGAAGTGACCTCCTCAAAAAGGCCAAGAAAAATAATGAGAGTAGATTCAGAAGGCAACATCAAAGAATCCGAAGTGCTGGAAGGTGATCTACACACAATCATGTATCCAGAAGAACATCTGAACCATTACTATTGGAAAGGTCCAGAAGACAACCCAACAAGGCCGCTCTCACCAATGAGTAAAGGTATTCTTGAAGAAAGAAATAATGGCAGATGGGTAATATTGCACAACAACTTGACCAATCCAATAGTATCAATTGAAAGAGTTGATACTTTGACTACTGGAGGAGGCATATTAGGGAATGAAAGTCAATACAAGTACACCCTGATCAGAAAAGACAAAGATATTCAAAAGGTTACTGATGCAGACCTGGCTGATAAGATTCATCCAATGGACATAGTCAAGATGAAGAACATCATTGATGAATGGAAAGGTGGTTCAGTAGTGATCAGGAGAGCCCTTGACAGTCTTAAAAGTGCAGGAGCGAAATTATACAAAAGAGCAGCACTAGCAGACTTTGATCTATGTATCAATTTCGAGTATAGCACCAAAGTGATAATACCTCCACCCAACACAATGATTCCAGCTGAAATCCCTTCAAAGTTAGCAAGAACTGAAGCAATCTTTGACACACCAGAAATATGTGCAGTCTTCAAAGATGCCCATGAAGAGAAAGCTCTACTCAGAATCAGTGAAATTTGCAGGTATTCAAACCAAACTTTAAAATATATAAGAAACTGCATAAATGACAAACAAGAGCAGCTCAAGAAGAAAGGATAGAACAATGAACAGCTGAGAGAGAAAATTGAAGATTGTATTGAAAATTGGATGGAAGCAAGAGAATGGTACAAATCAATGTACAAGGCAACTCAAAAGATAATTGATCACAAGAAAAAGCTGAAACCAGGAGACAAACACAGAGGTGGAGTGAAGATCAATTAAATGAATTGATGAGATATTGCTGTTTTTGAACAATATTTAGAATTTGTTTTTCTGTTTTTGAACAATGGTTGGATGGTTTATGTTTTAAGTTTTGTGTTTATGCTTTATGTCTGTGAGACACAGTCACTTGATCTTTCTTTTTCAAGAATTAGTTAAAAGTTGTTTACATTTGAACATAGAGGTAGTTCATTTTCTTACAATACTTAGGGGGAAACTGTTAGGAAACTTTATTTGTAAGTATTGAAGAAAAACTCAATCAACTGGATCTCTGAAGAAGATAACAGTCCTGAAGATCACAACAAGATGAAGAAAATCAGATAGGACAACTGAAAAGCAAAGTATCTACTACAAAGAATCACAAGTTGATCAAGAGTTGATTTGGATTATCAGAGAAGGTCATTTTTTATGGATCTGATGATATTTCTTATGAAATATCATCAGTTTCTTACAATTCTGAATATCGGACTTTCTGATGATTTGTTCACCAGAATTTCTAATGAAGTGGTTTATCAGAAATTCTGATGAAAGCCGCACTTGTCTAAAAATCACAACTCCATCCTGCCACCCATGACTGAAGCATGACATTATTGGTTATCATGATTACAAATGCAACTTGAACGATGGATTCAATGAATATGTCAAATTGCTACTTTACACAGAACTTATTGCACGAATAAACAATTGTTTATTCATGTCCACAACCGTCTATAAATAGAAGGCTCGAGAGGCAGAAGATACTTGAGTTTGAAGCTTAGCATTCATATACAAACACTCAAACTCCACTGCTCTTCTCACCCACAGAAATCAAGATTCATTTGTATTAGATAATAATCTTACAATCACCTTGTAAAACTAATTTGTTTCAAAGTGATAAACTTGATAATTCTGTAGGTCTTGTTTCTTGAATGTCTGATTTCCATTTCCGCACATCTTTTTCACATATACTGAAATCACTTGCCATATTACGTAAAAAGAAGTTGTTAAGGCCATACTGGGTCCAACAGAGCGATAGAGCAATACACAAAGCGATAGAGCGATACACACGATAAGCGATAGTGCGATACACGTAATAAGCAATTGAGATTGCGAGATAGATTTCAGCGATAATTCGATTGCGAGCGTGTTGACTTACAAAAAGTCTAGCGATTACACGCTTTGAGTTGCGATTGAGATTGTTACGCCTTGCGATGTAATTTAGTGTGTCCAAAATAGATTTAATAGTATACTTGGTCTAATAACGTTCGACTTGTATGGCACTTTCTTCACAAGACATTGGTTGGCATGGCGAAACACTTATATATAGGAAGTACCAGCGGCGTATCCACCATGCTTCAACCACACGTCTCTGCCCTGTGAATATGTGTCACACTGTGTCGACATGGTCAAGACGCTTATATATAGGAAGTACCAGTGGCGTATCCACCACGCTTAACCATGCTTTTAACGTTATGGCATCATTGAGACTTATTACGATCTCCGTGTACTAACCATAGTAATCCCGTGTGCACCCACGATTAATTTGATCCTTGCACGTTACCGTACTTTATCTCAAGAACGCATAGTAGGGGTAAAACGCATTATATAGTACATAGTGCTAGTATTTAATCCGTGCGCGAGTGCGAGAGAGCGAGAGATAAATAGAATCCACGTTGCGTCGAGAAATAGAACAAGTTCAACACATAAAAGAAATTAATGGCGAAAATCGTAGCATTACAACAACATTGGAAGCATAACTAATGTTGTTGTGGAGGACTTCTGCGGAGACTGCGATTGTTGCTGAAATTCCTCAAGTCTGCGGCCCCGTGCGGCAGTGCTGGGTAAGATGACCATACCAGTTGCAATTTGCGCAAAAGTGACAGTTAGCTTCTGGCGGGTGATGATACGTACACATGAGACACAGGGGATGAGTTCCGTTGTATTCGCGCTTCGAGTGAACTGGAATTGCTTGGAGAGGTTCTGGTTGTGACAGTCCAGTTGTTGAAGAGTTTGAGCTCGAGGTCTTTCGTTTGCGGCTGGGCTGAACTTCCTGAAGCGATGCCTTTTCATCGGATGATTTGTCTGAGGACTCACTTGAAGAATTGTCGGTGGAATCGTCAGAAGAATCGTCGGAAGAATCGATGACGATTGCTTGGTGAGCTTGTTTGACAAGATTCTTGGAGAAGAATCCGTCCAAGACTCGTTTATCATTGATTTCTGCGGCCAGGCGGTAGGTTTCTTCGATGGTAGCAGGTCTTGCAGCTTCGATAAAATCGCCTACACATTCAGGCAAGCCGCGAATGTACTTCGTGATAGCTTTTTCTGAAGTGTTGACATGACTTGGGCAGGTTATGTTGAGCAGTTGGAACCTTGCGGTGTAGCCAGTATTGTCACCTTCGACTTTCTTGATTTCCCAAAATTCGTCTTCTAGCTTCTGGACTTCGTGGGGAGGGCAGTACTCTTCCCTCATGAGCTCCTTCAGCTCATCCCAAGAGAGAGCATAAGCCGCTGAGATTCCACGTTTGTTATGTTCGGCTGTCCACCAGTCGAGTGCTCGCGATTGAAATACTCCGGTTGCGCAAGTAGTACGGAAACTTCGATAGAATCGAACCACTGGAGTAGTTGGGACACACCTCCTTCACCCGTGAACTCCATCGGGTCACAGGCTTTGAAGTGTTTGTAGAGGAAAGCAGATTGCGGAGCTTCCGTCTTAGAGTCTTTCGAGGTTCGCGAGTTGCTGAGAGAGTGCACTTGAGTGACAATTTGAGGAATGACCTTGGCCACTTCCTTGGCCACAAGCAAGGCAATCCTCTTCTTGGTGCTTCGTTTGGCTCTTCTCCTAGCTGTTTGTCTCGAGGTATAGTCATTTGAAGACATCTAGACAGAGAGAGATTTGGAGTGAGATTCGATCATAATGATTTTTGAGTTTTGCGATGCAATTAAGCGCGATTAGAACTTGTTGCGACTAATATAATAGATTTCACATAGGAGACACGAGATTCCAAAGTTCCCACACAATTGATTTGCTTGTATATGTATATATATAGGTTCGTATAAACTACACCTTTATGCTTGTAAAGATAACACGAGGACGCGATGCAGAGGGAGAGCGAGAGCGAGTAATCAGACATTAGTTTTGTTGCGAACCTTCGGTTTTCGTTTTAGATTACGATGGTTGTGTGACTTGTGTGTTTGCAAAAGCAGAGAGCGAAAATCGATAAATCGAGCAATCGATAAAGCGTAAAGTTTTAAATTGTAAACACATAAGCGTAAATAAGTTCCATAAAGCGTAAAATTGGCGAGTCGTAAGCTAGAAAAATAGATAGAGTGCCTCGAGTGTTTAGGTGTCGACTACCCAAGGTAACCCAACTATACCCAACAAGTTCGTGCGCGCGCGTTGCCTTAGAAGACTACGCTTCCACTGGGATGCAGCTCATCGCATTCGTCCTCCTAGTCATCGCGTGGCTCGAGTCATCGTTATGGTCGGGTCCTTGGTGAGAGCTTTTGAAAACCATTTCATAGAGAGTGGAATGGTTTATTAAGATACGGGTTTCACCCCTGACTTAATAACTTCGCTCCTAGCTGTGGTTGTGCTCTTCGAATAAATTCGGAAGTTCCACTAGATTTTGAAATGGAGGCTTCTGCTGAGTTGTGGATGTCACTCCTAGCTCAACGAAAAGTTCTCGTGCTAGAAAAATGCGTTGAGTGAGCGATCTTATCGAGAGTTCTTGGTTTTCACGCCTGATCTCGACTAGACCACTCGGTTGTGTTACGCGAGTATTTTCGAAAGCGTGTGTATTGTGTTGGCCTTAGGAAAAAGCTAAGTAATATTCCAGCCTTAGGAAAGGCTCTTCGCATGAAGTAATAGTATCTGGTGTTCACGCAAAGTTGTAGTTTTTAGCGGATTCGAACGAGAGTATCAAGTAGGCCCGTACAAATCCTACTGGGTTCGTACGAGTCAGCCCGTTGGTACTTAGAGTATAGACTAGGTCGTTTCTAAGACATCGACCCGGACTAGGTCCTGTCTGTCCTAATTCCCGATAGTTATGGCTCTGATACCAATCTATCACACCCCAACCGATGGCGGAATAATCAGGGCGCGGCACTAGGCGAATCAGATTGCTCAAGAGAATCCATAACAACTATAAAGCGACAATATTCGTTACATTTGTTATCCCATACTAACAAACAATATAATCACATAAGTTATCACAGATTTCTTATCCTCTCGAACAATACAAATCCACCAACCTAGATTTTAGGTGAGTTTCTAGACTTCCTAGCTTGATTTGATGTAGACTGCGACTAAACCTTCAACATACATTAAACCAACGTCAATACAAAAGTATTGGCGAGTATACAAGTTTTGATAGAGTAGCATAAATAGTTAAAAGTGCTGCGAATTACCAAATACATAAACGGGATACCTCAACATACATGCAAAAAGACAGATACTACCAGCTAAGTCACTCAAGCTGCGATTGCAATTGCTATTCATCCTAACTAGACCCCGTCGGGTACTATAGTACTATACTAGTTAAGGCGGGACCTTGCGAGTATAAGTCCTCAAACATATGTAACTAGCATCACGTGTAAATATGCATAACAATTATTCGCAAATGATAAACAATTTAATTGTATAATTCGTTTTGATAAGTTTGATTTGATAGGAACGTATGTTACACCCAAAATGCGATAAAAAGGGTTCGAGTATACTCACAGTCGGTGTTCAGCAAGTAAACACAACTTGGTTGGATTGAAGGGAGCACGTCTGAGATTAGACTAGTTACAAATTGATAGCGTAAGCGATGAACAGTGCGTTAAAAGGTGGCGGTTGAACCAAGTGTCGAATGGTAATCCGATTGGATGGCTATCCGTTCGGTTGGCCACTCGATCAGATGTCAATCCGTTCGGATGGTTTATCCGATCGGATGGCCATTCGATTGGATTGACATTCGTTTGGGATGGATGCGTTTGTGTATGATGTGACTTTGAAGTTTTCGTTGTAGCATTTTGAAAACAGAGAAGTATCTCTACCCTTCAGGTCGATCGATCGAACGGTCGTTCAATGGATAGCGATCCGATTAGTAGGACACTTAGTGAGAACAAGTTCACAGCAGGATTGTCACTCGATCGGATAACAATCAGACCGGTTGGCAATCCGTTCGTTACTTATGATCTTTGAACATTATGAAAATGATTAAGTATCGAAGTTCCAAATGTCGCATCATCGGATGGTCGTTCGATCAGATGACTATCTGATCGAGCGGCAATCCGTTCGACCTTCAGATCTTTGAAAGTTTGAATAAAAGTTTAAGTGTTGAACCAAGTGCAATCCGATCGGATAGCAGTTCGATCGGATGGCTATCCGATCGGACGACAATCCATCCCAATGAATCTGATAGTCTTGAACTTGATTATTTTTGAAAGTGTGTGGTCTGATCGAGACAGCGTGATAACGTTTTAAACAATGGAACCCCACCAAGGCTAAGTCATCAGATCGGATGGGAATCACCCCGTTCGATCAGTTAACTGTCCTTGATGGTTGTTCGTGTTTACCCGTTAATTGGTCATCTCGTCGATAGAAATCAGTTCTCAAACCTACACTTCACTATAGAATGAGTAGAAGGTCTGAACGAGCTCTGATTCTATCGGTTTTGAGTAAACAATTAAGAAAGCTTAAAAGAAACTTGAAATATTTATATTCGGCTTAGATCTAGGTGAGATTAGTGTTTATACACCATGGAATCCGTTAGATCTGAACTGTTCTTAATGAGATGATGTCACACTTCATTGTTCCTAAGAACTCCATGATGACATCACCTTAGCACGGCTCAAATCCGAGGATTTAATGGTGAAAAAGTGAGATTTGATGGTGGAAAAGGTGAAGGAGTGCGTGTAGATCATAAAAGTATAAGATTTGAGGTAGAAACTTATAAGAATCTCAAGAAATCGAGAGAAAATAGCCCCAAAGCGTGCTGGTCGAGTGAGAGCTGTCACATCGCTTGAACAGTGATGTGACAAGGGCTATTTATAGGTGAAGAGGAGAGGAGGTGATGGAGTGCCATGGATCGGATGGCAATCCAATCGAGTGGCAATCTGATCGGATGGCTATCCGATCGAGTAGCAATCCGATCGGATGGCTATCCAATCGGTTAGCCATTCGATCGAATAGTCACTTGATCGGTGGTCTCCGATGAATTACGTTTCGATGTTTCTTTTCATTCGTTAAGCGTTGCAATAGTTTGGTTACACATTATCATACTCACATTCATATATTTATCCACATTTCAAAGTCTGCGTTGCGATAATCGAGTTGCGCGTTTTGAATATGCGTTGCATTGCGACACATCACGGCTATCGAGGAGGGTTGAATAGGTCCTCACTCAACATCATCGTGAGTGTACGCACGAACGTGCGGGTTGTTACAGCAAGCCTCTTGAATTTGACGTTGGCGATCACGTACTACTAAAGGTTTCACCTTGGAAGGGGGTGATTAGATTCGGCAATAAAGGAAAACTCGCGCCTCGATATGTTGGACCCTTTAAAATTCTGGAAAGAGTTGGCAAGGTGGCCTACAGACTCGAACTACCGGAGGAACTTAGCAACGTCCACTTGACTTTCCATGTTTCGAACCTCAAAAAGTGTCTTGTCGAGCAAAATTTACATGTACCACTTGAGGATCTACAAGTGGACGAAACATTACACTTCGTGGAAAAGCAAGTCAAGATCATGGATCGAGAAACCAAGAAACCGCGATGCTCACGCATTCCCATAGTGAAGGTTCGCTGGGAAGGCAAACGCGGCGCCGATTTCACCTGGGAACTCGAAAGTGACATGAAGGCTAAGTATCCACAGCTATTCGTTACGCCTGCATCCTAATTTCGGGATGAAATTCGCTAAAGTAGGGGAGGTTGTAACAACCCGACTTTTTGAAGTCAAAGTCAAAATCAAAGGAAGAAAAGATTGATAATTCGATCTGTCATTCCTTGCTTATTTATTACTTGTACTCTTTGACTTGTTAACCGGTACCTTAATTTATGTTGTTTTAGTTGTATTATGTGAAGTAACAATGCAATAAACGCTATTAAACGCTAATCTACTTAACGCTATCTCATCGCAATCGCATCACAACTTGAATCGCAGTTCCGGAGATTGTTTTACGTCTGTGTGCTATTATGTGTTACTTGTGCATGTTTAATTATATGTTTTGAGGTGATTAATCGCAACCACAATCGCAACTCCATCGCAACGCAATCTCATCGTGAACGGGACACGCAAGGTTATTTATGTTTTGTATGTTAGTTATGTTATTTGTGTAACTATTATTTAAAACTATCGCATCGCTTATTCGACACTCGCTTAAACGTATCGCAATGCTCAACGCACGAAACAAAAATCGGAAACCAACTTACTCGAGCCATCCGATCGAATGACCCTTCGATCGAATGGTCATCCGACCGGATGGTCATCCGACCGGATGACCATCCGATCGGATGTCCATCCAATCGAAAGGCCCTCCGATTATCCGATCGGATGTCCATCCAATCGAAAGGCCGTTCGACCGGATGAGTTGGGCCTGATGGGGTTTCCGTTGTTTAACACGTTGTCATACCGTCTCGGTTCAATCGCAAAACTTTCTAAACTTAGCAAATCTTACGAATTTACAAACGCACAGGTCGCTGAACGGATTGTCGTCCGATCAGATCACCATCCGATCGAACGACAACCCGAACGGATGACTTATGATTTTCAACACTTAAACTTTTGCCAAACTTCAAAGGATATGAGTCTCAAACGAATAGTCATCCGATCGGACGACCATCCGATCGAATGACTATCCTACCAGGGGACTTGAATCTTTGAAACATCTCACTTGAATGGATCGCCATCCGAGCGAACGACCATCCGTCCGAATGAACGTTCGACCGGACGACCTGATAGGTAGAGATACTTCTCACTTCTTAAAATGCTACAACGAAAACTTCAAAGTCACATCATGTAACACCCATGTTAATTTAACATTTATTTACTTCTAAATACACACTTAGTTTAAGAAAATACGGATTCACAAAAACAAACTTTGTTATGTTTAGGATTCATACATAACTAACATCCCAACAAGTTTAAAACATACTAAATGTAACATCAAGAGTTATATGTTCATATTCCATAGCACAAAATTGTAATAACGCGGAAGCTTCAAAAGTATTGTGCTCGGTTCTTGACATCTTGCTTGATCGCCATCCGAAGTATCACCAACATCACCTAGTATCAAAACCAACTTAAATGTTAGTTTTGACAACATTAAAACGTATACAATCAAGTTCTAGTATCAAACAAATGAAAACAAAAATAATTTGCCGGAACTAACTCTCTCGCGCCACGCGAGAGACTCGTTTAATTCTTTCGTGGGCCGCGAGCGGCCTCGCGTGTCACGCCAGATCAAGCACACCCCGTCGCGTGCCGCGGGGGAAACGTTTTTCCAGCAGGTCCATTCTCTGGACCTACATATTTGCCCAGCTCCATTTTTCCAAAAAAAATCAAATTTAAATGACCATAACTTTCATTCTACAAGTCCGTTTTGCGTGATTCTTTTTCCCAAGCGACCGTAATTAAATTACGGATTCGTTTATCACCTCTTCGCATAAAAATCTGATTTATAAGCAAACAACTAAATTCTTTATACGATTATTTGACCCGTTACTTTTTTTTAGTATCACACTACAAGTTTATTAGCAATGTTCATTGTTTATCATCTTTACCCATTCCGGGCTTGCCAAAAATTAGTGTTTTCGTTTTCATTACATAGTTGGTATGCGTGTTTACGTTCATCGGTTTATTTTGAAATTTTCCAATATTTAGCCAATCTTAACCGGTTGCTTATTTTGACCCGTTTAACGGTTTTTATGCATTTAAGCATCAATTTCGCTAATTTCCTTTCGCACTTTATATTTCCACATTTAAGGTATCTATCTATATTCCATAATCATAATGCAAGTTCCTAAACAACCTATATGGGTCATTTGCTCAATTTACCCATCAAGGGCTTTTTGGTCAATTTTAGTCCCTCACCTTACGACGAAAGACTTTCACTAATTATTTGACCAAAATATCACTTTTAACTATAAATCTAATTATGCATACCTGGCTCGGGTCATAGCATTGACCCGTTTACATACTTTTGCTTTAGTTTTTCTAGTTAAAGCAACGCAAACATATGCTATTTCCTGTGATCACAAAACTCGACAAGTAGTTATAGTTATTATTGTCAAATGGTGTTAACACACCATTTGACCCGTTTAGTCAAAATGATCATTTATCATAATATGATGGTATTTTGATACCATCTTGCCCCTTGAACCTATTCCGGTTATCACCATGAGTTCTTATTACTTAAAAGGCATTTCTTGAATTGTTTGACCCATTTTGAATTATACCAAATGGTGTCTTTGCACATCTTTTATTCTATCCGTCAACTCGTGTCCAGATTACTATTTAACCACTTTTACCCGTTACGATTCACCCCATAACCTATTGTTTAAAATTCCTTATTCATTAGTCTTTACCCGACTAGTTTACCAATTTACCCCTTTTTCCCATAATTTTTTGTTTCTTACCATTTTTACTTATCCCGACTTGCATTGCATCATGCCAGGACATCATATTTCAAATACTTATCATAATTCACAATCAATATTCACAAGTGTATTGTAAATTAAAAGGGGGTGCAAGCTTGTAACATTCCCAAAGTTTTAAATATAAAATAAAGTTATTACACGAATAGATCATGGGTAAGTTGACTATTAGAAATATAAAGTACCTATACGGGCTTAGGAACCCTTTTATAGTTAAATTTTAAAAATACATTATATATGGACTTACTCCGTTTTTAATGAAACTTAGGCCAAAATATAGAAAAAAATATTCTCGTTCTAAATGGCAAATTCATCATTTTATAAAACGTGATATTTTAGAAGTTATAAGCGCCAAATGAGTAAAGCAGTTAAATTAATTATAATAATAATAAAATAAATTAAATCTATATATATAAATTACAAAGGTTACGTGGAAGATCAACATCAGATGCAATTAATAGCTCAATGTATTCCCCAAGTTGTAGGCAACTATATATAGGTATAACATTTCGATTGTTCAGATTGTCCTTTCTCCATCTCGCTCTCTCTCTCTAAATCCATCCTTTCTTTTAGTAATTCACCTATAATATTCCAAAGACCTGCCCCGTTTTAAGTATTGTAACCCCTGACCACTGAGTCAATACCCTGTCCGATTGATTTAAGACCCACCAACGCATGTCAAGGCTCTGCCCGATTAAGTTCGTTGGGGTTCTGTCTCGTGACGTAGGGATAAAATTTAATTGGGTTACTGTACTTAATACGAATACTTTATTTATTTCAGGAGTTATACCCAAGACACCCCCAAATGTCCTAAAATACACCCCGTATACGAAAACCTGCCCCGAAAAATAGTCTGTCGAGGGCGCGATAAACTCTCCTTCAGCCGTCGCCGACCGCGACCGAGTAACAAGTGGCGAGATCTGGTGACGCCACGTGGCAGGACACGCGTCAGAACCCGGGATGACTCAGCACATTCGTTGCTGCCTTTAGGGCCCTCGCGGGCCGTGAAAGCCCTTATTGTTTCCTCCGCGGGGCGCGAGCAAGGCCAGATCAGGCGCTACAAATAGGGACCTTCGGCATTTCATTACAATTCACTCACAACTCGAATTTCTCACTTAATTTCTGAAGTGTAGGAATTATATCGGGTATAATACCAACTAAAATAGCGAAGCTCTGCCTCGTTGTAAGTATTTTAACCCCCGGTTACGTATTAGATATGCTACCCGATTGATCTAGTGCTCCTTAACGGCTGTCGAGGTTCTGCCCGATGTAGTCGTTGGAGTTCTGTCTCGGGGAGGGTATAACTAATGTAAATTTGGGTTATTACACTAACGCGTGTGCATTATTTAAAAGTTATAGATTATAACCAGGAAGCCACAGGAAAACCTTAAGACAGCAATGTGAGTAATCCACTTTTTGTGTAAACCTTTTTGTGAGTAATCTACTTTTTGCAAACTGTTTTTACAAAACCTCATACAATTAATATTATATTAAACAGTGATTGAGTATTTGTATTCTACAATTATTATCGGTATGTTGGGGTTTTGTATACAAAATTTGTTACTACATTGTGAGTAGTAACATGACCACAAGTCGGGTTGACAGTACTGTTGGTGGTAATTAAAGTAGATGGAAACAAATGTAATTGCGTGACCGCCCTCAATGTTGTAGACTGATAAAACCTTTTTTGTTTAAACTGGGACTCACTCACCAGTATGTCTTGCTGATAAAAAGTTTTAAACACATGTTTCAGGTAACTTAGTGTGAAGCCAATAAAAGCCAGCTCGAGAGCACTAAAGGCTTAGAAAAGTGGCCATAAAAGTTACCTAATAAAAAAAGGAGAATTGATTTCAATAATTAGGGTTACTCCCTATAAATGTATTAAAAAATGAAAATCGGATTTCGTCCCATTTGTCTATTATAAATGTGTTATCAGAAAAACTTAGGTTTTATCCCAGTATTCTATTTTAAAGATTTTGGTGTTTAACTCTGATAAAAATATTTCCTAACTACGGTCCTGATGAAAATTTCCGCTGCCAAATTAATAAACACAGATACCATCAGACTGGCTCGCGGCTCCCGCTCCCGGGGAGGGGTCGGGGGCTGTGACAGGAGGTGGTATTAGAGCTATGCCACTGGTTTAAGCCCTTCAGGTGTTCTTCCAATACCTAAACCCTTAACCATCTGTGTTAGGAAATTAATATTTTATGTGTTATTCTGTAAATATAAAATTTTAATATGTCTATTATGATTTTTATGCCATTTAACGAATTTGAATCCCCAAAATGTGTTGCCCATATCTGTATCTTACAGTTATGCTGTATTATATATATATATATATATATATATATATATATATATATATATATATATATATAATTGATATGTATTGATAGTATCATGTCTTAGTAAATTTGGCAGTACCTTATATATCTACCATATCCATATATATACGTGGGAACATAATCCAATATAAATTTTATAATAATAATAGAATGTTAATATTAATATAAAATAAATGCAATTCAGATATGATACTTTGAATATCATAATATAAATATTTAAATAATATTTATTATACCTAAATGATTTTTTTTATCATTTAAATTCTCAAACTATGTAACTCCTTTTTGTATCTTACATTATGTTATACTATAAAAAAATAAAAAGCGGATATATTCATAAAATAATATTCAATTATGTATCCACATATTTATGTGAATATAATTTAAAATAAATTATAATAATACGATATTGATATTAATATCTTCATCAAAGACATAAAATAACACCCTTAGGTAGGATATCACCGAAATATTATAATAGAAAATATTATTCAGTGAAAGCAGGATATTTTATGATTTAAATTCAAAAGTTTTACTCGATTTAAAAATATGTATTTGTCAAAAGTTTTGATAAAATATATAATTATACTAATTTTGTTAAAATATAATGTTTCAGCATTGTTTAGATACAATAATTAAAATACTTTGAAAATCACTTTATAATTCTTTATCGTATCATTAAATATTAAATATGTAGATTATTCATCAAAATTTGATAAATTACGTAATATTCAAAAATTATGTGTATAGTCAATATTGATGATAATTAACATGCTAGAAAAAATCCTTATACATAAACGCTCTCTAAGAAAAGTCTGTAATATATAGTGTTATTATTTATTATCATTATAATACACTAAATTAAATATTATTAAGTTCTGTTTTAAATTAAAACTAATAATAATAATATTTTTAAAAGAATAAAATGTTTGGCTCTCGAATAAAGTTATGTTAAAAGAATTTTATAAGACAAAATTTTTTAATAAACAAGAATTATTACAGTTCGACAATCCTAAAATTTAAACATATACATTGGAAGATATAAAATCTTTTACACAGTTGTATCTATGAAACAGGAATATGTACAACAACCTAGTCTTATGTAATTAAATGGTTTTAATACATAATACCTATATATCAACTGGAAATAACTTAAACTTATTTCCTAAATTATATGTAAGTCAGATGCATATATATTTCTATAATATAACTTGTATCAATATTACAAATGATATTTCATCCATAAAGTAAAATATGTACAAAAACATTTAGTACGATGTAACGATATGATTTAAAATATATATATACATATATCTGAAGAAGAAACAATTTTTACCATTTGATAAGTTCAATTCATTTTTTTTATTATATTTAGGTCATATGTATATATATTCTGATATGAGAATAATAATCCATTACTTAATATGTTAAGAATCAAATTTAGAAACACTAAACTTTGTATTCTCTGTTATGATTCTTTAATAAATAAATATGATAAATTAAGATTCAAGTCCTAAATCTAGCCAACCTGTCAAGATTAAATTGTTCTAAAAGAATTCATATCCTTATTAAATTTATTTGTTTTGATGGAATTATTTTTTTTTCTTTTTCTAAAAATATTATGTTCAATAAATCTGATAGAAATTTATTAATATAAAGGAATAAAGAAAGTTATGGGAATAAAAAGGATAACTAATACAATTAGTTATGTAATTGAATTCTTATGAACTGGTATTATATATATACATATTACAGGAAATTTTAAAACTTTACACTTATATGTATATATATATATGCAAGACAATATTTTCTTAATAGTATGCATAATAATCGAATATCTTCTGTAACAGGACAAGCTTTTATATAATAGAATAAGCAAACATACATGTTTACTCAAAACCTATTTTGATACCCAACTTTAATTTAAAAGATACCTTAAAGGATATCCGTACTAGCACCACCTCTTGAAAAATAATAATGAGTCAATGACGGAAAATCTCAAAAATTCATATAAAACCATTATCTTTATTTTTGAATACCTAGCCAGTTATGAGTGCTAAAAATATAGTTGAACTAAGACAATATAGAGAAAAGCTACTACATTAAAGGAAGAAACATCACATATAAAATATACATTTTCCTTATATTTTGATAAGATATAAATAGTAAGAGAAAATGTTTAGATATATATAATTATCAGCCATAATACTGATAGCTATGACTATAATTGTGCTAACCAAAAAGTGCCTATATAATTGTTTAGTTTTATGATAATTATATCTGAACATGTTTGTAATTCAGATGTTAAAGGAAATGGTATGTAATCAAGAAATTGAGACTAGTAATGGAAACTCTTTGGATAGGAACACTATAGAAAATATAATAGCTCAAGGAATATCGAATGCCATACCTTCGATCATTGAAGCTATTAAATTTCTGTGCCTATAACCAAAGGTCATACTATACACTGTAAGCATACCCATCACTTCAAACCTAACCCTAGTATCAATGGAATTCCTGATATTCGTATCAAAACTTCATCTTCCAAACGAAAGAAAACCACAACCTATAGCTGCTCTTATAAGGAATTCCGCTCCAACAAATCATGTACCATGTAAGGACAAAGAAATGGAACCAGCAATCACGTGACTTATCTGCAACAACCATAACAAGAAGAACGCAAGAAAACGCCATTCTAAGAAGACACTTCGCTGTAATTTCTACAAGAAGGCTGGACATGCAGAGGAAGAATGTAGAAGGAAAACTAATGTATGTTACCAACGCGGAGACCCAGGCCACATTCGTCCATACTGCCCGTAACTATCTTAGGCATCGGACAACGAGAATAGAAACCCAGATGAAGCTAAGGAGAATGCATAAATATTTACAACACCGGAGATAACCGCAACTTTTAAAATAAGGCACCCTTATGTTTTGTTTGTACCTAAGTATTAGTTGACTTTTGATTCCGATCCAAACTTCACCAATAAGAGGTCTTTGTTTTATAGAGCCAACTCTCATTTGTCTCATCTCTTGACAAATTCCTATGTTGTATGTGCATTATTTGTCATGCATGTGAATTCACTTCAAAAGATCATTTATTCATGGGTTTTACTAAATATTTTGTTATACTCATTCTGATAATCTATATGATTACATAATGTTGACATTTGACAATCAAGTCAACAAATTTCTTGGACAACTCCTTTTCTTTTCAAAGTTACTTACCGGATTTTCACTATAACCATTTCTTGCCAAAAACGTATATCCATTGTTGGAATATGTCCAAACCAAGCTCAATTGTTTGAACTTATTCACAATATACATTCAATTCAAAATCCCATATGATGAATTGAAATCATCATATTCGAGGTAATCTCATTGTTTGAATCATAGTAAACTTGTTTAAAGTCTTCAATCTCGATGAATCATTTGTTAAAATACGACACCTTGTGGTGGCAATTTCTTTGAAACTTGGACTCATTTCATTTTCACACCTAAGGTACGAATTTATCTATTTTCTTCCATTATCCTAAACTAGTCTTAATACAATTTTCTGTTAAGATAAAAGTACCTAAATTTTATTCCAACGTACCTCCAACATTTCTTTCATCTTTGAATTAAATCCTACAATATTCATTTCTACGTTCATTTGAACATCCTATCTTTTGAATATCCAGATTCGCTTCATTTGAATTTCAGTTAATTTCAAAAACGGTGAATTCATTCGGTCACCGTAGTCATTGAATTCTTTTAGTCATTAAAACACCTCGCGGTGTCTGTATAAATTTATAGCCTATGCTAATAATAAACCCTGATCATATCAATCCATACGTCATTCGTTTGACTCATCATTCAAATAGGCTTGATACAATTATGTATTAAGACAATGATACACTAAATCCTATTGTATTATCCGGTGTATCCCTGCCATTTAAATAAATGTCACTGATTTCTGGTTTGATCATTGACAAATCATTTTTCATACCTCCATTCTTAAATTGAGATTATTGATTCAGAATCTCCCTCAATCGATGATCAAAGTAAGTTCTTTTCTAGCATTAAATCCTACTGTTTCTACAAGTCATTGCATTTCGAGTTCTATGCCTATCAAATCTCTCTTTTAATTTATGAAACTTAGTCACCTTGATAAT
This sequence comes from Helianthus annuus, assembly GCF_002127325.2. Classification (NCBI taxonomy): domain Eukaryota; kingdom Viridiplantae; phylum Streptophyta; class Magnoliopsida; order Asterales; family Asteraceae; genus Helianthus; species Helianthus annuus. Next base: position 141,825,059 of record NC_035440.2, read on the forward strand.
GGTATCATTTCATCTCATTTAGTTCACATCAATTCCTGAAACTAAGTTTTGAGACCATTGGATTCCAATTATCCTATGACATCCTTATATTTATCCTTTGATCCTATCCCAGACACATTGATAACCAACTAAAAGACGTGACGTAACCCCAAGAAGATATCGTAGTCCAAATCTCGAGGACGAGATTTAAAATAAGGTGGGGAGGATGTAACATTCCCGAAATTTTAAATATAAAATAAAGTTATTACACGAATAGATCATGGGTAAGTTGACTATTAGAAATATAAAGTACCTAGACGGGCTTAGGAACCCTTTTATAATTAAATTTTAAAAATACATTATATATGGACTTACTCCGTTTTTAATGAAACTTAGGCCAAAATGTAGATAAAAATATTCTCGTTCTAAATGGTATATTCATCATTTTATAAAACGTCATATTTTAGAAGTTATAAGCGCCAAATGAGTGAAGCAGTTAAATTAATTATAATAATAATAAAATAAATTAAATTAAATCTATACATATGAATTACAAAGGTTACGTGGAAGATCAACATCAGATGCAATTAATAGCTCAACGTATTCCCCAAGTTGTAGGCAACTATATATAGGTATAACATTTCGATTGTTCAGATTGTCCCTTCTCCATCTCGCTCTCTCTCTCTAAATCCATTCTTTCTTTTAGCAATTCACCTATAATATTCCAAAGCCCTACCCCGTTTTAAGTATTGTAACCCCTGACCACTGAGTCAATACCCTGTTCGATTGATTTAAGACCCACCAACGCATGTCAAGGCTCTGCCTGACTAAGTTCGTTGGGGTTCTGTCTCGTGACGTAGGGATAAAATTTAATTGGGTTACTGTACTTAATACGAATACATTATTTATTTCAGGAGTTATACCCAATATATAACAACCCTCTGTAAAATATTTTAGACACCCCCAAATGTCCTAAAATACACCCCGTATACGAAACCGGCCCCGAAATACCTTTATTGCTTTAAATAACAAATAAAAACAAGAAAAACAGTCTGTCGCGGAGTGCGACAGACTCTCCTTCAGCCGTCGCGGGCCGTAACCGAGTAACAAGTGGCGACATCTGGTGACACCACGTGGCAGGACACGCATCAAAACCCGGGATGACTCAGCACATTCGTTGCCGCCTTAAGGCCCTCGCAGGCCGCGAAAGCCCTTATTGTTTCCTTCGCAGGGCGCGAGCAAGGCCAGATCAGGCGCTATAAATAGGGACATTCGACATTTCATTTTAATTCGCTCACAACTCGAATTTCTCACTTAATTTCTGAAGTGTAGGAATTATATCGGGTATAATACCCACTAAAGTAGCGAAGCTCTGCCTCGTTGTAAGTATTTTAACCCCCAGTTACGTATTAGATACGCTACCCAACTGATCTAGTGCTCTGTAACGGCTGTCGAGATTCTGCCCGACGTAGTCGTTGGAGTTCTGTCTCGGGGAGGGTATAACTAAGGTAAATTTGGGTTATTATACTAACGCGTGTGCATTATTTAAAATTTTTGGATTATAACCACGAAGCCACAGGAAAACCCTAAGATAGCAATGTGAGTAATCCACTTTTTGTGTAAACCTTTTTGTGAGTAATCTCCTTTTTGCAAACTGTTTTTACAAAACCTCATACAATTAATATTATATTAAACAGTGATTGAGTATTTGTATTCTACAATTATCGTGGGTATGTTGGGGTTTTGTATACAAAATTTGTTACTACATTGTGAATAGTAACATGACCACAGGTCGGGTTGACAGTACCGTGGGTGGTAATTAAAGTAGAGAGAAACAAATGTAATTGCGCGACCGCCCTCAATGCTGTAGACTGATAAAACCTGTTTTCATTAAACTGGGATTCACTCACCAGTATTTCTTGCTGATAAAATGTTTTAAACACGTGTTTCAGGTAACTTAGTGTGAAGCCAATAAAAGCCAGCTGGAGAGCACTGAAGGCTTAGAAAAGTGGCCATAAAAGTTACCTAATGAAAAAAGGAGAATTGTTTTTCAATAATTAGGGTTATTCCCTATAAATGTATTAAAAAATGAAAATCGGATTTTGTCCCATTTGTCTATTATAAATGTGTTATCAGAAAAACTTGGGTTTTATCCCAGTATTCTATTTTAAAGATTTTGGTGTTTAACTCTGATAAAAATATTTCCTAACTACGGTCCTGATGAAAATTTCCGCTGCCAAATTAATAAACACCGATACCATCAGACTGGCTCACGGCTCCCGCTCCCTGGGATGGGTCGGGGGCTGTGACAAAGCTTAACTTACCTTGCATACGTTTTTGCTCTTCTTCGCGTATTCAATTCGTTTGACCCGCTTCCTTTCCAAGCTTCCACCTAGCTTGTCAAGCGTCAAACTATCATATAATTTCCACAAGGTGGTTAGATTAGTCATTGAAGATCATGACCTTCACACCTTATGAATCTTTTTACTACTTTTCTTATTGAACTCCATCATAGGTCGATTTAACTTTTTTTTAAAAGTCAAATCACCAATTGACATATATAAATGCACTAACAAGTTCACAAGACTCACTTAGGCACATTATCAAACACTTTATTCATTGGACAACATCTATGGGTTTTCATCTATAAATGAAACCCGTTTTATTATGTTCTTAGGCATTCCTACGGATACCTAATCAAATCAAGTTCTACTTACAACCGGGTAGACGGGCGATTACACTTAGGCATTTTAACAAACACCTAGTGGGCAAAGTTTTTTTACACTTTTACAAACTAGTTCATAACTAGTTATTTCTACCAAGTTTCACACTTTTTTTACAATTTTTGTGTCTAATCAACATTTAAATCCCAAATCTAACTTCAGGGAGTTCTAATAACACAATTTAACCATTATGATTCTAGGGTTCCTCATGTTCCTACAAAAACCCATTTAGCACATAATCGGGTGATCATGAATTCACAATTATGAACGTCAATTCAACAAGTAAATGACTAAGGTTTACTCCTAGACATAAAATCATTCCTAATTTCATCCAAACTTTGATCATGCTAGCTAAAATTTCAATTTCATGTTTTCACCTAGAACTCAAGGTGAACTAAATAGCAAAATTAGGCATACCTTATGTCCTTTCACGAAGGTGATCACTATTTTGTGCTCGGATTTCGATTTCGATTTGGATTCGATTTGGCTTTTCAATTTGAAAAATTTTGTAGATTAGGGTTAGGTTGAAGAACCCTTGTTCGTCCCCTGTTGACTGCGACCAGAACACACACCAAGTGTGTGTTTTGGGTTTTTAAGTTTTAATTAATAAAAACCATTTTCAATTTTGTCACTTTTGGCCCCTCAACTTTTCCCAAGTTTTATTTAGGGTGTTTTAATCAAGTTTCCTTATTACTACAAGACTTGTGATTAACTAGGGTATTTATTCCTAGTTATTCCATCTCATTTATATCCGACATTAAATTTATAATATAAAGATTTATATTTTCGGGTACGACTTAGTTTATTTTAAGTCCCGTTATCTCGGGTTGTTTATAAACTTTTATTTCCTCAAAACTTTTCGTTCAACTTTTATTTAATATTAGGTTTATTCATTTAAATCCTAATATTTACCGGGTTAATTTCACCCCTAATGTAACAACCCGCACGTTCGTGCGTTGTTACTACTCGTTATACTCGTTACGCCTAGCACCAGAGATTCGGATCGTAATGTAGCAATATCGCATACATCGCTACTTTGCAGTATTTTCGCATATTACGCAGACATTATTGCTAAAACACATTGCAACACACGCACTAACGCTCACGATGATGTTAAGTGATGACCTATTCTACCCTCCTCGATAGTTGTGATGCGTCGCAAAGAACGCATATTCAAAACGAAACCCGGATTATTGTATCGCAACTTTGAAACATGGATATTTATACGACCCTATGTGACTAATTATAATAAATATATGAATATGGGTATGAAAATTTGTAACCAACTATCGCAACGCTTAACGATCGAAATGAAACACAAAAATTCAACTTGCCGGAGGCATTTGATCGAATGACAATTCGAACGAATGGCCATTCGATCGGATTGCCATCCGATCAGACAGCCATCCGATCGGACAGCCATCCGATCGGATTGCCATCCGATCGGACACCCATCCGATCCGAATCACTGCACCACCTTCTCCTCTCTTGCCTATAAATACCCCTACTCTCACATTATTTTCCCTGATGTGGAGCTCTCACTCGACTAACACGCTTTGGGGCTATTTTCTCTCGATTTCTCGCGATTCTTGTAAGTTTCAACCTAAATCTTGTACCTCTATGATCTACACACACTTCTTCGCCTTTTTCACCTTTGAATCTTAACTTTTAACCGTGAAACATCATGGAGTTCTTATGAACTTCAAGTGTTGGCCTCATTCCACCAAGAACAACTCAGATCTGAAGGATTTCTACAAGATTAAACAATATTTTCGCATAAATCTACACCCATTCACAGATAAAAGGATTGAAAGGTGGTTTTCCAACTTTCTTTCAACTCTTTTACACTCAATGCACTCAAGACCGATAGAATCGAAGCTTGTACCAGCCTTCTACTCATTCTTAGTGTCGTGTTGGTTCAAGATCTGGTTTCTAACAAAGAGACGACCGATTACAGGTTAACCAAGAACGACCGTCACGGACCAGTAAACCGGTTAGATTTGGGTGGTTCCTGTCCGATCGGGTCCCTTGGTTCGAGATGGGGTTTCTGTTGTTTAGCATGTCACAACACCGTCTTGATCAAAACCGCCAAAAACCTTCAAAATAGTCAAGTACCAAGGACGACTAAATCGTTTGGACGGATTGCCGTCCGATCGGACAGCCATCCGAACGGACAAGATAGTCATCCGATCGGACAGGGCAGTCATCCGGTCGGATTACACCTTGGGTCTCACACTTGATTTCAACGATTTGGAGTTTGGACATTGAACGAACTACCACCCGACCATGTGGTGTTTAGACTTCAACACTTAAACAATTTTCAATGCATTCAATACAAACGGATTGTCACCAGATCGGACTACACTCCGATCGAGTGACAAACTGCTGTGAACTTGTTCTCACTAAAGTGTCCACCAATCGGGTTATCGCCCGATCGAACAGCCGTTCGACCGACCGACTGAAAGGTAGAGATACTTCTTTGTTTTCAAAATGCTACAACGAAAACTTCAAAAGACAAACCATTATACATAAACACATTTGTCATCCAATCGAGCGACCACTCGATCGGATTACCATCTGATAGGAGTACTGTTCGATCCGTTGACACCTTGCCCCGTTTAACGCACTATTCAACTCTCACGCTATCGATCTATAATCAGGGTAATCTCAGACGCGCTCCCTTCAATCCAACCAAGTTGTGTTTGCTTGCCGAACACCGACTGTGAGTATACTTGAACCCTTTTTGCTTTTGCACTTTTGGGTGTAACATATGTTGCTATCAAATCGAATTACATCAAATGCTTAAACTACTTATCACTTGCGAATGACTTACGTGCATAGTTATACGTGATGCTAGTTACATATGTGCTAGGACTTATACTCGCGACGTCCCACCATGACTAGTATAGTACTACTGCGCCCGACGGGGTCTAGTTTGGTAATCGCAATCGCAGCTTGAGGACTTAGCTGGTAGTATCAGTTTTGTGAGTATATATGTCGTGTATTACGTTTATGTATTTGGAAATTCGCAGCTTTTATCTATTACACTATTTATTACATATCAAACATGTATGCTAGCCAATACTTTTGTATTGACATTATTTTAACGTATGTTGCAGGTTTAGTCACAGTCTACATCAAATCAAGCTAGGAAGTCTAGAAACTCACCTAAAATCTATGTTGTCGGATTTGTATTGTTCGAGAGGACAAGAAATCTGTGATGACTTATGTGATTGTATTATTTGTGAGTATGGGATAACAAGTGTAATAAATACTGTTGCAATTAGTTGTTATGGATTCTCTTGAGCAATCTGATTCGCCTAGTGCCGCGCCCCGATGATTCCGCCATCGGTTGGGGTGTGACAGATTGGTATCAAAGCCATAACTATAGGGAATTTGGCAAGACTCGACCTAGTCTGGGTCGATGTCTGAGAAATGACCTAGTTTATAGTCTAAGTACGAACGGGCCAACTCGTGTGAGCCCAGTAGGGAATTGCACGGGCCTACTTGATACTCTCGTTCGAATTCGCTAAAAGCTACTACTTCGTGCGAACACCGCATACTACAATTTCACACGAAGAGCCTTTCCTAAGGCTGGAATGTTACTTAGCCTTTCCTAAGGCCAATACGATATACACGTTTTCGAAATTATTCGCATAACACAACCGAGTGGTCCAGTCGAGATCAGGCGTGAAAACTTAAAACTTTTGATAAGATCGCTCACTCGGCGCATTTTTCGTCGAGATGGGAGTGACATCCATAACTCAACGAAAGTCTCCATTTCAAAATCCAGTGGAACTCCCGAATTTATTTGAAGTGCATAACCACAGTTAGGAGAGAAGTTATTAAGTCAGGGGTGAAACCCGTATCTTAATAAATTGTTCCACTCTCTATAAAATGGTTTCCAAAAAGCTCTCACCAAGGACTCGGCTATAACGATAACTCGAGCCACGCGATGACCAGGAAGACGAATGCCATGAGCTGCATCCCAGTGGAAGCATAAGCCTTCTAGGGCAACACGCATGCACGAACTTGTTGGGTATAGTTGGGTTACCTTGGGCAGTCGACGCCTAAACACCCGAGGCACTCTATCGATTTTTCTAGCATACGACCCGCCGATTTTACGCTTGTTGGAACTTACTTACGCTTATGTGTTTACAATTTAGAACTTTACGCTTCATCGATTTCTCGATTTTCGCTCCCTGCTTTTGCAACCACACAACTCGCACAGCCATCGCAATCTAAAACGAAAACCGAATGTTCGCAACAAAACAAATGCCCAATTACTCGCTTTCGCTCTCGCTCTCTCCCTCTTCATCGCGTCCTCGGGCATTCTACCCAACATGTATATGTGTAAGTATAAAACTACAACTAACTATATGTACAAAACGAATTAACTATATGTATAAAACGAATTAATTGTGTGAGAACTTAGGAATCTCGTGTCTCCTACGTGGCTCCTACGTGATATCTATTATACTACTCGCTACAAGTTTTGATCGCGCTCAATCGCATCGCAAACTCAAAAATCATTATGATCGAATCTCACTCCAATCTCTCTCTATCTAGATGCCTTCCTGCGACTCTACCTCGAGACAAACAGCTAGGAGAAGAGCCAAACGAAGCGCCGAAAAGAGGATTGCCTCGCTTATGGCCAAGGAAGTGGCCAAGGTCATTCCTCAAATTGTCGCTCAAGTGCACTCTCTCAGCAACTCTCGAACCTCGGAAGACATTAAGACGGAAGCCCCGCAATCTGCCTTCCTCTACTAACACTTCAAAGCCTGTGGTCCGATGGAATTCACGGGTGAAGGAGGTGTCTCCCAGCTACTCCAGTGGTTCGATTTTGTCAAAGTTACCCTTCGTCAAAGTGGGTATCCCGATGGATTTCGTACTACTTGCGCTACCGGAGTACTTCAATCGCGAGCACTCGACTGGTGGACCGCCGAACGTAACAAACGTGGGATCTCCGCAGCTTACGCTCTCTCTTGGGATGAGGTGAAAGAGCTCATGAAGAAAGAGTACTGTCCTCCCCACAAAATCCAGAAGCTAGAAAACGAATTTTGGGAAATCAAGCAAGTCGAAGATGACAATGCTGGCTACACCGCAAGGTTCAAACAGCTTAGCATAATCTGCCCAAGTCAAGTCAACACTTCAGAGAAAGCCATCATGAAGTACATTCGCGGCTTGCCTGAGTGTGTGGGCGACTTTGTCGAAGCTGCAAGACCTGCTACCATCGAAGAAACCTACCGCTTGGCCGCCGAAATCAACAGCAAACGAATCTTAAATGGATTTTTCTCCAAGAATCCTGTCAAACAAGCTCAACAAGCAATCAACGTCGATTCATCAGACGATTCTACCAACGACTCTACCGACGATTCTTCTGAAGATTCCTCTGACGATGTCTCCAACGAATCGTCAGACGAATCCTCCAACGACAACGACAACGGCACCTCATCTCAGGATCGCAACGAGCTCAGCCATAAGCGAAAGGAACCAAGCGTGGATGAAATTCCAAACCCCACCCCACTACGATTTGCTCCAGTTCTTGTGAAGCGCGCCTACACCGGAAGCCATCCCCTATGCCTCATGTGTACGTATCATCACCTACCAGGAACTAACTGTCGTTATTGCGACAATTGCAGCTGGATACCCAGAACTGCCGCACAGGACCACAACATTGAGGAATTTCAGCAACAACCACAGTCTCAGCAGAAGTGCTCCACAGCAATGTTATTTGCTTCTAATGTTGTCATAATAATATGATTTATCGCCGTCAATTTCTTTTATGTGTGGAAACTTATTTTATCTTTTGACGCATGTGGATTCTATTCCTCTCTTATACTTGCGCACAATCTATATGCTAGCACTATGCACTATATAATGTATTTTACCCCTACTATGCGTTCTTGAGATAAGGTACGATAAATGTACAAGAATCAAGTTAATCATGGGTGCACACGGTATTATTTTGGTTAGTGCACGGAGATCGTAGTGAGTTTAATGATGCCTTAACGTCCAGGGCATGGTTAAGCGTGGTGGATACGCTGCTGGTACTTCCTATATATAAGCGTCTTGACCATGTCTGATGAAGTATGACACCTATTCACGGAACGAAGGTGTATGGTTGAAACATGACGGTGTTTCGCCATGCCAACCAATGACTTGTGAAGAAAGTGCCATACATGTTGAACGTTATTAGACCAAGTATACTATTAACTCTATTTTGGACACACTACACTACATCGCAAGGCGTAACAATCTCAATCGCAACTCAAAGCGTATAATCGCTAGACTTTTCGTAAGTTAACACGCTCGCAATCGCATTCTTGCTAGAATCTACCTCGCAATCGCTATTGCTTATTATGGGCATTTCGCAATCTCAATCGCTTATTATGTGTTCGCTCAATCGCTTATTATGTGTATCGTGGGTATCACTCTATCGCTTTTGTATCGCTATATCGCTTGTGTATTGCTCCATCGCTCATCGTGTATCGCTTAATCGCCATTGCTATCGCTTACCGTTATTTGTGTTATCTGTGATATGTTAGCACACATGACCTCGCTTCACGAAACGAAACTGATAGGGTTAAAGCATGGTGGATACGCCGCTGGTACTTCCTATATATAAGTGTTTTAGCCATATCAGCAAACTTTCGTGGAAAAAGGCCATGTGCGGTCTAATGTTAGTTAAATTTTGTGGTGATGATTAATCCAATCGAATTGCATCAATCGCGCATATTCCCATCGCTTGCAACGCATCGATCGTCGCCTATCGCTCGACGATTGTCGCTTTACGCTTATCGCCGCCATCTTCACTTATTATGTTTGTGTTGTGCTATCGAGTTCGAAAACGACTTCATCACTCAGTTCGCCTTTCAAGACTTGATTCAACCCTTTCTTGTTTGGATCGAGTCATCGCAAATCTGTCTGCACTATGTTGGCACGTATGGCACTGCCTCACGAGACGGAAGCAATATAGTTAAAACGTGGTGGATACGCCGCTGGTACTTCCTATATATAAGCATTTTAACCATATTGTCGAACTTTCGTGGGAAAGTGCCATGCGGGGCCGACCTTAAAAATTAAATTTTTGGTATTTAAAAAGCTTCGTTTACCCAAAGTTTAAACCGACCCTTTTCCTACAAAACTTTTTCTAAAATTTGATCAAAACCTTTGTACAAAACGAGATTTTCTGGTAACGATGGAGTGACAATCGACTCAAGTTACTGCCGCGTGACGAGAAGATTTCGTGAAACAAGTTTTAAACACCCTCATCTCTTTTAGTACCCTATTAAAACCCCACTCATAGCGCTGGCATGAACATTGAAACAGTTTGACGCCACACTGTGGGAAGGTTTTGCATAAACAAGTTTCTTCAAACCTTTTCAAATTAATCAACTTTTCGAGAATCAAAACACTTTTGGATCGCTTTTGTGTGTTGCTATCGTTTGTATACGAGTCGTCATATTCGTCGTCTTTCGCCTAGTCTTCGCAACGCTCTTGCTCGTCGAACTTCAAACAATCGCTCGCTTATTCTTGACGCTTTTAGTCGTTACTCCCACTCGCATCGATCCTCGCAACCCTTCCTATGGATTAATTTCAGGACAAAATTTCCTAAAGCAGGGGAGACTGTAACAACCCGCACGTTTGTGCGTTGTTACTACTCGTTATACTCGTTACGCCTAGCACCAGAGATTCAGATCGTAATGTAGCTATATCGCATACATCGCTACTTCGCAGTATTTTTGCATATTACGCATACATTATTGCTAAAACACATCGCAACACACGCACTAACGCTCACGATGATGTTGAGTGAGGACCTATTCTACCCTCCTCGATAGTTGTCATGCGTCGCAAAGAACGCATATTCAAAACGAAACCTGGATTTTTGTATCGTAACTTTGAAACATGGATATTTATACAACCCTATGTGACTAATTGTCACACCCCGACCACGTAAAACAACAAAACGTGGCGGAAACGTCGGGGAGTGTTGTAACAGAATCATTGTTTCACAACCATGGATTAAACAAATTTCGTTTTATTGACTTAAATGAGTTACAATGTCTTAACAATAAAGAAACATAACAGAAATTAACTAGTCTTGCATCTTTTAATGTCACTAAGGCCTCGTCCAATCCTATGTGAGCATGCATCAATATCATCATCAAGTATCATCAACTATTGTACCTGAAACACATGTGAAAATACATCAGCATAAAAATGCCGACGAGTACATAGGTTTTATGAAAAATAGGATCCATGACTTAGGTTTAAGAAAATGTTTAACCAAAAACTTGTCATGAATCCAGTTTAAGTGTTTGCTTTTATAAAACGTTTGAAAATCGATAATAGTTATGTATAGTTAAAAAGAATGATGTAAGGTTAAATGAATAACCAAGTAAAAATAAGTTCGTATAAAACAAACTATTTTGTAAAACAATGTCTTGTGAATAATATGTTATTTGTGTAAAAATGCATAAATCCAAATGAATGATTTAAATAACGCTACGCCATGTAATATGATACAAGCACTTATATATAGGAAGTATCAGCGGCGTATCCACCATGCTTGTATCACATTACACACGTCTCGTTACTCAAATCACTTACCCAAACAAACCACCAATGTAAATTGCCCATGTCTAAACCATTTGTCAAATGTCTTTGTGAAAACCATGTCAAAATGTTTACGTCAAAATGTTTATGAAATGTATATGTCAAATGTCAGTCATGTAATGTGTAAACAAAATGTCATGTATGGCAAGTGATGTATGTATCAATTAAACCATAGGTAAAAAAAAAATGCACAAAACAATGTATTGAAGTAAAACTTGGTTTAAATCAATGTTATGTTTTGTGGAAATGCATGCTACAATGAATACGGACATTTATGCGGTATTGTGAAAATGCATACATCCAAGCCTTGTGACTGTGGTGATAAACCTTTAAACAAATTAAAGGTCTATCGGTTTTTATGTTTAAATCGAATTCGGTCATTCCTTCCATCCAAACATACCTAGGATGTCAGGAACGGGAGTTGTCAATTCCTATGGTACCATTACCTACTAACGAGCGGCGTGATCAAAGTTAATGAATGTATATTGTCCCACTTAAACAAACCAAATGTCATACCCAAAATATAAACATGTGATGAAAAACAAATGTACTAAGTATGATGAACATACATAGCATAAAAAGGTAATGTAAAACAATGTACTAAGTATGCGCTAAATGAACATACGTAGCATAAAATGTCATGTAAAACGATGTACTAGGTATGCACACAATGGACATACATAGCAAAAACATAATGAAATCATGTACTAATAGTGTACTAATGAACATAGCAAGTATATGATATGAAGACATGCAAAGCATGAAAGTAACAAGTAGGCACATGTGTTTCACCCCAAAATGTTTGAAAAACAGTAAAAGAGGGGACTATATACTCACTTGAGGGTGCTTAGAAGTCTTGAACAACAACCAAGCAAAGCTAGAGGGATCACGGAATCAAACGGCACCCTATATAGATAACTATATAAATAACCGGACCTAAATCGGGGGATTGGATAGTATGAGGTTTCGTAAACCAAATGAGTATTGGAGTTCATATGATATGGTTAATCAAAGTCCACATACTAAAATGAAACCTAACCTAAGTGCTTACGACCCATTACGACCCGTTTAGGTAGCTTATGCTACTTTAACGCGTCGTTTGCGTAAAACGCGTTGGGAATGCCTAACAAGTCCTATGACAAGCAAGATATGCCTTAACATGTTTAATATTGTTGCCAAAACAGTTTATATGCCAAAAGTTATGTTACATAGGCTTAAAATGAATTTTAACGCAAAAAGGGCGTTTTGGTAATTTACCTAAGGCATAAGAACTACTTATCATACAACTACTTAAATGACGTGACCATAAGGTATAACCTCGGAAGGTTATTCCCTATACAACTATGGTCACCAAAAGTGTTTGGTCGGATCCTAAAGATCGACCAAATGGGTCGGGTTCGTAAGCATAAGCGATTGATTAGATCGCTTATCTTTACGACCCTAAACAAGCACAAATCTAAAAGCGACGAGCTAAACATGCTAGAACATGTTTAGTAATGTTTAGAAAACAGGTTTGGTATTAAAACAAACGGTTTTAATACCCTAGAGTAGTTTGGTTACAAAATACACGAGAAAACGCATTTTGGCCGAAACTACGACTCGTCACTGAGCCTAGATAACGTGGTAATCAGTAGGTATAGTTACTAGGGACTATAACCATCGTGATTACGCTCACATTATGAAGTTCAAACGAACTTCGCGTTAACCATAAACTGGTCAATGCAGAAAGTCAAACGCAGTTTGACTTTAACGCTAAAATGAACGAAAAACGCGATAGAATACTTACAGAAGGTCCCCGCAAGATTGAATTCCAAGTATTTCTCAGGTATGAAGTGATAATCACTCCAACTTAGAGAAAATCTCAGAATTCAAGTGAGGAAGAAATGAAATGGTTTGGGTATTTATAGGAAAGGCACAACCGTTAGGATCGTTCATCGCGAAACGTGCTTCGATCTCGGCCGTCCAAGTGGGCACATGGTATTTGGATACCATGGGCTCTTAAAAACCATCAAATTTGGCCCCTAGAATGCTTAAAAAACAGATTCAAGGGTGTGGAACAGCTGGTAACAGCTGGATTAGATTTTTTTGCTGATCTGGGACCCTCACGCGGCCCGCTTAAGGAATACACAAACTCTCACGCGGGCCGCCTGAGCATAGTTTCCAGAATTTGCAGTTTAGTCCCTGAACTTGGGAAACATGCATTTCGGCCCATTTTTGGCACGTTTAAGCCCCGTTAACCTCATTTCAAGGCTCTAAAATGATGTTAAAGTATAGGGAACCCAAAACATGCTCAAAAATATCTTGGATGTCGGTTCGTTTGGCCGTACGATCGCGAGGTTCGCTTAATTACGACGGAATGCGCATAAGCGCGAAAAACGATCCAAATTGCCCGACGAATGGATTTTTCCTATGCCAAACATTAAAACATAATATTTTAATGCTTACATAAATTTTTGGATGTCCGGATGTATTCAGAGCGTAAGTTATGCGCGAAAGTGCAAACTTATGCACTTTTTGACGCTTTTAGTCCCTGAATGAGCATAAAGTTTATTTTAGCACACCGAACTCCTCAAAGCCTATTTCTAAGCTATGTAAAGGATATTTAGGGTATGTTTAACTAATGATCATGTTCCGGAATGTTCGTTACAGTTCAGATTAGCATACTTTCGCAGTTTGTCATATTTAGTCCCTATAAGCGAATAAACTTGATTTCGGCATACCAAACCTTCCAAAACTTATTTCTAAGTTATGTAAAGGTTATTTTAGGTATGTTAAGCCTATGTCACTATTCCGGAGTGTTTGTTGCGTTAAACTGGTTATATTTACGCATCAGTGCGCGTATAACCCTCTAGAAAGCGATCTAAAGCCCGAAATCGAACAAGAGTTGATATGTGCAAATGATACACATGTTTATTCAAATCCCAAGTATGAAATACAATATTTCATTGGTTTGGTATTTGTTTGATGGCTGAAGTGACACAGGTGTCACAGTCTCCCCTACTTCAGGAAATTTCGTCCCGAAATTTATTTAGAGGAAACTTGTGAGAGCTTGAAACATGAAGTTGAAAAGATCGAACAACACTGGTTAAAGTCCTGAACTTCTAGTAACTTTAAATAACATCATGCTTGCAATGTGAGAAGGTTACTTATATACAAGTATATAAAGCGTTATTGGTGCGTCCACCGTACCTCTATTACATTGTTCAAATTTTGTTATGATTGCCACTATTGGTTCTTACACATATTAAGTCTTACCGTGGTTTCCATGCACTGAACTTTGTAATTATGTATGCATCCATAATTACGTAATTCCTTGCATAGTCACGTAGTGCATCTTATAATGTGTAGGGGAAGGAAACAATGGACGAGCTGGTGATGATTGTGCCTAGACCACCATAGGTTCTTTTAATTAAATCAATGAATGATTTAAATAGACCACCAAGGAGTCTGTTCAGCCATATCACCATATGTCATTCTTAACCAGATTCTAAATCAATCTTTTGATCTAGACCACTAAAAGGGGTCTCTTTGAATTATGGAATGGTACTATAAAATCCAAGGGTCTTAACGATTACGTAGAAGCCCATTAAGGATTTAAGGTAGTACCTTTTGAATATCCTACTACGAATCCCTCATATGAAGATATGAAAGGTTCTACGAGGATTTGGATAACGAATATCCAGAGTATAAAAACACAAAATATGCATAAAAGAAAACGCAAAATGCATAAACACATAGTCACATAACCACAAAATTGCTTATCTTGATTTTAAATTTGTCATGATTTAATTTGTTCTGTTAACTGAGCACATGCATATAAAGCATACCAGGTATCCAACCAGTGGATTTTGATTGGTGCTTTAAACATTATCAAGAATCCAACTATGAAGATAGAAAGATCTTAAAATAGGAAATTCGATTTCGATTGTAAAGAACCGAAATGTTCAAATTAAGGTACACAAAGAATCCAATTAAGGACTCTGATTTGAATGATAATTATGCACAAGGATCTAATTGTAATGATAAGAAGATCCCATATGGATTTTAGAAGTTGAAGATGTTTTGAAACCTTGCACTGGATGTGCTTAAGTCAAAACATGAAGTAAAAATGCTTATGAAGTTGAGATGCAAGATATGCCAAGGCGACACATGAAGCAGAATTTTGAAGGTTAAGTCAATGTATGAGGAAAATATTTTGAAAACTATGCATGGGGTTCTAAAATGTGTTTAATGTTTTTGGAAACCTTTTATATAATACTTTTTGAAATCATAAAGTAGATGTATTAGGTAGGTATATTTATAAAAATGTTTTAAAATCATGCAAGATGAATTTTAAAATTATGTATAAGGTTTTTGAAAACATGAATGGTGCTTTTGAAATCATGCACTTGATATAAGTAATTATACTGTATCAATAACATTTTGAAATCATGAAGGTTGTTTTGAAAACTTATGTTATGCATGTTGAAAAAAAATCAGAACGTAATGGGTATGAAATTTGAAAATACCCTTAGTTGTCTAACCAAGGATTCAAAGGCACAGATGTGCAAAAAGCACGATTACTCAAAATTTTGCTTTATTTCTTGTACTTCGTCTCCTAGAATGAAACGAGTACTTAAAATTTTCGAGGAAATCATGAGTGATCACTTGAAAGGGAGAATCACAAGAGTAGTTTGTAAAGAACATAGTTCCTTAATGTAGGTACCATAGGGAAATGCCATACACACATGTAACTACACTTGTACATCAGAATTGCTAACAATGACTTTTATTTATGAACAAGACAGATTGTTTCACAATACAAGAAAACAAAAGAAACAAAGGCATAAGACAGCAATATCTTTTGCTCGGCCAAATGCTCATCCAAGGGTTGGATTTGCATCGACAACCTTCGGGCAATTCCTTCGGAAATGGCCCATCTCGCCACAGTTGTAGCAAGAACGAGCTTGTGTAGGATTGTTGCCAGCTTGATTTGGTGCTGCTGCAGCTGAGCAAACTCTTGCTGTATGGCCAATAAGTCCACAAATTAGGCATTTTACACTGGCATGATGATGAAGGGTACATCGGTTGCACAAGGGTGCAGTTCCATTGTAGGGCTTCTTAGCTAGTGGCATTGCCACTTGGCTAGATCCTGCTTGATTTGATGTAACAGCAGCGGGTTTCCTTGAAGCTTTACGCTTCTTTGATTTTGGTGCAAGCTTGACTTCTGCTTTCCGTGGTGACTCTTGAGTGGCTCTATTTTTGAGACGAGACATGGCAATGCCTAGATCCACAGACTTCAAAATAACTTCGCCTATTTGCTGGGCAAATTTAGCTGTTTGCTCGGACATCTGACCGTTGCTGAGATAAAGAGACATTCTAGAAGAAAATGAAAGACATAGGAAGAAACAAGTGGAAGGTTATCGGGGGATCAAAACAAAATGACAACGCATAGAAATTGCGATCATTTGTTTGTTACCTAAGGCAAACAAATGAGATGGTGAAGAATCAAAGTAAGCGGGTCATAATAATGCATTGCTAAAGACATGCTCGCCTATAAGTGAACACTCACCCCAAGAGTTCCCAGGTAAGAGTGACTGGTCCGATACTGCGGATTTGTACGAACACTCTAGCCTTAGACAGAAAACTCAGAGTACAGGCATTCACTCTTCCAGTTTGCACGTGTTCACATTATTTAGACCCAAACTTTGACGAGTTTTGAAAACTTAGAGGGTTCAAAACCTGGTAATCAATCATCCTAGAACAGATGATTAGTTTTCAAAGTGGATCAAATTTATGTTCTTGTTGTGGTTGTCACCTAAGGATAGGTGACGGTATTGTTTTATGACTAAACACCAGTAAACTCGCATTAGGGTCCTAGGAAGGTTATAGACTAGGTCAAAGCATTACTAATAACCTAATTCCCTATAACCATGAGCTCTGATACCAACTTTTCTGTCACACCCCGACCACGTAAAACAACAAAACGTGGCGGAAACGTCGGGGAGTGTTGTAAAAAAATCATTGTTTCACAACCATGGATTAAACAAATTTCGTTTTATTGACTTAAATGAGTTACAATGTCTTAACAATAAAGAAACATAACAAAAATTAACTAGTCTTGCATCTTTTAATGTCACTAAGGCCTCGTCCAATCCTATGTGAGCATGCATCAATATCATCATCAAGTATCATCAACTATTGTACCTGAAACACATGTGAAAATACATCAGCATAAAAATGCCGGTGAGTACATAGGTTTTATGAAAAATAGGATCCATGACTTAGGTTTAAGAAAATGTTTGACCAAAAACTTGTCATGAATCCAGATTAAGTGTTTGCTTTTATAAAACGTTTGAAAATCGATAATAGTTATGTATAGTTAAAAAGAATGATGTAAGGTTAAATGAATAACCAAGTAAAAATGAGTTCGTATAAAACAAACTGTTTTGTAAAACAATGTCTTGTGAATAATATGTTATTTGTGTAAAAATGCATAAATCCAAATGAATGATTTAAATAATGCTACGCCATGTAATATGATACAAGCACTTATATATAGGAAGTACCAGCGGCGTATCCACCATGCTTGTATCACGTTACACACGTCTCGTTACTCAAATCACTTACCCAAACAAACCACCAATGTAAATTGCCCATGTCTAAACCATTTGTCAAATGTCTTTGTGAAAACCATGTCAAAATGTTTATGTCAAAATGTTTATGAAATGTATATGTCAAATGTCAGTCATGTAATGTGTAAACAAAATGTCATGTATGGCAAGTGATGTATGTATCAACTAAACCATAGGTAAAAAAATGCACAAAACAATGTATTGAAGTAAAACTTGGTTTAAATCAATGTTATGTTTTGTGGAAATGCATGCTACAATGAATACGGACATTTATGCGGTATTGTGAAAATGCATACATCCAAGCCTTGTGACTGTGGTGATAAACCTTTAAACAAATTAAAGGTCTATCGGTTTTTATGTTTAAATTGAATTCGGTCATTCCTTCCATCCAAACATACCTAGGATGTCAGGAACGGGAGTTGTCAATTCCTATGGTACCATTACCTACTAACGAGCGGCGTGATCAAAGTTAATGAATGTATATTGTCCCACTTAAACAAACCAAATGTCATACCCAAAATATAAACATGTGATGAAAAACAAATGTACTAAGTATGATGAACATACATAGCATAAAAAGGTAATGTAAAACAATGTACTAAGTATGCGCTAAATGAACATACGTAGCATAAAATGTCATGTAAAACGATGTACTAGGTATGCAAACAATGGACATACATAGCAAAAACATAATGAAATCATGTACTAATAGTGTACTAATGAACATAGCAAGTATATGATATGAAAACATGGAAAGCATGAAAGTAACAAGTAGGCACATGTGTTTCACCCCAAAATGTTTGAAAAACAGTAAAAGAGGGGACTATATACTCACTTGAGGGTGCTTAGAAGTCTTGAACAACAACCAAGCAAAGCTAGAGGGATCACGGAATCAAACGGCACCCTATATAGATAACTACATAAATAACCGGACCTAAATCGGGGGATTGGATAGTATGAGGTTTCGTAAACCAAATGAGTATTGGAACTCATATGATATGGTTAATAAAAGTCCACATACTAAAATGAAACCTAACCTAAGTGCTTACGACCCATTACGACCCGTTTAGGTAGCTTATGCTACTTTAACACGTCGTTTGCGTAAAACGCGTTCGGAATGCCTAACTAGTCCTATGACAAGCAAGATATGCCTTAACATGTTTAATATTGTTGCCAAAACAGTTTATATGCCAAAAGTTATGTTACATAGGCTTAAAATGAATTTTAATGCAAAAAGGGCATTTTGGTAATTTACCTAAGGCATAAGAACTACTTATCATACAACTACTTAAATGATGTGACCATAAGGTATAACCTCGGAAGGTTATTCCCTATACAACTATGGTCACCAAAAGTGTTTGGTTGGATCCTAAAGATCGACCAAATGGGTCGGGTTCGTAAGCATAAGCGATTGATTAGATCGCTTACCTTTACAACCCTAAACAAGCACAAATCTAAAAGCGACGAGCTAAACATGCTAGAACATGTTTAGTAATGTTTAGAAAACAGGTTTGATATTAAAGCAAACGGTTTTAATACCCTAGAGTAGTTTGGTTACAAAATACGCGAGAAAACACATTTTGGCCGAAACTACGACTCGTCAATGAGCCTAGATAACGTGGTAATCAGTAGGTATAGTTACTAGGGACTATAACCATCGTGATTACGCTCACATTATGAAGTTCAAACGAACTTCGCGTTGACCATAAACTGGTCAATGCAGAAAGTCAAACGCAGTTTGACTTTAACGCTAAAACGAACGAAAAACGCGAAAGAATACTTACAGAAGGTCCCCGCAAGATTGAATTCCAAGTATTTCTCAGGTATGAAGTGATAATCACTCCAACTTAGAGAAAATCTCAGAATTCAAGTGAGGAAGAAATGAAATGGTTTGGGTATTTATAGGAAAGGCACAACCGTTAGGATCGTTCATCGCGAAACGAGCTTTGATCTCGGTCGTCCAAGTGGGCACATGGTATTTGGATACCATGGGCTCTTAAAAACCATCAAATTTGGCCCCTAGAATGCTTAAAAACCAGATTCAAGGGTGTGGAACAGCTGGTAACAGCTGGATTAGATTTTTTTGCTGATCTGGGACCCTCACGCGGCCCGCTTAAGGAATACACAAACTCTCACGCGGGCCGCCTGGGCATAGTTTCCATAATTTGCAGTTTAGTCCCTGAACTTGGGAAACATGCATTTCGGCCCATTTTTGGCACGTTTAAGCCCCGTTAACCTCATTTCAAGGCTCTAAAATGATGTTAAAGTATAGGGAACCCAAAACATGCTCAAAAATATCTCGGATGTCGGTTCGTTTGGCGGTACGATCGCGAGGTTCGCTTAATTACGACGGAATGCGCATAAGCGCGAAAAACGATCCAAATTGCGCGACGAATGGATTTTTCCTATGCCAAACATTAAAACATAATATTTTAATGCTTACATAAATTTTTGGATGTCCGGATGTATTCAGAGCGTAAGTTATGCGCGAAAGTGCAAACTTATGCACTTTTTGACGCTTTTAGTCCCTGAATGAGCATAAAGTTTATTTTAGCACACCGAACTCCTCAAAGCCTATTTCTAAGCTATGTAAAGGATATTTAGGGCATGTTTAACTTATGATCATGTTCCGGAATGTTGGTTATAGTTCAGATTGGCATACTTTCGCAGTTTGTCATATTTAGTCCCTGTAAGCGAATAAACTTGATTTCGGCATAACAAACCTTCCAAAACTTATTTCTAAGTTATGTAAAGGTTATTTTAGGTATGTTAAGCCTATGTCACTATTCCGGAGTGTTTGTTGCGTTAAACTGGTTATATTTACGCGTCAGTGCGCGTATAACCCTCTAGAAAGCGATCTAAAGCCCGAAATCGAACAAGAGTTGATATGTGCAAATGATACACATGTTTATACAAATCCCAAGTATGAAATACAATATTTCATTGGTTTGGTATTTGTTTGATGGCTGAAGTGACACAGGTGTCACACTAATTATAATAAATATATGAATATGGGTATGAAAATGTGTAACCAACTATCGCAACGCTTAACGATCGAAATGAAACGCAAAAATTCAACTCGTCGGAGGCATTTGATCGAATGACAATTTGAACAAATGGCCATCCGATATTGCCATCCGATCAGACAACCATCTGATCCGAATGACTGCACCACCTTCTCTCCTCTCTTGCCTATAAATACCCCCACTCTCACATCATTTTCCCTGTTGTGGAGCTCTTACTCGACCAGCACGCTTTGGGGCTATTTTCTCTCAATTTATCACGATTCTTGTAAGTTTTCAACCTAAATCTTGTACTTCTATGATCTTCGCACACTTCTTCACCTTTTTCACCTTTGAATCTTAACTTTTAACCGTGAAATCAGTGGATTTGGGGTGTTCTAGGATGATGTCATCATGGAGTTCTTATGAACTTCAAGCTCTGGCCTCATTCCACCAAGAACAACTCAGATCTGAAGGATTTCCACAAGATTAATGTTGGTGCATACGTCTGTCGACTTCGTCTTGTATCGAGTCTTCCATTGTTCAGGACATGGAGTTCAAGAAATCAAGACATGAAGCTAATTCCGCATGAAGCTTCTAATTCCGCTTGAAGATGATCGAGTAATTCCGCACGGAATTAGGTTGTAATTTCGCTCGAGTCTTAATTCCGCATGAACTGTAATATCGTGTGAGTATGTTTCGTACGGAATTAGTGTGCCTATATATAGATGTAATACCGTGTCAGTTGGTAGGAAATTAGCTTGGTGTTTTCCGACGGCGAAGCTCTGTCGAAGTGTCGTCTTGCTGTAAAATTGTTCCAGATCAATATTAACGACAGTTAAAGTGTATATCTAGCTGAATTCAACTCATCATGTTTGTTTCCGCCTTTCATTTTGAGTAGAACGCCTTTGATCGACTCATCTCGGGTCCGACAACGATCCTACAATTGGTATCAGAGCTCAGGAGGAGGAGTTCTGCAGATTTCAGCTTGATTTCATCTTATTCTTTTACTTCTACACCTTCTTTTCTCAATTAAACAACTTTTCACGGTCAAAATGATCTAAATTTCACATATCATAATCAAAACAATGTTTTAACAAAGCCTTGATAGAATTGAACCTTAATTCAATCTAAATCGGATAAACTTTCTAATTTCGCATGAAAATTTGTTCGAAATGATGACATCAGCATACTAATTCTGCACGAAATTACAGTTCTTGGATTAATTTCATTTGAAATTGCATTTAATTCTGCACGAGATTCTAATTTCGTTTAAGTAATTTCGTGTCAAACCTAATTTCGTGTGAAATTGAGTAATTCCACACGGAATTACCTGATTTCGTTTGAAAACCACTAATTTCGTTTGAATATCTGGTGCAGGTTAATTTCGTTTGAAAGTGCTAATTTTGGAAAAACTGTTACCGAATCATGGAAGAAGAATTCTATAATGCGTTTGCTTCATCACCAACTACTCCGGCTGCCATTGCTCAAAGCATGGACATGGAAAACGAAACCGGAACTTTGCAAAAGCCCCTAACCTTATTGGAATCGAGGAGTATTATGGATGAAAAGATCGATTTGAAAACTGGGTCCAAGCCAATCATTTGAGATCTTGGGAATGTATTGAGAAGAAGTATGTTAGACCACATACTGAGTTGGGAGTCACAAAAGCTATTTCTGAACTGAATGATAAAGAACGTGACATGTATAAAGCAGAAAAAATGATGATCAGTCTGCTACAGCAAGCGATCAAAGAAGACATCTTCATATTACTTTAACATGATAATACTTCACGATCGATCTTGGATGCGTTGAAGGTTAAATTTGAAGGTAGTGAGAAATGATTAGGAGCAAAAAAGCATTGCTAAAGAAAGAACTTGATCTGTTTTCAAGCTTGTCAGGAGAATCGTCAAAGAAGTTGATTGAAAGATACTGCCACTTAGTTCGATCTATGTCTTTGTTGGGTATAGAGAAAAGTCAAGATGAATGGGTCGATAAGTTAGCTGATGCTTTGCCTCAGAAAGAATGGGGTACATTTTTTGATGATTCTAAAGAACACTGGGGAATATGATGGATTGACTATTTCACAGTTCATTTAAAAGATTGAAAGTCAAGATCTTGAATAGCAAAAGATTGCGAGGATGAAAAATCCGAGTAATCAACAAGATGTGAAAATGTATTACAAAGGTAGTGTTCCACAAGTGGGGGAGACTGTGACATTTGTGCTTATAATCATTGTGAACAATTCAGTTATCAATGAAATAAAGTTATTTGATCCCAATGTTTGTTTGTTTATGTTTGATGTTTTTCATTTGACTTTTATTCAATTTCAAATTCTATATCGCTTTCTGGAGAATTATACGCAAACTGGTGCGTAAACGTACTCAGTTTAATGTGATAAATACTCCGGAACATCAATTTATGCTTACCATACCTTAAATAACCTTTACATAACTTAGAAATAAGTTTTGAAGGTTTTGGTATGGCAAAAATCAAGTTTATTCGCTTACAGGGACTAAAATTGACAAACTGCGAAAGTATACCAATTTGAACTGTAACAAACATTCCAGAACATGATCATAAGTTAAACACACCCTAAATATCGTTTACATAGCTTAGAAATAGGCTTTGAGGGGTTCGGTGTGCTAAATAAACTTTATGCTCATTCAGGGACTAAAAGCGTCAAAAAGTGCATAAGTTTGCATATTCGCGCATAACTTATGTTCTGAATACATCCGGACATCCAAAAATTTATGTAATCATTAAAATATTATTTTTTTAGTGATTGGCTTGTCAAAAATCCATTCGTCGCGCAATTTGGATCGTTTTTGCGTCCGTTACGACTTCCGTCGTAATTAACCGAACAACGCAATCGTACGGCCAAACGAACCGACATCCGACATATTTTTGAGCGTGTTTCATGTTACCTATACTTTAACATCCTTGTGAAGCTTAAAAATGGGTTTGACGGGTGTTACAAGTGCCAAAACACGACCATACGCGCACAGGGACCTAAACTGCCAAAACTGAAACATTGCTGGTCTGCAGGGTCCTTACGGACCGTATGGGTGTGCTTACGGTCTGTAAGCCATGCCCAGATCAGTAGTAAGTGCTTTCCAACCATTTCCAGCTGTTACCCACCTTTACCCATGGTTTCTTGCATCTTGTGGGCTGGTTTTGGATGCCCCTAGGTTTGTAAAACAATGGGCACACTTGGAGGGTTGAGATCGAAGCTCGGATTTCAAGAAACGAACCTAACGGTTCTGCGAAATCTATAAATACCCTTCATGAATTCACTTCCAACCCACTTGATTTCTGAGATTTTCTCTAAGTTGGAGTGGTTATCACTTCATACCTGAGAAATACTTGGAAATTAATCTTGCGGGGACCTTCTGTAAGTATTCTTTCATGCTTTTCATTCGTTTTAGCGTTAAAGTCAAACTGTGTTTGACTTCCTGCATTGATCTGTTTATGGTCAACGCGAAGTTCGTTTGAACTTCATAACGTGAGCGTAATCACGATGGTTATAGTCCCTAGTGACTATACCTACTGATTACCACGTTATCCAGGCTTAGTGACGAGTCGTAGTTTCGGTCAAAATGCGTTTTCTCGCGTATTTTGTAACCAAACTACTCTAGGGTATTAAAACCACTTGTTTTAATACCAAACCTGTTTTCTAACTTAACTAAACATGTTCTAGCATGTTTAGCTCGTCACTTTTAGATTTGTGCTTGTCTAGGGTCATAAAGGTAAGCGATCTAAACAATCGCTTATGCTTTCGAACCCGACCCATTTGGTCGATCTTTAGGATCCGACCAAATATATTAGGTGACCATAGTTGTATAGGGAATAACCTTCCAAGGTTATACCTTATGGTCACGTCGTTTAAGTAGTTGTATGATAAGTAGTTCTTATGCCTTAGGAAAATTACCAAAATACCCCTTTTTCGCCAAAATTCATTTTAAGCCTATGTAACATAACTTTTGACATATAAACTGATTTGGCAACAATATTAAACATGTTAAGGCATATCTTGCTTGTCATCGGGCTAGTTAGGCGTTCCAAACGCGTTTTACGCGAACGACGCGTTAAAGTGGCATGAGCTACCTAAACCGGTCGTAACGGGTCAAAAGCACTTAGGATAAGTTTCGTTTTAGTACGTAGGCTTTGTTAAACCATATTACATAAGTTCCCACACTTATTTGATTTACAAACCCTCGTACTACCCGATCCTCCGATAGGTCCGTTTATTAATGTAGCTACCTATATTAGGTGCCGTTTGAATCCGTGATTTTCTAGCTTTGCTTGGTGGATATCTAAAGTCTATTGAGCAATCTCAAGTGAGTACATAGACCCCTCTTTTACTGTTTTTCAAACATTTTGGGATGAAACACATGTGCCTACTTGTTACTTTCATGCTTTCCATGTTTTCATATCATATGCTTGTTATGTTCAATAGTACACTTATAGTACATGATTTCATTGTGTTTTTGCTATGTATGTCCTTTGTAGCATACTTAGTACATTGTTTTACATTACTTTTCACGCTATGTATGTTCATTTGATTGCATACTTAGTGCATTGTTTTCACATGCTTACATTTTGGTATAACATTTGGTTGCTTAAATGGGAAAAAATACATTCATTAACATTGATCACGCCTTTCGTTAGTAGGTAGTGGTACCATAGGAATTGACAACTCCCATTCCTGACATCCTAGGTATGTTTGGATGAAAGGAATAACCGAATTCGATATACATAACTCAGATAACCCTTTAATTTGCTTAAAGATTATCACCACAGTCGCAAAGCTTGAATGTATGCATTTTCACAATACCGCATAGATGTTTGTATCAGTATAGCATGCATTTCCACAAAACATAACGTTGATTTAAACCACGTTTTACTTCAACACATTGTTTTGTGCATTTTTACCTATGGTTTAGTTGATACATATTTCACTTGCCATACATGACATTATGTTTACACATTACTTGATTGACATTTGACATAGACATTTTGATATTGATATACACCTTTCATGGACTACATTCTTACATAAACATTTTGACATGGTTTTCACAACAACATTTGATGGTTGGTTTAAACATGAACATTTAACATTGGTGGTTTGTTTAAGTGACTTAAGTAACGAGACGCGTGTAGTATAATACAAGCATGGTGGATATGCCGCTGGTACTTCCTATATATAAGTGCTTGTAATGTATTACATGTCGTAGCGTTATGTAAACCATTCAATTTGGACTTATACATTTTACACAAATAATATAATTTTCACAAGACTTTGTTTTACAAAATAGTTTATTTTATACAACTTATTTTACTTGGTTATTCATTTAACCATACTTTATTCTTTATTTATACATATCATCTGATTTTATCGCTTTTCAAATGGTTTACAAAACAAAACAATTTACAAGGTTCATAACTGAATTTTATTAAACATTTTCTTAAACCTAAGTTATGAATCCTATTTTCATAAAACCTATGTTACTCACAGGCACTTTTATGCCACGTACCTATTTTCACATGTGTTTCAGGAGCTAATGCATAGGATGTTCGTGACACGCTAGGGTGGACTTGGGCCTTAGTGACAATAAAATGAAGCTAGACTAGTTAAAACATGTTATGTACTCTTTGTTTCATCTTGTTTTAAGACAATGTAACTCTTTGGTTTGATAAATAAAATATAACTTTGAATGCCATGGTTGTGAAACAATAATTCTGTTACAACACACCCCGACGTTTCCGCCACGATTTGATGTTTTACGTGGTCGGGGTGTGATAGAAGAGTTGGTATCAGATCCAATGGTTATAGGGAATTAGGTTCTTAGTAATGCTTTGACCTAGACTATAACCTTTCTAGGACCCCAACACAAGTTGTCTTGTGTTTAGATCTTAAAACATGCACTTCACCTATCCTTAGGTGATCACCAAAACAAGAACCCAATTTTCTGAAACGATTTTTGAAAAACAATCTTCTGTTTTCAAATGATTTGTTATATGGTTTTGAACCCTTTTGATTTTTCAAATTGATTTTGAAAATTTATCATTTGTTTTTGAATGATTCTTTTGGGCCTTGTGCCTTCCATGTTTTCAAAATCTCGTCAAAGTTTTGGGTTCTAAATAGTGTGAACACGTGAAAACTGGAAGGGTGAATGCCTGTACCCTGGGTTTTCTGTCTAAGGCTAGAGTGTTCGTACAAATCCACATAATCAGACCAGTCACTCTTACCTGGGAACTCTTGGGGTGAGTGTTCACTTATAGGCGAGCATGTCTTCGCTAAGCATTATTTTTGACCCATTTACTTTGATTAGTCACTGTGTGTCATTTGTTTGCTTTGTGATACGGACGAATGACCACCGTCCTTGCTTTTGTTGATTTTGTTTCATCTCGTTCTTTTCATCTAATCATCTCACTCGTTTCCTCTCATGTTTCCTCTTTTTAGCATGCCTCCTCGACGTGAAAACCCGTAAACAAATGCCGAAATGGCAGATATTCTGGCATAGCTAATGGCTGCCGCACTCCCAAACATTATCGCTCAGGTGAACCAAGCCAACAACAATCAGAATGCTCCTTGTAACTTCAAGAGCTTCAATTCGGCTAAACCACTCAAGTTCAATGGTACTGATGGGGCAACTGGGCTCCTTCAATGGTTCGAGAGCATTGAGAGTACATTCCGTCATGTTCTATGTCCTGAGAACCGGAAGGTCGAGTTTGCTTCTAGCGTATTTCAGAAGAGGGCTTTGACATGGTGGAACGGGGTTATGGGAGATCGCGGTGCTGAAGTTGCTTTAGCACAAACATGGGCTGAATTGAGAACTCTTATGATGAGGGAGTTTTGTCCTCGTCATGAACTGCGAGCTCTAGAGAGGGAGTTTGATGATCTGAAGCAACAAAATGGTGAGCACCGGGCATATACTGATAGGTATGAGGAGTTAATCTTACTTTGCCCAACAATGGTAACCCCACTCGAGAAGGCTATCGAGAGGTACATCGATGGTCTACCTGACTCAGTGCAAGACATCGTTACTAGTAGTAATCCTACCATTGTCGGTCAGGCAATCGAGATATCTACGACGTTGACTGAGTCGCAGATTTGAAAGGGTAAGTTACACAGGTAGGGTGACAAGAAGGGTAAGAAGCAGGAGTCTGATAAGAAGGATAGCGAGAAAGGTAAAAACAAGCAGGGTAAGGATTCGGGTTCTACAAAGGGTTCTAGGAAGCGTAAGGCTTCCCAAAATTTTGCTCTCACTGCCCAAGCTAACCAGGCAGCTCCCAATCAGCCTGCACAACCGCCAGCTAAGAAACATTATGCAGGGAATCCACCTTTGTGCAACAAATGCAATAGCCACCATCAGCCACAAGTTCAATGTCGTTTCTGTACCAACTATGGGAAGTCGGGTCATCTTTCTGAGGTCTGTCGGTTTGCTCAGAATCTAGCTGCACGTAATCCCGCTCAGCAGGCTGCTCAACCGCCTGTTCAACAGCAAGCACAAGCTGCACGACCTCACTTTCCTCCTGGTTCGTGCTTTAATTGTGGAGACCTGACCCATTATCGAAACCATGTCCAAGGATGGTTAATGCAAATCAGAATCAGGCTACAGCTCGAGGTCGAGCTTTTAACATGAATGCACAAGAGGCGCAAGCAGACAATGAAGTGGTGAACGGTACGTTCTTTGTTAATAACCAAGCCGCATCTATTCTTTTTGATTCAGGGGCCGATAAAAGTTTTGTGTCTTTATCTTTCGAGCCATTGCTTCGCGTGTCTAGAACGAAACTAGGTAAGCCTTTGACAGTAGAAATTGCTAGTGGAGAACCCGTTGTTCTTGATTCTGCTCTTCGCAACTGCCAGTTAAACCTTAACGACCATCTTTTTCCCATCGACCTTACGCCTATGCAACTTGGAAGCTTCGACATTATTGTGGGCATGGATTGGTTAGCCAAGCATCGTGCAGAGGTAGTTTGTTTTGAGAAGATCGTTCGTGTGCCGCTCTCGTCAGGTGAGATCCTACAGGTTCGTGGTGAAAAACCTGCTAGTCGTCTCAAGCTTATGTCTTGTTTTCAAGCTCGGAAGTATCTGTGAAAGAATAATGTGGCCTTCTTGGCACATGTTATCGCAGAAAAAGGCAAAGGTAAGTCCATTCAAGATATTCTTGTTGTTCGGGATTATCTGGAGCTGTTTCCGGAAGAGTTACCTGGTCTACCTCCAGCACGCCAAGTCGAGTTCCGTATTGATCTCGTACCTAGTGTAAATCCTATTGCCAGAGCTCCATATCGTCTTGCACCGTCTGAGATGCAAGAGCTATCTAAGCAGCTTCAAGAGCTTTCTAACAAGGGTTTTATCCGTCCTAGCTTTTCACCTTGGGGTGCTCCCATTCTTTTTGTCAAGAAAGGATGGATCTTTCAGAATGTGCATCGATTATCGTGAGCTGAACAAGCTCACCATCAAGAATCGATACCCCCTACCTCGCATTGATGATCTCTTTGACCAGTTACAGGGTGCTACTTGCTTCTCGAGGATCGATCTTCGTTCTGGGTATCATCAACTTCGTGTGCATGAAGAGGATATTCCCAAGACAGCATTCCGCACTCGTTATGGGTATTATGAATTCACAGTCATGCCATTCGGTTTGACCAATGCTCCTGCTGTTTTCATGGACTTGATGAATAGGGTCTACAAACCTTATTTGGATAAGTTCATCATCATTTTTATTGATGATATCTTAATTTATTCTAAGACGCGAGCTGATCATGAGCAACATCTTCGTCTTACTCTAGAACTCCTAAAGAAAGAGCAACTTTTTGCCAAATTCTCCAAGTGCGAATTTTGGCTTAAGGAAGTTCAATTTTTTGGGACATATTGTCAACGAACAAGGTATTCATGTAGATCCCTCCAGGATCAGTGCGATTAAGGATTGGGATACGCCTACTACTCCTACTGAGGTTCGTTCTTTTCTTCGTCTTGCGGGTTATTACCGTTGCTTCATCGAGAACTTTTTGAAGATTGGAGTTCCTCTAACTGCTCTAACTCAGAAGAACAAACCCTTTGAATGGGGTTCTAAACAAGAAGAAGCGTTTCAGACCTTGAAGCAGAAGCTTTGTGATGAACCTATTCTGACTTTGCCTGAGGGCAATGATGATTTTGTCGTTTATTGCGATGCATCGAAATTGGGTCTTGGCTGTGTTCTGATGCAAAGGAATAAAGTCATAGCCTACGCATCGAGGCAATTGAAGGTGCATGAGAGAAACTACACCACTCATGATCTTGAGTTGGGTGAAGTTGTCTTCGCTCTCAAAATCTGGAGACACTATTTGTACGGCACAAAATGTGTGGTTTTCACTGACCACAAAAGTCTTCAGCATATCTTCAATCAGAAAGAACTCAACATGAGGCAAAGACATTGGGTAGAACTTCTAAACGACTATGATTGCGAAATTCGCTACCATCCTGGTAAAGCGAATGTTGTGGCTGACGCATTGAGTCGTAAGGAACGTACTAAGCTACATTGTGTTCGTATTCAATCTGATATTCAAGCTCAATCTGATATTCAAGCACGCATTTCTCAGGCTCAACATGCTTGTGTTTCACAAGACTTGATGGGTAAGGAATTACCCTATCACATTAAGCCTGATCTTGTGTTGAAAGATGATGGATCATATTATTTCATGGACCGTTTGTGGGTTCCAAGCCAAGATTATCTTCGCGCCTTGCTTATGGATGAGGCCCATAAGTCTCGTTATTCTATTCATCCTGGCTCAGACAAGATGTATAAGGATCTTCGTACTCGGTATTGGTGGCCTGGTATGAAGAAAGACATTGCCTTGTACGTTTCAAAGTGCCTTACTTGTCTCAAGGTTAAGGCTGAGCACCAACATCCTTCTGGTCTTTCGGAGCAACCAGAGATTCCAGTTTGGAAATGGGAAAACATCGCTATGGATCTCATTACTAAACTTCCGCGCACTAAGAAAGGTCATGATGCCATCTGGGTAATTGTTGATCGTCTTACTAAGTCAGCCCATTTCTTGCCAACCCGTGAGGATTTTTCTGCTGAAAGACTGGCTAAAATTTATATGGATGAAATTGTGTCTAGACATGGTGTTCCTTTGAACATTATTTCTGACAGAGATGCTCGCTTCTCTTCTCGTTTTTGGAGAATCATGCAATCTGCTATGGGGACCCAACTTAATCTGAGCACATCATATCATCCACAAACAGATGGCCAAACTGAAAGAACAATCCAGACTTTGGAGGATATGCTTAGAGCTTGTGTGATTGACTTTGGTGGTAGTTGGGATTCACATCTTCCTTTGATTGAATTCTCCTACAACAACAGTTATCACTCCAGCATCAACATGGCTCCTTTCGAGGCTCTCTATGGTCGAAAATGTCGTTCACCAGTCTGCTGGAATGAGATAGGTGAGGCTCAGCTTACTGGACCTGACCTCATTTTAGAGACAACTGACAAGGTTAAGAAAGTTCGTGATAACCTTCAGACAGCTCGAAGCCGTCAAAAGAGTTACACGGACCGACGACGCAAGCCCTTGGAATTTCAAGTCGGTGATCATGTATTACTTAAGGTCTCACCTTGGAAAGGTGTGATCAGATTTGGAAAGAAAGGAAAACTAGCACCTAGATACGTTGGACCATGCAAGATCGTCGAAAGAATCGGTAAGGTAGCCTACAGACTTGAATTACCTCCTGAACTTGGTAATGTTCATCCAACCTTC
This sequence comes from Helianthus annuus, assembly GCF_002127325.2. NCBI lineage: Eukaryota > Viridiplantae > Streptophyta > Magnoliopsida > Asterales > Asteraceae > Helianthus > Helianthus annuus. The sequence goes on from NC_035440.2 coordinate 141,856,751, forward strand.
CACGTATCCAATCTCAAGAGGTGTCTAGCTGATGAGAACCTACACATACCACTTGATGAAATTCGTGTTGATAAAACACTACATTTTGTTGAGAAACCTGTGGAAATTATGGATCGTGAAGTCAAATGGCTTAAACGCAAGCGCATTCCGTTGGTTAAATTTCGCTGGGAATCTAAACGTGGACCAGAGTTTACTTGGGAACGTGAAGATCAAATAAAGGCGAAGTATCCACATCTTTTCCCACGAGTTTCCTCTAAACAAATTTCGGGACGAAATTTCCATAAGTGGGGGAGACTGTAACATTTGTGCTTATAATCATTGTGAACAATTCAGTTATCAATGAAATAAAGTTATTTGATCCCAATGTTTGTTTGTTTATGTTTGATGTTTTTCATGTTTTGACATTTATTCAATTTCAAACTCTATATCGCTTTCTGGAGAATTATACGCAAACTGGTGCGTAAACGTACTCAGTTTAACGCGACAAATACTTTGGAACATCAATTTATGCTTAACATACCTTAAATAACCTTTACATAACTTAGAAATAAGTTTTGAAGGCTTTGGTATGGAAAAAATCAAGTTTATTCGCTTACAGGGACTAAAATTGACAAACTGCGAAAGTATGCCAATTTGAACTGTAACAAACATTTCGGAACATGATCATAAGTTAAACACACCCTAAAATCCTTTACATAGCTTAGAAATAGGCTTTGAGGGGTTCGGTGTGCTAAAATAAACTTTATGCTTATTCAGGGACTAAAAGCGTCAAAAAGTGCATAAGTTTGCATTTCCGCGCATAACTTACGTTCTGAATACATCCGGACATCCAAAAATTTTTGTAATCATGAAAATATTATGTTTCAGTGATTGGCTTGTCAAAAATCCATTCGTCGCGCAATTTGGACCGTTTTTGCGTGCGTTACGACTTCCGTCGTAATTAACCGAACAACGCAATCGTACGACCAAACGAACCGACATCTGACATATTTTTGAGCATGTTTCATGTTCCCTATACTTTAACATCCTTGTGAAGCTGAAAAATGGATTTGACGGGTGTTAGAAGTGCCAAAACACGACCATACGCGCACAGGGACCTAAACTGCCAAAACTGAAACATTGCTGGTCTGCAGGGTCCTTACGGACCGTATGGGTGTGTGCTTACAGTCCGTAAGCCATGCCCAGATCAGCAGTAAGTGCTTTCCAGCCATTTCCAGCTGTTACCCACCTTTACCCATGGTTTCTTGCATCTTGTCGGCTGGTTTTGGATGCCCCTAGGTTTGTAAAACAATGGGCACACATGGAGGGTTGAGATCGAAGCTCGGATTTCAAGAAACGATCCTAATGGTTCTACGAAATCTATAAATACCCTCCATGAATTCACTTCCAACCCACTTGATTTCTGAGATTTTCTCTAAGTTGGAGTGGTTATCACTTCATACCTGAGAAATACTTGAAAATCAATCTTGCGGGGACCTTCTGTAAGTATTCTTTCGTGCTTTTCATTCGTTTTAGCGTTAAAGTCAAACTGTGTTTGACTTTCTGCATTGATCTGTTTATGGTCAACACGAAGTTCATTTGAACTTAATAATGTGAGCGTAATCACGATGGTTATAGTCCCTAGTGACTATACCTACTGATTACCACGTTATCTAGGCTCAGTGACGAGTCGTAGTTTCGGTCAAAATGCGTTTTCTCGCGTATTTTGTAACCAAACTACTCTAGGGTATTAAAACCATTTGTTTTAATACCAAACCTGTTTTCTAACTTAACTAAACATGTTCTAGCATGTTTAGCTCGTCACTTTTATATTTGTGCTTGTCTAGGGTCGTAAAGGTAAGCGATCTAAACAATCGCTTATGCTTTCGAACCCGACCCATATGGTCGATCTTTAGGATCTGACCAAATATATTATGTGACCATAGTTGTATAGGGAATAACCTTCCAAGGTTCTACCTTATGGTCACGTCGTTTAAGTAGTTGTATGATAAGTAGTTCTTATGCCTTAGGAAAATTACCAAAATACCCCTTTTTTCGCGAAAATTCATTTTAAGCCTATGTAACATAACTTTTGACATATAAACTGATTTGGCAACAATATTAAACATGTTAAGGCATATCTTGCTTGTCATAGGGCTAGTTAGGCGTTCCAAACGCGTTTTACGCGAACGACGCGTTAAAGTGGCGTGAGCTACCTAAACGGGTCGTAACGGGTCAAAAGCACTTAGGATAAGTTTCGTTTTAGTACGTAGGCTTTGTTAAACCATATTACATAAGTTCCCACACTTATTTGGTTTACAAACCCTCGTACTACCCGATCCTCCGATAGCTCCGTTTATTAATGTAGCCACCTATATTAGGTGCCGTTTGAACCCGTGATTTTCTAGCTTTGCTTGGTGGATATCTAAAGTCTATTGAGCAATCTCAAGTGAGTACATAGACCCCTCTTTTACTGTTTTTCAAACATTTTGGGGTGAAACACATGTGCCTACTTGTTACTTTCATGCTTTCCAAGTTTTCATATCATATGCTTGTTATGTTCAATAGTACACTTATAGTACATGATTTCATTGTGTTTTTGCTATGTATGTCCTTTGTAGCATACTTAGTACATTTTTTTACATTACATTTCACGCTATGTATGTTCATTTGATTGCATACTTAGTGCATTGTTTTCACATGCTTACATTTTGGAATAACATTTGGTTGTTTAAATGGGACAAAAATACATTCATTAACATTGATCACGCCGTTCGTTAGTAGGTAGTGGTACCATAGGAATTAACAACTCCCATTCCTGATATCCTAGGTATGTTTGGATGAAAGGAATGACCAAATTCGATATACATAACTCAGATAACCCTTTAATTTGTTTAAAGGTTATCACCACAATCGCAAGGCTTGAATGTTTGCATTTTCACAATACCGCATAGATGTTTGTATTAGTATAGCATGCATTTCCACAAAATATAACGTTGATTTAAACCACGTTTTACTTCAACATATTGTTTTGTGCATTTTTACCTATGGTTTAGTTGATACATATTTCACTTGCCATACATGACATTTTGTTTGCACATTACTTGATTGACATTTGACATACACATTTTGATATTGATATACACCTTTCATGGACTACATTTTTACATAAACATTTTGATATGGTTTTCACAAGAACATTTGATGGTTAGTTTAAACATGAACATTTTACATTGGTGGTTTGTTTAAGTGACTTAAGTAACGAGACGCATGTAGTATAGTATAAGCATGGTGGATACGCCGCTGGTACTTCCTATATATAAGTGCTTGTATTGTATTACATGCCGTAGCGTTATTTAAACCATTCAATTTGGACTTATACATTTTACACAAATAATATAATTTTCACAAGACTTTGTTTTACAAAACAGTTTATTTTATACAACTTATTTTACTTGGTTATTCATTTAACCATACTTTATTCTTTTATTTATACATATCATCTAATTTTATCACTTTTCAAATGATTTACAAAACAAAACAGTTTACGAGGTTCATGACTGAATTTTATTAAACATTTTCTTAAACTTAAGTCATGAATCCTATATTCATAAAACCTATGTTACTCACAGGCATTTTTACGCTGACGTACCTATTTTCACATGTGTTTCAGGAGCTAATGCATAGGATATTTGTGACACGCTAGGGTGGACTTGGGCCTTAGTGACAATAAAATGAAGCTAGACTAGTTAAAACATGTTATGTACTCTTTGTTTCATCTTGTTTTAAGACAATGTAACTCTTTGGTTTGATAAATAAAATATAACTTTGAATGCCATGGTTGTGAAACAATAATTCTGTTACAACACTCCCCGACGTTTCCGCCACGATTTGATGTTTTAAGTGGTCGGGGTGTGAAATCAAGAGGTTGAAATGAGTCCGAAAATTCAAACTGCGTTTAGTGCTGGGAATTCATCTGGAACTGTTGATCAAAGTTCAAACAGTAGCAGTGGAATCTCTTCATATCCAAATGTGAATCCGAAGAGTTCAACTACAAGCTTTCAGCATCAAAGTTCAAAAACTGGAAATGGTTGTGTGATACAGTGCAACATTGCATTGAATCTCCCGAATGGTCAGAATATTTCTGAAGAAGTTGCAAAAGATCACATGACATTACTTGCTACAGTTTTGGAGACCTATGAGGGATTGGTCGCTGGAAGGATCGGAAATCCTATGCTGACAAAAGAGGATTACGATCAGATAGATGCAGAAGAAATGGAACTAATGGACATCAAATGGTGCTTGGCTAGTGTTTTGAGGAGAGCAGAAAAATTTAAAATGATTACAGGAAGAAATGATTTTCTGGATGCACATGTTTCTACTTTAATTTTTGATAAATCTAAAGTTACTTGTTTTCGATGCAGGGAGAAAGGTCATTTCAAAAGAGAATGCAAAAATCAAGAAGCTAGTCGAGTAAAGAATCCGTTTGGTAAAGATGATTACTATCAAAAAGCCATATATCAACAAGTTGCTTATCAACTAAATCAACAAAAGGAGCCACAAACTGCTCATGCTAGAATGATCGAAGATGCAAATAAGAAAGCTTATTATGGTATCATTGATCAAGATGATGAAAAAGTTGCAGAAGGTTTCAGCTGGGAAAAATATATTCCACCTTATTCAAAAGTTGTTGCTCTCATTGCAAAAGTCATTCAAGAACCTGATTTATTTAGAGAATGGATGAAAGTGTTTGCTAGTGATGATAAAAGTCAAGAAGGAGAGTAGGTTTCATCAGATGAAAGTTCAGAAAGAACAACAGTTTTTTATCAAACGCCATCTGATTCTGGTTCTTCAGATGATAGTACAGAAAAGACAATTGAGTTTGATCAATCACCAATAGAAACTGATGATTTTAGTGATTATGAGGAAGAAATGCATATTGATGTTGCAAAAACTCATTTATCTCCTGAAAGTTTTCAATTTTATTTTGCAGATCGTGTGGAGAAGTTGAAGGAGAGACAAGCAGCAAGAGAACGAAAGAAGAAGAAATGTGTGAGTGTTGCTCAAAAGGATGAAGTTAAAATTGCTGAGAAGAATGGTGAAGCTGAGAAGGTGATTGAGGTTGAGAAAGTTGTTGAAGTCGAAAAAATAGTCGAAAAGATTGTTGAGGTTATCAAGCCGTGTGAAAAATGCTTGGAATCTTGCAAGAAATGTGAAGAAAATGATGAAAAGTTGAGTGAGCAAGAAAAGATGAAAGAACAATTATTGTTCAATCTCAACTATGTGAAAGAATCATATGATGTGCTAAACAGAACAGTGACTGGTCTACAGAAGACAAATTCTGAAAGAGAAGATGCTTTGTCAATGATGAATGCAGTAATGATGTCGAAGCAAAAAGCTATCAATTACTACATTGAAGAATGTGCAAAGCTAAAGCAAGAGTTGGAGACTGAGAGGGTTGAAAATGAAAGAATTAGAAGACTGTTGCAAAGTTATTCTAGTTCTGATTATATAATTGACCGAATTTATCCGACTGTTGCAGGTTTAGAAGCATTTCAAGATGATAAAAAGCAGAAGAAGAAGGATGCTGGTAAGAAACAGAGTGTTAGTTATAACAAGTGTCCGCCTTCGATCTGGGAAGGTTATTCTCCCAGAAAACCAAATGAGGAGCAAGTCCAAAAAGCAGTCAATATAAAACTGAAGTCCGATATAACCGATGATTTACCAGAAAATATTGGCGTTACTTTTACATCGTCTGACACTGATCATGAGTCCGAGTTAATAAAAAAAGTGGTCGATCAGGTGTTGGATAAAGATGAGGAGTCTGAGTCAAATTCCGAGTCTGGAAGTTCGAGTTCGCCAGTCAACAATTCAAAGACGTCGGTTAAACGGGTTTATAGTAAAGAATTTTTGTTATCAAAATCAAATTTGGATGATGAAACATTCGAAGTCGCATATACTTTGAATGATTCTGACAAATTATATTCTAACAAAGAATTTCCTATAATAGGTGTTAAACCAGAAATGATCAAAAAGGTTTTCAAATTAGCGGAAATCAATATTTCTGAAATAAAAGAAGAAAATATTTCTAAAAAATCTAAACCTTACACATCAAGAGTTCAACAACGGTTAAACAAGAAAAAGGGTTACAGTTCTGGTTCTGGTTTTCAAAAGAAACCAAACCATAACGGTAATTTCAAAAAGAAAGGTCTTGGTTTTGTTCCACCTGAAAATTATAAAAATGAGAAAATTTCTAAAACAAATACAAAATTTGTTTCAGGGACAAGCTGTGAAGAGGAATCAAAAAGCTCATTCTGGAAACAATCAAACAGCGAATTCATTATTCAGAAGCAAGAGAGAATGGGGACTGGAGTTTTTCATAGAAAGGAGACTAGAACCTGTTACAAATGCAATAAAGTTGGTCATATTGCATGGAACTGTTCTCAAGCGACAAAATCAAAACAGGAAGTCTCTAAAAAGATCAAAGAAAAAGTTGTTGAGAAAAATGAATTACCAACTGAAAAATTCAAAATTTTTGAAAATTCAACTTATGAAGTTGGAGAGTGTTCAAAGAAAAACTTTTACAAAAAGAAAGCTAAAGACAACCAAATGTGGGTTGTTAAGAAGTCTGAAGAAAAATCTGGTGATGAATCTGATTCCACAAAATCAGAGGAGCCACATGTTGAGGTTTAAGAAGAAAACTCAGTGCCTCCAATGGATGATGTTAATTTTCCACCATTGAGAGCTGAGAATTTTAAATCAAAAATTGGTAAGGTTGAGATATCGAACCAATTCTATTCTGAAAAGAAAGAATTTGATGTCGATAAAGTGTTTAATGGAAATGTGAACAAGATTTTTAGAAAAATGGTTGAGGGTAAGTTGAAAGGGGTAAAAGATTTTTATGCAACTAAGAAGGCAACATACACCCTGACTGAAAGTGAACTTGATAAGCTAACATCCAACCTTCTTGAGGCTTGGATGTCTGTGTTTCAAATGTAAAAATTTGACTTACCGGAGCTCCCAGGTTGGTAAGTGTAGAGCAGGAATCTGCATATTTCTTGAGAAATTCACAAAAGGTGATTTCGTCTTACAATTGGTAAAGAGGTTTGATCTTTCAATGTGACTAATCAAGGTCATTAATTCGAAGTTGATGTAATTTCATTTCAAGTGTTTGAAGAACAATGTGATGAATTGATCCTCATTTCCTACAAACGGTAAAATCAATAAAACTAATTTTCCGGAAAAACCATTTTGATTAAAATAAACTTTAGTGTTTTGAAATCTTAATGGGAAAATGGTTTGTTGTAAGGGGGAGTTCTGATTGTTTATGCCGAGTGGATGGCGAAATTGAAGCTTGAAAAATCAGTTGTCAATTTACTTGTATAGTTTATTTTCAAATTTTTCTTTAAATGTGTTTGCATTTTAGGGGGAGTGATGTGCGTTAGGTGTAATATAATTTAGGTATATATTTTAAGCCCTTTTTACACTTTTTAGCCAAGTTTTAAATTTATAAAACACGATATTTACTAACACTAAACACACATATGGGCAAGTGCACCCATCGTGGACGTAGTATAGTGTTGGTAAGATATCGAGGTCATCCAAGGACACAAGAGCTTTTAGTACCGGTTTATCCTCAATGTCTAATCAAATCAAAATGTTAGAAAAAGGTTTTTTAAACTAAGAAAATAAAACTAACTAAAATGCTGAAAAATAAAATAAAAGTAAAAACAGATAGACAAGATGAATCACTTGGATCCGACTCATGTGTAGTGTAACCTTTGATTATTTTCGCACTTTTGCACTTGTTTAAGATATTATCTTAGTTATTGTAGTAGGCCCCTCTTTTGAAGGCGACGTTACCCTCAACCCAGTAGTTTGAGTCAGCAAGGATACAATCCTAAAGGGTCGGATTATTGAAAGATAATTAATTAAGTTATTAATGCATAATGTGGTAGGCCCCTCTTTTGAAGGTGACGTTACCCTCAGCTAAGTAGTCTGAGTCAGCAGGGATACAGTCCTAAGTAGCTGGGTTAAAGTTTTAATAGTAGTTTAACTTATGAGTGTGACAACTGGCACAAAACCGGTAACTTCCGTACATTTTAATTATTATTTAATGACTGCAATTATGAGCTTAAATGTCAACATTGACTGATTAGAAGCTAAGCAAGTGAATTCATGCACGTTGTATACTACAAAATATTGCTTTATGCAAAAACGAGAGCGTTGCGTCAGAAATATTAGTAAACTCACCGGCAAGACACACTGTGTCAACGGAACTGCAGAAAGCAGTCAGACATTAGAATTGAGGCCTAGGTGTAGGTCCTACGACAAAGGTACATTAAAACCCAAGAGTACATATCAGGGTTTAATTTATGGTCGTTACGAAAGCTAAAACACGCACTAAAAGGGCACCCGAAACACACTTTAAGTGCAGAACTAATTACGACAAAACTGCGAAACGAACGTTGGTGGCCGCCCGGATAATATTTAATCCCACAAATATTCTGTTATGATTAAAATTTTATTTTAATCAGGTTCGTGTTGAAAAATAAATTGAAACGCTTAAAAACGTTATTTTTCAAGTTTAAGCGCGTACCGTGAGTTCCTACGCGACACAGTGCTTACACTGCAAAACGCAGACAACGCAGAAAACCTAGGAATATGCTAGGAATATTCCAGGAATATACCAGGAATATGCTAGGAATATGCTAGGAATATTCCAGGAATATGCCAGGAATATGCTAGGAATATTCCAGGAATATTCCAGGAATATGCCAGGAATATTCCAGGAATATGCCAGGAATATGCTAGGAATATTCCAGGAATATGCTAGGAATATGCTAGGAATATTCCAGGAATATGCCAGGAATATGCTAGGAATATTCCAGGAATATGCTAGGAATATGCTAGGAATATTCCAGGAATATGCCAGGAATATGCTAGGAATATTCCAAGAATATGCCAGGAATATGCTAGGAATATGCCATATGGAATGTCTATAAATACCGTGAGATGGCACATATGAACTTTCACACTTCACAACACCAAACAACTCTCCTCTCTCCCTCTAGAAAGCTCACGGCCAAACATCCCTAATCACCCATCAATTTTTCGAGCCTTGTTCAAGCCATTCCAAGCATACCCAAGCATCAAGGATCACGTATTAGGAGGCTTGGTGCACTCGGAGCACGAAGGACCTTTTTCTCTAGCTTTTATCCACCACATTCGCGTCTAGATTCTTCCCTAGCCTCGAGCTAGTGGTGAGTTACTTAAAACACATTCTTGAACTAACCTAGAGTGGTTAATATGATAGATAACAGTTAAAACTTGGAATCTTGCAATTTGATACATTAAAGTCTACTAAAAGACACTTAAATGATGGATAAAAGCTCACATGATGTGTAAATGTTGTAGTATTTGATTTGTGGGATTATTTAGGCCCGATCTACGTTGTGGTAGCTCGGATCACCGTTTAACCCGACTTTGTTAAGATCATAAATCTTGACATAAGCTTGTTTCGGACGGTACAAGGGTTAAAAGGTGAAACTCTACCACACAAGAAACATGAACTTGTGTAAAAGTATTTTTACTTGTAAAATAGTGTTTAAAACTTGCCGATCTATGTATCTACAAGTGGTATTTTCAAAAGACCAAGCGTCAAAAGGAACCACATGTTCTAAACCGGATCTTACACAAACAAAAGTGATTTTTGTGAACAAACAAGTGTATGGACACTTGTGTAACAAAAGTTTTAACAAAGAAATAATTTTCGTAAAAACCGACTAGAAGTTGTGAAACTTTATATTCTTTGAAAATAAGGTTTTTAAGAAACTAAACTTATTTTTAAAGATAACAAGACTTACTAAATGTGCTAGTAAGTTACTACACAATTTTAGTAGATAACCAAGTTCATGAAATGGAGAAATTAGTGATATTCGTGGATGATTATTGTTGATAAGTGTTGTTGATGATTGTTGACGATTTAAAAGAAAATAAACACATGTTTTGAAAACATGGGAAACCTCCATTTTTAGGGGAAACTCTGCCAAAATTTTTATAAATTTTGATACTTAGAAAAATATAAGTTTTTGAGAAACTTATTCCCTAAAAATGTATTTAAGAGTATTACCAAGGTTTCCCTAATTTTTGGTGATAAGAAATGAGGATTTCTTCAAGAATAAAAATGGATATAAGTATGTATATTTTTGAGAGAAAAATATATATTATTTTATCACCAACTTCTGTGCTAAGTGTATATAGTATGTGTTATACGTGCTAGCGTATTAAGACGTAAAAATACACTAAATACTCATGAGGAGTATAAACATGAAAATACACATACAATATACAAGACACATAATTCGGGTGCAAAGTGCAAAACACAAGATACTTATATTAATTTGCGAAAAATAATATAAGTAAGATACTTAGTAAAAAAAAATATGAAATATTTTTTTAACACGACAATACGAATACAAAAGTGAGTGACTGAACTTGTGCGATGCAAGTCTAGTGACTAACGTTAAGAAAACGCGTATAGGTTACGACGTTAAATAAGCAAACCCGGTGAAGTTTACGACGCACAGGAACGCAAAGTTGTGAGTTCATGCTCCCCCTTTTCTCTTAACTGTTTTCAGTTTTATAACTTCGGGGGTGAAATACATGTTACAGATATTTTTATGTTTAACATATGGTATGATAATAAAAAGCACACTTGGTGAGAACGAGTACCAAGTGTGTAGCGATATAAGAATACAAGAAGCGCACTTGGTGAGAACGAGTACCAAGTGTGTTGTGAAATAAGAAAACGAGAAGCGCACTTGGTGAGAACGAGTACCAAGTGTGTTGTGAAATAGGAATATGAGAAGCGCGCTTGGTGAGAAACGAGTACCAAGTAGGATGCGCTATGAAAAATGATGCGAGGAATCGTGTCACGAATAGGGTACAGAAGCACCATTAATCAACAATATACCTAGACCGCAGAACAAAAGGTTAGATCTAACGGGTGCCGGGCAGCCACACTCTCGATGAGGGCGAGTATCGAGTAGTGCTTTTGTGTCTCAGAATATACCAATTAAATGCCTAAGGTTTGGTGACTTCCTATGTCGTGTCACATGTTAATGGCTTTGCAACCCATTAACAACCCTGATACATACAGGAATACTTAATTTACATAAAAACTCATATCATTCTAAAACTTGATGAATACTTGAGTACGTGGGGTACCCAAGAAAAGCATGGATTATACTTGAGTACGTGGGGTACTCTAGAAGAATTTGAATCATACATGAGTACGTGGTGTACACATGAAACTGGATTTTATGAAAACTCGATTTATTCACAAAATATGTTTTCATACAAAGTATACAAAAGTGCAAAACAAAACGGCATGAATTCACACCAACATTATGTTGACGTTTTTCCAAAACTCACATGTATTTCAGGTAACTAGGATGGATGTGCGCGTGGTCTTACTTATGCTCGTGGATGTCGCTTGTTTATTATTAAATAAAGTTGTAACCTTTAAGACAATATGCCATCTGGTGTTGTAAACACTTGACTTATGTTTTGGCAATGTAATGTTTGAAGTTATTTTCGAGCATATAGTATGTTTACCTTTCGTATGCAATGAGAACCTTTCATGATCACACCTCGTGCTTCCGCCGCAGAAAGGGGTGTGACAGATTGGTATCAGAGCTGCGATTGTAGTGAACCAGGATTCCTTCTCGAGTCTAGTCTACAATCTCTAGGATCCTATCACGAAAACAATTTTTCAAAAAGTTTTCATTGCATAAAACGTCCCGCGACATCCACTGCCTGAAAGTATTTACATGAGTCTAGAAAAGACACTACGAGACTTAAGGTGCACAGAAGTAGCACTTGTCTTTAACTAAGAAATTACTTGCAATTATGTGTGATAATTTGCATGTACTAGAAGTAGAATGTCACAAGTATATGTGACTTCACCTGAAAACAATGACTTAACTGAAGGAAGAAATACGAGGATGAAACGAACTGTGCAGACTGTGCAAGGAGTTACGTAATTATGGATGCATACATAATTATGGAATTCAGTGCACAGAAACCACAGCAAGTCTTGTCACGTGTAGATTCCCTCAGTACAAGAAAAGGGTCAAACGTGAGCACCCTTCCCCCAGCCTAATAAATACTCGGTGGAGTAATAATTTAGGGTATAAAGACAAGAACCGCCAACATTTATCTATTTATACATGCTTGCTGCTGTATGAATTGCTTTAAATAGCGGATTGTTTGATGTCACTTATGTGGGTATATGTCATACTACCACTGTCTAGTAAGACGATATCAAACAAATGTCTAAACCCTATTGGGTCGTGTTCTGTCAGAACATGGCACCCAGAAGAGCTGTGAATGCTCGTGATCAACCTCCTCCTCCCCCACTTCCAAGAACTGCTGAAGAGCTAAACGCCCTACTGGAGGAAAGAATCTCCGCAGCTATCGCCCAGTACGAGGCGAACCGTACTAAAAAAATTGGAGGACCAAGCAATGCAAGACGTAATGGGAATGGAGATTCATCTGGAGGAGACGCAGCTCAGGGCCGCACTTTCAAGCAGTTTCTCGACTGCAAACCGCTGAACTTCGACGGCACTGGAGGTGCAGTGGCGTTCGTACTCTGGACAGAAAAGACCGAGACGCATGCTGAGTCATCTGGTGACAAGAAAAGGAACGCACGCGAGGATCCTAACGTGGTCACCGGTACGTTTCTCATTAACAATCACTTTGCATCCATATTATTTGACACTGGCGCCGATTATAGCTTCATGTTTGTGGAATTTAAACGCATACTCGGAATAGAATCTAGTAGATTAGAAGTTCCATATTCCATAGAATTAGCCAATGGAAAACTTGTTGAATCAGGCGAAGTTGTTAGAAACTGCACACTCGAACTTGGTGAGCGAAGGTTTAGCATCGATCTCTTACCTAATCAATTGGGTAGCTTTGATGTAGTAGTTGGAATGGGCTGGCTATCCAAGAACAAAGCTGAAGTCATTTGTCATGAGAAAATCATTCGCATCCCTTTGGCGAATGATGAAACTCTCATCGTGCATGGAGAAAAACAAGACGCGCCTCTAAGAATCATCAGTTGTATGAAGGCACAGAAGTGCTTAAGGAAAGGATGTGTTGCCTTCCTAGCACACGTGATAGACAAGAAGGCTGTGGAGCCGAAACTCGAAGACATTCCTGTGGTGAAGGAATTTCCTGATGTGTTCCCTGAGGATCTGCCAGGACTACCTCCGCAACGACAAGTCGAATTCCGTATAGACTTGGTTCCGGGAGCTGCTCCTGTAGCCAAGGCACCGTATAGACTTGCGCCATCCGAAATGCAAGAATTATCTACACAACTCCAGGAGTTGTTGGATAAAGGATTCATAAGGCCAAGCTTCTCGCCCTGGGGAGCTCCAGTTTTGTTCGTGAAGAAAAAGGATGGAACCATGCGGATGTGTATCGATTACAGGGAACTGAACAAGCTAACGATCAAGAATCGGTACCCACTGCCGAGGATTGACGACTTGTTTGACCAGTTACAAGGGTCAAGCTACTATTCCAAGATCGACCTTCGATCTGGATATCATCAGTTAAGGATACAAGAAGAAAGCGTACCAAAGACGGCATTCAGAACACGCTATGGACATTACGAGTTTCTTGTGATGCCATTCGGGCTGACGAATGCACCAGCGGTCTTTATGGATCTGATGAACCGTGTATGTAAACCATATCTCGATAAATTCGTGATTGTATTTATCGATGATATCCTGATTTACTCTCGGACGAAAGAAGAGCACGAGCAACACCTCAGAACCATCTTGGAACTACTGAAAAAGGAGAAACTTTATGCAAAGTTCTCGAAATGCGAATTCTGGATTCGCGAAGTACAATTTCTTGGTCACGTTGTGAATGAGAAGGGCATTCATGTAGACCCGTCCAAGATAGAAGCAATAAAGAATTGGGAAGCTCCCAAAACCCCAACTGAAGTTCGCCAATTTTTGGGCTTAGCGGGCTACTATAGGAGATTCATCGAGAATTTCTCGAAAATAGCTCAGCCGCTAACTGCCCTTACGCAGAAAGACAAGAAGTATGACTGGGGTGTTAAACAGGAGGAAGCTTTTCAGCTACTCAAAAGCAAGCTATGCGATGCACCAATATTGTCACTACCCGAAGGCACGGAAGACTTCGTGGTATACTGCGACGCTTCGCGACAAGGCTTGGGTTGCTTGCTCATGCAACGCCAAAAAGTCATCGCTTACGCGTCAAGGCAACTGAAGGTGCACGAAAGAAATTATACCACTCATGACCTGGAACTGGGCGCAGTGGTATTCGCCTTGAAAATCTGGCGACACTATCTATATGGTACTCGATGTACAATCTTCACAGATCACAAAAGCCTGCAACACATATTTGATCAGAAGGAATTGAACATGCGCCAGCGACGATGGGTCGAGCTGCTAAATGATTACGACTGTGAGATTAAGTACCACCCAGGAAAGGCAAACATTGTAGCAGATGCATTGAGCCGAAAAGAAAGGGGTAAGACCCTAAGAGTTCGAGCGTTAGAAATGACCATTCGAACGAACCTCACTGCACGCATTCGTGATGCACAACAAGAAGCTCTTAAAGGAGAGAACCGCAAAGTTGAATACCTCCGAGGTGCATTGAAGTACATGGCGCCAAATGAAGAGGGAGCCTTATACTTCAAGAAGCGTATTTGGGTTCCACTCTATGGTGGCATACGAGAAGTCATCCTTAATGAAGCCCACAAATCGAGATATTCGATCCACCCAGGATCGGACAAGATGTATCAAGACTTGAAAGAGTACTATTGGTGGCCGAGACTCAAAGGCGATGTTGCTGTCTATGTTGGAAAATGCCTAACCTGTGCTAAGGTTAAGGCCGAATATCAAAAACCGTCCGGCCTACTACAACAACCAGAGATTCCCGTGTGGAAGTGGGAACAAATCTCGATGGACTTCATAACGAAATTACCCAGGACCCCAAGGGGGCACGACATGATATGGGTAATAGTTGATCGGTTGACAAAATCTGCGCATTTCCTGCCAATCCGAGAGAAGGATAGCACTGGAAAGCTTGCAGAAATATACTTAAGAGAAATTGTGGCACGTCATGGAGTGCCTATCTCAATCATTTCAGACAGAGATGGACGCTTTGTCTCAAGAATCTGGCAATCATTTCAGGAAGCCTTTGGATCTCAGTTAGATCTAAGCACGGCATTCCATCCGCAAACAGACGGCCAGAGCGAACGGACTATACAAACGTTAGAAGATATGCTTCGCGCATGTGTCATGGATCTAGGCGGCAGCTGGGATACTCACCTACCCTTAGTTGAGTTTTCCTACAATAACAGTTATCATACAAGCATAAAGGCCGCGCCGTTCGAAGCTCTGTATGGCCGCAAGTGTCGATCGCCCTTATGTTGGGCAGATGCCGGAGATAAACGTATGGTTGGTCCTGAACTTGTTCAAGAGACAACCGACAAGATTGCGCAGATCCGAGAACGCATTAAGGCGGCTCGAGATCGACAAAAGAGCTACGCTGATCCGAAAAGAAAATCAGTAGAATTCGAGGTGGGAGACAAAGTGTTGTTAAAAGTCTCACCTTGGAAGGGCGTAGTCAGATTTGGAAAGCGTGGAAAGCTGAACCCACGATACATCGGACCATTCAGAATCTTGAGAAGAATTGGTACCGTGGCGTACAAGTTGGAGTTACCGGAAGAACTTAATGGAGTACATGATACGTTTCATGTATCCAACCTGAAGAAGAGTCCAACACAAGAAAACGTGATCATCCCGGTGGATGAAGTGCATATTGATGAAGCCCTCCGATTTACAGAACAACCCGTTGAGGTTACTGACTGGAAAGTCAACAAGACTAGGAGGAGCAGTGTGAAACTTGTCAAAGTACGTTGGAGCTCTAAGCACGGACCCGAGTATACATGGGAACGCGAAGACCAGTTCAAAGAAAAGTATCCCCACCTATTCAAGAAGACTCCTGCGAGAGTTAGTTCAACCTGAATTTCGGGACGAAATTCTTTTAACGGGGGGAGACTGTGACAACTGGCACAAAACCGGTAACTTCCGTACATTTTAATTATTATTTAATGACTGCAATTATGAGCTTAAATGTCAACATTGACTGATTAGAAGCTAAGCAAGTGAATTCATGCACGTTGTATACTACAAAATATTGCTTTATGCAAAAACGAGAGCGTTGCGTCAGAAATATTAGTAAACTCACCGGCAAGACACACTGTGTCAACGGAACTGCAGAAAGCAGTCAGACATTAGAATTGAGGCCTAGGTGTAGGTCCTACGACAAAGGTACATTAAAACCCAAGAGTACATATCAGGGTTTAATTTATGGTCGTTACGAAAGCTAAAACACGCACTAAAAGGGCACCCGAAACACACTTTAAGTGCAGAACTAATTACGACAAAACTGCGAAACGAACGTTGGTGGCCGCCCGGATAATATTTAATCCCACAAATATTCTGTTATGATTAAAATTTTATTTTAATCAGGTTCGTGTTGAAAAATAAATTGAAACGCTTAAAAACGTTATTTTTCAAGTTTAAGCGCGTACCGTGAGTTCCTACGCGACACAGTGCTTACACTGCAAAACGCAGACAACGCAGAAAACCTAGGAATATGCTAGGAATATTCCAGGAATATACCAGGAATATGCTAGGAATATGCTAGGAATATTCCAGGAATATGCCAGGAATATGCTAGGAATATTCCAGGAATATGCTAGGAATATGCCAGGAATATTCCAGGAATATGCCAGGAATATGCTAGGAATATTCCAGGAATATGCTAGGAATATGCTAGGAATATTCCAGGAATATGCCAGGAATATGCTAGGAATATTCCAGGAATATGCTAGGAATATGCTAGGAATATTCCAGGAATATGCCAGGAATATGCTAGGAATATTCCAAGAATATGCCAGGAATATGCTAGGAATATGCCATATGGAATGTCTATAAATACCGTGAGATGGCACATATGAACTTTCACACTTCACAACACCAAACAACTCTCCTCTCTCCCTCTAGAAAGCTCACGGCCAAACATCCCTAATCACCCATCAATTTTTCGAGCCTTGTTCAAGCCATTCCAAGCATACCCAAGCATCAAGGATCACGTATTAGGAGGCTTGGTGCACTCGGAGCACGAAGGACCTTTTTCTCTAGCTTTTATCCACCACATTCGCGTCTAGATTCTTCCCTAGCCTCGAGCTAGTGGTGAGTTACTTAAAACACATTCTTGAACTAACCTAGAGTGGTTAATATGATAGATAACAGTTAAAACTTGGAATCTTGCAATTTGATACATTAAAGTCTACTAAAAGACACTTAAATGATGGATAAAAGCTCACATGATGTGTAAATGTTGTAGTATTTGATTTGTGGGATTATTTAGGCCCGATCTACGTTGTGGTAGCTCGGATCACCGTTTAACCCGACTTTGTTAAGATCATAAATCTTGACATAAGCTTGTTTCGGACGGTACAAGGGTTAAAAGGTGAAACTCTACCACACAAGAAACATGAACTTGTGTAAAAGTATTTTTACTTGTAAAATAGTGTTTAAAACTTGCCGATCTATGTATCTACAAGTGGTATTTTCAAAAGACCAAGCGTCAAAAGGAACCACATGTTCTAAACCGGATCTTACACAAACAAAAGTGATTTTTGTGAACAAACAAGTGTATGGACACTTGTGTAACAAAAGTTTTAACAAAGAAATAATTTTCGTAAAAACCGACTAGAAGTTGTGAAACTTTATATTCTTTGAAAATAAGGTTTTTAAGAAACTAAACTTATTTTTAAAGATAACAAGACTTACTAAATGTGCTAGTAAGTTACTACACAATTTTAGTAGATAACCAAGTTCATGAAATGGAGAAATTAGTGATATTCGTGGATGATTATTGTTGATAAGTGTTGTTGATGATTGTTGACGATTTAAAAGAAAATAAACACATGTTTTGAAAACATGGGAAACCTCCATTTTTAGGGGAAACTCTGCCAAAATTTTTATAAATTTTGATACTTAGAAAAATATAAGTTTTTGAGAAACTTATTCCCTAAAAATGTATTTAAGAGTATTACCAAGGTTTCCCTAATTTTTGGTGATAAGAAATGAGGATTTCTTCAAGAATAAAAATGGATATAAGTATGTATATTTTTGAGAGAAAAATATATATTATTTTATCACCAACTTCTGTGCTAAGTGTATATAGTATGTGTTATACGTGCTAGCGTATTAAGACGTAAAAATACACTAAATACTCATGAGGAGTATAAACATGAAAATACACATACAATATACAAGACACATAATTCGGGTGCAAAGTGCAAAACACAAGATACTTATATTAATTTGCGAAAAATAATATAAGTAAGATACTTAGTAAAAAAAAAAATATGAAATATTTTTTTAACACGACAATACGAATACAAAAGTGAGTGACTGAACTTGTGCGATGCAAGTCTAGTGACTAACGTTAAGAAAACGCGTATAGGTTACGACGTTAAATAAGCAAACCCGGTGAAGTTTACGACGCACAGGAACGCAAAGTTGTGAGTTCATGCTCCCCCTTTTCTCTTAACTGTTTTCAGTTTTATAACTTCGGGGGTGAAATACATGTTACAGATATTTTTATGTTTAACATATGGTATGATAATAAAAAGCACACTTGGTGAGAACGAGTACCAAGTGTGTAGCGATATAAGAATACAAGAAGCGCACTTGGTGAGAACGAGTACCAAGTGTGTTGTGAAATAAGAAAACGAGAAGCGCACTTGGTGAGAACGAGTACCAAGTGTGTTGTGAAATAGGAATATGAGAAGCGCGCTTGGTGAGAAACGAGTACCAAGTAGGATGCGCTATGAAAAATGATGCGAGGAATCGTGTCACGAATAGGGTACAGAAGCACCATTAATCAACAATATACCTAGACCGCAGAACAAAAGGTTAGATCTAACGGGTGCCGGGCAGCCACACTCTCGATGAGGGCGAGTATCGAGTAGTGCTTTTGTGTCTCAGAATATACCAATTAAATGCCTAAGGTTTGGTGACTTCCTATGTCGTGTCACATGTTAATGGCTTTGCAACCCATTAACAACCCTGATACATACAGGAATACTTAATTTACATAAAAACTCATATCATTCTAAAACTTGATGAATACTTGAGTACGTGGGGTACCCAAGAAAAGCATGGATTATACTTGAGTACGTGGGGTACTCTAGAAGAATTTGAATCATACATGAGTACGTGGTGTACACATGAAACTGGATTTTATGAAAACTCGATTTATTCACAAAATATGTTTTCATACAAAGTATACAAAAGTGCAAAACAAAACGGCATGAATTCACACCAACATTATGTTGACGTTTTTCCAAAACTCACATGTATTTCAGGTAACTAGGATGGATGTGCGCGTGGTCTTACTTATGCTCGTGGATGTCGCTTGTTTATTATTAAATAAAGTTGTAACCTTTAAGACAATATGCCATCTGGTGTTGTAAACACTTGACTTATGTTTTGGCAATGTAATGTTTGAAGTTATTTTCGAGCATATAGTATGTTTACCTTTCGTATGCAATGAGAACCTTTCATGATCACACCTCGTTCTTCCGCCGCAGAAAGGGGTGTGACAATGAGGGGATCAAAGAGTTTGGACCCTCGCCATCCAATACCCTTGGGTATTGAAGGAGGTCCTACTAAATTTGACTCAGGTCCTTTGAAGGATCTATACACTGAACAATGGCAAGACTCTTACCAAACCGTTCCCTTAGCCCCCGACCAGGTAGCCAACATACCTCCATATAGACCGTGGAGATATGAATGGTGAAAACCTTTTATTTTATATAGAAAGTAAAATAATGCCAAGACACCACGGACAAACGATAAGGAAGAATCACCTTCAACATAAGAAACTAGTAATTAATACAAAACCAATTAAAAAGTGCAAAAGATTAAAAATAAAAAGTATTACACTAAACACTTGTCTTCACCAAGTGATGTAAGAGACTTAGGCAAACATGGCCTTTGATTGTCAAGAACTCTTACGATCAATCTTGGATCCCGAGACGACATCACACACTCCATGATGGATAATGGATGGATGATGGTGGTGGATGATGGTGTTATGGTGGTGGTGGGTGGTGGGTGAAGTGTGAGAGAGGTGGTGTGCCAAGGGATGAGTTGCAAGAGCTCCAAACACTCCTATTTATAGGCAGAACAGAAGCTCCGGCACGGCCCTGTGTCTGCTGAGTACGGCCCCGTGTCCATCTGACTCTCTCTCTCTTCATTAATTGTAAATCGCAATTACAATAAATGCGCCTGCAGGAAGTTGACCACGCCCCTGTGTCCGCTGGGCACGGCCCCGTGGTGGGCAGTAGAAGCTTCTATGAGTTTGTCTTTTCTGCTGCTATTTCGGCATGGCCCCGTGCTCAGTGAGCACGGGGCGTGTTCAGTCTTCTGTCTTCTTTGTTTTGCTTGGGAAGATGCTGTCGAGGGGTCGGGCATGTCACTTTTGTTCCCTTTTCTTGTATTTATGTTAGATTTAGCTGTCTTTTTGCTTCTTTTGTTTATTTGAGCTCATTTAATCCTGAAAATACAAAAGGAAGACAAAAGCAGACTTTTTCCAACATTAGTACTAAAAAAGGGTTAGTTTTAAGCCACAATTGATGTAATTTATATGTTGCATTTTGTGCACATCAGGGAGTAAATTTTTCAGGAAATCCAAAAAAAAACATTAGAAAATTTGAAAAAGTCAAAAACATGATAAAATCAAAAAAAGAGTTTTGTTGTGAAAAGAGGAAATGATAGTACATCAGTGGACTATCACAACACGCTAAAGAATTGGAAAGTAAAAATGTGATAAATAATCTCACTGTGGATGTGCCAGTAGGTTTTTGTACATTCAGTAAATTGTTTTCGAGATATAAACATAAAATTCAAACTTGCTTATCTCGTGGGGAACATTTCTTGGATATATGGGTAACCCCCGAAATCTTGTTTGAAAGGTCCCTCTTTCTGAGATACTAGGTCTTTATGCTTAGTGATATCTGGGGTATTATCCCGGGACTTCTGATTTTGCGGAAGCAATGGCCTAGTCCCCGTATAATACTTTGCAAATTACTTGAAATATAGCTGCCCTCAGTACAAAAAGTGATGAAACATTGAAAAATGCTATTCATGTGCTGTTGAAGAAAAGATTCTCTAAAGGGAACACACCAAAAGTCGAGCCGTCATCTCTCTGCTGAACGGAAGTTCTGACCTGAGCTCTCACGGTTTCGCATTTAACCCTTATTACAGATATCATCTAGTATACTCACCTGTAAGACTAAATATTGGGATCTGGATACGGGAGTATATTCAAGTGGTGGGACACGCGAATAAGTTTAAGTCATTAAAACACTAATCTCGTATCTCAAAACTATTGAACTTTGTGTGAAAATTTAAGTGGATCAATATACTGACAATCTAAGTGAATTGTTTAGAACTTAAAATGAAATGAAGCTAACGGTGTTGGTGATTTATCTCATAAACTGATATGATCCTCTTACACAAACTCACAAAAATAGTGTCTGTAAATATTTCTTTACTGTTTTCTTTAAAATCAAAAATTCCAAAAAAAGATTTTAAGTGTGTTTTAGTATAAATTTTGAAAAATCCAAAAAGATTTTCGACAACTGATGTTGAATAGCCGATTTTCAAAATTCCGAGTGCTAAACATGATGATCATTTTGTGAGGGGGAGTTTGTGTGTTTTTTCGTACATGTGGTCATCAGTAGGTTTAAAGTGTAAATCATTCTGGATTATTTTGAGGGGGAGTTTGAATGTATAGATTTATTAAATGTTAAATTTGTGAAATTTATTGTGTGACAGAGGATGTGCAGGATTGTCAGGTTCCGATACCTGAGAAGTGTGTGAGCCAGGTTTCAATCCTGATCTTGTGAAAGCCAGGCTGCGATCCCAGCAAATAGAGAGAGAGAGAGTCTGAAGACATCTGAGAAGGAATTGTTCGAGGGAATGTGTTGGTGCTGAAGGAAAAGAGAGCAGACATACTGATAAAGACTGAAGGTGGCAAAGACTCGACACAGTAGACTCGTCAACATCCGAGGGGGAGTCTGTTGGTGCATACGTCTGTCGACTTCGTCTTGTATCAAGTCTTGCATTGTTCAGGACACGGAGTTCAAGAAATCAAGACATGAAGCTAATTCCGCATGAAGCTTCTAATTCCGCTTGAAGATGATCGAGTAATTCCGCACGGAATTAGGTTGTAGTTCCGCTCGAGTCTCAATTCCGCATGACCTGTAATATCGTGTGAGTATGTTTCGTACGGAATTAGTGTGCCTATATATAGATGTAATACCGTGTCAGTTGGTACGAAATTAGCTTGGTGTTTTCCGACGGCGAAGCTCTGTCGAAGTGTCGTCTTGCTGTAAAATTGTTCCAGATCAATATAAACGACAGTTAAAGTGTATATCTAGCTGAATTCAACTCATCATGTTTGTTTCCGCCTTTCATTTTGAGTAGAACGCCTCTGATCGACTCATCTCGGGTCCGACAACGATCCTACAATTAAACAATATTTTCGCATAAATCTACACCCATTCACGGATAAAAGGATTGAAAGGTGGTTTTCCAACGTTCTTTCAACTCTTTTACACTCAATGCACTCAAGACCGATAGAATCGGAGCTTGTACCGGCCTTCAACTCATTCTTAGTGTCGTGTTGGTTCAAGATCTGGTTTCTAACAAAGAGACGACTGATTACGGGTTAACCAAGAACGACCGTCACGGACCAGTAAACCGGTTAGATTTGGGTGATTCATGTCCGATCGGGTCCCTTGGTTCGAGATGGGGTTTCTATTGTTTAGCACGTCACAACACCGTCTCGATCAAAACCGCCAAAAACCTTCAAAATAGTCAAGTACCAAGGATGACTAAATCGTTTGGACGGATTGCCGTCCGATCGGACAGCCATCCGAACGGACGAGACAGTCATCCGATCGGACAGGGCAGTCATCCGAACGGACAGGACAGTCCTCCGATCGGACAGGGCAGTCATCCGAACGGACAGGACAGTCATCCGATCGGACTGCCATCCGATCGGATTGCACCTTGGGTCTCACACTTGACTTGATTTCAACGATTTGGAGTTTGAACATTGAACGGACTACCACCCGACCATGTGGTGTTTAGACTTCAACACTTAAACAATTTTCAACGTATTCAATACAAACGGATTGTCACCCGATCGGACTACACTCCAATCGAGTGACAAACTACTATGAACTTGTTCTCACTAAAGTGTCCACCAATCGGGTTATCGCCCGATCGAACAGCCGTTCGATCAACCGGCCGAAAGGTAGAGATACTTCTTTGTTTTCAAAATGCTACAACGAAAACTTCAAAAGGAAAACCATTATACATAAACACATCTTTCACCCAATCGACCGGCCACTCGATCGGATTGCCATCCGATCGGAATACTGTCCGATCCATTGACACCTTGTCCCGTTTAACGCACTATTAACGCTCACGCTATCGATCTGTAATCAGGGTAATCTCAGACGCGCTCCCTTCAATCCAACCAAGTTGTGTTTGCTTGCCGAACACCGACTATGAGTAAACTTGAACCCTTTTTGCTTTTGCACTTTTGGGTGTAACATACGTTGCTATCAAATCGAATTACATCAAATGCTTAAACTACTTATCACTTGCAAATGACTTACGTGCATAGTTATACGTGATGCTAGTTACATATGTGCTAGGACTTATACTCACGACGTCCCACCATGACTAGTATAGTATTATTGCGCCCGACGGGGTCTAGTTTAGCAATCGCAATCGCAGCTCGAGGACTTAGCTGGTAGTATCAGTTTTGTGAGTATATATGTCGTGTATTATGTTTATGTAAGTGGAAATTCGCAGCTTTTATCTATTACACTATTTATTACATATCAAACCTCTATACTCACCAATACTTTTGTATTGACATTATTTTAACGTATGTTGCAGTTTTAGTCGCAGTCTACATCAAATCAAGCTAGGAAGTCTAGAAACTCACCTAAAATCTATGTTGTTGGATTTGTATTGTTCGAGAGGACAAGAAATATGTGATGACTTATGTGATTGCATTATTTGTTAGTATGGGATAACAAGTGTAATAAATACTGTCGCAATTAGTTGTTATGGATTCTCTTGAGCAATCTAATTCGCCTAGTGTCGCGCCCCGATGATTCCGCCATCGGTTGGGGTGTGACACCTAACTATATTTTTACCCGTTCATAAATATTAACGTGGTTTGATTACCAAACCCGTTTTCGGGGTGTTACAAGTCTACCCCCTTAAAGAGGTTTCGTCCCCAAAACCTTATCTGCGTAGTTCATTGGTTTAAACCCAACGGACTTGGTTTCATTTTTTAAAGCATTCATTCTTTTTGGTCAATATTTATCATTCGTATTGACATGTATGTCTCTCATGTGTAAGTCCTTACGAACTGTAACTTTCATCTTATATTTCTTATCTTGTCACCTATTTGACCGAGTTGTCACTTGACTACTCAGTCGCGTCAGTCTGTTAACATGTTTATTTCACGATTTTCTTATATTAACAAGCGCTTTGTATTTGTCATAACATTTTCTTGACTTTGAATAGTTTTACCGGCTAGACTAATTAGTCGCCGTCACTTCGTACCCTGTCACCCGGGTATACTATTTTGCCATCTCCGGCCTTATGTGTGTTTACGATTTTCTAAACCACCTCAGACTACTTATGTTTGTTAAAACATTGCTTTTAACTAAAAACTAAATTTGTAGTTTACGTTTTCTCTTTATCTTACATCTTTTTCTCATGTCTAGGAATTTTCGTTCTAAGTTTATTCCTGACCGTTATTATTTTTACACAAAGAATTGTAACCAGTTTTCCACGCTTTACCCAAGTGACCCGTAGGTTCTTTTACTTAGCCTCGTAGGCTATCTCTTTAGATTTCCACCTTTTTAAGGTGAGGCTCCAACGGTTTGTTTCTTTCTATTTGTGACCCAAGGGTCTTTTTGGTCCCATAGATCTCATCACCACTTACTATCCCGAGGGTCATGACGATCCCGTAGATCATCTTTTACTCACGTCATTCTAAAATTTATACTTTCAGTGTCAACACACCCTTTTAAGTTTATAAGTCGTGCATTTTCATTCTTGAATTCTATGGACCTTGACCGTAGTCTAAGGCTACATCCGTTTCCATTTTAAACAAATCTTCCGACTCTATGACTTCTTATGTCATTTACACGTCGGTTTGTTTTCGCTTGTTGTTATCCGGTTTATTCCTATAATTATTTACAACCCATTACCCGGGTTCTTTTATTTTTAATGTTTTTAGCTTTTCGGTTTCACCGGTTTGCGTTTTCCTTACTATATCAAGCGTTATTCCTTAATTAACTCATTTGACTCATTTTGGGTGAAATTCATCACTTATGAGTATCAAACTTCGTTCTTTATTCAACCCGTCTAGCTTTGAAATGGTTGAACGTAATTATTAAAATCTATGTTTGCAAAATTCTTGTCATCTTTTAGTCATAACTCTCATTCCGAGTCTTTTGACTTTCAATCCGCGTTCCCGTCTCTTGGTTTCCGCGTTTACTCAAAATCCTAACCATCCATCGGGTATCCTTACTGAAGTCATCATCGAGTAGCCATTCTTATATGGTTTTTAGATGTCATTTTAATCTATTTAATCTTCTTAGCGAAATCCATCGTTTTTATTCGGTCAAGTCCTTTGTTCTTTATTTAATTCATTTGACTGGTCCGTGTGAATTTCATCACTTGTGACAGTCAAACTTTTATCTCACGCCAGATCAAGCACACTCCGTCGCGTGCCGTGGGGGAAACGTTTTTCAGCAGGTCCATTCTCTGGACCTGCATATTTGCCCAGCTCCATTTTTCCAAAAAAATCAAACTTTAAATAACCATAACATTCATTCTACAAGTCCGTTTTGCGTGATTCTTTTTCCCACGCGACCATAATAAAATTATGGATTCGTTTATCACCTCAGTTCGCATAAAAATCTGATTTATAAGCAAACGACTTATAAATCCTTTATGCGATTATTTGACCCGTTACTTTTTTTTAGTATCACACTACAAGTTTATTAGCAATGTTCATTGCTTATCATTTTTACCCATTCCAAGCTTGCCAAAAATTAGTGTTTTCATTACATAGTTTGTATGCATGTTTACATTCATCGGTTTATTTTGAAATTTTAACCACTTGCTTATTTTGACCCATTTAATGGTTTTTATGCATTTAAGCATCAATTTCGCTATCTCCTTTCACACTTTATATTTCCACATTTAAGGTATCTATCTATATTCCATAATCATAATGCAAGTCCCTAAACAACCTATATGGGTCGTTTGCTCAATTTACCCATCAAGGGCTTTTTGGTCAATTTTAGTCCCTCGCCTTACGACGAAGGACTTTCACTAATTATTTGACCAAAATATCACTTTTAACTATAAATCTAATTATGCGTACCTGGCTCGGGTCATAGCATTGACCCGTTTACATACTTTTGCTTTAAATTTTCTAGTTAAAGCAACGCAAACATATGCTATTTCCTGTGATCACAAAACTCGACAAGTAGTTATCAGATATTATTGTCAAATGGTGTTAACACACCATTTGACCCGTTTAGTTAAAATGATCATTTATCATAATATGATGGTATTTTGATACCATCTCGCCCCTTGAACATATTCCGGTTATCACCATGAGTTCTTTTTACTTAAAAGGCATTTGTTGAATTGTTTGACCCATTTTGAATTATACCAAATGGTGTCTTTGCACATTTTTTATTCTATCCGTCAACTCGTCTCCGGGTTACTATTTAACCACTTTTACCCGTACGATTCACCCCATAACGTATTGTTTAAAATTCCTTATTCATTAGTCTTTACCCGACTAGTTTACCAATTAACCCCTTTTTTACCATAATTTATGGTTTCTTACCATTTTTACTTATCCCGACTTGCATTTCATCATGCCGGGACATCATATTTCAAATACTTATAATAATTCACAATCAATATTCATAAGTAAGTGTATTGTAAATTAAAAGGGGTGCAAGCTTAACTTACCTTGCATCCGCTTTTGCTCTTCTTCGCATATTTGATCCGTTTGACCTGCTTCCTTTCCAAGCTTCCACCTAGCTTGTCAAGCGTCAAACTATCATATAATTTCCACAAGGTGGTTAGATTAGTCATTGAAGATCATGACCTTCACACCTTATGAATCTTTTTACTACTTTTCTTATTGAACTCTATCATAGGTCGATTTGACTTTTTTTTAAAAGTCAAATCACCAATTGACATATATAAATGCACTAACAAGTTCACAAGACTCACTTAGGCACATTATCAAAGACTTTATTCATTCGACAACATCTATGGGTTTTCATCTATAAATGAAACCCCTTTTATTATGTTATTAGGCATTCCTACGGATACCTAATCAAATCAAGTTCTACTAACAACCGAGTAGACGCGCGATTACACTTAGGCATTTTAACAAACACCTGGTGGGCAAAATGTTTTTACACTTTTACAAACTAGTTCATAACTAGTTATTTCTACCAAGTTTCACACTTTTTTTTTCCAATTTTTGTGTCTAATCAACATTTAAATCCAAAATCTAACTTCTGGGAGTTCTATTAACACAATTTAACCATTATGATTCTAGGGTTCCTCATGTTTCTACAAAACCCATTTAGCACATAATCGGGTGATCATGAATTCACAATTATGAACATCAATTCAACAAGTAAATGACTAGGGTTTACTCCTAGACATAAAATCATTCCTAATTTCATCCAAACTTTGATCATGCAAGCTAAAATTTCGATTTCATGTTTTCACCTAGAACTCAAGGTGAAACTAAATAGCAAAATTTGGCATACCTTATGATCCTTTCACGAAGGTGATCACTATTTTGTGCTTGGATTTCGATTTGGATTCAATTTGGCTTCTCAATTTTAAGAAATTTTGTAGATTAGGGTTAGGTTGAAGAACCCTTGTTCGTCCCCTGTTGTCTGCGACCAGAACACACACCAAGTGTGTGTTTTGGGTTTTCAAGTTTTAATTAATAAAAACCATTTTCAATTTTGTCACTTTTGGCCCCTCAACTTTTCCCAAGTTTTATTTAGGGTGTTTTAATCAAGTTTCCTTATTACTACAAGACTTGTGATTAACTAGGTTATTTATTCCTAGTTATTCCATCTCATTTATATCCGACATTAAATTTATAATATAAAGATTTATATTTTCGGGTACGACTCAGTTTATTTTAAGTCCCGTTATCTCAGGCTGTTTATAAACTTTTATTTCCTCAAAACTTTTCGTTCAACTTTTATTTAATATTAGGTTTATTCATTTAAATCCTAATATTTACCGGGTTAATTTCACCTCTAACTGTATTTTTACCTGTTCATAAATATTAACGTGGTTTGATTACCAAACCCGTTTTCGGGGTGTTACACATCATATACAAACACATCCATCTCAAGCAGATGACCCTCCGAACGAATGGCCATCCGTCCGGATGACCATCCGTCCGGAAGGTCATCCGATCGGATCACTATCCGTCCCACATCTCACCGATACGCTGTTTAACGCACCGTTCAACGCTTATACTATCGTTCTGTATTCAGGCTAACTCTCCAGGGCTCCCTTCAATCCAAGACAGTGTTATTCATTTAAACGCGATGAAACGCAAGACAAAATACCCGGTAGTCAGTAAAATACATGTTTTTAGCCTGTGATATATATATATATATATATAGTATGTATACATGAGATGTGTGTGTGTGTGCAAGTGAAGGTGGCGGCATCTTGGATGCCCACTTCTTTCTTGAATTGTGCAAACATGACAAGTGTAAGGATTCTAGAAAACCTAATCATTCCTAATAACCTTTTAATATTTTGTGCATATAAGAGATATCGGGTAACCGGCTGAGTCATATACAAGTTCTATATGCCAAGATAATTTAAACATGTTACCAAGTCAGTAGGTAACCAAGGCTTTATAAACATTATGGTTTAAAACCAAAATATGCACCATAAGGGCATTTTAGTCATTATATGGCATAATTTGAGAACTTGCATAAAAATCTGAGTTATGAACAAGTACATTCTGTAAAAACACTTTAATTATGTTATAATATCCGAAGGTAATAAGTTTTGTATGATAGCTATGGTTTAAAACCATACTATGCGCCAAAGGGCATTTTGGTCATATTATAACATAATTTACGAACTTGTAACAAAACTCAGATTATGAACAGATTTATAATACCAAAATATGTTAATTCTAGTAACATATCAGTAGGTAATTCATTTTGCAAGTTCATCATTGGTTAAACCAAGTTTTATACAAAAAGGGCAATTTGGTCATAATTAGGCATAATTTAAGAACTTGTGTAAAAACTCATAATCTGATTATGATCAAGTAGTATAACCTCAGAGGGTTATCCTACATTATAATGTGATCATAATACAACTTAAATTCAGTAGTTAACTATGCTAAATCGGGTCAGAATCGAAAGTCAAAGCAGAAGTCACACTGCTCGACGACTTTCGGTTGCGAACCGACACTAAAACTGGGAATGACGGGCTGAACATGTTCATACATGTTATAATATTAATTACCAATTGATTAGGTGTCAAAAACATGGCTTATAACATTCATAAGATCAATTAATAAAGTTCACGAAAATCTGCCCTGTGACTTTTTGATTAAGATAACTTTGACCCGTTATTTGACCAAGTTAACGTGATTTCTAGGAGGTGCCCTTTTAAGGGATTAACACCTACCTAATTACGATCACGTAGCCATGTTCGATTCGAACAATGGCTGGACCATAATGGTCTAAATCGAAAGTCAAAGAAAAAGTCAATTTGCTTGGCTTTCGGCTTAATAAAAGCCTATAAACTGAAAGAACAAGGATAGAGCACTTACAAGTGGTCCAAGAGAATGATTATAACTCAGAGGGAAGCTCCTATATGATCAGGAACTTCCATGGGAGAGTAGATGTAACGCCCAGTGTTTTGATACTTTTATTATCTTGGCAAGTCTCGTCCTACTTACTATCTTGTGATGCTTTTACACTCGAGACGATCGATCATGATGAGAAATGATACTACTTGAATCTTAATTGTGTTGAACTATGTGAAACTTTTACTCTATATGACGCTTTTGTGATGCCTCTCCTATATGAACAATGTGAATCTTGACTCATATAATACTTTTATATAGGGAATATGCCACAGAATAGTAATGAAGTTTTAGGAATGTTCCAATTAGGTCACTGATAAAATTTACTGTTCCAATTAGATCATTCTACTTTATTTTGGTGTTCTAATGCTAGATATTTTACCTGAATAGCAGGTCATAGTCCTATATGGCATTTATTTAACTTTAAAAAAAAAACATGATGACATGGAATTAAAAAAAAAAAGAAATATAATAAATCAAAACCAAAAAGGATCAAATATTACAAATCGTTGAAATTTTATCGTTAGTTGTTTATCTTCGTTTATAACTTTTTAGATATTTTGAAAAAAAAAATCACATTTTTTTTATTTTTTTCTCATTTTTTTAACTTTTCTACAATTTTTTAAAATTTTTTTAAACCTATTTCGCATTTTTTTCTAATCCATTTGGCATTTATGTGCCACATCAACAATTTTTTTAAATAAAAACCTAAATAATTGCCATGTAGGATGGATGACCTTCTATTTAGGTAAAATATCTAGGATTGAAACATCAAATAAAACTTCAATGACCTAATTGGAACAAAAAAAATTATGAGTGACCTAATTAGAACACTCTTGAAACTTGGTTACTATTGTACAAAGTTAACCCTTTTATATATGAACAATATGATTCTTGACTCTTGATTCTTGACTCTTGTGATGCTTTGTATATGAATGATGTGAATCTTGACTCTTGTGATACTAGAAACTTGACACTGTTATGCCTGATACTTGATAAACGAGAAACTAGTTTTAACACAAGTCCGAAACACGAAGTTACCCTTGTGATTGGATACCTAGAGGAATAATAATGCTATAATAATGATTACTCACAATAGTACGCAACGCAACGCTTAACCTCACTCGTAAAACGAACCAAAGTCGGAAAACTAGCAAACGAGAATCGGCTGTCCGAATGGACATCCGATCGGATGACCATCCGCTCGGATGACCATCCAATTGGATGGCCGTTCGACCGGACGCCATCCGATCAGCTGCTACACACTTGCACCGGCTTAACCCCATTCGATCGAGGTCATTCGACTAGCCTTGTCACTGTCATCGATAAATAGGAAACTTGACCCTTCATTCTCACCTTTCACTCTGCCATCCGATCACAGTCACTCCAATCACTTTAATCATGATTCAAGGCCATTTCGTAAGTATTTCTCCTCAAATCTTGTACAACCTTCATCATTTATCACTTCTACACCATATTCTTCATCAAAATCACACGAACACTTCAACTTTTCCTTGAAAACCGACTGATTTGGGCCTTTTGAAGGTGGTTTCCACTCGGTTGCTTATGCAAACTGTTGTGGAGCACCATTTAACAAGATCTGTTCCAGATCTAAAGGATTTTCACAGCTTTTATACAAGATCTAAAGGATTATCACACTTATTATACCAGTTCCAACGGGATTTCACGTGTTTCTGCCTCGGATCTGATAAACTTCACATTTTACAACTGATTTTCCAAACTTTTCTTCTGATTAATACAAAACATTAGTGAAATCAGACTCAATCAGACTCTCGACTCCTTCCTTAGTCGAGAGTCGGCTTGAAAACTGAATTCCACCGGAAAACGAACCGATTAACGGGTCTAAACATGAAATTCCATCAAAAACAGCTCGTCGGTTCGAAAGGGGTGATACCCATCCGATCGAACGAGCTGGGTTTCGTATATTTCCATTGTTTGACACGTCGTCACACCGTCTCCGTTAACTCAAAACTTAGAAAATATTACGAAACTTCACACACTGACCATCTGTTCGAATGGTCATCTGATCGGATGACCATCCGTCTAGATGATCTGATTATGATAACACTTGTTGTTTGTTTTACAGTGCACTATGATCAAAACATCAAAAAATTTAACAGTTCACAAATACCCACTGTTCGAATGGCCATCCGTTCGAATGGTCATCCGCTCGGATGACCATCCGATCAGATGGAACCCATCCGTTCGAGTGGCCATCCGTCCGGATGACCATCCGCTCAGGTAGTCTATCAGACACTTTAACTCGATTTTCGCACTATTCGACACTATGTTCCCGACCGGGTCAGCACTTAGAGGACTTATGCTCTGTTCCCGCATGCAGGCTGATCCAGTGCTTCCTTCGATCCAATTAGGCAGTGTTTGGTTCTAAGCACCCACTGTGAGTATACTCGATCCCTTTTTGTTTTAAACAATTTTGGGATGCAACATGTATTCTATATCAAGACACTTGACACTTGAAACTTATTTGAAACATACTCTATCCGCATTAAACATGAAAACATGATACTTGTGATACTTGAGACTTTTATGCTATGTGAACGTTTGATTCTTATGTGTAGCTCGCCTTAACAATTATAGCGCTATAGGGGTAACGCACCGCTCTTTGAGTCTTGGGGAGTATTGTTAAGTTTTGATTCTTTTACCTCCTCTTCGTTGCACGAAGTAGGAAAGGCAAGTTAACGCGTTGGAGACTTGGGTTATCATATGAACCATGTTAACTAGCATGTTGAAACTTGTGATATGTTGTTCATGTTGGATATGAGTTTTATACGTTAAACTATTAAGCTATGTATTAAACTTGTTTACTCGCCAACATTTTGTTGATTGTATTTTAATACATGTTACAGGTTGATAAGCGAAGGAAACAAGAATCAAGCTAGGATGACCTTAGAAACTCATCTTAGATAAACAATGTTTTGAGACATGTTGAATTTTGATGAAACTTGATACAATTTTGTTTATGTGGTGTTTTGTATGACAATTTAGTCTTTAATATGCAAAATTTTGATTAATCTATATCAAAACAAGTAGTGTTATGGATTCTCTTAAGCAATCTGATTCCCTTAGTGTCGCGCCCCGATGTTTCCGTCATCGGTTGGGGTGTGACAGTAGAGAAGTGTTTGAAGATATGGTGCAAGTGAAAATGAAAGATCAAGACCCTATTTATACTTGTGGAGCTTGAAGGGGATCATTACAGGTGTTGGCACTCAGGTAGGATCATTACAAGTGTATAGGGACGTGTCAAGACCTGCTAGAATGCTCAGAGTTTCGAATAGGTGGCATACATGCAAAAATACTTGGTCCAGACAAATTTTTTTATGATTGGCTATCGTATACGAACCGTATACGTTCAAAGGTTACGCTCCGTAAGCTGAGGACACGCACATTGTTTTAAATCTCTTGGGAACCGTATGGTATACGGTCTTACGGTCCGTATACGATAGCCAATCATAAAAAAAGTAAGGCTCTTGCGGACCGTAAGCTCTTAAGCTTGAGGTCCGTAAAGGGTCAATCAGAGGCAAAGTTTTAGCATGTTGACACCTTTAGTCCTTCCATATTCAAACTTTCATATATTGTCAAAATTAGTCCTTCTCGTCCAACATTAGACACAAATGAGAGTATGGACCCGTGTCAGTACATGACTGGACAAGAATTTATGAGGTACTATAATTGTGATGCCTCAAATCAAGGCATTGGCTGTGTTCTCATGCAAAGAGACAAAGTCATAACCTATGCATCAAGACAATTGAAAATCTGTTAGGATCGGAGGCTCTCATGATTGTGTTTGTTTGTATAATTTGTACATTCAGAGAATATGAAATAACGTAAAGTGCGGCGGAAATGAATACAAACTTTGTAAACACAATCAAAGAAGAGAATAGTTTGATAAACAAATGCTTCATATTAAGTCAAATAATTGAATTACAAAGCAAATGATTACAAACATGCTTACAATACTAAACTCCCCCTCAGCCTGATGCTCCAAGGTTGGTTGCACAAGATGAAAGGATTAGACATGAGAAGAAGAACTTGCTCAGTCAATCAAATGTAACAGTACAGAGTACTGTTACATTTATAGGCAGTCCAATCCACTGGGCATCTCAGCTGACATCACCATGAAAGTGACATCTAACAAACTAACAAACCCTATCTACTAATCTATATAACTACTACTTTACTAACTACTGATGTTGCATTACATTACACAAGATGAATAAAACTGCTGCTGCATCCTTCCACTACTGTGAACCCAGCAGTACTTGTCATGATCAGCAGTGCTTGACTCAAGGCAGTAGATTGGGCAGCAGGGCTTTAGTCTTCATCAGTTTTTGATCAGATCAGCAGTTTCCAGTGTCAGCAGCTGTTGATAAAGGCAGTACTTTGGAGTATATCAGATGTTAGAGTCACAGTCAAGGGGAAAGCTTATAGTAAACAGCTGCTTATTGTGAATCTGTTTTTGTGATCCGGTTTTGGCTTTCATTATCTGTTCCTCTGGTAGGGTTCAATCCCAACAATCTCCCCCTGGAACAGATAATGCCAAAACCCTTCATTATTCAGGATTTTTATTTCTCATCAAAAATTCCCTAGCTTGTCTTTTAAATTCTTCTTCAAAGGCCTTGGAACTTGAGTCATCCTCATCCCTGCACAGTGAAAGCTCAAGGAGATCCTGCAAATCTTCAACACTAAGGCCTAGTGCTTCTTTCCTTGATATATACTTCACTTCGCCATTGGATCTGACCAAGGTCAATACGTGGGTCTTTTGATCAGACATCCACTTTAGTACTTTTAATCCTAATGGGTTTCTTGGGAGAGATTTATTTCCTGATGAGTTTGGAGATGTTGGCCTTGTGAAAAGTTGTAAGCTATCAGACATTTGTGTGAGGGCCTTCTCAATGACATCATTTGCTGCAGCTACATCTTCTGCAGTTTCCTTTTCAATTTGCTCTTGTCTCTTTTGTTGATCTGGCTCAATGTCTGATATTTCTGAAGTGCTTGGTGATGCAGGCTTGGTTAATACCTTTTTGAAAAGGTTTTGAAGTTTTACTGAGCTCTCTTCTTTTAGACCCATTTTCTTGATGGTTTCTGTGAAGTACTCAGCTTCCTTTTCCTTTACTTCTTCACTAGACAATTGTTTTCCTTCTTCTTGGTTTGACACAAGAATAGGATTATTTGCTGATGTGAGCAGTGTTTTGAGATTTTCAATCTGTTGTTCAAGCTTTTTGTAGTCAGGCTTCTTTGAAGTGTCTGAGACAGTTATCCTTCTTTTCATAAGCCTTTCATAAGCTTCATCAGTATGCTGCTTTGACCATTTTGCTATGGCAGTGGTAGTGTCCACCTTTGCATCCACCAGCTCCTGTTTCTTTCTCTTGTACTCAGATGTTAGGTCAGCAATGAGCTTTTCGTATTTGCTCCAATTTGGAGCAGTCTTCTTCTTTCTAGGATCGTTTTTGATTCTATCAATCCTATTTGCCTCATGCTTTAAAGCAACTATTAGCCATTCTTCAAACTGTTTTTCTTCAGCATGATAGAATTTGTTTCGTTGATCAGCCTTTTCTTTGCTTAGTTCTTGTGCAAAATCTTCCATCTGCTTAACTTTTGAGAGCAAGAATTTCAGTTTTTCAGAGATGGCTTCATCACTTTGACCTTCACATTCAATCTTGGCTCTTATCTTAGCCTGCCTTGCTTTAAGCTCAAGATATTCATCTATATCTTCTGGGACTATGAAGCCTATGAGTGAAGGGAATCTTCTGTTTGAAGGATCATCTTCAGTGTAAAATTGTCTCATCTCATTTTTCATAGCTTCCAGTTCCATCGGATATTTTGCAGCATTTGGATCATATTTGTCCTCATTTGCCTGAGTAATTTTTCTCTTTCTGGTGTAAAGCTTTGTGGATGACATGGATTTTGGTTGTGATGTAGGAATGGTGAGAGCAGTGGTGGATGGTTGACTAACAGTGGTTGAAACAACTGGTGTTCCAACCTATGTTGTCATTACAACTACTGATATGTCAGCAGATGTCTTCTGCTTTTGAGCAAGGGTTGTAATGGCAGTGGTTTGAGTGGTGATGAGTGATTAACTAACAGCCGTTGAAACAACTGGTGTTTCAACCACTGTTGTTATTACAGCAGATGTTGTAACATCTGCTGTCTTCTGCATTTTGGTAGGAGGTGATGGTGGGGTGGCTGTTTTTTATGGTGAATTTGGTTTTGGTGCTGTAATCACAGATGATGATGATGATGATGATGATGATGGTATAGCAGTGGTTGTGGTGGTGTGTGGTGATGTAGTGTGTGTTGATACTGCAGCTTTAGTTTGGCTATTCTTTTCTGGCTCAATGTAAATGCCATCATCAATTCCTTTCTTCTTTCACTTGATCTTCTCCCCCTTTTTGGCATTATCTGGGAAGGGTTCATTCATGAAGAGGACAGTGGGAGGAATTTTTCCAGAGGCACTTTGGATATAAGCTTTGATAGCTTTGATGTCTGCCTGAGTATCTTTGAACATTGATTCCACCATGTTTGTCAGCTTTTGTACATGTATAGCATGCTGCTGATCAGCCATCTGTTTTTGTCTTTCCAGCAGTGGTTGGAACATGTTCCATAGCTCATTTGCAGCAGGTGCAGGTTGTGCAGGTGCTTGAGCTGGAGCAGCAGTGGATTGTGCTTTTTGAGCTTTTAATAGCTGTTGCACCATATCCTTTATCTCAGCAACTGAGTTTTCCAGATTTTCAACTCTCCCCGTCAATTCCTGATATTTTGAATCGTCACCCGAGTTACTGGGATCAACTGAATCCCCACCAGCAGTGGTTTTACCAATGTATGACTTAGGAACTGAATCCCAAAATTCATTCATTGATGCCCCTTATTCTTAGTACTGGGGACTTCTTCCTTCAGCACTTGTTAACCTTGTAAAGGTACCAATGGGCATAACAAACTCACTGGTGGTTCTCAGAGGTGCTATTGAAGAAATTGCCTTCAAGGGAGTCTTATGAATGTAACCACTGTCCAAATGTAAACCAGTGGGTTCAACATTTGTAGTGGCTGCTCCACTTGAACTACTGACAGGAATTACTTGTAATTCCTGCAGTGTAACCTCCTCAGTTGTTGCTGGGATAACAGAGATATCAGCATCAGACCCAGTCACTTGTGGGAGTATACTCTCAGTGGTAGGTGTTTGAGAGGAACTGGTTTGTGTCAGAGTAATACCAACTGCATGCAACAAAAGTATAATGGATGGTGGTAATGTGGGGGGGTGAAGGTAAGGGAGTTGAAAGAGACATGTCCTTGGGATCAGGACTGTGGAAGATGGATCCGAGTGGGTCCAGAGCTTCATATTGTGGGGTCCCTGTGTTTACAACCTGATCCTTTTGTGAGGATGCAGGAGGAGTTTGAGGCAAGGGTGGAGATCTTTCTTCCATCTGCTGTGAGGAAGTAGCAGCAGTGGTTATTGGTGACATTTGTGTTGTCACTGGCAGTGACTCTGGGATCTCATCTTCTAGAGGTGCCTTTGTTTTGGGTTTGGGGGGCTTTCTGGATGTTTTCTTTTTGGTCTTTTTGGTGGTGGCAGGTGTGGGTTTCAAAACAGTGGGTGTGCTGCTTCGATCACCTGGAGCAGTGGGCTCGGCAGCCGATACCTGAGGAGCAGTTTCATCTGCTAAATTCTGCTCAGGTACCTCTGCTTTTGTTTTTATAGGTGCCAACATTCTAGAGAATGTTTCAGGCGTTAAACCATTTATTTTAAACTGAGTACCTTGTTTGGGAAATTCTGTATCTCCTTTTTCAATTTTTTGTTCAAAATAATAGCTGAGAAACCTTGGGAAGAGCAGAAATGCTTTGCTATCAACGTTTTTTACCAAATCATCAAAAATCTTATGGGAATAATTAAAATTTTCATTATTTAAAATAGCATATCCCAGGCTTTGAATCTTTGATGGTATTTCGTTAAAAGAAGTTGTTTTATTAGAAATACACATCAAAAGAGTGTGAAATAAAAACCTGGGTGCAGAGGGAAAATAACCTTTTTGTAAGGTATCTCTTTTCGATTGGTCTGCATACCCTCTATTCACGAAATCATTTTTCAACTCGGTTTTAGAGAATGAAGTTTTACCTTTCAGATCATCGAGTTTAAAGACTTCTGAAATGGATTGTGGAGAAATTTGAATCTTTTTACCCTGTATTGAGGAGTTGATGGTTGTGACAGTGTCTCCTTGTTTTTCAAGGGTAGCATTGTTCCAGAACTCTCTCTGGATTTGTAGATAAATGGGAGCGTCTGCTGTCAACAAAGTTTTGTACTTTGACGTAGATAAAGTGTCGATGATAGAGTCGAAGGTATTGGTTGTTGTGGGTTTTGTGAGTATACCCAAATAGTTGTGAGGGGATTTGTAGCGAATTTCTGTGGTTTCAGTGGCCATTTGACTGGCGTCTGTGGGAGCAGAGGAAGAAGATGATTTTGATTTTGATTTCGATTTTGATTTCGTCATTTTTTATGAAGAAGATCGAAGAATGTTTTGGAGTTATGAGTGGGAAACTGCTTTGTGAAAAGAATGTTTGGAATTCAATTCGACAGTGAAACCCTGTTTGGGGTTTTAATAAGGGCTTTATTTAGGGAAAAAAGTAAATACTGACGTGGCAGCGGTTATAATGATCCGACGACTAAAAAACTGACCACGTGTCAACCCCTGATGAAAGAGTAAATAATGGAGGACAGTTGTTTTGAGAGCCACTGATGGATCAACCATCAGTAGTTACAACGGTAACAAATGAAACAGTGGATGATTTTTACTATCAGTGGATAGCATATCAGTGGATAGACTACTGATGTTATACAGCAGTACTTTATTAAGAAATTAAAGGAGCAGGGGTTGACTTTCAGCAGTGGACAGATTTTAGAAAGCAGATGTTTGAGGCACAACAGTAGTTAAGGAAAAAACAGTGGTAGAAAACAAAATGAAGACCATTAGTATAACAACTGTTAGTGCAGCAGTGTTTGAACTTTTGACAGATAAAATTTGAGCATCTGCTTGTTCAGATGTGGGGATTGATTTGTCTTGTTTAAACT
The DNA here is from genome assembly GCF_002127325.2 of Helianthus annuus. Taxonomy (NCBI): domain Eukaryota; kingdom Viridiplantae; phylum Streptophyta; class Magnoliopsida; order Asterales; family Asteraceae; genus Helianthus; species Helianthus annuus. The sequence goes on from NC_035440.2 coordinate 141,895,962, forward strand.
CAATATCATGTCCAACATCTGTTATTCTTCAGAAATGCTATACTCAACAATTTACATTTTAGATGCAAATTATCAAGATTAATTTGTCAGCAGTTTTTCTAGGAGATTATGTTCTAGGTTTACCACATGTTCACTATTTCCTGACAGTGGTTTAGCATCCTAGATGATGAAAACTTCTTTACTAAGGCAACTCATTTTGTGTCTAATTATTTGAACTAGAACATGAGTGTCTCAGTAGTTTTAAAATCAATTTGCAATCAATTTTTCTGTGATAAACAAACTTGAGCTTAATGTGACCTTGACATGTACATCATTTCCTTTTGATCGGTTTTAGGAATAGTAATTTCACACAAAAATAAGGAAATTACATCCTGACCAGAGATGAACTTTTTACTATCAAAAATGAGTAAAAGTACAAAATATATTACATAAAAAAAATAATATATCTGGTTTTATCTGAGAAAAACACCTTTTAGAAAAATAGAGGTTATTTTGAAAAAAAAATCAAAAAGATCTGCTAACTTTCCAAATAAGCTCATGATCACATCATTCTCAAGTTATTATGACCACTGTTTAGAATCATTTTCTTGTCAATTGATTGTAAATTCTTCTTTTAAGGTCAATCACTAGAGATACCATTGTTACCTGAACTTTTCCTGAATTAATGAATGCACACGGTTGCGTGATGACCATTGTTTACCCAACTTTGGACTAGTGTTTTATGTTTATACTCTTTTCTTTTGGCTTCAAAAGTTTTGAGATAAACACACTTTTGAGTTTTGTTCATTTTCTTCTTCCCTTTTTACCCTTCCCATTCATAAGTACAGAAATACTCACTGGGAGATTTTATTGAGGAAAAGCTTAATCCTGAATCATTTTTTAGTAATGTTTTGAGAGATCTGGCCATATTTGTACATGTTTTATTACCAATTCTCACATTACGTATGATTTGGACTGTTTAGACCCCTGATTTTCTTAATGTGTTTTGACATGGTTGATTTGGTCCTTTTGAGGATTCTCAACCTGCCTTTTAACACATAGGATTTCGTGACTAAAGTTTTATTTCCCTCTTTCTACGTTAGATAAACACTAATGTTTCTATGAACATAGGTTTCGTTAATCTGAGGTTTATACTTTAGTATAAAATATGATGAAATCATCACAAATTTCATATCAACAGTTGAGATCAATTTTGAAATGAAGATAGTCAAACCATAGTTACCAGATGTGTTTTCAGATCTGAAAACTATGGGTGATTTGTGCATGACATCACTTGTTGTTTGAAATTTGTGAATCTTATGACATCTTGGTTGTTTTACAGAGCTTTAGAATAGTCACTTTGAACATGATTTCTTATTGCTCTGTTTTTCAACTAACTACGACCAACCTTAGTATCAATGAATTATGAGCTGAACTGTTATGTCAAATTGATTGTTAGATCGAATTTGACTGTCCTGGCTCTGATACCAATTGTTAGGATCGGAGGCTCTCATGATTGTGTTTGTTTGTATAATTTGTACATTCAGAGAATATGAAATAATGTAAAGTGCAGCGGAAATGAATACAAACTTTGTAAACACAATCAAAGAAGAGAATAGTTTGATAAACAAATGCTTCATATTAAGTCAAGTGATTGAATTACAAAGCAAATGATTACAAGCATGCTTACAATACTAAAGTCCCCCTCAGCCTGATGCTCCAAGGTTGGTTGCACAAGATGAAAGGATTAGACATGAGAAGAAGAACTTGCTCAGTCAATCAAATGTAACAGTACAGAGTACTGTTATATTTATAGGCAGTCCAATCCACTGGGCATCTCAGCTGACGTCACCATGAAAGTGACATCTAACAAACTAACAAACCCTATCTACTGATCTATATAACTACTGCTTTACAAACTACTGATGTTGCATTACATTACACAAGATGAATAAAACTGTTGTTGCATCCTTCCACTGTTGTGAACCCAGCAGTACTTGTCATGATCAGCAGTGCTTGACTCAAGGCAGTAGATTGGGCAGTAGGGCTTTAGTCTTCATCAGTTTTTGATCAGATCAGCAGTTTCTAGTGTCAGCAGTTGTTGATAAAGGTAGTACTTTGGAGTATATCAGATGTTGGAGTCACAGTCAAGGGGAAAGCTTATAGTAAACAGCTGCTTATTGTGAATCCATTTTTGTGATCCGGTTTTGGCTTTCATTATCTGTTCCTCTGGTAGGGTTCAATCCCAACAAAATCCATGAAAAGAACTACACAACTCATGATCTTGAGTTAGGTGCGGTTGTTTTCGCTCTCAAGATTTGGAGACACTACCTTTGGGTTAGGTACAAAATGTGTGGTTTTCACAAATCACGAAAGTCTCCAACATATATTCAACCAAAGGGAACTAAACATGAGGCAACGACATTAGGTCGAACTTCTGAACGACTACGACTGCGAGATTCGCTACCATCCTTGTAAGGCGAATGTTGTAGCTGATGCTCTTAGTCGTAAAGAACGTGTCAAGCTTAATTGTGTTCGAGTACGATCTGTTATCCAAACACGTATTTTCAAAGTCCAACGTACTTGTGTAACCCAAGGCAAGATGTGTAATGAATTGCCACATAGTTTCGAGCTTTAGCTTGAAACTAAAGATAATAGGTTACTCTATTTCATGAACCGTTTGTGGATTTCAAACCAAGACAATCTCCGCACCTTGTTGATGAACGAAGCCCATAAGACTCGTTACTCTATCTATCCTGGTACAGACAAAATGTACATGGATATTCGTACCCAGTATTGATGGTGAGGTATAAAGAAGGATATTGCATTGTACTTGTCCAAACAAAACTTTTTATGATTGGCTATCGTATACGAACCGTATACGTTCGGAGGTTACGCTCTGTAAGCTGAGGACGCGCACATTGTTTTAAATCTCTTGGGAAACGTATGGTATACGGTCTTACGGTCCGTATACGATAGCCAATCATAAAAAATAAGGCTCTTGCGGACCGTAAGCACTTAAGCTTGAGGTCCGTAAAGGGTCAATCAGAGGCAAAGTTTTAGCATGTTGACACCTTTAGTCCTTCCACTATCAAACTTTCATATAATGTCAAAATTAGTCCATCTCGTCCAACATTAGGCACAAATGAGAGTATGGACCCGTGCCAGTACATGACTGGACAAGAATTTATGAGGTATTACAATTGTGATGCCTCAAACCTAGGCATTGGCTGTGTTCTCATGCAAAGAGACAAAGTCATAACCTATGCATCAAGACAATTGAAAATCCATGAAAAGAACTACACAACTCATGATCTTGAGTTAGGTGCTGTTGTTTTCGCTCTTAAGATTTGGAGACACTACCTTTGGGTTAGGTACAAAATGTGTAGTTTTCACAAATCACGAAAGTCTCCAACATATATTCAACCAAAGGGAACTAAACATGAGGCAACGACATTAGGTCGAACTTCTGAACGACTACGACTGCGAGATTCGCTACCATCCTTGTAAGGCGAATGTCGTAGCTGATGCTCTTAGTCGTAAAGAACGTGTCAAGCTTAATTGTGTTCGAGTTCGATCTGTTATCCAAACACGTATTTTCAAAGTCCAACGTACTTGTGTAACCCAAGGCAAGATGTGTAATGAATTGCCACATAGTCTCGAGCTTTAGCGGGTTACTCTATTTCATGAACCGTTTGTGGATTCCAAACCAAGACAATTTCCGCACCTTGTTGATGAACAAAGCCCATAAGACTCGTTACTCTACCTATCCTGGTACAGACAAAATGTACATGGATATTCGTACCCAGTATTGATGGCGAGGTATAATAAAAATATTGAAAAGCCCGAGTAGAACACATAATTACCCAAGTGTATAGGTGAAAATACATAGACATACTTACATAGTCATTTAAGCCTACCATTATATCCTCCTTGAACCGTTTCACAATTATATATTGTTGTAATCCTCCTCAGTTCATCATATATATCATCTATGTCTTTGATCATCACATGACGAATCGTCATGTGATAAAAGGTTATTTATCAAAGTAAAATGTTGAGCTACGTAAAAAGGGTAACGCTTAACGTAGTTTCACATTGACTTTAACTTTTGATAACGCTACACATTAAAAGTGGATGCATGAAGGTATTTAACGTATCCTTTATAGACTAAAGCGCGATTGATTACGATACACAAAGATAAAAAAAAAACATTTTTAAAGCCACTGTTGGACTAGACTAGCCTAGATGGTAGATTTGCAAGCCTTTTAGGTTAGAGATTGAGATCTCAGGTTCAATCTCAAACAAAGACAAAGACTAAATTATAATTGATTTGGTCTAGTTTAGAGTTACTAGAGTTAAGAGTTAGGTTAATCTATCGTTTATGGTGTGCACATGTAATGAATATATGTGTGGGCGCTCGGTGGGCAAAAGTGAAATGGTACTAACTTTAAAGTTATTTTATTAATTTCGTGAAAATAACGTTAAAAGCGGCGGATGGTTAATCATGCAACATATAGTGATGTTAATAGCTGAAAGACACAGGGGTACATGCACCAATCAGTCTCTGTCCCGATTGTTTGAGTGTTATGTGTCTTAGGTCTAAGTCTTGATACAAAAACTACAATCGAGCCGGGGTCTTACTGGAAGCAGCCTCTATATTCCTACGGGATAGAGGTAAGTTTGTATATATCTATCCTTCTCAGACGCTATATTAACTTTGCTATTGGTGAGATTTAGTGAGTATGATGATGATGAGGAGAGTTAGAGTTAGGTTGAAAAAAAACGCTTTTCAAAATATTTTCCCTTATAATATTAAAAGAATGGGCCCACACATCGCTATTTTGAGTAGTTGTACAATCAAATTCTCATGTGTACCACCACTAGTCATGTAAATTATAAGCTAGCAAAAATTACTCAATACAGTCACTCTTCTTTCTTCCCTATATAAACCCTGCAACCCTTTCTTCTTTCACTACACCTTCACAAACACACGCTCTAAAATGTCTTCATCTGCATATCTCTGCATTCCAACTGATTCTTCTACCGTTTTCAGCCTCCCCCTCTTCCTCTCCATCGTCCTTTTCGTAGTTTTCGCCTTCCTCTTCCCTCCAGGCGGTCTCGCATGGGCTCTTTCAAAAACCACCATTCCCGGCCCATCCGGTCTCCCAATTCTAGGCCATGTGTTCACTTTCACATCTTCTTTAACTCACAGAACCCTAGCAAAACTCTCCACAACCTTCAATGCCACACCCCTTATGGCATTCTCTGTCGGGGTGACTCGCTTTATCATCTCGAGTCACCCTGACACCGCCAAGGAGATCCTCAACAGCTCTGCGTTTGGCGACCGGCCTGTGAAAGAGTCGGCATACGAGCTGTTGTTTCACCGTGCGATGGGATTCGCACCGTACGGTGAATACTGGCGTAACCTTAGAAGAATATCATCTATTCATCTATTTTGCCCGAAAAGAATATCAACTTTTGGTGAGTTTCGGTTGAAACTAGGGTTAAAGATGGTGAACCAAGTTTCATCTTCCATGAACCGTAACGGGTTCGTGGAGGTGAAGAAACTGCTTCATTTCGCGTCGTTAAACAATGTCATGATGTCAGTTTTTGGTAAATCATATGACGATTTCGATAAGGATGGTTTTGAGCTCGAGGAGTTGGTTCGGGAAGGGTACGAGTTGCTCGGTATCTTTAATTGGAGCGATCATTTTCCGATCATAGGGTGGTTTGATATTCAGGGAGTGAGGAGGAGATGCAGAGAGTTGGTGTGTAGAGTTAATGTTTTCGTTGCGGAAATTATTAAGGAACACCGGGAAGGAAGGTCCGATGTTGGAGCTACGGTGGGTTATGAGGGTGATTTTGTTGATGTTTTGCTTGATTTGGAAAGTGAAAACAAGTTTACTGAATCTGACATGATCGCTGTTCTTTGGGTACGTTGCTATTTTTAATAGGGTGTAAATTTGTCATCTACTTTGTTTAAACCGGCTCGAGTAAAAAAAAAAAAAAAAAAAAAAAACTTGTTTAATAAACTACTTATGTATCTGAACTTTATTTATGAGTAAGCTTACGAGTCTAAACGAGCACATATTCATATAATTTTGAGTTAAATGACATTTTAGTAACTGTGGTTTGGGTCACTTTGACACCTTAGTCCAAATGTTTGATTTTTCGCCTAAAAAGTTTCATCGTTTCTATTTTAGTCCACTAGGTTAACTTTATCCATTTTTTTGTTAATGAGAAGGGCAATTGGGTCATTTTATATGGCCGAATTGTCTTTCTAGTTAACAGAATTACATATAAAATGATTGAATTGTCCTTCTCGTTAACAGAAAAAATGGATGAAATTAACCAGTGGACTAAATGGCAACGGTTAAACATTTTTTGACGCACAGACGAAAAATGAAACCTTTAGACTAAATTGTCAAAATGACTCAAACCACAGAGACTAAAATGACATTTAACTCTATAATTTTAATAAATTTATCTAAAATGTTTTTAAATATCTATTTACATAATAATTATTATTGTATATATATACTATATTACACTATATTATGTATAAATTAATAAACAATATTAGGGTTTTAGAAATAGAGCTCCCGAATTCACGCTCTAGGTTAAGTTAGCCCTGCACAAACTGTGTGAAATTACACCCTTAAATTTGACACAGTTGTTTGATTTGGTTTAAATATCTCGATAATTAGTAATCATATGTTTGATTTGGTTTAAATATCTCGATAATTAGTAATCATAACATTAAGATTTTGCAGGAAATGATCTTCAGGGGAACAGATACGGTGGCGATCCTGTTGGAATGGATTTTGGCGAGGATGATATTACACCCGGACATTCAAGAAAGAGCACAATCCGAAATCGATAGTGTTGTGGGGTCGGGTCGACCCGTATCTGATGAGGATCTTCCAAGCATGCCTTACCTACATGCAATTGTAAAAGAAACTCTACGTATGCACCCACCGGGCCCACTTCTATCGTGGGCTCGGCTCGCAATTTTCGATACCCAAGTGGGTCCACACATGATACCAGCTGGGACAACGGCCATGGTCAACATGTGGGCCATAACCCATAATGATCAAATCTGGGCTGACCCGGAAAGGTTCAATCCAGATAGGTTTATGGGTCAGGAGGTTTCTATAATGGGTTCGGATCTTCGGTTGGCTCCGTTTGGCGCGGGTCGGAGGGTTTGCCCCGGAAAGGCAATGGGTTTGGCTACTGTTCAACTTTGGTTGGCCCAGTTGCTTCAGAATTTCAAATGGGTCGACTCCGGATCCGGGTCGGATTCAGTTGATTTATCAGAGTGTTTGAAAATGTCAATGGAAATGAAGAAGCCATTGGTGTGCAAGGCTGTGGCTAGGGTGTGATGATGTGGCAAGATAATTTAATAACTATAGTCATATAAGAAGGGTAATTTTGGAATATTATTTCAGAAAGTTGGGTTCTAGGGGTGGATTTGAGATATGCATTTTGTAACACAACTTCTTGTTTGGTACATATTAGATATGCGTGCTCTTATGTATGTGTATGTCATGCCCTTTCTATTTATGTAATGACAATGCTATTGTTATGGGATTCTCTATTAGACCATGTGTAGTGTGAAGAATTGTAATGCCCCCACCATGGGGCATTATCCGACACGTGTCATCCCAGTCAGCATGGGGCATTATAGCAAAAGTGGTGTAGTGGGCATAATGCCTAATAATGCCCCTTCCAATTATTAAAAAGGATTAAAAAAAAAAAAAAAAAAAAAACCCTTATTCATAGTCATCCACTAATATGTTTTCCCATTGGTGAGTCAAAGTTCAACCCTCATCCCTTTGTTTGCTTTGAGCGTTATAAAGAAAAAGCCGAACGAAAATTTTTTCCAAAATTTAGAAAAGTAACGCCCCATGTAATGGTGGGGTAGGCGTTATAGGACGTTTTTTTTTTAATTTTTTTAAAGAAAACGCCCCACTACACATGGTCTTAAGTTAAATTCTATTATTTTGGTTGTTGATTGTCATTTCTAACCATAAATGGTAATTATCCATGTTCCTGTCCAACATTCCGGGTCTTTTCATCAGGCATTTTCTCGTACAAATGTCACACTCAAGAACGACATCGACTCGTGGTATAGAATATGATGGTACATATGTGGGCTACTATATTGTTGTCGTCTTTTGGCGTTTGTTTGTTTGTAGCTATATAGCAACTAACGTACCATAGGAAGATCATCTAGATTTGTAAACCCATTTTAAAATTCAAAAATCAAAATGAAATTTAGAAGTGGAAAGTAGGTATCATTAACATTTTGTTTGTTATTAACTCAAATACCTAACATTTCATTCATCTTTATTCTTTCATGCTTTGTGCTTTATGACATTTGCATATTGAAAGGCTGTGGCTCTTTTGGCATTGTGGTATTTACTTTGTACATTAGCGATTTGAATATCCATAGATTCTTTCTTCACACCACACCTATTCTGATTCTAATGTTCTATCAATTTCATATGTTAAATTCTTCAATACCTCCATAAAGTTACACGACAATTTACGGATGCTTATCAACACCATTGTTGCAATATGTGATTCTTGTCTTTTTACGTCTTCGTTTTGTTTGATATTGATGATCCTTACTTTTTATCTTATGGCATAATATGTCGTCTCTAGGAGTGTGACGAATTTATATCTTTTTTTCTAAAATGAGATACCAATTCAATCTTTTAAAGCATAAGGGAATTCTTCTTGTAGTGCACAAAGATGGTGGTTGTTATCGGAACATATTCTATTGACCAGATCATTTGGTGATCAAAATATCCTCTTCTAAAACATTCATTGTTGTAAACAACTAGTCATTAAATATATTTTTTATAATAATATCTTTATCAGTAAACAACTAGTCATTAAATATATTTTTTAGGGGAGGATCTATTAAAAAGTGGATTTTGCCTAAGTTGCTTAAGAAGGATTGTGATGATAACATGTGTCACTCCTAATAAGTAGGAATGAATAGCATTTTGATCCTTAGGGTGAGAGGGGCACTCCTCTCTTAGGGGAGTCCCCTCTCTTACACACACCCAATCAGCACGTGCTACGTCAACTCCCCTCTTAAGTCCTCACTTTGCACTCAAACGTTGGCATCACTCCACTCACACAATTATTTTTTTATAAAAAAAGAAGAAAAAAATATGATTGGTGGAAAAAGAGTGGACTCACATTAACAACCAATCACCCCCTCTCTCTCCTCTCTCTCTCCTCTCTCTCATGCAGTAACCTCTCACCGATCCCCCACCCCGCTTCCCCTCCCCGCGTTGATGGCGGCGGTGTTCCCGCTCGGGGACTACACTCACCTCATGGGGTCACCGCATGTGCCCCGTGCACCCTTAGACCATGCGTAGTGGGCATGATTCACCCTTGGGCGTTTTGCGCCATGTGGCAGCCCAGTCAGCAATGGGGCATTATTGGGCGTTTTCTAAAATGGGTGTAGTGGGGATGTGAACATTGTGGGGCATTATGTTTGTAATAAAATTAAATAAAAAAAGCATCAAAAAATTTGATTGGTTTTCCAAAAATGGAAATGAATCTGGTTGGTCAAACCTTGCCCCTTATAGCGTTATTTAGAACACACATGACCAAAAAATTGGCCAAACACGCCCACGGGGGCGGAGGTGCCGGCGTTATCCGGCGTTTTCGGGCGAGATTCCGGGCAAAAAACACCCCACTACGTTCGGTCTTATAAATAGGAGTGAAAATAACATGTGACACCCCTTTTGTTTTTTAAAAATACAACAAAAAAAATCTAGTACAAAAAATTTAGCACAAAAAAATCTAGTACAAAAAATTATAACACAAAAAATGTAGTACAAAAAAATATAGCACAAAAAAATCTAGTACAAAAAAATATAGCACGAAAAAATTCAGCAAAAAAATGTAGTACAAAAAAAATCCAGCACAAAAAATTGAGAAAAAAAAATTTAAGAAAAAAATTTAGCACAAAAATATAGTCCAAAATCCAGCACAAAAAATGAATGGTTAAGATTTCTTCTCATTCTACTTAGGCAAAATAAACTTTTTATTTGATCTTACCCCATATTTTTTATACTAATATCTTTATTAAGCATAATATAGAGTTAATGGCCATTTCCTTCCATGTGGTTTCATCACTTATGTCATTTCAGGTCACTTTTCAAAATTGCACCAGTTTCCTCCCTAACGTTCTCGAAACATGTCATTTTAGTCCAAAAAACTAACCCCAGTTAAAAAACCTAATTATCTCAGGGGTAAAATTGTCATTTTCATTTTTCATTCTCTAAAGACTTATAATAATGGGAACAATGATGAGGATGCAGGCAGCACCTGTGGTGATATGATGGTGTCGAAGGTGAGTATAAAAGGAACAATAGTGACGATCGTGGTTACAGGAGGCAAGAGTTGTGATTGTGGCGGATGGTGTTAACGAAGATGGTTGTTGTTTCCGGTAATACAGTGAAGAGGAATAGGTGATGATGACGAAACCATCGGGCACTGGTCGCTTGAGATTCTTGGATTCAATCCGTTGTGGTGGCAAGCGGATTGGAGAAAAAAATGGCTGAAGCTAGATCAAAGGTGCAACAGTGACCGGAAAAGATAATCGAAAACTTGTCAGAGCAGCAGAGGTGGCCGAAGAAGGTGTTACTTTTCTGTATTTAAAGGGGATACAAATGTGATGTTGATAGTCATCTTCTATAAATTGACGGAGATACAAAATTGGCAGCTTCAAACGTTAGGAAAGAAACTCGTTAGGGAGGAAACTGATGCAATTTTGAAAATTGGCCTGAAATGACATAAATGATCAAACCATCGAGACAAAAATGATAGTTAACTCCATAATATATGATATATTTTATCATATTAGCATGAGCTATAATAACTTTTTATTCTCCGGTTATAGTGTGAATGTGTGTGTAAAGTGAAAGTATCAATAACAATTATCAGCATAGTTTGAAATGAGATTACTAAGTGGATCAATATGCAAATGAGACAGTGGTGGAGTAATAAACGAGAAAGTTAGTATTCTAAATATGGGTGGTAAAATAGGTGGGTTGGGCAAATTTGAATAATGGGTTAGGATAAGTTTGGGTTAAGATAGGTTTGAATTAGGATAGGTTTATTAAGAAAAAGGTCAGCATGGGTTTGGATTAAAATAGGTTTGCGTCAAGATGGGTTTACGTCATTATTGGATAAAAGAAAACAAACATTAAAAAGAATAAATATATTTAAAAAAATCTAAAAAACCTAAAAAAATTCTAAAAAATCAAAAAACATTCTAAGAAATCAAAAAATTCCAAAAGAAAAATTTTTAAAATAAAAAAAATCGAAAAAAATTCTGAAAATTCTAAAAAAAAAACTAAAAAATAAAAATAATGAAAAAAACCTAAAAGATAAAAAAAATTATAAAAATCTTTAAAAATTCTAAAAAAATCTAAAAAATTATAAAATATCAAAAAAATCTAAAAATAAGAAAAATCTTTAAAATTTAAAAAAATCCAAACAAAATCAAATAAATCTAAAAAAACCAGAAAAAATCTAAAAGAAATTAAATTTTATTTTCATATTTTACATTTTTTTATTTTTTTAGAATTTGTTGATTTTTTTTTATTTTTAACATCTTTTAAGAATTTTTTAGATGTTTAAAATTTTATAACTTTTTGATTTTTTTTTTAATTTTTTTAAATTTTTTTGAATTCTTTTTGAATTTTTTTTAGTTTTTTAAATTTTTAGAATTCTTTTTGATGTTTTTAGATTTTTTAAATTTTTTTATTTTTTATTATTTTTTTTTGAATTTTGTGATTATTTTAATTTTTTTTGTTTTTTTTTGAATTTTTTTAATTTTTATGATTTTTAATTTTTTTTTATTTTTAGAATTTTTTGATTTATTGTGATTTATTTATTTTTTGAGTTTTTTATTATATTTTTTTAATATGGATCTATTCGGAAATTATTTGGATATGGATCGGATCATGATCCATTTGATTTGGATCATTAATGGATCAGATCATGATTCAATCCATATTTATCCATTGATAGGCGACCTACTACTTAATTAAGTGATTTAAGCACATCCTCACCCCACTTGGATTTTATCTCATACCCATCCTGACTTACTCACTTTTTTTTATCTATCACTTCACAACCTATTCTAAACTAGTGACTAATTTTTTTGGCTCATCTTAACCCATCTTAAAATTTATAATGCCCATATCAACCCAAAATGAAATGGATGGACTTCTTTTGTCAAGCCTAATTCTAAGGGATCCAGGTTCGATTCCTACCCTTCCCATTATTTTCTATGGCACCTGGTGATGATAGGAGACTAAGCGAGTAGGCGGAGATCGCTAGTTCGATCCTTGAACTGAGCGGATTTTATAATGTTCATGGGCTTCGGCCCTAGGTGAGGTTTTTCCCAGTTTGGAGGCGAATGTATCCCAATGTGATGAATTTCGTCAGTAGTTCAATTGAAGCATTCGTAGCCATATAAAAAACTAAGGTCCTGTTTGTTTACCACATAATAAGAATCATTTAGAGCATCACCAATAAGGGGTGTTTTTTGATGTTTTTATTGTGCCAAGGTGGCATTGCCCACCAATCACACACATTCTCTCTCTTACCTCATATTATCATCTAAAAACAATACTCTCTCTCATCTCTCCTCCTTCCCTGTCACAACACTTTTCTCTTTCCTCAAATACATGTTTTTCCCTACATACACCACCACACTTTCTCTCCTTCACCTCACACCATCTCTCATCCACCTCACATTTCTCTCTCCTTAAAAACCATCAACATACATCCTATTGTGGATGCTGTTAGAGGTCCACATCTGATTCTGTTAGACCACCCGTAGTGGGGCGGTATTTTTGAAAAAAAATTGAACCCCCCCCCCCAATTACACTAGGCGTTTTGGGGCATTATTTTTGAAAAAAAATTGCCCAAGCGCTATATATAAAACGCCTACAATTGTATTGTGTAATGGTTGACTGGGTTTGACCCACCAATGAGAAACTAGTATTTTTTTTTTGTTTAATGATTGGAAGGGGCATTATTCCCACTACGCCACTTTTGCAATAACGCCTATGCTGACTGGACTGCCACGTGTCGAATAATGCCCCATGGTGGGGACATTATTTGGCTAAACCACTACACATGGTCTTAGATTGCAGTGCATTTAGAGTGTTTGGTTCCAAAAAGAATGATGTCTGAATGGGTGAAATAATGTGTAAATGGTTCATATTGTGAATGAAGCTGAATGATTCAGACATGGATGTCTGATTCAATCAGATCTTAACCAATCAAATCTAAATAAACCAAACAGGCCCTAAGCCGACAAATTTGAGATAACTTATAAGAGAAGGAACCTGATACGTATGCTTTATGTTGGATTTTTAGATATTTTATATTCATCATGATTAGATGAAATAAGACAAGAATAAACATAACATATAAGATCCTAAAAGTTGCTTTTAAAAAACATAAACGAGATCCCTAATCATGATTATAACAAAAGCTATTATTATAATAATATGAATGAAAAGTGATCTTCCAATTAATAAACTAAATAAAATGAAAGTTGAATGCATATGCCTTGAGTATCTATCTTATCGATGATTATCGAATCAAATATGATGAGATCATTGACTTTCGAATTGGTAATTACAATGTTTGATTTGTGATATGTTGGAAATTTGTGAAAGTAGTATTTTTTATAAAAATAAGAAAATGTATTTTTTTTTAATTTTGAATTAGAAATAAATATAAGAAACTGAGTGGGTTTTATATATTTATTTGTGGATTTGTGTTCTATGTTGGAAGAGTTTCGCAACGAACTAAACCACGTCCAAAACGGAGCTAAGATGAATGAGATATCGATGCTCAAAGTTTGGTGTTTAAAACATTGAATGCTAAAAAAATTGGAAAGTGGCACATTGTCCCACATAGAAGGAGAGTTGAAACTTAGAGGGGTATTTAAATGGGAACACTTCATGCTTATTGTTTCATGGAAGCACACACTAAGTGTGCTCGCGAAGGGAACCCTAACTCGCACACGCGTGCGCGTGGCGTGGGCGATAGGCGCAATCTGGCGCTTTAATGGCGCAATGTGGCGCTTTTGGGCGCACGAGTACATGGCACATGACCCAGATGGGTCTCCGCGCAGTGGCGCATGACTTGGCAGACAAGCGCGTCCGCGCATGGGGCATGGCCAGCTAGTCTGCGCGCACTGGCGCATGGGCACTGATGTGACGTGCACGGCGCACCAAAGTGAGCTAATACGATACGACTGTGTAGCGTGCTCGTATAGGCTCACAGGTGGCGTGGCGCACTCGCGCATGAGTAGCGCATGAAAGTGAGCCAAGATGGCGCGCGCGCACCAATCTGTCTTGCGCGCGCACGCGCAGAAGCTTCCAAACATTAACGATAGAGCAATTACATTTCAGCATTTGAAACTGATGAGTCAACAGTTTTGACTGAAAATTAAATGACGAATTATAGTGCATTGAAGACGTTTAATTCAATTTTATTTCTCACATTTAATTCGTTTTTTAGTTTCATCCAAGATCTGCAGTATAAATAGGTGGACACCCCTGCTGCAGAAGAACACCGAAAAGCACACAGTAAATACAATCTTCTCTACACTGAATTCTTTTTCTTCTTCTTCAAGTAGCAAGGTACACCTTCGGGTTTTTCGTCAAGTCCGGCATTGCAACTGCTTAGGCTGTTGTATCCTGGAAACAAACGATTTCTCCTGGGAGACTCGAAATTTGTTTTAAGGGACCCGTGTCTAACACGATCCTCAGCCAAGAAACGTTTTTCTGTTTGTAATTTTGTTCTTGTTTTTTTTTATTTCAGTTGTAATTGCATTATAATTTTCAGTTTTAATTCTGTTTTGTATTGTAATTCAAGTTAATAAAATTATTTATTTATTTTGCACGAACGGATTCCTACAATGTTAAAACAAATTTTTAAAACAGCGTTCGTGTCCAATCATAAACTATTCACTTGTGATTTCGAACCAATTTTGACTTCACACAGTTGTGTTTTAAAAACAATTATTTTTCTGTTTTGGTTCAAAGTAACGACTTTGTCAAAATAGATTCTGGTCTTCTACTCTTTTTCTGTTTTTTTTTTAGTCTTAAAAATCTTCTGTTGTAGTCTTCAAAGTTGGACTTAGAAGCTACACGGCTGGTTTTTTGTGCTCCTACTTTCTGTTTAAAATAAATCAGCACATTTATTTTTTTAAACAGAATTTTAACTTGTTTTCTTGAATTTTTTCAGAATGTCGAGTGAGAATACCAACGTGAATGTTGTTGTCGGAACCCCTGCAAACACTATGGGAGCGTCCACAGTGGCAAACCATGCTAACGACCCGAGAAGTTCTCGGGTCTCCACTTCAAAAGGTGGCAACAGAAGATGTTCTTCTACTTGACCCCCATGAACTTTGCGAGGTTCTTGACTGAAACCGCTCCCCAACCTGCGGAAGGGGAGACCGGCGCTCAAGCTCAGTGCGCGGTAGATGCTTGGAAGCATTCGGATTTCATTTGTCGAGGCTACGTACTCAACGGTCTCTCGGATGCATTGTATAATGTGTACTACAATATCAAGACTTCCAAAGAATTATGGGAGTCTTTGGATAAAAATTACAAAACGGAGGATACGAGAACAAAGAAATTTGTTGTCGCTTGGTTCTTGGACTACAAAATGGTTGATAACAAGACTGTTATGAACCAAGTCCAAGAGTTTCAGATTATACTTCATGACATCCACGCTAAGGGCATGGTACTTAGCGAGACTTTTCAAGTGGCAGCCATGATTGAGAAATTGCCTCCTTCGTGGATAGAATTCAAAAACTACCTAAATCACAAGCGAAATGAAATGTCTGTGGAGGAACTTATCGCCCGTCTTCGTATTGAAGAGGATAATAAGGTGGCCCAAAAAGGCTCTATTTTGCAAGCTTCGGCTAAGGCAAACATGGTGGAAACTGGGGAATCCTCAAAGGGCAATAAGGGCAAGGGTGGTATAAACAACAACAAAGCGAAAACAAAGGTTAACAACCTCGGACCGAAAAAAGGGGGCTGTGAAAAAGAAGCATGCGCCTTTCCAAGGTACTTGTTACAACTGTAACGAGATAGGGCACCATGCTAACCAATGCAAGAAACCTAAGCGTGAGCGCGCGCATATGGTTGACGAGGATGGCATGCCGCTAATCGCAATGATAACAGGGGAAATGACCATGATTGAAGATGTCAACGTCATGGGTGAAAACCCAAAAGGATGGTTCGTTGACACGGGTGCAACCCGCCATGTTTGTGGAGATAAGGCTCTTTTCTCAACATTCAAGTAAGCTACGGGTGAAGAAAAGCTTTATATGGGAAATAAAGCTACCGCTAGCATCAAGGGTGAAGGCACTGTCATCTTGAAGATGACTTCTGGCAAGGAGCTTACCTTGACCAAAGTTCTCTATGTCCAGAGATACCGAAGAATCTCGTTTCGGGATGGATGCTCAACAAGTTTGGATTTCGTCTAGTGTTCGAATTGGACAACTTTGTTCTTTCTAGACGTGGTACTTTTATCGGAAAGGGTTATGCCCTTAATGGAATGTTTAAAATGAATGTTATGGTTGTAAACGATAACAAAAATATGAATGAAAATTCTTCTTCTACTTACATGATTGAGTCTTCTAATGTTTGGCATGGTAGACTAGGACATGTAAATCTTAATTCATTACGACGTTTAATAAAATTAAATATGATACCAACATTCCATATCGAGTCCGATTACAAGTGCGAGTCTTGTGTAGAATCCAAACTTACGAGATCATCGAACCCCTTGATTTAATTCATACCGATGTGTGTGATTTAAAGCGGTTCCCACGTGTGGAGGAAATAAGTACTTCATCACGTTTATTGATGATTGTACTAAATATTGCTATGTGTATTTACTTAAGAGTAAAGATGAAGCAATAGAGAAGTTTATCTTGTACAAAAACGAAGTTGAGAATCAACTTAAAAAGAAGATAAAAGTTGTGAGAAGCGATCGAGGAGGTGAATATGTTGCACCTTTTGCGGATTTATGCGCAAACAAATGGCATTATACATGAGTGTACACCTCCTTATTCTCCACAATCAAATGGCGTGGCGGAACGAAAGAACCGCACATTGAAAGAGATGATGAACGCCATGTTGATCAGTTCGGCAGTGAACTAAGAAATGTGGGGGGGACGTCATTCTCTCAGCAAACTATCTTTTGAACAAGATACCTTTAAAAATAGGGACGAAACTCCATATGAATTATGGGGAGGAAGGAAGCCTTCATACTTATACTTGAAAGTGTGGGGGTTCCTAGCAAAGGTTATTCTACCACCTCCTAAGGCTCTTACGATAGGACCCAAAACTGTTGATTGCATTTTCATAGGATATGCACATCAAGGTAGTGCATGTCGTTTTCTTGTACATGAGTCCAAGAATCCCGATGTACACAAACACACTATTATGGAGGCAAATCCTAACATTGTCTCATATTTTGAGAATGTGTTTCCTATGCTAGGACAAACACATACGACTTCATCAACAACGGTTGATGAAGCTAGTCCAAGTTCATCTACGTGGTTACATGAAAGACATGAACAACCCGAGGTAGAGGAGGGTGAGCTTAGACGAAGTAAACGACAAAGGGTTGAAAAATATTTTGGTCCAGACTTCATGAGCTATATGGTTGACGGTGAGCCCAATACCTACCGCGAAGCGGTTACCTCCATAGAAGGACCTCAATGGCAAGAAGCAATTAAGAATGAAATTGATTCTATATTGCAAAATCATACTTGGGAGTTAGTAGATCTTCCACCTGGTTATAAACCACTTGGATATCGTTGGATATTCAAAAGGAAGACGAAAGCTGATGGAAGTATTGATAAATACAAGGTGAGGTTAGTAATAAAAGGGTTTAGACAAAAGGAAGGTCTAGACTACTTTGACACTTACTCGCCTGTGACACGAATAACCTCTATACGATTGGTTCTTGCTATTGCGGCTTTAAGAAATTTGGAAGTTCACCAAATGGATGTAAAAACTGCATTTCTAAATGGCGATTTAGAAGAAGAAATTTACATGGAACAACCTGAGGGTTTTTCCGCCCCAAGAAAAGAGGGCAAAGTATGTAAACTTGTCAAGTCTTTGTATGGCTTGAAGCAAGCTCCAAAACTATGGCACCAAAAGTTTGATCATGTCATGATTGACAATGGTTTCAAAATAAATGAGTGTGACAAGTGTGTTTACTTTAAAGACACACCAAGAGGTTATGTAATCTTATGTCTTTATGTAGATGATATGCTTATCATTGGGGGTGATGATAACATGATCAACTCAACGAAAGACATGTTGAAAGCGAGGTTTGACATGAAAGACATGGTTCTAGCGGACATGATTCTTGGAGTAAAAATCACTAGAACCCAAAATGGTCTTGTGTTGAGTCAATCTCACTACATGGACAAGATCCTTGGGAAATTCAGTTCAGACGATACGAGTATAGCTCGAACTCCAATTGATAACACCCAACGTCTAAGGAAAAATAGAGGCGAGAGTGTTGCTCAGTTAGAGTACTCAAGGATCATTGGTAGTCTCATGTATCTAATGACATGTACTAGATCGGACTTAGAATATGTTGTGAGCAGGCTACTTAGATACACCCAGTAATCTAAGTTCAGATCATTGGAAAGCTATCACAAGGGTGCTGAAATACATAAGATACACAAGAGATTACAGATTGCATTACACCCATGATCCAGCAGTGATCGAAGGATACACTGATGCGAACTGGATATTGAATATAAAAGATCACAGATCCACAAGTGGTTATGTGTTTACACTTGCGGGAACGGTTATAGCTTAGAAGTCTTCTGATGTGCACAAAATGCAACATATAAATTACATCAATTGCGGCATAAAACTAACCCTTTTGTAGTACTAATGTTGGAAAAAGTGTGTTTTTGTCTTCCTTTTGTATTTTCAGGATTAAATGAGCTCAAATAAACAAAAGAAGCAAAAAGGCAGCTAAATCTAACATAAATACAAGAAAAGGAACAAACGTGGCTTGCCCGGCCTCCCGACAACATCTTCCCAAGCAAAACAAGAGAACAGAAGGCTGAACATGCCCCGTGCTCAATGAGCACGGGGGCGTGCCCAAGTGTCAGCAGAAAAGACAAAGTTGTAGAAGCTTCTATCGCCCACCACGGGGCCGTGCTCAGCGGACACGGGGCTGTGGTAACCTATAAGATTCGCAGAATCCAGGCAAATCTTGATAGTACAGATATGCTTCTGCACACGGGGTCGTGCCCAGCGGACATGGGGGCGTGGTCAACTAATGCAGACAAACTGCAATTAATGAAGAAAGAGAGAAGGATGGACACGGGGCCGTACCCGAGCTTCTGTTCAGCCTATAAATAGGAGTGCTTGGATCACTTGCAACTCATCCCTTGGCACACCACCTCTCTCACACTTCACCCACCACCCACCACCATCACAACACCATCATCCACCACCATCATCCATTGTCCATCATAGAGTGTGTGAGTCGTCTGGGGATCCAAGATTGATCGTAAGAGTTCTTGACAATCAAAGGCCATGTTTGCCTAAGTCTCTTACATCACTTGGTGAAGACAAGTGTTCAGTGTAATACTTTTTATTTTTAATCTTTTCGCACTTTTTATTTGGTTATGTATTAATGACTTTCATAACTAGTTTCTTATGTTGAAGGTGATTCTTCCTTATCGTTTGTCCGTGGTGTCTTGGCATTATTTTACTGTCTATATAAAATAAAAGATTTTCACCATTCATATCTCCACGGTCTATATGGAGATATGTTGGCTACCTGGTCGGGGGTTAAGGGAACGGTTTGGTAAGAGTCTTGCCATTGTTCAGTGTATAGATCCTACAAAGGACCTGGGTCAAATTTAGTAGGACCTCCTTCAATACCTACCGGTATTGGATGGCGGGGGTCCAAACTCTTTGATCCCCTTATAAGTTTAACTACTATTAGAACTTTAACCCCGCTACTTAGGACTGTATCCCTGCTGACTCAGACTACTTAGCCGAGGGTAACGTCACCTTCAAAAGAGGGGCCTACTACAATAACTAAGATAATCTCTTGAAAAGTGAAAAAGTGCGGAAATAATCAAAGGTTACACTACACAAGAGTCGGATCCAAGTGATTCATCTTGTTTATCTATTTTTATTTTTATTTTATTTTTTAGCATTTTAGTTAGTTTTACCTTTTTTTTAGTTTAAAAACCTTTTTTCTAATTTTTGATTTGATTAGACGTTGATGATAAACCGGTACTAAAAGCTCTTGTGTCCTTGGACGACCTCGGTATCTTACCAACACTATACTACGTCCACGATGGGTGCACTTGCCCATATGTGTGTTTAGTGTTTGTAAATATCATGTTTTATAAATTTAAAACTTGGCTAAAAAGTGTAAAAGGGCTTAAAATATATATAAAAACCTATAACACACGACACACATCAAGTTTTTGGCGCCGTTGCCGGGGACACAAGGATTTTAGGAAAGTTAGGAATCAACAGCCTAATCATTTATTTTTTTATTTTTCTGTTTTTTTAAGATTTTCTTAATTTTTCAGCTTCTGCAGAACTCATCACGGGCCGTGCCCGCTGAACACGCCCCGTGCCCAATCTTTGGAACTGATAATCCTGTTTAAAGTCAGACAGTAAGCTGAACACGGGGTCGTGCCTACTCAACACGCCCCGTGCCCAAGATTCATTTACTGAAAATAGAACCGTAAGATCCCGACGGTTGGTAATTTCTGACACAAACATGAGTGATACTGATACTTTTTACTTTCGGCATTCTTATGGTACGTGGTGTCAAATATGTGGTGGCTCTCATAAAGAATTAGCATGCTATTTTCTAAATTATAAGCCCCATTATATAGACCCATTGTTTTCCTGTAGCCTTAAGAGGGGTGAAAGTAATAATAATCCTTATCTCTCCCTCGAATGCGCTCAACCAGTCCTTCTAGGAGAAATGCTTCTTGATGAACTATTTCAATTAGAAGATCTAATTCTTAATTGGTTAAAAGAACTTAGGATGGATTTTATTAATTCATCTCAAGACGATACCCGAGAAGAATTGTTGGGATCGCATTCAAACAACTTCGTTGTTCCCGATAATACTGTCACACCCCCAAAATCCACTTGTGGAGTACCACCGCTTGGGGGCGTGACTGACCAGGATCCAGCCACCAATTATACTGAGCAATTTACTTAATAGCAGAAGTAATATTCACCAACCACAGGGTTAGCAATATCAAAATCAAGTTCAAAATTTTTAAGTTCAAATAGTAACATAAGTAGCGGAAGCGTAGACCAAATAGTTTAAAACAAAGTTCATTGTTCAAGTTTATTTAGAACCCAACACATGGGTTAGACGACCACTACACATCCCCAAGTAGCAAGCTCCTGAGTCACTGGGTACCTGCAAAGCATGCAGTTGGGTATCAACAAAAATGTTGGCGAGTTCACGAGTTGTCTAGTTTTTAATTACCAAAAACTTGTTTCACCAGTTAATTTATCCGTTTATACATGCCATGGGGAGCTACCCCATAAGTAAGCGACTAAACTGTTTTTCCAATACCGAATACTAATTAACCCCACGTTTCCGCAGTGCCCCGTTTGTCAATGTTCTATCATCATTGACGGTTGCCAGAGTACATTAGTTCACTCCCGTTCCCAGTAACAAGGGTCGGTGTGAGGCTGGTTAGACCTAAATAGCGCTATCAACTAATAACCCGTTCGCCAGACCCCGGCGACTAATCGGTATCATGTTGTAGGGACTTGAGTGATAGAGTTTCGTTTAGTGTTGCTCGTTGCATTCCGTATAAACAGTAATAAACTAAGAGTCCCACACAAGGGGAGAAAAATAGGTTTGTATCCCTTACAAGGGATAACGTTGTTTTAAGTTCCGTTTATCCCAAACCACCGGGAACGCATGCTTTAAAGGTTGTGAACTCACCTTGGGTTGCTCGGCAGATTAGTTTACTTGGTAAAGTATGTTGGTCACCACGTCCTAACATGGTTACCAGTGAAGGTTAGGCTCGGATACAAGTAATCACGTATATCCTACATGCATCTAACACATAGAGGGCATACAGTTATCTGTTGAGTTATTGGGCCTGCTCTAATAATTGCGCAGTTAAACAGTAACAGTTAACACATAGTCCAGTCAACAGGTAGCCCAAACCAAAACACATTGCGGCCCAATAACTAAGGTAAGCAGCCCAGTCGAGACAAGGTGGTCTCGACTCGAGAACACGCGGTCTCGATTCGCAACCAGGAGGTCTTGAGTCATGGACTTCTGTTCTAGAGTAGTGCAGGCACGAGTCGCAACCTATGAGGTCTCGAGTTCAGTCTCGAGTCGAGATTATGAGATCTCGAGTCGAGACCTTGTTGATATCGAGTCCCAGAAGTTTGTCTCGAGTTGTCACTAGATGGTCTCGAGTCGAAACCAGGGATCTCGACTCTCATCGTCTGCTGTTTCTGGAACATCTGCATATATAGTACTATCCAATAGAATTCCAATTTCATGTTTTTATGTACTGTCCAACCACAATGCTCAAACATGTTTTCTTGTCTAATATTGATTCAAAATAGATCAAACATACAATTTTTAAATGTTCAACACATATTCAAACAGTTCATCATTTTAGGGTTTTCTCATTCATCTCCATATTCATTCGGTTCATCAAGTGTGATTTTTAAAACATAACAATAAGCCTTCGACACCACAACACACATGATGCACATTTCTTAAGCAATCCATGTATTAATTCATAAGCCACAATCATGTGATGTCTCCTAAGAATCTTCATGTGTAAAGACTAGTGAAATATCATGATAGCATCATCATTTCATCTCATCATTGTACAAAGTGCACATTTTCGAGTATATGAATAGCTTTTAAACTATACAACAACACTAACCTATATCATCACAAATCAACACCTTTATCATGCATGTCATTTACTAACCAAGCATTGTGACATCTAGAAACATAAAACACTAACCGGATGGTGTTCGGGTTTGAAGAATCAATGAACCAACTGCCGAGTGATGATCACGAGCTTGATCCGACAGTCTTGGTGCTACCGGTTGAATCCGAGAGAGAGAGGAGAGGAGGTTTGTGGTGGTGTTCTAGGGTTTTAGTGAGAGAGGGAGAGAAAGAGTGTGTAGGAGAGTGTGAGGAATGTTGGTTGCCCAAAAATGGCAAGGTTGGCTAGGAGCATGAGTTTTATACTTGTTCCAAGTTGGTGCACCCTAATGGGTTTCGAGTGGGCTAAGGAAGGTTGCAGCCCAACCGGCCCAGCTGTGCATGCCCCCAACCGGCCCAACTGTTTACTCGAGACCGAGTGGTCTCGAGTCGGGATCATGGTCTCGGTTCCTAGTACTTATACACACACACACACACATATATATATATATATATTTATTACATACACGTTATCAACACATAGCACATCAAGATAATTCACACCTTTCATTTAATAATCCAGACGTACACACTGCTAATACAAGAGGGTTACTCGGAAAAACCTAGAGTGTCATATTATCCCCAAGTTTTAAGAACTTTCGTCCCGAAAGTTAAGGCAGCCACTGTCAAGCTAGTATAGGTGAGAACGTTTCAACGGGGTGTCACATCATCCCCCCGTTAGTTTGGAGTTTCGTCCCGAAATTCGGTTGTAGCTTCAGTGCTGGGGGTTTCATTTGGGAATAACTGGGGATACTTGCACTTCATCTGGTCTTCCCGCTCCCAGGTAAACTCTGGGCCACGTCGCGAGTTCCAACGAACTCGCACGAGAGGTATCTGGCTACGTTTGAGGGTTTTGATCTCTCGATCCGTGATCTCAATCGGTTCCTCAGCAAAGTGTAGTTGTTCGTCAAAGATGAGTTCCTTGAAAGGAATTACGAGTGTTTCATCTGACAGACACTTCTTCAGATTAGACACGTGAAAGACATTGTGCACCGCACTCAGCTCTTCAGGCAGATTCAATCTATAAGCAACCTTACCGATTTTCTCGGTAATTTCGAATGGTCCGACATATCGCGGATTAAGCTTGCCCCGTTTACCAAAACGAACCACACCCTTCCAGGGTGAGACTTTAAGTAGAACCCGGTCACCGACCTGGAATTCTAGTGGTTTCCTACGCTTATCAACGTAACTTTTCTGACGGTCACGAGCTGCCGCCATGCGTTGTCTGATCTGGGCAATCTTCTCCGTTGTGTCCACCACCAGTTCTGGGCCTGTGATCTGGCTGTCACCAACTTCCGCCCAGCAAAGAGGTGATCGGCATTTACGACCGTACAATGCCTCAAAGGGTGCTGCCTGAATGCTGGTATGTTAGCTGTTATTATACGAGAATTCCACCAGCGGTAGTTGCTTCTCCCAACTCTTGCCAAAGTCGATCACACATGCCTTAAGCATGTCTTCTAGGATTTGGATGGTGCGTTCAGACTGCCCATCCGTTTGTGGATGATAAGCGGTGCTCATGTCCAAACGTGAGCCAAAGGATTTGTGCATGGCCTGCCATAACTCAGAAGTAAAACGTGCGTCTTGATCGGAAATAATGGAGGTTGGCACTCCGTGCCTCGAAACCACTTCCTTTAAGTAAATGTCTGCCAAGGTAGAGAACTTGTCTGTTTCTTTAATAGCCAAAAAGTGTGCAGACTTGGTTAATCGATCTACTATTACCCAAATAGTGTCATTTCCGGGTTGAGTTCTAGGCAGGCCAGTAACGAAATCCATGGAAATTTGCTCCCATTTCCATTTCGGGATCTCTAGTTGTTGGAGTAGGCCTGCTGGTTTCTGATATTCAGTCTTGACTCTCGCGCAAGTCATACATCTGCTGACATATGTTGCTATGTGGGCCTTCATGCCAGGCCACCAATATGCAGTCTTTAAGTCGTGGTACATCTTATCCGAACCAGGATGTACTGAGTAACGGGACTTATGGGCTTCGTCCATCACGAGCTCGCATAACTTTCCATAAAGGGGAACTCATATGCGCCCGGTTACATAGTAAGCGCCGTCTTCTTTTTGTTCTAATCGTTGCCTCGATCCTCGCATGGACTCAGCCCTGATGTTCTCTGGTTTCAATGCTTCAACTTGAGTACCTCGTATCTGGGTAGGGAGGTTAGACTGGATGGTAAGTTGTAACGCTTGCACGCGCTTGGGTGTAGTGTCCTTTTGGCTGAGGGCGTCTGCCACGACATTGGCTTTGCCCGGATGGTACTTGATGGCGCATTCGTAATCATTCAAGAGTTCGACCTATCGACGTTGTCGCATGTTTAATTCCTTTTGCTTGAAGATATGCTCGAGACTCCTGTGATCGGTGTAAATGGTGCACCTGGTACCGTACAGGTAATGTCTCCATATCTTAAGAGCAAAAACCACTGCTCCCAGTTCCAAGTCGTGCGTAGTGTAGTTCCTTTCGTGAGTCTTAAGTTGTCAAGAAGCGTAAGCAATAACTTTCTCGCGTCGCATTAACACGCAACCGAGCCCATGAATAGACGCATCGCAGTAAACCACAAAGTCGTTGGTACCTTCAGGTAACGAGAGAATAGGAGCACTACAGAGGTTATCCTTTAGCTTCTGAAAAGCGGACTCCTGAGCTTCATTCCACCTGTAAGCAATACCCTTCTGAGTGAGAGTCGTGAGGGGTTGAGCAATCTTCGAAAATCCCTTGATAAATCTACGATAGTATCCTGCCAATCCCATGAATTGGCGGACCTCGGTCGGAGTCTTAGGTGTAGGCCAATTCTTTATAGAGTCGATCTTAGCTGGGTCGACGTGAATTCCGTCCTTATTGACCACGTGCCCAAGGAAATGGACTTCTCGAAGCCAGAAGTCGCATTTCGAGAACTTGGCGTACAATTGTTCATTGCGAAGGAGCTCGAGAATAAGACGCAGGTGTTGTTCATGCTCCTCTTGACTTTTCGAGTAGACCAGGATGTCGTCGATAAACACAATTACGAACTTGTCGAGGTACGGCTTGCACACTCGGTTCATGAGATCCATGAAAACCGCAGGCGCATTAGTCATTCCAAAGGGCATGACGAGGAACTCGTAATGACCATAACGAGTTCTGAATGTAGTTTTGGAGATGTCTTCGTCACGGACTCTTAGCTGATGATAACCTGATCGCAGGTCAATCTTAGGGTAGTAGCTCGATCCTTGCAACTGATCGAATAGGTCGTTGATGCGTGGGAGAGGGTAACGATTCTTGATGGTAACCTTGTTCAGCTCACGATAGTCGATGCACATTCGGAATGTGCCATCCTTCTTCTTAACAAAGAGCACTGGTGCTCCCCAGGGTGACGAACTAGGACGGATAAATCCTTTATCCAATAGTTCTTGCAGTTGCGTAGAAAGCTACTTCAGTTCTGCGGGGGCTAGTCGATAAGGCGCTCGAGCTATGGGTGCTGCTTCGGGAGTTAGCTCGATTTGGAATTCGACCTGACGATGAGGGGGGAGTCCAGGTAGTTCTTCAGGAAATACCTCGGGGTAGTCACGTACCACTGGAAAATCTTCAATCCTCTTTTCCTTTTCCTGCGTGTCGGTGACAAGTGCTAAGATGGCGGTGTGCCCTTTTCGTAAACACTTCTGGGCCTTTAAGAACGAGATGATGCCTGTGACTTCTCCGCCTTTGTCACCTTGAACGATGAAGGGGTCTGCCAGAACGGCGGGGAATGCGAACTATTTTCTCTTGACAGAGGATTTCAGCGCGATGTATGGATAGCCAATCCATACCGATGACGACATCGAAGCTTCCAAGATCGATAGGGAAAAGATCGATGCTAAAGGTCTGACCAGACAATACTAGTTAGCAGTTGCTGATAACATGTGAGGCCTCGATGTTTCTACCATTAGCTAACTTGACGATATGCTTAGAACTTAATAACGTAGGCGGGTGCTTAAGCTTCTTACTAATACGCAGGGATACATAACTAGCATTGGCTCCAGAATCAAATAATACAGAAACATAACGATCATCAAGTAGGAACTTACCCGCCACGACGTTGGGGTCATTCCTTGCTTCTCCAGCTCCAATCACAAAAGCCCTTCCTCTTGCACCATTCCCAGCATTGTTGTTGTTTTGATCGTTGTTTCCAGCTCCCTGGTTGTTGTTGCGGTTCTGGTTCAGTTCAGGGCAATCCCTTCACATGTGCCCCGTTGCTCCACACTTATAGCATACACGGTTATTTCCTTGGGGTTGATGCTGATTCTGCCTAGCTGGAAACTGACTCCTACAGTCTTTGGCTTCATGCCCCAACTTGTTGCACCGCTGGCACTGACCTTTGTTACATGCCCCATTGTGGTGCTGGTTACACTTGTTACACTTAGGGTAGTTTCCCCGATAGCCACCCTGTTGTTGAGGGCCTTTGTTACTTTTAGTTTTCCTTTGCTGAGTTGGGGCCTGAGTGGGGTTAGCATCCTTGCTTTGGTTTCCTTCCCACTTACGCTTGTTATCACCAGAAGTTCCATCAGTAGCACTGCTCCTTTTGGGCAGCTTGCCCTGTTCCACGGCCTGATCAGTGAGTTTGTGAGCAAGACGGACGATTGGCTGAATGGTATTGAGGTTGGCTGAGGTCACATGGCTCCGAATTTCTGGGGCCAAACCCTTGATGTACAATTCGATCCTTCGATACATAGGTCGAGACATATTTGGGCAAAGAGCAGCATAGTCATTGGACTGTTTGGTGTATGTCTCGATCTCTGATCCAACCATCTTGAGCTTAAAGTACTCATTTTCGAGCTTGTGGATGTCATCCCTGTGACAATACTCTTCCTTGATCATATCCTTGAAATCTTCCCATGCAGTAGCATTAGCAGTTTCCAAACCAAGCATCTGGATCTGTGCTTTCCACCATGAAAGCGCGTTTCCTTCAAGTGTGCCAGTAGCAAACTTCACCTAATTAGCAGGGGGACACTCGTAGACAGCGAAAACAGCTTCGACCTTCTCGATCCAGTGCAGAAGACCTATGGACCTTCTCGGATCCAAGTGATTCATCTTGTCTATCTGTTTTTATTTTTATTTTATTTTTTAGCATTTTAGTTAGTTTTACCTTTTTTATTTTAAAAACCTTTTTTTCTAATTTTTGATTTGATTAGACGTTGATGATAAACCGGTACTAAAAGCTCTTGTGTCCTTGGACGACCTCGGTATCTTACCAACACTATACTACGTCCACGATGGGTGCACTTGCCCGTATGTGTGTTTAGTGTTAGTAAATATCGTGTTTTATAAATTAAAAACTTGGCTAAAAAGTGTAAAAGGGCTTAAAATATATATAAAAACCTATAACACACGACACGCATCAAGTTTTTGGCGCCGTTGCCAGGGACACAAGGATTTTAAGAAAGTTAGGAATCAATGGCCTAATCATTTATTTTTTTATTTTTCTGTTTTTTAGGATTTTCTTAATTTTTCAGCTTCTGCAGAACTCAGTACGGGTCGTGCCCGCTGAACACGCCCCGTGCCCAATCTTTGGAACTGACAATCCTGTTTTAAGTCAGACAGTAAGCTGAACACGGGGTCGTGCCCACTCAACACGCCCCGTGCCCAAGATTCATTTACTGAAAACAGAACCGTAAGATCCTGACGGTTGGTAATTTCTGACACAAACATGAGTGATACTGATATTTTTTACTTTCGGCACTCTTATGGACGTGGTGTCAAATATGTGGTGGCTCTCATAAAGAATTAGCATGCTATTTTCTAAATTATATGCCCCATTATATAGACCCATTGTTTTCCTGTAGCCTTCAGAGGGACGAAAGTAAAAATAATCCCTATCTCTCCCTCGAATGCGCTCAACCAGTCCTTCTAGGAGAAATGCTTCTTGATGAACTATTTCAATTAGAAGATCTAATTCTTAATTGGTTAAAAGAACTTAGGTGGATTTTATTAATTCATCTCAAGACGATACCCGAGAAGAATTGTTGGGATCGCATTCAAACAACTTCGTTGTTCCCGATAATACTGTCACACCCCCAAAATCCACTTGCGGAGTACCACCGCTTGGGGGCGTGACTGACCAGGATCCAGCCACCAATTATACTGAGCAATTTACTTAATAGCAGAAGTAATATTCACCAACCACAGGGTTAGCAATATCATAATCAAGTTCAAAATTTTTAAGTTCAAATAGTAACATAAGTAGCGGAAGCGAAGACCAAACAGTTTAAAACAAAGTTCATGGTTCAAGTTTATTTGGTACCCAACACATGGGTTAGACGACCACTACACATCCCCAAGTAGCAAGCTCCTGAGTCACTGGGTACTTGCAAAGCATGCAGTAGGGTATCAACAAAAATGTTGGCGAGTTTACGAGTTCTCCAGTTTTTAATTACCAAAAACTTGTTTCACCAGTTAATTTATCCGTTTATACATGCCATGGGGAGCTACCCCATAAGTAAGCGACTAAACTGTTTTATTAATACTGAATACTAATTAAGCCCACGTTTCCGCAGTGCCCCTTTTGTCAATGTTCTATCATCATTGACGGTTGCCAGAGTACATTAGTTCACTCCCGTTCCCAGTAACAAGGGTCGGTGTGAGGCTGGTTAGACCTAAATAGCGCTATCAACTAATAACCCGTTCGCCAGACCCCGGCGACTAATCGGTATCATGTAGTAGGGACTTGAGTGATAGAGTTTCGTTTAGTGTTGCTCGTTGCATTCCGTATAAACAGTAATTAACTAAGAGTCCCACACAAGGGGAGAAAAATAGGTTTGTATCCCTTACAAGGGATAGCGTTGTTTTAAGTTCCGTTTTTCCCAAACCACCGGGAACGCATGCTTTAAAGGTTGTGAACTCACCTTGGGTTGCTCGGCAGATTAGTTTACTTGGTCAAGTATGCTGGTCACCACGTCCTAACATGGTTACCAGTGAGGGTCAGGCTCGGATACAAGTAATCACGTATATCCTACATGCATCTAACACATAGAGTGCATACAATTATCTGTTGAGTTATTGGGCCTGCTCTAATAATTGCGCAGTTAAACAGTAACAGTTAACACATAGTCCAGTCAATAGGCAGCCCAAACCAAAACACATTGCGGCCCAATAACTAAGGTAAGCAGCCCAGGCGAGACAAGGTGGTCTCGACTCGAGAACACGCGGTCTCGAGTCGCAACCAGGAGGTCTCGAGTCATGGACTTCTGTTCTCGAGTAGTGCAGGCACGAGTCGCAACCTCTGAGGTCTCGAGTCGAGATTATGAGATCTCAATTCGAGACCTTGCTGATGTCGAGTCCCGGAAGTTTGTCTCGAGTTGTCACTAGATGGTCTCGAGTCAAAACCAGGGATCTCGACTCTCATCGTCTGCTGTTTCTAGAACATCTGCATATATAGTACTATCCAATAGAAGTCTAATTTCATGTTTTTATGTACTATCCAACCACAATGCTCAAACATGTTTTCTTGTCTAGTATTGATTCAAAATAGATCAAACATACAATTTTTAAATGTTCAACACATATTCATACAGTTCATCATTTTAGGGTTTTCTCATTCATCTCCATATTCATTCGGTTCATCAAGTGTGATTTTTAAAACATAACAATAAGCCTTCAACACCACAACACACATGATGCACATTTCTTAAGCAATCCATGTATTAATTCATAAGCCACAATCATGTGATGTCTCCTAAGAATCTTCATGTGTAAAGACTAGTGAAATATCATGATAGCATCATCATTTCATCTCATCATTGTACAAAGTGCACATTTTCGAGTATATGAATAGCTTTTAAACTATACAACAACACTAACCTATATCATCACAAATCAACACCTTTATCATGCATGTCATTTACTAACCAAGCATTGTGACATCTAGAAACATAAAATACTAACCGGATGGTGTTCGGGTTTGAAGAATCAATGAACCAACTGCCGAGTGATGATCCTGAGCTTGATCCGACAGTCTTGGTGCTACCGGTTGAATCTGAGAGAGAGAGAGGAGAGGAGGTTTGTGTGACAACCCTCACAAAACCAGGTATCCGTACGACTTAATTAACTATTAATTGTTGCCTAATTACTGTGCTTAACTGAGGTTTCTGATAAACTGCTACTTGATTGTTGATACTTGTACATATCTGCATTATACTTTGATTTTCCGTCACTACATTATTTACTTACTGAACTCTAGTGACAAACATGATGCACAAAAGCACAGTAGCATTTGGACGGATAACCTATTTGACATGCTGATATAGCCAGCATCAGGCAGACACTGCCTCTAAAGGCCTGAATGAGCCAGAAATATTTTACTACACCCATAGTGTGTGTAGGGATACAAGGGTTGTATAACTGCGTCTCTAGGAATAAGATACAGAGATCGGATGTGCCTAAAACGTATTCTAAGCACAAAACACAGCACTTTTATCAGCATACTAGCTTCTAGCTAACTAATAAAGTGCCAAAACCTGAGGAAATATTCCTGACACTTTGCAGAATAAATTGTGTCGCTAAAAATATTATTTACAACGCTTAAAGGATTACTTAAGCACTTTAACGGATTACTATCCGACCGAACAACCGGACTATACCCGGAACATAAAAATATTGCCAGAAATATTATTGGTATTTTTCTGAGCCAGTTAGGGTCCCTGATTACCCTAACACCCGCATTATAACGCATTAAACAACTAACGGGGTTAATCTCTAAAAGTAACCGACTTAACTAAACTGAACTCTAACTGAACAATCAAGATCCAACCGGGTACCCCCCCCCCTTTGGGCCGGTTCCATTCTAATGGAACAAGGGTACAACCTTTTGATTATTATATTTGATATTGTGGACATCTAGACGACATGAAACCATTGGACGATAGAGCTTGATTTTTTTCTATAAATACCACACACACATAAGAGATAAACACACACACAAACCAACATCACTCTCTCTCTCTTGCTCCCTCTCTTCTCGGCCGAACTCCCCACACCCATCCATCATATTTTCGAGTTCTTGTCTTGCCATTCCAAGCTCATACAAGTGTCGGGGATCACGTATTAGGAGCTTTAAAGCAAGCGGAAGTTGGAGGACCTCGTTCATTTGCTTTTATCCACGCCATTTTCGCCAAAGATCTTCCCTAGCCCCGATCTAGAGGTATAACATTTAAAACTCGCTCTTGATCGTATCTAAAGTGGTTAAAAGGATTTTTAACGGTTAAAAGTCGGAAACCCATCTTTTGAATCTATAAAGTCTACTAAAACTCGAATATTGTTGGTTAAAAGCATATAACGCGTGTAAAAGTCGTAGTATTGGAATATGTTGGTTGTAGAGACCCGATCTACGATGTGGTGGCTCTTATCATCGTTTAACCCGACTTTGTTAAGATCACGAATCTTGACATAAGCTTGTTTCTAGCGGTACGAGGGTTAAAAGGTGAAACTCCACCACACGGGAAACATGAACTTGTGTAAAAGTGTTTTGACATGTAAAATAGTATTTAAAACGAGCCGATCTACGTATGTACAAGTGGTATATTCATAGAACCAAGTGACGAGAAAATCATGTTTTATAAAAGTTGGATGACATGTTAATAAATATGATTTTTACAAACTACAAGTGTATAAACACTTGTGAAACGAAAGATCCGACAAAATAACAATTTTTACAAAAGTTGTCGGGAAGTTGTAAAGAATGATTTGTTCCAAAAACGGGGTTTTTACTAGACTAAACTATTTTATACATAGATCCACTAAATATAAGGTGATCTACACTATGACTTTCGGAAAAATTTCAAGTTCATGTAATAAGGCGATTTTACATACTAGTCTACAAGTTTAATGTGTTGAAACTAGTTTGAAGTATCGGAAATTGATTGGTTGATTTAAAGAAATTGTTGGAATGATTTTGTAAAAGAAAATGATACGCTTGAAAGCGTGGCCACCTCCAGTTACAGGGGAAACTCTGGCGAAATTTTTCTAAAAATCTAACACTTAGGATTATTTACAAGTGTTAAACTATTTTGAGATGTTTTCAAAATATATTTCGCCATGACTTTATTTATTAAATAATCGGAGGTGGGATTTTCACAAAAACTAAATGTGGTAAATATTTATTCGATAAATATATTTTTCACCACACTGATTATGATTATTTTGTGAAAATATATAAATATTATTTTTAGAGTAAAAATAATATTTACAAACTTTGTCGAACCCGTACTAATACCAACGCCTACACGACAAACATATAAGTTACACCGGTAATTATTATTACCACTAAATCGCCAAAACGTAACTTACGCTTTATACGGAAATATTCATAAATGCGTATTTTGTCAACGTATTATTTTGGAAAGTTTTATGCGAAGAGAAAATATATTATTTTTGAGAAAAATAATTATATTTTGGAATGAGAAATAAAATATATTAAGTGAGACTTAATATCATAAACGCACATGTATTATTTCCCCCATCCTTGGGAAGGAGATTAACTACCAATTATATACAGGGAACGGTTGTCTAACTGTTTCCCGAAAATTAAACTATGAAGCTAAAGCACGGCCATCCGTCTAATAGAATTAGCACATGTAGGTCGTTGCACAGCTTTCGGACATTTGGAGTGCTTGATTTAGCTACGCACTGACTGTGAGTTCATGTCCCCCTTTTCTCTTAACTGTTTTCAGTTTTATAAACTGCGGGGGTGAAATACATGTTACTATGATTATGAATACTTGATACATGGTATGGTTAGCGTAAGGAGGGTTACTACTTAGATCATGTGAGTGGGTAGGCGCAACTTGAGGCCATTAATCCTCGTAGTAGGACCGAGGGACAGGAGCGGTAGATCTATCTGGGTGTAGCGAGCCCAGCCCCAGGTCCAGCGGAACGGACCTCGTGGTGACTTAGTGCCCGACGCATAAATCCGCTAGGTTTGAGTCATCCCTACTTGCACTTCACACATATCAATGGCCTTGCAAACCATTGGTGATCTCTTTTTTCCTTATTTGCTACATACCAGGTTTTTGATAAAGATAAAGGTTTATTTACTCACTATCGCATGAACTCGCTCAACATTATTGTTGATTTTTCAACTTACATGTATTTCAGGAAACTAACGATCTGGCGCGGTATGGCATGTTTTCCGCTGCATTAGGCCCGAGGTCATCCAGGGTTCGACGCTTGTGACTCTTTCCTGGACAAGTCACAGTCCCTGAACCATGTTTACTTTAAGTTTGCATTTGTAATGTTTAGACAAGGTTATGGTTGTTGGGTGTTAACCCGTTAAGACATGTTTAATATTTTTATTATCAATGGATGATCTTGCATATTTTTAATTCATATAGCTTGTTATGATTAAGCTATGGTATTAAGAAGTCACACCAAATTAACCACGCTTCCGCAAAGCCAGGGTGTGACAGCTTGGTATCAGAGCTCTGATCATAGCGAACTAGGATTCTTTCTTGAGTCTAGACTATGATCACTAGGGCTCTCACGAAAACATTTTTTTGCATACCACATAAGTCCAGATCCAAAACCTTTTTATAAACAAATGTTGAGCATATTTTATTTATTATTTTAGGCTCAGTCTGGGAGGCTGAGGCTCGGTCTGGGAGACTGAGGCTCGGTCTGGGAGGCCGAGGCTCGATCTAATGGATCGAGGTAGTTGTCTAGTGGGACTAGGGAGTCAGTCTGGGAGGCTGGGAGAATTTGCTAGTGGGACTAGGGAGTCAGTCTGGGAGGCTGGGAAAAGTTGGCTAGTGGGACTAGGAAGGACAGTCTGGGAGGCTGGGAGGCTAGTAGGGCTAGGTGGATTATGTGATTATTATTTGGTAACTTATGTGATTACCTGATTTACTGATTATTTGTGCATACTTGTGATTGTGTTACAGACACATGGATACATCAGGCACTGGAGACTCAGATACCACTGGACCTCTACCCATAGTGTCGGATGACATTGTGTCATCAGAGCATGAGGTGCATACCTCAGACTACACGAGCACGGACGATGATGACTTCCAGCCGTTCGCTCTACCCGACGGCGCTGATGAGCATATCGATGACCCATCTGCTGAGTATCTTCCCCTTGTTGTGATTCCAGCTCCGATTCCCCTTGCTTCATACCCAGCAAACGAGTTATTACCAGACGCCGAGGCTGACGGCGACATTGACCTCTACGAGGACGAGCCTTTTGAGGACGAGGTTCCTGATGCAGCCCCTTTACCCGCTGGCGGTCTTTTGATGATCGCTTGTGCTCCCGTTGAGGACTCGCCCGCCCATTCGCCAGTCCCAGACTCCTTTGAGTCTGTGGCATCTGTACCGTCTCACGAGGTGAGCACTCAGCATTTTGTACATGACTCGGACCCCGATCAGGCATCTTCTGCCGCACCCATCCCGAGCTTTGTGTTCGAGCACGACGACATTGAGGATTCGGATCCCGTTTTTCCTCCAGGATTTGATCCTGACCGCGATATTGAGTACATTCCTATGGACCAGCATATGGAGGACCCTGTTGATCCCGTCGATCCTATCGATCCCTTTGATCCAGAGTTTGATATGGCTTTTGATGACCCAGAGCCTGCCTTGGCCCCAGAGCAGGCAGCTGCTCTCGATCCTGTGCATGAGCACGACTTGGTACATGCTGACGTTCCTGTTGAGCCCGTTTTGGCCGACCCACCTGTTGGTGATGTTCCTTTGATTGCTGATGATCATGCTATAGCTGATGATCCTGTTGTTGATCCACCTTTTGTTGATCCCCCTTTGATTGCTGATATCCCTGTTGACCACCCAGTTGAGCATGTTGCACCCGTAGATCCTGTCATTGCTCCGTTTGATCCTGTACCCCTCGAGCCTGAGCACGCTCTATTTGCAGAGCATATGGATCCACCCGATGAGGAGGCTCAGCACGGTTGGATACCTGCTGACGAGGATGTTCCAGCGCTTCCACCACATCACACTGATGCACATCATACTGATTTTTCATTTCAGATCCCACCGTTTGTACCTCCAGCGGGGCCTGGAGAGGGCTCTTCAGCCCACCCTTTTGGGCACATACCGATGCCTATGCCTTTCGTACCTCAGATGACACCTGTTCCATCTTCTGTTCATGTAGCACCATTCGATCCCACCAGCACACCACTGCTTTGGTCATCTTCCTCTCCGATGCCACCCACTGATCCATATCATCCATTCCATATGGGGCATACCATAGAGGACGTTTTGATGTCCTTTGTCCATCAGCATGAGTCCCATACACAGCGACTCCAGGAGCTCGAGAGAGCTCAGCTATCACTAGGTCCTTATCATGGTCAGACGTCTCCATCTTTTCAGCCTTTTCGATCATTACCCCCGGACTTTGCTGCCCGACTTTCGACTATGGAGCAGCAGATCGCTTCTGTTATTCGCACTCAGCAGGCGATGGAGGAGGATTGGCTTCATCTACGCCGCTTACTCTACACTCACTTTCCCCCTCCTCCACCCCCATCTGCATAGAGCTCATCGGTGCCATAGTGGTAGACGATGGTGAGATGACAACGATTGTGACTGCACAGCCTTTTGGAGACCATCTGATGATTTCTGACTTTTGTTGATACTTATTTGATGTACCTGATGTATGTGATACTGATATGATATAGTTTTGTACAGGGGTGATGTAGCCCCTATTTGATTGATGGTTGTATGACACACTTACTACACTTTATGGTCTCGATATATGTAGCAATCGCGGTATTCTCACCATATCTGATGCACTTGATTTCTTATTTATATTTTTGCAACATGGGATGTTGGGACATGGGATGTTGTATGTATGATATTTGCAACATGGGATGTTGGGACATGGGATGTTATGTGTGATATATTGATAACATGAGATGTTATGTGCTATTATTATTACTATATACGTACGCTTTATTATGGCCTGACCAACATACACATCTTTAGAAGATGGCGCCAAGACGACAACCTCAGCCAATGCCTACTACTCAGGACGAACTACAGCAAGTCATTGCTACTGCTATTGCTCAATATGCTGCCTCTCAGGGAGGAATGAGTGGAAGCAACTCTGGCAACACGGGCAACAACAACAATCCACCGCATGGGTGTACCTACAAACAATTCTTGGACTACAAGCCCATAAACTTCGATGGCACAGGGGGTGCTGTTGCTTTCGTCCGCTGGGCTGAGAAAACAGAGTCCGTACTTCGCATGAGCAAATGCGCGCTGGATCAACAAGTCACTTACATCTCAGGGCTATTTGTGGATGGAGCCCTATCCTGGTGGAATCTACAGGTCCAGACCCTTGGCGAAGCTGCAGCTTACGCACTGACCTGGACTGAGTTGAAAGAACTTATGCGCAAAAAGTACTGTTCTCGCGCTGAAATCCAGAGGTTGGAGACCGAGTTTTTGTCACAACCCCCGATCCCTTATACAAACACAGGAACGGGCGGTCGTGATCCAGTTTCGGTGGTATCGGGTATTGTCTAATTTGGCAGCGGAATTTTTCATCAGGACCGTAGTTTGGAAATATTTTATCAGAGTAAAACCACCATATTTTCATAATATTAAACACATGGGATAAAACCCAAGTTTGCAGTACACACATTTTCATAGGAGTAAATCCTATTTTATTTAATAAAAACATCTATTTTATTTTAGGTAACTTTATTGCCACTTTTCCAAGTCTTCAGTGCTCTCCAGCTGGCTTCTATTGGCTTTACACTAAGTTACCTGAAACACGTGTTTAAAAACATTTTATCAGCAGGAAATACTGGTGAGTGAATCCCAGTTTAACCAAATTTAACTAAAAACCAATTTGCAGTATTGAGGGCACATCCGCAATTACATTTGTATCCAAGACATCACAATTAACATCAGTGGTACGGTCATACTCAACATATGGGATGTTACCACGCCAGTAACCAATTTTGTATACAAAACCCCAACATACCCACTATAATTGTATTCTTTACAAATACTCAATAACTGCTTTGTATATATTTAATTAAGTGAGGTTTTGTAAAAACATTCAACAAAAGGTTTACTCACAAAAATGAGCATATAAAAAGAAGGATCACTCACATTGCTATTATAGGGCTTTCCTTTGTGACTTCCTGGTTATAATCTAATTAAATAAACAATGCACACGCGTTAGTATAATAACCCATTTTAACATTAGTAATACCCTCCCCGAGACGGCATTCCAACGACTACGTCGGGCAGAACCACGACAGCCGTTACGGAACCCTAGATCAATCGGGCAGAGTATCTAATACGTATCCAGGGGTTATGATACTTACAACGAGGCAGAGCTTCGCTAATTAGGGGGTATAATACCCGCGTATCATTTCTACTACTTCAGAATTCTTTTAGAAAGAAAAGAAATGAACGAGGAATACTGAAACCCGATGCCTGCTTATATAGGTGCTGATTCTGGTTCCCACGCGGCCCGCGTAAAGAAAGAACAGGGGTTACGCGGCCCGCGTCAACCCTGGTCAATGGACTAGCTTGTCCGGCTCACCCTCTAGACCCGCCACGATGATGACACGTGTCATCACCGGGCTGCGCCACCAATCGGGACACTCGCGGCCCGCGTAAACTAACGGTGTGGCCTTACGCGGCCCGCCTGGACTTAAGAAATCAAAGGAATCCGGTTACACCCTCACACGGCCCGCATTAAGTTTGGGGTGGGTCTACGCGGCCCGCCTCAACTTACTATTTCTTGTTTTTTTCACTTATTGTTAATGCTATATTGTATTTCAGGGTCGGTTTTCACATGCGGGGTGTATTTTAGGAAGTGTAGGGTGTCAGAAAAATATTCGGAAGGGTTGTTACATTTTGGGTACAACTCCTGGATTATATATAGTGCACTCACATTAAGTATAGTAACCCAATTCTACTTTATCCCTACGTCACGAGACAGAACCCCAACGAATTTAGGCAGAGCCTTGACATACGTTACGGGGCCCTACGTCAGTCGGACAGGGTATCGGTGATCAAGGGTTAAAACAATTAAAACGGGGCATGGCTTTGGAGTTATTATAGGTGAAGAGAAATGGAAATATCTTAGGATGAGAAAGATGCCGAGACACAGCAAGCACCTTTGAATGTCAAGTATGAGCTCTTATATATAGTTGAAGTTGTCTTGGAAGCCACGTTTTTATCTAGACACGTAATACACATTCATTGAATTCATTCATATCCATAAGAAATCCTTTACAATCCCATTTAAATCTTTTCTAAGTTTAGTTATATTATTATAATTGAATATAATGTACACGTACACATGCACTTTTAAACTTTCATTTTACAAATTCTTTATTATATTATTATTTATTATAATTAATTTAACTAATTCATTTATTTGGCGCTTATAACTTTAAAAATATAACGTTTTACAAAATGATGAATATGCCCTTAGAACGAGAATATTTGTATCTACATTTTGAACCAAGTTTCATTAAAAACGGAGTAGGTTCAAATATAATGTATTTTTATAATTTAATTATTAAATGGTTCCTACGCTTGCCCAAAATATCTCATATTTTCATCGGTCAACTTACCAATGATGCATCCTTTTAATAACATAAGATTTTGTATATAAAAATTTTGGGAATGTTACAGTTTTGGCATCTAAAAATGGAAGGTTCTAAGATAGTTGAGTATGTTCAGAGGTTCCACGATTTGTCGCATGTGGTACCATACATGGTTACGCCTGAGTTCAAGAGGATTGAACGATTCATTTGGGGATTGGCTCCTCAAATAATCAGCATGGTGACCTCTTCCAAACCAGCGACAATCACTGAAGCCATTGATTTGAGTGTGGCTCTCACTGAAGAGGCAATTCGGTTGAACAAGTTTGATGAAGGCGAGCCGAAGAAGAAAGAGACTCACGTGGAGTCGTCAGGTGGAAATAAGCGAAAGTTTTCGAGTTTCAAGCAAAGCACCGGGATGGTGGTTAAGAAGGGAGAATCGAATGCGCCAGCTCAAGATACGGCTGGTGGTAGAAAGAAAGGGAAGGGATACATGGGTGCACACCCCAAGTGCAACTCATGCCAAAAACATCACTCTGGTCGTTGCAGCCTGAGAGTTTGTGAATCATGTGGGAAGACTGGTCATACGAAGGATTTCTGTTGGGCTAATGCTGGCCGGGGAGGCCAAGGAGGAAATGGGAATAGGAACAACCGTGGTGGTGCTGGGAACCGCCCACAAGGAAATCAGGGAGGTGATGGGAACTGTGTTAATAATGCTAACCAAGCGGGCGCCATGAATCGGAACCAGGGAAACCATCAAGCTGGAAACAATGGTGGAAACGGGCAGAGGCCCGGATGTTTCAATTGTGGAGATCAAGGGCATTTCAAGAGGAATTGCCCTGAATTAACCCAGGCACGCGGAAGAGTATTTAACATGGAAGCCAGGGAAGCGCGCCAGGATCCCAATGTTGTCACTGGTACGTTCCCTGTAAATCAACGCTATGCATCCGTTTTGTTTGATACTGGTGCCGATTATAGCTTCGTATCGTTAGAATTTAGAAACATGCTTGGTTTAGCCGCTAGTAAGTTAGATATTCCATACTCGATCGAATTAGCGAATGGGAAGTTAGTAGAAGCTAACGAGGTGATTCGAGGTTGCGTAATCGAACTGGGAGAGCGTGAGTTTGCTCTCGACCTACTACCAGTCCAGTTGGGAAGCTTCGACGTGGTAGTAGGGATGGATTGGTTATCGAGTAACAAGGCAGAGATAGTTTGCCACGAGAAGATTATTCGTATCCCGACCGATGATGGTGAGACC
Source organism: Helianthus annuus (assembly GCF_002127325.2). NCBI lineage: Eukaryota > Viridiplantae > Streptophyta > Magnoliopsida > Asterales > Asteraceae > Helianthus > Helianthus annuus. Next base: position 141,936,787 of record NC_035440.2, read on the forward strand.
ATTGTTGTTCATGGGGAGAAGCGTGAGACTCCGTTAAGGATGATTAGCTGCCTGAAAGCAAGGAAGTGTTTGCAGAAAGGATGTGTTGCATTTCTGGCACACATTGTGGATAAAAAGGCTGCTGAGCCGAAGATCGAAGACATCCCTGTCGTGAGGGAGTACCCAGAAGTCTTTCCAGAAGACTTGCCTGGCTTGCCACCTCAAAGGCAAGTGGAGTTTCGCATCGACTTAGTTCCAGGCGCCGCACCTGTGGCTAAGGCACCTTACAGACTTGCTCCGTCTGAGATGCAAGAACTGTCGACACAACTTCAAGAGTTGTTAGACAAGGGTTTTATCCAACCAAGCTTCTCGCCTTGGGGAGCTCCAGTTTTGTTTGTGAAGAAGAAGGACGGTAGTTTCCGTATGTGCATTGACTACAGAGAGTTGAACAAGCTGACGATCAAGAATAGGTATCCCCTGCCAAGAATCGATGATCTATTCGACCAACTTCAAGGTTCAAGTTTCTACTCAAAGATCGATCTTCGATCTGGATATCATCAACTACGGATACAAGAGGAGAGTATCCCAAAGACAGCCTTCAGAACTCGATATGGACACTACGAGTTTCTCGTTATGCCGTTTGGTTTGACAAACGCACCTGCTGTATTCATGGATTTGATGAACCGAGTTTGTAAGCCGTACCTGGATAAGTTTGTGATTGTATTCATCGACGACATCTTGATTTATTCGAAGACAAAGGCTGAGCACGAGCAGCATCTTAGAGCCATTCTGGAGCTGCTAAAGAAGGAACAGCTATACGCCAAGTTCTCTAAGTGTGAGTTTTGGCTAAGAGAAGTGCAATTCCTTGGACACGTGGTGAATGGAGATGGAATCCACGTGGATCCAACCAAGATCGAGGCGATCAAAGATTGGGAAACGCCAAAGACGCCAACTGAGATTCGGCAATTCTTGGGTTTGGCTGGCTATTATCGAAGGTTCATCGAGAACTTTTCAAAGATCGCTCAACCGTTGACACTCCTCACGCAGAAGGATAAGAAGTTTGATTGGGGAATCAAACAGGATGAAGCGTTTCAGATATTGAAAGATAAGCTTTGCAACGCGCCAATCTTAGCTCTACCAGAAGGTACTGATGATTTCGTGGTATACTGCGACGCATCGCGTCAAGGATTGGGTTGTGTGTTGATGCAACGTCAAAAGGTTATCGCCTACACATCACGCCAACTGAAGGTGCATGAAAAGAACTATACCACACATGATTTGGAGCTTGGTGCAGTGGTTTTTGCCTTGAAGATCTGGAGACACTACCTTTACGGTACAAAGTGCACAATCTTCACAGATCACAAGAGCCTCCAGCATATATTCAATCAGAAGGAGTTGAATATGAGGCAAAGGCGATGGGTCGAGTTGTTGAACGATTACGACTGCGAGATCAAGTATCATCCAGGGAAGGCGAATGTGGTCGCTGATGCCCTAAGTCGTAAAGAGAGAATCAAGCCCATAAGGGTTAGGGCTATGGAAATGATAATTCAAACCGACCTTTCCTCACGCGTTCGTGCAGCACAGAAGGAAGCTCTCAAGGAGGGAAACCTTGAGGAAGAATATCTCCGTGGGATGGAGAAGATATTGGTGCCAAACAGGGAAGGAACGTTGTGTTTTGGGAAAAGGATGTGGGTCCCTCTGTTTGGTGGTTTAAGAGAGATTATTTTTGATGAAGCTCACAAGTCGCGGTACTCTATCCACCCTGGAGCGGATAAGATGTACCAGGATCTTAAAGATTATTACTGGTGGCCTAGGATGAAAGGCGATGTTGCTATTTACGTGAGCAAATGTTTAACTTGCGCCAAAGTTAAGGCGGAATACCAGAAGCCTTCGGGACTTCTGCAGCAACCAAAAATTCCCCAGTGGAAGTGGGAAGAAATCTCCATGGATTTTATTACAAAGTTGCCAAGAACGCCAAAAGGCCATGACACTATCTGGGTGATAGTGGATCGCTTAACGAAGTTAGCACACTTCTTACCTATCCGCGAGAAGGATCATACAAGCAAACTGGCCGAAATTTACATGAGAGAGATTGTTACACGCCATGGAGTACCCCTCTCGATTATTTCTGATAGAGATGGGAGGTTCGTATCGAGGATATGGCAATCCTTCCAGGAAGCTTTTGGCTCAAAGCTGAATATGAGCACAGCTTTTCACCCGCAGACCGACGGTCAAAGTGAGCGGACGATTCAGACGTTGGAGGACATGCTGAGAGCATGTGTGATGGATTTAGGCGGTAGCTGGGATAAGCATTTACCCCTGGTTGAGTTTTCATACAACAACAGCTACCACACCAGTATTGGTGCCGCGCCATTCGAAGCCTTATATGGGCGCAAGTGCAGGTCGCCGCTCTGTTGGTCTGACGCAGGTGATAGACAATTGGTAGGTCCCGATGTAGTTCAAGAAACTACATATAAGATCGCGCAAATCCGAGATCGCATTAGTGCGGCTCGTGACCGTCAGAAGACCTACGCAGATCTGAAAAGGAAACCTCAAGAGTTTGAGGTTGGGGATATGGTTTTGTTGAAGGTATCACCCTGGAAGGGTGTGGCACGCTTTGGGAAGCGTGGGAAGTTGAATCCGCGCTACATTGGTCCTTTCAAGGTTTTGGAAAGAATCGGGACCGTAGCATACAAGTTGGATCTACCTGCCGAACTGAATAATGTTCACGATACATTTCATGTGTCCAATCTGAAGAGAAGTCCAACTTAAGTTAACGTTGCCATTCCTACCGACGAAATTCATATTGATGACACGCTCCACTTCGTTGAAGAACCTGTCGAGGTCACGGATTGGAAAGTTAACAAGACCCGCCGGAGCAGTGTCAAGCTCGTCAAAGTTCGCTGGAATGCTAGACATGGTCCTGAGTTCACCTGGGAGCATGAAGACCGAATGAAAGAGAAATACCCCCACTTATTTCCTGAGAAGCCTGCTTCTACAAGCAGAATTTAAAATTTCGGGACGAAATTTATTTAACGGGGGGAGAATGTGACAACCCTCACAAAACCAGGTATCCGTACGACTTAATTAACTATTAATTGTTGCCTAATTACTGTGCTTAACTGAGGTTTCTGATAAACTGCTACTTGATTGTTGATACTTGTACATATCTGCATCATACTTTGATTTTCCGTCACTACATTATTTACTTACTGAACTCTAGTGACAAACATGATGCACAAAAGCACAGTAGCATTTGGACGGATAACCTATTTGACATGCTGATATAGCCAGCATCAGGCAGACACTGCCTCTAAAGGCCTGAATGAGCCAGAAATATTTTACTACACCCATAGTGTGTGTAGGGATACAAGGGTTGTATAACTGCGTCTCTAGGAATAAGATACAGAGATCGGATGTGCCTAAAACGTATTCTAAGCACAAAACACAGCACTTTTATCAGCATACTAGCTTCTAGCTAACTAATAAAGTGCCAAAACCTGAGGAAATATTCCTGACACTTTGCAGAATAAATTGTGTCGCTAAAAATATTATTTACAACGCTTAAAGGATTACTTAAGCACTTTAACGGATTACTATCCGACCGAACAACCGGACTATACCCGGAACATAAAAATATTGTCAGAAATATTATTGGTATTTTTCTGAGCCAGTTAGGGTCCCTGATTACCCTAACACCCGCATTATAACGCATTAAACAACTAACGGGGTTAATCTCTAAAAGTAACCGACTTAACTAAACTGAACTCTAACTGAACAATCAAGATCCAACCGGGTACCCCCCCCCCCTTTGGGCCGGTTCCATTCTAATGGAACAAGGGTACAACCTTTTGATTATTATATTTGATATTGTGGACATCTAGACGACATGAAACCATTGGACGATAGAGCTTGATTTTTTTCTATAAATACCACACACACATAAGAGATAAACACACACACAAACCAACATCACTCTCTCTCTCTTGCTCCCTCTCTTCTCGGCCGAACTCCCCACACCCATCCATCATATTTTCGAGTTCTTGTCTTGCCATTCCAAGCTCATACAAGTGTCGGGGATCACGTATTAGGAGCTTTGAAGCAAGCGGAAGTTAGAGGACCTCGTTCATTTGCTTTTATCCACGCCATTTTCGCCAAAGATCTTCCCTAGCCCCGAGCTAGAGGTATAACATTTAAAACTCGCTCTTGATCGTATCTAAAGTGGTTAAAAGGATTTTTAACGGTTAAAAGTCGGAAACCCATCTTTTGAATCTATAAAGTCTACTAAAACTCGAATATTGTTGGTTAAAAGCATATAACGCGTGTAAAAGTCGTAGTATTGGAATATGTTGGTTGTAGAGACCCGATCTACGATGTGGTGGCTCTTATCATCGTTTAACCCGACTTTGTTAAGATCACGAATCTTGACATAAGCTTGTTTCTAGCGGTACGAGGGTTAAACGGTGAAACTCCACCACACGGGAAACATGAACTTGTGTAAAAGTGTTTTGACATGTAAAATAGTATTTAAAACGAGCCGATCTACGTATGTACAAGTGGTATATTCGTAGAACCAAGTGACGAGAAAATCATGTTTTATAAAAGTTGGATGACATGTTAATAAATATGATTTTTACAAACTACAAGTGTATAAACACTTGTGAAACGAAAGATCCGACAAAATAACAATTTTTACAAAAGTTGTCGGGAAGTTGTAAAGAATGATTTGTTCCAAAAACGGGGTTTTTACTAGACTAAACTATTTTATACATAGATCCACTAAATATAAGGTGATCTACACTATGACTTTCGGAAAAATTTCAAGTTCATGTAATAAGGCGATTTTACATACTAGTCTACAAGTTTAATGTGTTGAAACTAGTTTGAAGTATCGGAAATTGATTGGTTGATTTAAAGAAATTGTTGGAATGATTTTGTAAAAGAAAATGATACGCTTGAAAGCGTGGCCACCTCCAGTTACAGGGGAAACTCTGGCGAAATTTTTCTAAAAATCTAACACTTAGGATTATTTACAAGTGTTAAACTATTTTGAGATGTTTTCAAAATATATTTCGCCATGACTTTATTTATTAAATAATCGGAGGTGGGATTTTCACAAAAACTAAATGTGGTAAATATTTATTCGATAAATATATTTTTCACCACACTGATTATGATTATTTTGTGAAAATATATAAATATTATTTTTAGAGTAAAAATAATATTTACAAACTTTGTCGAACCCAAAATAATACCAACGCCTACACGACAAACATATAAGTTACACCGGTAATTATTATTACCACTAAATCGCCAAAACGTAACTTACGCTTTATACGGAAAATATTCATAAATGCGTATTTTGTCAACGTATTATTTTGGAAAGTTTTATGCGAAGAGAAAATATATTATTTTTGAGAAAAATAATTATATTTTGGAATGAGAAATAAAATATATTAAGTGAGACTTAATATCATAAACGCACATGTATTATTTCCCCCATCCTTGGGAAGGAGATTAACTACCAATTATATACAGGGAACGGTTGTCTAACTGTTTCCCGAAAATTAAACTATGAAGCTAAAGCACGGCCATCCGTCTAATAGAATTAGCACATGTAGGTCGTTGCACAGCTTTCGGACATTTGGAATGCTTGATTTAGCTACGCACTGACTGTGAGTTCATGTCCCCCTTTTCTCTTAACTGTTTTCAGTTTTATAAACTGCGGGGGTGAAATACATGTTACTATGATTATGAATACTTGATACATGGTATGGTTAGCGTAAGGAGGGTTACTACTTAGATCATGTGAGTGGGTAGGCGCAACTTGAGGCCATTAATCCTCGTAGTAGGACCGAGGGACAGGAGCGGTAGATCTATCTGGGTGTAGCGAGCCCAGCCCCAGGTCCAGCGGAACGGACCTCGGGGTGACTTAGTGCCCGACGCATAAATCCGCTAGGTTTGAGTCATCCCTACTTGCACTTCACACATATCAATGGCCTTGCAAACCATTGGTGATCTCTTTTTTCCTTATTTGCTACATACCAGGTTTTTGATAAAGATAAAGGTTTATTTACTCACTATCGCATGAACTCGCTCAACATTATTGTTGATTTTTCAACTTACATGTATTTCAGGAAACTAACGATCTGGCGCGGTATGGCATGTTTTCCGCTGCATTAGGCCCGAGGTCATCCAGGGTTCGACGCTTGTGACTCTTTCCTGGACAAGTCACAGTCCCTGAACCATGTTTACTTTAAGTTTGCATTTGTAATGTTTAGACAAGGTTATGGTTGTTGGGTGTTAACCGTTAAGACATGTTTAATATTTTTATTATCAATGGATGATCTTGCATATTTTTAATTCATATAGCTTGTTATGATTAAGCTATGGTATTAAGAAGTCACACCAAATTAACCACGCTTCCGCAAAGCCAGGGTGTGACAGTTTGTGGTGGTGTTCTAGGGTTTTAGTGAGAGAGGGAGAGAAAGAGTGTGTAGGAGAGTGTGAGGGAATGTTGGTTGCCCAAAAATGGCAAGGTTGGTGTCACACCCCGACCACGTAGCACAACAAACCGTGGCGCAAACGTCGGGGAGTGTTGCAACAGAAGCTATTGTTTCACAACCATGGATACAAAATAGTTTTGTTTTATTGATAAAATTAATCATTTCATTATCTTAACACATAGAACAAACAAGTTTTATATCGTCTATCATAGTTGTTATGTCACTAAGGCCTTGTCCAGATCCTATGTGACGCATGCATCCTAGAAATCAATCAAGCATCAACACCTGAAACATATGTAAAAACATAGTCAGCAAAGAAATGCTGGCGAGTACATAGGTTTTATAAGGGTATCAGAATCATGGCTCGTTTATATGTTGCAGTACTTTGTTAGACTACAAGAGTCAAAAAACAAACCTTGTTTTGAAAAGTGTATAGCAACATAATTAACCAACTCAAATCAAATGGGTTATAGTTTGTGAAATCCCATAGCCATGCTTCTTAACCCAAAAACATTTGTTTTAGAAAACCAACTTGTAAAACATCTTGTAAAAACTTGTTAAAAACTCGTATAGTTTATATCATTTAGAAAACATCGTTGTGTGACATCGTTTCAAAACCGTTTATCCAAGTGAACTAAATAACGCCACGGTATGTAATATGTTGAAAACACTTATATATAGGAAGTACCAGCGGCGTATCCAGCATGCTTTCATCACATTACACCCGTCCCGTCATCTAAACACTAACCAAAAACTAATCGTTCACCCAAATCGTTTAACTTGTTCACGGGTCATTTTCAAATCGTTTCCAAATCGTTAACTCGATTAAATCGTTTAAAATCATCCTCGTTTTAATTGTGAAAACTTATTAATGGTCATCTCGCTAACAACATTCAAACCTTCGTGACTCGATCACCTCGCTTCTCGCTTCTCGAATTAACAAACCACCAAAGGGTAAGTTAACAAACATCAGATTCAGTCGCTACCCACAACCCCCACACATAACCATGGGTGTAGTAAACTAACGGGATTGTCAGATCCTATGGTACCATATCCTAATACTGGTCGGTTGGGCCAAAATTAATGAATGTCATTTGTTATGTAACTACAACCATCAAGTTTTGTTCACATTATTGAAATCGTTATTAGTTTAGTAGGGATCGTTTTAATCGTTTTTGAAATCATCGTTTAAACCTTGAAAATCATTTCGTACATATGAATCACCCCAAAACATTTAAAACAGTAAAATAGGGGAACTATGTACTCACATGAAGTGCAAAGTATCCTCGATCAAATAGAACTCCAAGAAACTCAAGCAAATCAGAGAAATCAAGTAGCACCTAATAATCGAACCACTAGTCAAACAATAGACGCCTAAATCGGGAGATCGGACAGAATGAGGTCTTGTAAACCAAATGAGTGTTGGAACTCATGTGATATGGTTTAACAAGGCCTACACCCTAAATTGAAACCTAACCTAAGTGCTTTCGACCCATCGTGACCCATTAAGGTAGCTTACGCTACTTTAACGCGTCGTGCGTGCAAAAGCGCGTTCGAGACGTCTAACTAGTCCTATGACAAGTATTATATGCCTCTTTATGTTTAAATATGTTACATAGTCAGTTACGTGGCAAAAGCTTAGGTTACATATGCTTAATTACTAATTATGTATGAAAAGGGCATTTTGGTAATTTACCAAAGGCATATACACTACTTATCATGTGACCAATCAAACCTAAGGGACCATAAGGTATAACCTCGGAAGGCTATTCCCTACGCTACTATGGTCACTAAACATGTTTGATCGGATCCTATTGATCGACCAAACGGGTCGTGTTCGAAAGTCTAAGCGGGTGTTTAGTCCGCTTGACTTACGACTCTACACAAGCACTAAACTAAAAAAATGACGAGCTAAACATGCTAGAACATGTTTAGTTAAGTTAGAAAACAGGTTTTGATATCAAAACAAACGGTTTTGACATTCTAGAGTAGTTTGGTTACAAAATACGCGAGAAAACGCATTTTGGCCGAAACTACGACTCGTCATTGAGCCTAGATAACGTGGTAATCAGTAGGGATAGTCACTGGGGACTATAACCATCGTGATTACGCTCACGTTATGAAGTTCAAACGAACTTCGCGTTGACCGTAAATTGGTCAAAGCAGAAAGTCAAACGTAGTTTGACTTTAACGATAGAAACGAATGAAAAGAACAAAAGAATACTTACAAAAGGTCCCCACAAGCTTTGATTCTCCAAGTAATCTCAGGTATGAAGTGATTAGCACTTCAACTTAGAGATATCTCAGAAAATCAAATGTGGGTTTTGCAAGTGAAGGGGTGGGGGGTATTTATAGGATTTCTAGAACCGTTAGGATCGTTTATCGGGAAACGAGCTTCGATCTAGACCCTCCACTTGGGCCCATGGTATTTGAATACAATGGCATTGAAAAACCATCAAAATTGGCCCATAGAATGATCAAAAGCATGTCCAAATTCACTGAATACCAGCTGCTGTTTCATAAAACAGTTTTCTGATACTGGGTGTCTCACATGGCCCGCGTAAGCATGCACAATAACTTACGCGGCCCGCCTGGGCTAACTATGCAGAAATTGCAGTTTAGTCCCTGAACTTGTGAAACATGCATTTTGGCCCATTTTTGACACGTTTAAGCCCCGTTAACCCCATTTCAAGGCTCTAAAATGAAGTTAAAGTATAAGGAACTCAAAACATGCTCAAAAATATCTCGGATGTCGGTTCGTTTGGTCGTACGGTTGCGTTACTCACTTAATTACGACGGAAGTCGTAACGAACGCAAAAACGATCCAAATTAAGCAACGAATGGAATTTTATCATGCCAAACACTAAAAAAAAATATTTTAATGCTTACATAAATTTTTGGATGTCCGGATATATTCAGAACGTAAGATATGCGCGAAAATGCAAACTTGCGCACTTTTTGACGCTTTTAGTCTCTATTGATCAATAAAGTTTATTTTAGCATACCGAACCCCTCAAAGCCTATTTCTAAGCTATGTAAAGGTTATTTAGGGTATGTTTAACTTATGATCAAGTTCCGGAGTGTTCGTTACTACACAAATCGGTATAGTTTCGCAGTTTGACACAAATAGTCCCTGTGATCGAACAAAGTTGATTTTAACACACCAAACCATCCAAAACTTATTTCTAAGTTATGTAGAGGTTATTTAAGGTATGTTAAGCCTATGTCAGTATTCCGGAATGTTTGTCGCGTTATACTGACTGCGTTTACGCACCAGTTTGCGTATAACTTTCCAGAAAGCGATTTAAAGCTCGAAATTGGAATCTAATCGAATTGCAAAATCACCAATCACAAATACACACATAATAACACAAAAATACATATAATAACACTAAAGCACATTGTTTTATTGATAACCAACATTGTTTTACATTGAACCACGACTACAGAACACATTTGTCACAGTCTCCCCTACTTCAGGAAATTTCGTCTCGAAATTTTAACTAGAGGAGTCTCATGAAAACAAATGCGGATATTTCGCCTTCATCTGGTCCTCACGTTCCCATGTAAACTCTGGGCCACGTTTGGATTCCTAGCTAATTTTTACCAATCGAATCCGTTTGTTCTTCAACTGTTTAAATGCACGGTCCACGATCTCCACGGGTTTCTCGACAAAGTGCATCGTTTCATCGATTCGGATCTCGTCGAGAGGAATGTGAAGATCAGCGTCAGGTAAACACTTTCGCAAATTGGACACGTGACAAGTCGGGTGAATACCCCAAGCTCTGGAGGTAGCTCTAATCATATCCTCCAAAGTTTGAATCGTTCGCTCAGATTGACTATCTGTTTGGGGATGATAAGCAGTGCTTAGATTCAGTTGGGTTCCCAAAGCAGATTGCATGGTCTTCTAGAAATGAGATGATAATCGAGCATCACGATCAGAAGTGATATCCAAAGGAACACCATGTCGTGATACAATCTCATTAACATAAATCTTTGCAAGTTTATCAGCAGATGGATCCTTGGAATAAAATGAGCTGATTTCGTTAATCGATCGATAACAACCCAAATAGCATTGTGACCTTTAGATATACACGGTAATCTTAGTGATGAGATCCATCGCAAGGCTCTCCCACTTGCAAACCGGTATCTCTGGTTGTACAAGCAAACCAGAAGGTCGTCTTGTTTTGGAATCCACAAACGATCCTTGAAATAGAGTAACCCATCGTCCTTCGTTTCGAGTTTAAGCTCAAGCTGATGTGGTAATTCCGTACCCATCAAATTTTGTGAAACACAAAATCGCTGAGCTTGAAGAACACGAGTTTGAAGATTAAATAGAGCTTAGAGCGCTTCTTCTTGTTTGGGTCTCCACTCAAAAGGCTTATTCTTTTGAGTCAAAGCAGTGAGTGGAACCGCGATTTTTGAAATGAATCGACGATAATATCCAGCACGACCAAGGGAAGGTCGAATCTCTGTTGGTGTTGTTGGTGTATTCTAGTCTTTAATAGCAACAATCTTGGATGGATCCACATGAATACCCTGCTCATTGACTATATGACACAAGAAATGAACTTCTTTAAGCCAGAATTCACACTTGGAGAATTTAGCAAAAAGTTGTTCCTTCTTCAGGAGTTCCAATGTTAAGCGAAGGTGTTGCTCGTGCTCGGCTTGAGACTTCGAATAGAAAAAAAATATCGTCGATGAACACAATGATGAACTTGTCTAAATAAGGTTTATAGATCCTATTTATTAAGTTCGTAAGGATGGCTGGAGCATTTGCCAAACCAAAGGGCATGACAGAGAACTCAAAATGCCCATACCATGTGCGAAAAGCAGTTTTGGGAATATCTTCTTCGAGAACACGAAGTTGATGATACCCAGAACACAGGTCGATTTTGGAAAAGCATGAAGCACCTTGCAGCTGATCAAAGAGATCATCAATTCGAGGTAGGGGATATCGATTCTTGATGGTAAGCTTATTAAGCTCACGATAATCGATACACATTCGAAAAGACCCATCTTTCTTTTTCACGAAGAGGACAGGGGCTCCCCAAGGTGAAAAGCTCGGACGGATGAATCCTTTATCCGATAACTCTTGAAGCTGTTTCGATAACTCTTGCATCTCTGATGGTGCAAGACGATAAGGTGCTTTCGCAATCGTGTTGGCATTGGGTGCAAGGTCAAAATGAAACTGGACTTGACGAACTGGAGGCAAACCAGGCAGTTCATCAAGAAACACCTTTGGATAATCCCGAACAATCGGAATATCCTGAATACGCTTGCTCTTGTATTTCTCCTTGGTGAAAGGTGCTAGGAAAGCAACATATCCTTTTCTCAAATAACTTTGGGCTTTTGTTTCTTAAAAGAAACGGGCGTTTAAGGTTCTTGGGGAGATCACAAGTGATCAAAAAAAGTGACAAAACCACATGAGTGGTTTATTTTTGTATTGGCATCATAAGGTTGCATCAAACATTCATACAATTGCATTGGTTCACAAAAATAAAAACCATAAATTTTTATTTATATAACAACCGCATTGTCTTTAAATGTTAAAAGATAACAACCAGAGGAATTACAAAATACTATTCGTTCACTGCTGCATCGTTGATTGCCTCATTGATGTTATACACTCGTCCTCGTGTTGGATTCACATTGACGTTGACGTTCGCATTCGGGTTTGCATTAGCATTCGCGTTTGCATTCACCAGTCTTGGACAGTTGTTGCGGAAGTGACCAAGCTCTCCACAGTTGAAACATGAACCCGGTGGGAATCTCGCAGCATTCCCTTGAACCGGAGCTTGAATCTGAGCAGCCTGATTTTGTCCCAGACGACAAATATTGGCCAAATGCCCAAGCTTACCACACGTCGTACATTGCTTACAAGCTTGTTGTGCAACATGATGACCGTTGCAGCGAGCACAATGAGGTGCGGTACCTGCATACGCCTTCTTCACAGGAGGCTGAGCCGGTGGGTTCTGATCAGTCTGTGCCGTAACAGCGAAATTCTGAGCATCCTTCCGCTTCCTCGACTTCTTTGTCGTCTCACCTTCCTTATCCTTACCCTTACCCTTTTCCTTGTCTTTTCCAGAATCAGTCGCCTTCTTTTTATCACCCTTGCGGGTGAGTTTACCCTTCCTGACTTGAGTCTCAGTCAGGGTAGCAGACAACTCGATTGCTTGACGAAGGGTAGTAGGATTAACACCGGTCACAATATCCAGCATAGAATCGGGTAGACCATCGATATATCTCTCGATTTCCTTGTCTGGTGGGGTAACCATGGTGGGACACAATAGACTGAGTTCCTCAAAGCGATCCGTGTACGCACGGTGCTCAGCCCCATCTTGCTTTAAATCATCAAACTCTCGTTCCAAAGCTCGAATCTCGTGACGGGGACAAAACTCTTTCATCATGAGAGCTCGAAGCTCTTCCCATGTTGTGCTAATGCCACTTCGGCACCCCTGTCGCGCATAACACCATTCCACCAGGTAAGCGCTCGCTTCTCAAAGACGCTCGAAGCAAATTCAACCTTATGCGCATTCGGACACTACACATGCCTGAATGTGCTCTCGATACTCTCAAACCACTGCAGGAGCGCAGTTGCTCCTTGCGACCCAGAAAACTATAGAGGCTTAGCAGAATTAAAGCTCTTGAAGTTACACTGTGCATTGTTGTTATTATTATTGTTGTTGAATATCTCGTGGACTTGGGTCACAACGCCTGGAAGCACAGCAGCCACTTGCTGAGAAACCAAGGCTGCGATCTCTTCAATAGTGAAAGATTGTGCTTCACGTCGAGGAGGCATTGTCTAATAAGGAAACAAGAGAAATGAGAGAGGTTGAAAAGCACAAGAGGTATTGAAAATACCGTCAAAACACCAGAAAGGCGATCATTTGTTCGTTACCTCGAACAAACAAATGACACGGAGTGACTAATCAAACTAATTGGGTCAATATAATGTATCGCCGAAGACATGCTTGCCTATAAGTGAACACTCACCCCAAGAGTTCCCAAGTAAGAGTGACTGGTCCGATTATGTGGATTTGTACGAACACTCTAGCCTTAGACAGAAAACTCAGGGTACAAGCATTCACTCTTCCAGTTTGCACGTGTTCACACTATTTAGTCCCAAACTTTGACGAGATTTTGAAAACTTAAAGGGTTCAAAACCATATAATAGAGGGTTCAAAACGTAGTAATTAATCATCCTAGAACAGATGATTAGTTTTCAAAGCGGATTCGAACTTGTTGTGGTTATCACCTAAGGGTAGGTGACGGTATTGTTTTAAAATCTAAACACAAGTAAACTTGCGTTAGGGTCCTAAAAGTTATAGTCTAGGTCAAAGCATTACTAATAACCTAATTCCCAATAACCATTGGCTCTGATACCAACTTCTTCTGTCACACCCCGACCACGTAGGACAACAAACCGTGGCGGAAACGTCGGGGAGTGTTGCAACAGAAGCTATTGTTTCACAACCATGGATACAAAATAGTTTTGTTTTACTGATAAAATTAATCATTTCATTGTCTTAACACATAGAACAAACAAGTTTTATATCGTCAATCATAGTTGTTATGTCACTAAGGCCTTGTCCAGATCCTATGTGACGCATGCATCCTAGAAATCAATCAAGCATCAACACCTGAAACATATGTAAAAACTTAGTCAGCAAAGAAATGCTGGCGAGTACATAGGTTTTATAAGGGTATCGGAATCATGGCTCGTTTATATGTTGTAGTACTTTATTAGACTACAAGAGTCAAAATACAAACCTTGTTTTGAAAAGTGTATAGCAACATAATTAACCAACTCAAATCAAGTGGGTTATAGTTTGTAAAATCCCATAGCCATGCTTCTTAACCCAAAAAACATTTGTCTTAGAAAACCAACTTGTAAAACATCTTGTAAAAACTTGTTAAAAACTCGTATAGTTTATATCATTTAGAAAACATCGTTGTGTGACATCGTTTCAAAATCGTTTACCCAAGTGAACTAAATAACGCCACGGTATGTAATATGTTGAAAACACTTATATATAGGAAGTACCAGCAGCGTATCCACCATGTTTTCATCACATTACACCCGTCCCGTCATCTAAACACTAACCAAAAACTAATCGTTCACCCAAATCGTTTAACTTGTTCACTGGTCGTTTTCAAATCTTTTCCAAATCGTTAACTCGATTAAATCGTTTAAAATCATCCTCGTTTTAATTGTGAAAACTTATTTATGGTCATCTCGCTAACAACATTCAAACCTTCGTGACTCGATCACCTCGCTTCTCGCTTCTTGAATTAACAAACCACCAAAGGGTAAGTTAACAAACATCAGATTCAGTTGCTACCCACAACCCCCACACATAATCATGGGTGTAGTAAAATAATGGGATTTGTCAGATCCTATGGTACCATATCCTAATACTGGTCGGTTGGGCCAAAATTAATGAATGTCATTTGTTATGTAACTACAACCATCAAGTTTTTTTCACATTATTGAAATCATTATTAGTTTAGTAGAGATCGTTTTAATCGTTTTTTGAAATCATCGTTTAAACCTTGAAAATCATTTCGTACATATGAATCACCCCAAAACATTTAAAACAGTAAAATAGGGGAACTATGTACTCACATGAAGTGCAAAGTATCCTCGATCAAATAGAACTCCAAGAAACTCAAGCAAATCAGAGAAATCAAGTAGCACCTAATAATCGAACCACTAGTTAAACAATAGACGCCTAAATCGCGAGATCGGACAGAATGAGGTCTTGTAAACCAAATGAGTGTTGGAACTCATGTGATATGGTTTAACAAGGCCTACATCCTAAATTGAAACCTAACCTAAGTGCTTTCGACCCATCGTGACCCATTAAGGTAGCTTACGCTACTTTAACGCGTCGTGCGTGCAAAAGCGCGTTCGAGACGTCTAACTAGTCCTATGACAAGTATTATATGCCTCTTTATGTTTAAATATGTTACATAATCAGTTACATGGCAAAAGTTTAGGTTACATATGCTTAATTACTAATTATGTATGAAAAGGGCATTTTGGTAATTTACCAAACGCATATAGACTACTTATCATGTGACCAATCAAACCTAAGGGACCATAAGGTATAACCTCGGAAGGCTATTCCCTACGCTACTATGGTCACTAAACATGTTTGATCGGATCCTATTGATCGACCAAACGGGTCGTGTTCGAAAGTCTAAGCGAGTGTTTAGTCCGCTTGACTTACGACTCTACACAAGCACTAAACTAAAAAAATGACGAGCTAAACATGCTAGAACATGTTTAGTTAAGTTAGAAAACAGGTTTTGATATCAAAACAAACGGTTTTGACATTCTAGAGTAGTTTGGTTACAAAATACGCGAGAAAACGCATTTTGGCCGAAACTACGACTCATCACTGAGCCTAGATAACGTGGTAATCAGTAGGTATAGTCACTAGGGACTATAACCATCGTGATTACACTCACGTTATGAAGTTCAAACGAACTTCGCGTTGACCATAAACTGGTCAAAGCAGAAAGTCAAACGTAGTTTGACTTTAACGATAGAAACGAATGAAAAGAACAAAAGAATACTTACAAAAGGTCCCCGCAAGCTTTGATTCTCCAAGTAATCTCAGGTATGAAGTGATTAGCACTTCAACTTAGAGATATCTCAGAAAA
Organism: Helianthus annuus; assembly: GCF_002127325.2. Classification (NCBI taxonomy): domain Eukaryota; kingdom Viridiplantae; phylum Streptophyta; class Magnoliopsida; order Asterales; family Asteraceae; genus Helianthus; species Helianthus annuus. Next base: position 141,952,944 of record NC_035440.2, read on the forward strand.
TCAAATGTGGGTTTTGCAAGTGAAGGGGTGGGGGGTATTTATAGGATTTCTAGAACCGTTAGGATCGTTTATCGGGAAACGAGCTTCGATCTAGACCCTCCACTTGGGCCCATGGTATTTGAATACAATGGGCATTGAAAAACCATCAAAATTGGCCCATAGAATGATCAAAAGCATGTCCAAATTCACTGAATACCAGCTGCTGTTTCAGAAAACAGTTTTCTGATACTGGGTGTCTCACACGGCCCGTGTAAGCATGCACAATAACTTACGCGGCCCGCCTGGGCTAACTATGCAGAAATTGCAGTTTAGTCCCTGAACTTGTGAAACATGCATTTCGGCCCATTTTTGACACGTTTAAGCCCCGTTAGCCCCACTTTAAGGCTCTAAAATGAAGCTAAAGTATAAGGAACTCAAAACATGCTCAAAAATATCTCGGATGTCGGTTCGTTTGGTCGTACGGTTGCGTTATTCGCTTAATTACGACGGAAGTCGTAACGAACGCAAAAACGATCCAAATGAATGGAATTTTATCATGCCAAACACTAAAAAAAATATTTTAATGCTTATATAAATTTTTGGATGTCCGGATATATTCAGAACGTTAGATATGCGCGAAAATGCAAACTTGTGCACTTTTTGACGCTTTTAGTCCCTATTGATCAATAAAGTTTATTTTAGCATACCAAACCCCTCAAAGCCTATTTCTAAGCTATGTAAAGGTTATTTAGGGTATGTTTAACTTATGATCAAGTTCCGGAGTGTTCGTTACTACACAAATTGGTATAGTTTCGCAGTTTGACACAAATAGTCCCTGTGATCGAACAAAGTTGATTTTAACACACCAAACCATCCAAAACTTATTTCTAAGTTATGTGGAGGTTATTTAAGGTATGTTAAGCCTATGTCACTATTCCGGAATGTTTGTCGCATTATACTGACTGCGTTTACGCACTAGTTGCGTATAACTTTCTAGAAAGCGATTTAAAGCTCGAAATTGGAATCTAATCGAATTGCAAAATCACCAATCACAAATACACACATAATAACACAAAAATACATATAATAACACTAAAGCACATTGTTTTATTGATAACCAACATTGTTTTACAATTGAACCACGACTACAGAACACAGTTGTCACAGTTGGCTAGGAGCATGAGTTTTATACTTGTTCCAAGTTGGTGCACCCTAATGGGTTCCGAGTTGGCTAAGGAAGGTTGCGGCCTAACCGGCCTAGCTGTGCATGCCCCCAACCGGCCCAACTGTTTACTGTATACTCGAGACCGAGTGGTCTCGAGTCGGGTTCATGGTCTCGGTTCCTAGTACTTATACACATATATCTATATATATATATATATATTTATTACATAAACGTTATCAACACATAGCACATCAAGATAATTCACACCTTCCATTTAATAATCCATACGTACACACTACTAATACAAGAGGGTTACTCGGGAAAACCTAGAGTGTCACAAATACCTTCGACTCTAGCGAAGACTTGGGCGATAGTCGTCCCTGTGCCGATTGTGCCGTGAAGGACTCTTCATCGACTTCGTTCGGTGCATACATAGACCTGAGCGATTCGGCATACACCTTCTTTAACGAGAGCCCGGGAAAGGGTTGGACTTGTCCACCTTCTTTGAAAAGAGGAATCACCCTCACCGACAACCTCTTGCGTTCTCGTCTTAATCTTGAGCAATTAAGGTATCTTAGGCACTTTGGGGTTGTTCCATCCAGTAAGGAACCGCCCGATATGGATAAGTTCCTTAAAAATAGGAGAATTCTATAAGGCAGCTTCTAGATACGGGGCCGTGTCCAGGTCAACACGCCCCCGTGTCCACCAAAAGATTCCTTTCTGATTTTTATCAAAATACAAACAAAATGTGTCAGGATCCTGTCTGCACACGGGGCCGTGTCCAGCCGACACGGGGCCGTGTGCAGCGTGCTGTCGTTTTCTATAAATACATCAAGATTCCTGCTCATTTGGACCACTTCAAAGAAAAAGATCTGCTGAAATCTTCACTAATACCATCCTAGGTATATTCTAAAGAAAGTTCTCAACAACCATCTTGTCTTTTCCACTTTTGTTCATTACCTTCTTCTTCAATTTTCACTCAATACCTCCATTAAAGCTTGAAATCTACATGATTCCAAGCTTTGTTGTAATGTTTGTAAGGGGGTGTTTGGGATTGCGTTTTCAACCTGATTATTTGATTATTGTGTTTTGAAATCGCAAAAAATCTATTTTGAGTGTTTGGTAAAAAATTAATAAAAAGTGATTTTTTACGTTTTGTAGAGTTCAAAACGTGATAATCCATAAGTAGGTCACCCCTTGCTGCAGGAAAACGTGATAATCCAAAAACTGATTTTTTACGTTTTCACTTATTTATTTTTTTGAAATATATATACTTGCCAAACACTCAAATAGTTGATTATCTGATTATTGTGATATCAAACAACATAATCAAATCCAAACAATGTTGATTATCTGATTATTGTGATATCAAACAACATAATCAAATCCAAACACTATCTTTCTGCAGCACGTTTTGTTACAGCTAATTATCTGATTCTGATTATTCAAAACGCATAATCTATTTTCAAGACTCAACCCCAAACACCCCCTAAGGTTATTATTCAATGAATCTTCTTTAAAATGAGTTATACAACTTGGTTTTAACTTATTTATGCTTAAAAGTGCCTTATAAATTAGAAAAAATAATTTTAAACTCCAAGATTCCTTGCTCTAAAAACACGCAGACAACTGAACACAGGGCCGTGTTCATTGGACACGGGGCCGTGTCCGAGGTACTGATCCGTAAAAACTGAACTCTTTTCAGTCTGTTTTCTCAGAATGGCAAGCAGAACTAGCGGAACATCTTAATCGCAATCGAGGAACAACCGACAGAAGAGGAGATCATCAACGGTAGAAGACTCTCTTGTAAACTATGTTTACGCTTTAAGAGAGGCTATTGATGAAATGACGGGGGTGGAAGAAGCATTGGTCAACCGTATCAATCACTTAACGGTGGGACTAGAAGGGTGTCTCCGAGAGTTCAACCTTTTGCACCAAACGTTGAACATTCTCGCCTCTCCTCCTTTGGTACCGGTCATTACCCAAAGGGCATGGAACGTGGTACCTGAAGTCATCATTCCAGCCGAATGGTACACCATACAACCAGGACCTCCTCGTGATATACTACAAGGGGTTCCGGTTGGTGTCAATCCCCCTCCACAAGATGTTGAGGAAAATGAAGCCGCCTTCTTCCTCCCAAGATAGATAGAAGAATGTCTTTAACAACATCTAGGGGCACCACTTGGCCCGGAGTTCTACCAAGCTTTTAGATACCGGAAAATTATTTCCGGAATTTTGGTTCTGAATGTAAAAGTAGAGCTCCTTAGAATGATTTATGCACCACTTGACATATCTAGTTTAACTCTTATCTTTCTTTTTCTTTTAACTTTTTAGGATTATTATGTAATTCTCTCTATGTTTTAATGAATGATGGTTTTAGTTAATTTGGTGTTTGGATGATGTTGTAATGGATAAAACACACTCGGGATGGTGAAGGATAACAAGGGAAACTTGCACCAGCACCCCATGCACGAAAACAGGGTCATCCGACAAAATTTTCTTCGTTACAGCAAGTTCAGCACGGGTCGTGCCCGCCCAACACGACCCCGTGCTGCATAGTCTGCAGAAAATGCCCAGTTCAGGTAACTGGACACGTGGCGTGCTCACTGAACACGCCCCCGTCTCCAGGCTTCTGTTTCTTTTTACAAACTATTGTTACTGGCGATCTGAACACGGGGCCGTGCCCGGACACCACGGGGCCGTGTCCAGACGCCCAGTAACATAAAATTTTGCTTTTTCACACCTTTTTACACATTCAATCAATCTAAAAACTAATTTTTGGGACACATTGAGGACAATGTGTAATTTAAGTGTGGGGGGAGGATGCTAAAACCTTGAATTTTCAAGTCCTAATTAACAAGCCTTACACAAAACTCTATTGGAACCGCTAATCACCCCAATTTTTTTCAAAAATTTTCATTTTTTTACTTGTCTAGGTTTAAGTTGGGAAATTCAAGTTCTAAAAAAGGTTATATTTTTACAAATTTACAACCGACAGCGTCATGATAAAAAGAACCAACATAAGAAAATTATGAAACGGCATGACAAGCTTAGTTAAAATTTGATTATATATACTTGATCACATAAAAACCCATTCCCACAAAAGTGAGTTTTTGAGCCTTTATTGAGCATACAAATACATATCCTTAAAACAAAATGCTCATTTTTAGTTTCTTGTGTGAATAGCCGCTTGCTTCGTACGACTCTAGAACTTGCCATGACGATACATTCCCGGTCCTTACCAACTTAAACCCAAGTAAGTAAATGATGGAGGCATTAGGACTAACCCTTTTTATTTCTACACCATTATTTTTCTTTTTTTACCACCTGCCCAAAATCCCCCTAGTTAACCCCTTTGAGCCTAAACCTTTTCATTTCTTAACCCAAACCAAACACCCTTTTTACCCACCAAAACCCTCTTTCATTTTAAACCCTTTTGTTTTAGTAACAAGCTCGGTTCTTCTTATGACTTCTGAAAAAACAAAAAAAATGAATGATGATGAAGCCAAAGAAATAAACAAACAAGTTTATCAAAAACAACTTTGTTTGAAAGAAATGCTTCATCAAAATAAAAAGTTTCGAAAAATAACGAGTCTTATGAAAACCGACGCTTTTTACGCTTTTCACCCTTTTACTAACCACTAACCCAACCACCCACCTTTAGCCCAAGCCTAACCCTTCACCCCAAAAATCCTCTTGATATTTACAAAGGTGTATAGTTAAAAAGGAGGAGGATTGATTGCTTGGCAAGCCTATGGTAGGAGTAAGTTCCATGCCGCCCTCGAGTGATTCACTAAAAATACACCTTCGGCGGAGTGTTGAGTGATCCTCCGTGAGGTATGTGAACTTGTATATAAATGGAATTTTAGAAAGGCATGTTATGCCCGAATCAGTAATTTATCTTATGAAATGCTTTTAATAAATCATGACGAATAGGATTGTAAATAAATAAAAATAAAACCTAATAGAATCTTGGAAATCCCGACACTCTATGATAAGCCCAAAAAACTTCTCTTCTACCCATTCCATTTGGGAGTGAAAAGCCACATTATAAAGAGTTTTGCTTGAGGACAAGCAAAGATTCAAGTGTGGGGGTATTTGATGTGCACAAAATGCAACATATAAATTACATTAATTGCGACATAAAACTAACCCATTTTTAGTACTAATGTTGGAAAAAGTGTGTTTTTGTCTTCCTTTTGTATTTTCAGGATTAGATGAGCTCAAATAAACAAAAGAAGCAAAAAAGGCAGCTAAATCTAACATAAATACAAGAAAAGGAACAAACGTGGCATGCCCGGCCTCCCGACAGCATCTTCCCAAGCAAAACAAGAGAACGGAAAGCTGAACACGCCCGTGCTCAATGAGCACGGGGGCGTGCCCAAGTGTCAGCAGAAAAGACAAAGTTGTAGAAGCTTCTATCGCCCACCACGGGGCCGTGCTCAGCGGACACGGGGCCGTGGTCAACTATAAGATTCGCAGAATCCAGGAAAATCTTGATAGTACAGATACGCTTCTGCACACGGGGTCGTGCCCAACGGACACAGGGGGCGTGGTCAACTAATGCAGACAAACTGCAATTAATGAAGAAAGAGAGAAGGATGGACACGGGGCCATGCCCAATGGACACGGGGTCGTGCCCGAGCTTCTGTTCAGCCTATAAATAGGAGTGCTTGGATCACTTGCAACTCATCCCTTGGCACACCACCTACCCACCACCCACCACCATCACAACACCATCATCCACCACCATCATCCATTGTCCATCATAGAGTGTGTGAGTCGTCTTGGGATCCAAGATTGATCGTAAGAGTTCTTGACAATCAAAGGCCATGTTTTCCTAAGTCTCTTACATCACTTGGTGAAGACAAGTGTTCAGTGTAATACTTTTTATTTTTAATCTTTTCGCACTTTTTATTTGGTTATATATTAATGACTTTAATAACTAGTTTCTTATGTTGAAGGTGATTCTTCCTTATCGTTTGTCTGTGGTGTCTTGGCATTATTTTACTGTCTATATAAAATAAAAGATTTTCACCATTCATATCTCCACGGTCTATATGGAGATATGTTGGCTACCTGGTCGGGGGTTATGGGAACGGTTTGGTAAGAGTCTTGCCATTGTTCAGTGTATAGATCTTGTAAAGGACCTGGGTCAAATTTAGTAGGACCTCCTTCAATACCTAATGGCGGGGGTCCAAACTCTTTGATCCCCTCATAGGTTTAACTACTATTAAAACTTTAACCCAACTACTTAGGACTATATCCCTGCTGACTCAGACTACTTAGCCGAGGGTAACGTCACCTTCAAAAGAGGGGCCTACTACAATAACTAAGATAATCTCTTGAAAAGTGCAAAAGTGCGGAAATAATCAAAGGTTACACTACACACGAGTCGGATCCAAGTGATTCATCTTGTCTATCTGTTTTTATTTTTATTTTATTTTTCAGCATTTTAGTTAGTTTTACCTTTTTTTTAGTTTAAAAACCTTTTTTCTAATTTTTGATTTGATTAGACGTTGAGGATAAACCGGTACTAAAAGCTCTTGTGTCCTTGGATGACCTCGGTATCTTACCAACACTATACTACGTCCACGATGGGTGCACTTTCCCATATGTGTGTTTAGTGTTAGTAAATATCGTGTTTTATAAATTTAAAACTTGGCTAAAAAGTTTAAAAGGGCTTAAAATATATATAAAAACCTATAACACACGACACGCATCATCTTCCAAGCAAACTGTTATAGCTAGCCACGATGGAATCCGAGTTCGTCAACTTGGATAAAAGCGGGGAAGAGGCGGAGTGGCTATGTCAATTTATTTATGATATCCCAAGATGGCCAAAGCCTTTGGCGGCGATTTGCATACATTGTGACAATCAATCGGAGATTTTTAGAGCTCAAAGCTCAATGTATAATGGCAGATCAAGGCACATTCGATGTAGACACAAACAGTACAACAACTAATCTCAACGGGTGTTATCTCAGTAGACTATGTTAGGTCAAAGGAGAACATTGCCGACCCGTTAACAAAAGGCTTAAGCAGAGATTTAGTTTATACGTCGTCAAGAGGAACGGGTCTAAAGCCCATAGAAGAAGGGAATATGAGGGAAACCTAACCTAGTTGACTGGAGATCCCAAGATCTTGGTTCAAGAGGACAACTTAATCATAAACCCAAAGGGAGTCACTATGGGGGGTGCCCCAAAACCAATAAAGGGGGTTATATACTTCCTAGTCCATTCCAATTAGTGACATGAAGGAAAGGTTAAGCATGTTGAGGTTAAGGATTTTAAGAAAATCCAAATTAACCATGATGCTTTTAATGCTTCAGATGAATCACCTATGTTAGAGAGAAGTGGGGTCGCTTTGAATGGATTTGTGGGGAGGCGTAAATCCTAGAGCTCTCGCAGAACCGGAAAGTGTTCCATGACCATAAACGGACACAACCATGAGGACTTGGCTAAACCAGGGAGAGTATTGTGTGAATGTATATTGTCGCCTAGATAAATGGGGGATTGTTCAAAGACATCGCGTCTACAAGACCCTAGGAGGCTAAGTATGCTTCACAAAAGAAGGTTCAAAGGTTACACCTACCTATCTTGCAACACTCAACTGCTGAACGTGTATCGTTGAAACTTGATAAATCGATTTCTATTCGTGTGGGGGATTGTTGGAAATTTATGAAAATAACACTTTTCACAAATATAGGAAAATGCATTTTTCCTAATTTTGGACTAGAAATAAATATAAGAAACTGAGTGGGTTTTATATATTTATTTGTAGGTTTGTATTCTATGTTGGAAGAGCTTCGCAACGAAATAAACCACGTCCAAAACGGAGCTAAGATGAATGAGATATCGATGATCAAAGTTTGGTGTTTGAAACATTGAATGGTGAAAAAAGTGGGAAAGTGGCGCCTTGTCCTACATAGGAGGAGAGTTGAAACTTAAAGGGGTATTTAAATGGGAACACTCCATCCTTATTATTTCATGGAAGCACACACTAAGTGTACTCGCGAAGGGTGCGGAGCACCCTAACTCGCACTCGCACACGCGCGCGTGTGGCGTGGGCGATGGACGCAATGTGACGCTTTGATGGCGCACTTTGCACTCCGCACGCTCGCAACGCTGAAAGCCGCCTTTGTATTTTTGACCGCGTGCGCGTGACGGAGCACAGGGGTTGTAAGGACCAGGTGGTGAGTGACGTGGCATGCAGGCGCACAAGTACATGGCGCATGACCCAGGTGGGTCCGCGCGCAGTGGCGCATGACGTGGTAGACGAGTGCGTCCGCGCATGGCCCATGGCCAGCTGGTCTGTGCGCACTGGCGCATGGGCACTGATGTGACATGCGCGGCGCACAAAGTGAGCCAATACGACGCGACTGTGTGGCGTGCTCATATAGGCTCACATGTGACGTGGCGCACGCGCGCATGGAATTGAGCCAAAGTAGCGCACTCGCACATGAAAGTGAGCCAAGATGGCGCGCACGAACCAGTCTGTTTTGCGCGTGCGCGCATAAGCTTCCAAACATTAATGATAGAGCAGTTACATTTCAGCATTTGAAATTGACGAGTCAACTGTTTTCACTGAGAATTAAATGACAAATTAAAATGCATTGAAGACGTTTAATGCAATTTAATTCATTTTTCAGTTTCATCCAAGATCTGCAGCATAAATAGGTGGACACCCTTGCTACAGAAGAACAACGAAAAACACACAGTAAATACAATCTTCTCTCCACTGAATTCTTTTTCTTTTTCTTCTTAAAGTAGCAAGGTACACCTTCGGGTTTTGCATCAAGTCCGGCAGTGCAACTGCTTAGGCTGTTGTATCCTGGAAATAAGCGAGTTCTCCTGGGAGACTCGAAATTTGTTTTAAGTGACCCGTGTCTAACACGATCCTCATCCAAGAACCGTTTTTCTGTTTGCAATTATGTTCTTGTTTTTTTACTTCAGTTGTAATTGTATTATAATTTTCAGTTGTCATTCTTTTCTGTATTGTCATTCATGTTAATAAAATTATTTATTTATTTTGTAGGAACGGATTTCTACAAGATATGTTTTTACCTATAGAATTGGTAATTACAATATTTGTTTTGAGATATGTTTTAGATAGGTTAGTAGTTTAAGTTATCGTGTGTTATACAGGTGACCTCACAATAAAATATATTATTTAACACTGTTGACATAATTTTTTTAACAAATAAATGTTCAATTACTAATGTAAATATTAAATTACACTTAATTGAAAGAAATGACTCCATCTCTGATTTTTACTCTTGATAAAGCGATGTACAATGACCATAAGTGAAAACGGGTTGTTTCAAGTACAAACCAACCCTAGATAGTGATTATCCTTGGCTTTTCTTGATTATCATCTCGAAACATATAGCTAATGGGAATTGCCTCATGTGAATGCGAAAGGAATCCTTTTATCCGAAGGTATCAAATTAATTCTAGGTATAAGTAATTACATACTAACTTCATAGACGATTTCGAAACAAATTGTTTGTGCAATTAATTTTGCGTAAATGATATTTCCTTTATATCTTGTGAAACGATGTGGATGATAACCAATTTATTTATTAAACTTAGACTAAAAAAATTATTCAAATAAGCAAAATACCAAACTCTAAGGAGCACCATATTTATCGAAAAAGCAGTACACTTGGTTTGCCACAAATGAACAATCAATCATAGAATTGTCAATAAAAATTTTAGTCAAACCTAATTGCTTAATGGTATGTGAATTATAAAGTTGTAGAATATAGTCTTTCAGAAAGTTGTAATATCCAGTCTATCGGAAAGTTGTAGTATACAGTCTATCGGAAAGGCATGTATGAACAAACATCATTTTATTTTTTAGGAAGCAATATATAGCATTCAGCCCGCTAAGCGGTTTCAAACGAATTGTCAGGTCCAACATTAATGGATTGTGCTGAAGCAATAGATACCAATTAATCAATTAAAGCAACTAATAATCAATTTAAATGTGACCCCAGGCGGAGTAGATGTCCGGTATGCTTCAAATAATGGCAAGACCTTTTCCTACAATGACTAGAACCACTCATTTTCGATCAAGGAACAACTTATGTCCGTCAGCGCACCTCAATACCCACAGTGATCACTGTTTTGGTTGCATTATCAGTAAAACTACATTGATTATTCCACCAAAACTCCATTTTGTTGCTAAAACAAAAATCACCCGGAACTGTCAATATTCGGATCAGGTACTTTAATTAGTTTTTTATTCATTTATATTACTTTTTTCCAACATAGAACTTCATGTGTTTCGAACTTAGGAGCAGCGTTTTTAAAATATTATAACACACGTTTTTCACTCGAGGTACAGGAGCATGGCGGTCGAGATCACCTTCTTCAAGAGTCGGGTTTATCAAAATTTACAGGATTTGTAGAACATCTGTTGATATTTACAGCCTCCAATTTTCTACCATCAGGTAATGTACTAATGTTATTTGCTTATGTCACACCCTGGCTTTGCGGAAGCGTGGTTAATTTGGTGTGACTTCTTAATACCATAGCTTAATCATAACAAAGCTATATGAAAATAAAACCATGCAAGATCATCCATTGATTTAAGTTTCAAAATAAAAGTACCACAACATTGTTTTAAAGTGCTGACACCTGCAACGGAGATTACAACCTAATAACATAAAAACATTGTTCAGAATTTATAACCACAAACATAAAGCAGACGTAGTTTAAGAACTGTGACTCGTCCAGGCAAGAGCCACGACCCCTAAACTTGGATGACCTTATTTCTCTTATGTAGCGTGAAAACGTAGCATACCATGCCAGATCCTTAATTACCTGAAATACATGTAAGTCGGAAAAATCAACAAAAATTGTTGAGCAAGTTCATGTGTAGTGAGTAAGTAAAACCTTTATAAGTATAAAAATCCTGGTATGTAGCAAATAAGGAAAAAGAGATCACCAATGGTTTGCAAGGCCATTGATATGTGTGAAGTGCAAGTAGGAAGACTCAAACCTAGCATATTTTGCGTTGGGTACAAAGTCACCCCGAGGTCCGTTATGCTGGGCCTGGGGCTGGGCTCGCTACACCCAGATAGATCTACCGCTACTGTCCCTCGGTCCTACAATGAGGATTAATGGCCTCAAGTTGCGCCTACCCACTCACATGATCTAAATAACAACCCTCCTTACGCTATCCATACCATGTAAAAAGTACTTGTAATCATAGTAACATGTATTTCACCCCCGCAGTTTAGAAAGCTGAAAGCAGTTAAGAGAAAAGGGGGACATCAACTCACAGTGGTGCGTCTCTATCAAGGAAATCTCCTGGTCAATCTGCAGTGCGACGACCTACACGTACTAACTTCTATTAGACGGACGGTCGTGCCTTAGCTTAAGGTTTAAGTTTCTGGGGAAATAGTTAGACAACTATTTCATAATTACACTTTGTAAATATTTGGTAAATATTTTCCTTCCCAAGGATGGGGGATTTAATACATGTGCGTTTCTGTATCTTCGGAATATATTATTAAGTCTCACTTAAAATATATTTTAATTCTAACTCCAAAATATAAGTATTCTTCCCAAAAATATTATATTTTATTTCAAAAAATTTTCCAAAATAATATCCTTGTCAAAATACACATTTATGAGTATTTTCTGAAAATACGAAAGTTATGTTTTAAAGATCGGGTGGTATTAATAATACCGTTGTAACTTAATATTTATTGTGAAGGCGTTCGTATTATTTTGGAATTGTTAACCTTCGGTAATATTATTTTTACCCTAAAAATAATATTTGTATAGTTCACAAAATAATCATAAAAATCTCACAAGTGTTGTTATGAATATATATATATATATATATCAAATATATATTTATCACGTTTTATTTTGTGAAAATCCCACCTCCGACACTTAGAAATTTTGTAATAAAAATCGTGGCGAAATTTACATTTTTGAAAACAAGTTAGAAATATATTTATAATACTTGTAGTGAAAATATTTCCAAGTATTAGGTTTTTGGAAAAATTTCGCCAGAGTTTCCCCTGTAACTGGAGGTGGCCACGCTTTCAAGCGTATCATTTTCTTTTAAAATTCAAACCAACAATCTTCTCAATCAACAATAAACAGTATTCAAACCATCAAACTAGTCAAAATATATATAAATCGCAAACATACATGAACTTGTGGTTTATCCAAAATATGTAGAAATTTTCCATTACTTTTAGTGGATCTTTGTATAAATCAACTCGGTTTCTTGAAAATCTTGTTTTTAAAGAAGTTACATCTTTACAACTTCTTGTCAACATTTACAAAAATAGTTCTTTTGTCAGAACTTTGTGTTACACAAGTGTCTACACACTTGTGTGTTTACAAAAATCACTCTTGTTCACGTAAAACCCGGTTTAGAAAATATGATTTCTTTTGACGCTTGGTTCTTTGAAAATACCACTTGTAGATCCGTAGATCTACTAGTTTTGAACACTATTTCATAAGAAAATTGCTTTTACACAAGTTCATGCTTAGTATGTAGTAGTGTTTCATCATTTAACCCTTTTCATATTTTAACATACTCTAAGTCATGGTTCATGAACATGACTAATCCGGGTTAGATGATGATCCGAGCTACTACGAACATAGATCGGCACTAAATAATCACAACAAAACAAGTCTCACAAGTTTTACACATCTTCATAGCTTTTATCCAACACATTTAACATTTTTCGTAAACTTTTCATATGTCATCTTGTAAGTTCATGAATTTTAACCGACAAAGTTCATTTTAATCACTTTAGAATAGATCAAGAAGGCGTTTAGAGTCACTTACTACTAGCTCGAGGCTAGGGAAGAAACTAGTCGAAGATCGGGTGGATAAAAGCAATGTAGCGAGGTCCTTCACAATCCGAGTGCACCAAGCTTCCTTATACGCAATCCTTAGCACTTGTAGTTGTATGGAATGGGTTGAATGAAATCGAAAGGATGATGGATGGATGTGGGTGCTCTCGGCCGAAAGTTCAAAGAGAGGGAGAGAGTGGAGTGTTGTTGATAAGTGTGGTGAAAGTTATGGTGTGCAAATGATTGTTCTTATAGACAAAACCTTCATGTTTAACCAATGGTTCTCATGTTCCCTTGATATTAGGCAAGCAAGATTTAAATAATCAAGTAAAGGACATGGGGGTCACATATGGTGACCAAATTCGGTTTGGGGGGGGGGGGGGTCTTATGGTTAGATTCCAACTAAAAGGTAAGTATTAGTTAGATATTTAGGAGATTAAACCATTTACTAGTATGTTATGCATTGTAGCGGGTGTTAGGGTATTCGGGGACCCTAACTGGCTCAGAAAAAGAAAAACAGTGTTGATGGCAATATTTTTATGTTCCGGGTAAGGTCCGGTTGTTCGGTTGGATAGTGATCCGATAAAGTGCTTAACAAAGCTTGAAAGTGTCGTTATTATTATTTTTAGTGACACGAAGAATTCCCGACACTTTGGAAAGTGTCTAGTAATATTTTTCTCACGTTTTGGCACTTTATTAGGTAGCTTAATGCTGAATTATTATTTAAAGTGCTGAATTTTGTACTTAGAGTACGTTTTAGGCACATCCGGTCACTGTAATTATCACCTAGTGACGCAGTTCTACAACCCTCATATCCCTACACTCTCTACTAGTGTAGTAAACTATCTCAGGCTCATACAGGCCTTAGAGGCAGTGCCTGCCTGGTGCTGGCTATATCAACGTGTTAAATGGGTTATCCGTTCATTGTGCTACTATGCTTTTGTGCATCAAGGTTGTCACTAAAGTTCTGTATGTAAATAGAGTAATAGCAAATAGAGTATGAGACATGGTTATATATATTTCAGAAATCATGTAGGAGTTTATTTACCATTGTAAGCAAGCACAGTAATTGAGCAGTAATTAATTACTAATTAATTCGTACGGATACCTGGTTTGGTGAGGGTTGTCACATTCTCCCCCCGTTAAAGAAATTTCGTCCCCGAAATTTGTACTACCTTAACTCCTTATGGTCTCGTCACACATGTATATATATAAATAACATCGAGGTAGATAGTCATCAAACCGAATCAAACCTTACTCACACTTGGTGGGTCCAAGAATATTTAACAATCCGCACCCTAGGGTTAAGAAGCTGGGTGCTCATAGCAGTTGATGTTAGAAGTACAAAACGTACTTTACGTATAGCCTAATGTATTCCAGCTAGCAGGGGGTCCACAAGAGAGGAGTTTCAACTAATAAGATCCTCAAACGACCGATCACAGTATCCAAGAGAGTTTTCACGAAACAGAGTGCCCGCTATATAAATTCAAAAATTAGCAACTTAAATGAAATGGTATATTGATCTGTCAACTCCCGAGTTGGCGAGTGGTAAGGTTCAGCGCGTTGAACATTTTGAACTGCGAGATTACACCAAATGAATACCATCGAATCTGGTGTATTCTTGCTTTGATTTGTAGTTGCGTCGGAAATGTTTAAATGGCAGGTCAAACGAGAAATATGCAGTTTGGTGTAAAACAGTTGACCATGATTAGCACAAGCTGCAAGTTTGTAATGACACCACAAGGTATCGCAACGACATGATTCCATAATAGCGGTGACTGAACAAATTCACCGAGTTTGAGACCTGATGAAGGTGTACTGAAACAGGCTGGAAGATGAAACTAAGTACTGCAAGGCGTTTGATTGATAACGAAAGAATCGTTAGGAGGTACACCATGATATGAAATGATTTTATGTACCTTTGACTCAGCACGCAAGTGTGTTGAGAGTGATCTAATTGTGATAAAGAAAACGGATTTAGGGCAAGGGGTCAAATAATCAATTAAATCCGTGTACGAAGTGAGTAGTCAGATAAGCGCAAGCTTCAGTTCTGTGAAAGTATCACTGTAAGGTATCGAAATCTATCAACAATTTAGTGGAGTCATAGACCAAATAAGTCTACTACGACTGGAAACAAAAGAATCTGTGCCAAAGTATTAGAATATGATGTTCTCAATACATCATATGGTGTCTCAAATCAAACATGTGACTTGAAAGAAGGTAGTTTCAAAAGGTGTGTTGACTTGATAACAAAAGAGTCAACAATGACAAAAAATGTAGGTCATTCGAATCACAAACTGGTAATTAGATTTGACGAAGTAATATCTGAACATTCATGAAGCGTTTATTCGAAATGAAACCGCATGCGTAGCAAATGGTACATGGGTTATATATAGGTTTTCAAGTAATGAAGCGATGTGTTCTTACCAAAACGAAGAAGTGACCAAATATACGAAGCAAACGTGCGTTCGCTCTCAGCGAAGGAAAACAACGTGATGCAACTACTTGAGGGGAGTAGAAATGCAAATTTCTACTTGTTAGAAGTGAAAGTGAAGACTTCAACGGAAGAAAATTTAAGTACTTTCGGTTTCGTTAACTGCAATGACAAGTTGGTCAAGTTAATGATGTTTGATTGAGTTGACAGATATGGTTCCTAGATGTAAGGCTTCTAGTTTCTATGGATTCCACATCTCGTGTGGATCTGGTTTATACATTGTGTAGGAAACAGCATTTTGTTTATGTCTAAGCATAATCATTGTCCCACAATTTCATCCTGGTATACTCCCTGAATTTCTCCGCTAACGATGTTTGATCGTCGATTAGTCGTGTAGTAGTAGTTGGGTCCTCATCGTCAGTTATGTAAGGGGTCCGCTAATTTTTAGCAAGAGTCACTAACTCTGGGGGGTTAGCTCGTTCGGCTCTTGGTAGCTGACGTTTACTTGAAAATCTCCGTCCTTCTTTTCGGCGAGCAGAAATGAGGTTACCCAACAGGGGATTTTGGTCTGTTATCTTCCTTCTCCATCATCTTCTGAAACTTCACTATCAATCCTTGCATTCCCGAAGATGTAAGTCGTTGAGGGGGGGGGTATTGTCTGTAGGTGCGACGCCGGGAATTTATCTGATGTGAACGGGATTAGCCGTAGAACATTCTGGCAAATCCTCGGAGAAGACCTTAGGACATTTCCCTTAATAAGAAGATCTTCGTGCTTAGTTCTTCGGCTCCTCCTGTCCCCGACATGGGCCAAGGAACAACATATTCTTTACGCAACATCCTCCATGCCTTCAAGCAATTTGTAGTTTGTAGAGGCGTACCTTGCCTCATGAGTCATGATTGCTTCGTCGTTCGACTCCGGGATGCGGATAACGATTCTCCGCTTGGTTGCTCGACCGCGGGTTCATCCTAGTTACTACGTCAAGGTCGTTTATTAACCAGCCTCATTAAGAGTGGGTCGTATAACTTACTCTCTACTAAACTAAGTAGATTCCTAAATTCATGAGATGCGGGGCTATGGCCGGCACTGTTATCAAATAACGTGGATGCAAAATTTTGGGTTGATAAAGAACGTACCAGCGACTATATCTGGATCCTGGCATGCTTCACTAGCTCTGGTGTTGGATGCTCCTTCATGGTCTTGGTTAATCTCCTTTGGGCAATCCTTCCCAAGGTGCCCCATACCACCGCAGTTATAACCTTCCTCCTCCTCCTTTCCTCTTTTCGTCTCCTGCCAACACGTTTCCCTGCTATGTCCCCTTTTACCACAGTTGTCACACTTCCTATAACCGCATCGCCCGTTATGATGGCGCTGGCATACTTCGCACTTAGGTAGATTACCCAGGTACATCTTTCCCTTTTTGGCCTTATTCTTGTTATTTGCCTGATCATCTCTCTGAAATTCACCGAGCTTTCTTTTGTTCTTCTCAGATGTCTCCACTGGAGTTTCCTCCTTCTTGTCCGGGATTGAAAGTTTCACCAATCTAAGTGCTTCCTTAGTGAGCTCCAGTCCTATCACATGGGCAATCATGGGTGATGGTGGCGTTGATACCATCATCAAGCTCAAGGCTTGAGGTGTCAGTTCCCAAATGGATTGCTCCATTCTCTTCAACTCGGGTTCCACTAGGTACGGAACGACTCGCGACAAATCGTAAAGCCTTCGCACGTGCTTCACCACATCTGGACCTTACTTCTGTAGTTCCCAGAATTCTAATTCCAGCCTTTGGATATCAATCTGTGAACAATACTCCTTCCGCATTATTTCTTTCAGCTCGCTCCATGACATCGCATATGCTACAGCCTCGCCCAATTCTCGAACCTTACGGTCCCACCATAACAGAGCTCCATCTTGTAGCAATCCGGAAACGTACGGGACTTGCTGCTCTGGCGTGCAACCACTCATTCGCACAACGGCATCCACATTCTCAGCCCATTTTACAAAAGCTATGGCACCTCCCGTGCCACCGAAATTCAGGGGTTTTCATTCTAGAAAATGATGGTAGGTACAACCTGTACTCAAGAATTCATCATCACAAAAGGTATTAGCAAGGCACTTTGGGGACTTTTCAAACGTGTCGTAATGTGTCTTAGGTGACTTAAACATTACCGTTAGGTAGGTTTATCCCTGAGGCACCATCGCCATGTTTGTAGCAAAGAACCTCGTGCCAAGCTCTGACTTGAGAGGCGTGTGCTAACCATTCTGCCTCAGTCAGTCGGGTGATCTCTTGATGCGACATCTTCTAGGAAGAAGTTCATGTTAGTTAGGTCTCTTCTATTCAGGGAACGTAAATAGTTGTTTGGAACACATGTATCGCACATATTTAAGTCATCATATTACACATCACGCAATTCTACAAGCAAGTAATTGGAATTATGTTTACCGAAGGTATAACAAACAAACGCGTGTTTCTCAGTCATAGCACCTTCTCGTTATATTGGTAACACGCCTTATGATTAGGTTTTCATTAAACGGGTAAGCACATTGCATCAAAATCATAACATCCGTACGTAATTTGAGGGTTTCGTTTAATGAGAGTATAGCAAGTAAACATGTAGTATTAAAATTTTAGTACGCACATAAGCGTTACTGATCGCATTTAGCAATGACATGGCGACTGTGCTTTCGTTGGTTATTGGCCACAATGTTTTGGTGCATGCTTAATGACAACTGGTTCCCATCGTTTTCCGGCTATAACTTCATTGTCTTACAAAATGTATCACATTATCAGGGTCACCGGGTCTCCCTACCCTTGCCCAACAAGTATATCAGCATACCTAAATTACGTAGTCAGACGTGGTCCTCACAAATCTCCACAATCTTGGGGTCTCTACCCAATCGTAACGCGATCTGCGTTATCCAGACACCAACATTTCTGGTGACTAAGGTGGGGGAGGAAAGAAAAGTAAACTGTCGACATGCTTGAATTCCTCCGCGAGCTTGTATGTTCCTTGAAGTAGTCAACTGATTTGCCGCTCAATGGTAAAAGGAACGATCATCAAAAATCCTGGGGACAGTGAAATATCAGAGGTCAGGAGCATAAAAGGGATCCTGATGTACGTGGCGGATCAAGGCATGCTGGTGGAGGACGTGGTGTTTTACTTAAAGTCTTCAGACAATATGCTATCTTGTGATGTAGACACTTAACTCATGTTTTTGGTTACGCAATGTTTTATATTTGAAGTTGCCCTTTGTGGTGTCGGCTCAAGCTTCAACGTTCCGCGACTCATATCCTCATCTGCAGTTGATGTTACAGGAGCAACTTATCCTGTGTGTGGTTTTCATAATGCGAGGAATGGTAAGGGTTTATAGTTGGCTTAGTGCGTTTATAGGGACCATCAAATCGGCTTATCGAGCGTTGTAGAGGTGAATGTAGCAAGCGGTGCGGCCTGGAGCATCTCTACGAGGCGCGGGTATGTCCTGACAGAAAGTTTTAGGCACGATGTGCAACGGGCATCGATCTTCACAAGGGAAAACGAACCTCTTCACAAATGAGGGGGTTGCCTGATGCAGGTAGATATAAGGGGTGCAACGTCTGGCAGACTAAAAGAAACAGGATCGTGACCACGTAAAGGTGTAGGTTCAGCATGCGTAACATCAAGCTGTCCCAAATGGGGTAGTAGCGGGCTCAAGTGCAGGCTCCGGGTCATGTAACGGTGTGGTGAACGTCAGCGGTGAGTGTGGGTAACAAAGGTGCATCCATAGGAACTGAAACAGGGGCCACAAGAGAGTGTCACAGGAAACTTGAAAGGTGGGTAACCATTGTCATCGTCTATCCACCCATTTCGGGTGTGCGCGTATCGAGGATCACTTGGGCCGCAAAAGGCGCATGATCGAACTGTACAGGCACAGGGTCAGGAAAAGGGGCAATAACAGGATCAGCAGGAATATCAGCAATGTGAGGGGCATCAACATGAGCATCAACCATGCAAGATCATCCAAAGCTATATGAAAATAAAACCATGCAAGATTATCCATTGATTTAAGTTTCAAAATAAAAGTACCACAACATTGTTTTAAAGTGCTGACACATGCAACGGAGATTACAACCTAATAACATAAAAACATTGTTCAGAATTTATAACCACAAACATAAAGCAGACGTAGTTTAAGAACTGTGACTCGTCCAGGCAAGAGCCACGACCCCTAAACTTGGATGACCTTATTTCTCTTATGCAGCGTGAAAACGTAGCATACCATGCCAGATCCTTAATTACCTGAAATACATGTAAGTTGGAAAAATCAACAAAAATTGTTGAGCAAGTTCATGTGTAGTGAGTAAGTAAAACCTTTATAAGTATAAAAATCCTGGTATGTAGCAAATAAGGAAAAAGAGATCACCAATGGTTTGCAAGGCCATTGATATGTGTGAAGTGCAAGTAGGAAGACTCAAACCTAGCATATTTTGCGTTGGGTACAAAGTCACCCCGAGGTCCGTTACGCTGGGCCTGGGGCTAGGCTCGCTACACCCAGATAGATCTACCGCTACTGTCCCTCGGTCCTACAATGAGGATTAATGGCCTCAAGTTGCGCCTACCCACTCACATGATCTAAATAACAACCCTCCTTACGCTATCCATACCATGTAAAAAGTACTTGTAAATCATAGTAACATGTATTTCACCCCCGCAGTTTAGAAAGCTGAAAACAGTTAAAAGAAAAGGGGGACATGAACTCACAGTGGTGCGTCTCTATCAAGGAAATCTCCTGGTCAATCTGCAGTGCGACGACCTACACGTACTAACTTCTATTAGACAGACGGCCGTGCCTTAGCTTAAGGTTTAAGTTTCTGGGGAAATAGTTAGACAACTATTTCATAATTATACTTTGTAAATATTTGGTAAATATTTTCCTTCCCAAGGATGGGGGATTTAATACATGTGCGTTTCTGTATCTTCGGGATATATTATTAAGTCTCACTTAAAATATATCTTAATTCTAACTCCAAAATATAAGTATTCTTCCCAAAAATGTTATATTTTATTTCACATAATTTTCCAAAATAATATCCTTGTCAAAATACACATTTATGAGTATTTTCTGAAAATACGAAAGTTATGTTTTAAAGATCGGGTGGTATTAATAATACCGTTGTAACTTAATATTTATTGTGAAGGTGTTCGTATTATTTTGGAATTGTTAACCTTCGGTAATATTACTTTTACCCTAAAAATAATATTTGTATAGTTCACAAAATAATCATAAAAATCTCATAAGTGTTGTTATGAAAATATATATATATCAAATATATATTTATCACGTTTTATTTTGTGAAAATCCTACCTCCGACACTTAGAAATTTTGTAATAAAAATCGTGGCGAAATTTACATTTTTGAAAACAAGTTAGAAATATATTTATAATACTTGTAGTGAAAATATTTCCAAGTGTTAGGTTTTTGGAAAAATTTCGCCAGAGTTTCCCCTGTAACTGGAGGTGGCCACGCTTTCAAGCGTATCATTTTCTTTTAAAATTCAAACCAACAATCTTCTCAATCAACAATAAAAAGTATTCAAACCATCAAACTAGTCAAAATATATATAAATCGCAAACATACATGAACTTGTGGTTTATCCAAAATATGTAGAAATTTTCCATTACTTTTAGTGGATCTTTGTATAAATCAACTCGGTTTCTTGAAAATCTCGTTTTTAAAGAAGTTACATCTTTACAACATCTTGTCAACATTTACAAAAATAGTTCTTTTGTCAGAACTTTGTGTTACACAAGTGTCTACACACTTGTGTGTTTACAAAAATCACTCTTGTTCACGTAAAACCCGGTTTAGAAAATATGATTTCTTTTGACGCTTGGTTCTTTGAAAATACCACTTGTAGATCCGTAGATCTACTAGTTTTGAACACTATTTCATAAGAAAATTGCTTTTACACAAGTTCATGCTTAGTATGTAGTAGTGTTTCATCATTTAACCCTTTTCATATTTTAACATACTATAAGTCATGGTTCATGAACATGACTAATCCGGGTTAGATAATGATCCGAGCTACTACTAACATAGATCGGCACTAAATAATCACAACAAAACAAGTCTCACAAGTTTTACACATCTTCATAGCTTTTATCCAACACATTTAACATTTTTTGTAAACTTTTCATATGTCATCTTGTAAGTTCATGAATTTTAACCGACAAAGTTTATTTTAACCACTTTAGAGTAGATCAAGAAGGCGTTTAGAGTCACTTACTACTAGCTCGAAGCTAGGAAGAAACTAGTCGAAGATCGGGTGGATAAAAGCAATGTAGCGAGGTCCTTCACAATCCGAGTGCACCAAGCTTCCTTATACGCAATCCTTAGCACTTGTAGTTGTATGGAATGGGTTGAATGAAATCGAAAGGATGATGGATGGATGTGGGTGCTCTCGGTCGAAAGTTCAAAGAGAGGGAGAGAGTGGAGTGTTGTTGATAAGTGTGGTGAAAGTTATGGTGTGCAAATGATTGTTCTTATAGACAAAACCTTCATGTTTAACCAATGGTTCTCATGTTCTCTTGATATTAGGCAAGCAAGATTTAAATAATCAAGTAAAGGACATGGGGGTCACATATGGTGACCAAATTCGGTTGGGGGGGGGGGGGGCTTATGGTTAGATTCCAACTAAAAGGTAAGTATTAGTTAGATATTTAGGAGATTAAACCATTTACTAGTATGTTATGCATTGTAGCGGGTGTTAGGGTATTCGGGGACCCTAACTGGCTCAGAAAAAGAAAAACAGTGTTGATGGCAATATTTTTATGTTCCGGGTAAGGTCCGGTTGTTCGGTTGGATAGTGATCCGATAAAGTGCTTAACAAAGCTTGAAAGTGTCGTTATTATTATTTTTAGTGACACGAAGAATTCCCGACACTTTGGAAAGTGTCTAGTAATATTTTTCTCACGTTTTGGCACTTTATTAGGTAGCTTAATGCTGAATTATTATTTAAAGTGCTGAATTTTGTACTTAGAGTACGTTTTAGGCACATCCGGTCACTGTAATTATCACCTAGTGACGCAGTTCTACAACCCTCATATCCCTACACTCTCTACTAGTGTAGTAAACTATCTCAGGCTCATACAGGCCTTAGAGGCAGTGCCTGCCTGGTGCTGGCTATATCAACGTGTTAAATGGGTTATCCGTTCATTGTGCTACTGTGCTTTTGTGCATCAAGGTTGTCACTAAAGTTCTGTATGTAAATAATAGAGTAACAGCAAATAGAGTATGAGACATGGTTATATATATTTCAGAAATCATGTAGGAGTTTATTTACCATTGTAAGCAAGCACAGTAATTGAGCAATAATTAAATACTAATTAATTCGCACGGATACCTAATTTGGTGAGGGTTGTCACAGCTTATGTGGCAATTATAATATTTATTTATGATAACTGATATAGTAAAAAAATGTGTATACATGATTAAATTTTCTATGTTACCTTGGAAGCCATCTTACTATAATACTAAAACAACAATCACTGCAATAATCAATAAAACTCTATATGCGAAAATCGTGATCCGAAAATAATGTGCTTATTTATTAAACTATAGAGTAGAATATTAATAAATCTCATCTTTTCATAAGGGGAATAATTAATAAGTATATTCAACTCCAATTATAAGTCTTTCTATTAATATTACACCTCGCACATATCTTTTAAATAGTATAGTAATCTAAAGACACACTAAATAAGAAAGGTCCATAAGTAAATAAGGAAGGTCATTAACATAAAGAAGAAACTAAAGCAAAGTAGTTTTCCCTCCTAAACCAAAAAGAGGTGGAGTAAGAGATTGGCACATGACAATAATAGGCTTAAGTTTATGCCACGAGGCATAAGATTGTTTTATTTTAGTATAGCTAATAGAAGTTTAAGTACCCGTGTGTTACACGAGTGGATTCAAAGTACATTATATTATTAAACAATGTTGACATAAAGCTTTAACTAAAAAAACACATTCCATTACTTAGGTAAATATTAAACTACAATTCAAATGAGTTAGAAAGAAATAAATACGAAAAAAATCACAAGTCATTAAAGATTTCTTTATACACCACATTTATTGTATTATTTGTAGATTTTCCATTTGTTTAATATTAGTAATTCGATTTCATCTTTGCTTTTTTACTCTTGATAATGTGACATACAACTGCTCTTTCAAGTACAAACTAACCCTCTTTAGTAATCTGACATCTCTAATGAAATGCAACTTAACATTAAAAACATTATGCTTAAGAAAATTGTATAGCTCCCAAATTTTCACGATGAGCTAAAACATCATCAACCTTCATCTACAACTCAGCTGGAAAACACTTTAACCACATTGAAGACGATCAAGCCATTTATTAAAAACTAGCCTAAGACCCCGCGAGCTTCGCGGGTGGCTAAACACCAACTAAACACATAAAATAATTTTAACGTAGAAGCGTTAAAGTGTGATTTGTTAAGCCTAATATTTTGTGACAGTTGAGCACGTCCCAATAGTACATCTACATAATGTTCGTTACAAATTAAGTTTTTGTCAACTAAGCCTTCATGATGTTTTCATGATATCTTCTTTAACACCACTATCGCATTCATCCTCTGACATTATCAATTCTAATCAGGACGACTTAGAATTTAAAGCTCTATTGCTAGACTATTAAAAAGAGTTAATTACTGTTTTCGTCCCTGTGGTTTGTCAAAAATCACTATTTCAGTCCATTAGTTTAAAAATTGTGATTTCAGTCCTTGTGGTTTCACTTTCGTAACCATTTCAGTCCACCTCGTAACCATTTCAGTCCCTGTACTTACAGAATAAATGGATTGAAATGGTTACGAAAGTAAAACCACAGGGACTGAAAATGGTCACGAAAGTGAAACCACACGGACTGAAATCGCAATTTTTAAACTAATGGACTGAAATAGTGATTTTTAACAAACCACAGGACAAAACAGTAATTAACTCAAAAGAGTTAATTACTGTTTTATATACATGAAATTAATTTGAAAAAAAAATGATTCTTACTTAAGTGTAAGAACAACTCAAACGGGTTCTTAGAGATATCAACTGGTTGGCTACCCTCCAACACTTGATTTGCTATAAATCCCTTTTACTGTTATAGAAAAAAATAAAGTTATAACACGGGAATTTTCCGGGTAGGAAAATTTAATTTATAACAAATAAAAGTATAAAAATAACACTTTAACATCTAAAGTATCATCTTTTCCTTTTCTCCATCATAAATTTTTAATTGGTTTCCTAAACTGTTTCTTGTTGTAAAGAGCCATAAAAACATACAAAAGCAAGAATGTAAAGTAAACGTCTATATTTAGAGCATTTACATTGGAACCTCTATTCTATATTATATAGAGAAAATAATAGAGGAAACAACAAAAATTCCATCACATTGGAATTTCTATAATAGAAAAAAATTAAAGTAAAGTACACCTCTATATTTATAGGGTCACATACATTCAACCCTCAATATTATTATTCTGAGTGTGTAATATCTAATATGATTTTGAAAAGCTTCATTTATACCACAGCCTCACCAATTTTGAAAAGACCCATTTTTAAAAAAGGACTCATTTCATCACAACCTGTTTTAACGAGTTAATCATAGGTTATCCTCTAAATATCTTTTGACATCTATACATAAAATAAATACAAACAAACTAATCATAAGTCCGTCTTTAAACAATTTTTCAAAGTTTACCTACTTGAGCAATTAGAGATAAATGTAAAGCAAATCACCCGTTAGGTAAAAACGGTTGAAATTGCGTTTTTTTTTTCCAGTAAACCAAACTTTATCAATCACCAAAAGAGGCATACAAACAACAATTAAGCTTCCAAAAAAACACACTAAGATACATCCAAAATACTCTTACCCCATTACACATCCAAACACTTTAAAAAAAATTATCTATACACATACACTAACCAAAGTCTAAACCAGAGAAAGTGGACCAGATTGAGAGATTGACGCCTATCGATCTGTTAATCATCCACCAGAGAGTAGCCTCCTTAATGTCTTGCACTATTTTAGTTTGAAAAGCATTGACCCCTTTGAAGATCTTATCATCTATCCTTAACCATAGCCTTCATACTGTCATGAGAAATACAATATAAATCGGCATTTTTTTTTCGTGGGCGTATCCAGATTAATTCTACATACACAAACCTTCCAACATATTGATTTAGCGAAGATATGTGAAGCGAACAAAAGGCAGGAAGAGAAACTTTTATATTTTTTTTATCATACCTGTAATCATTTTATAAATAATGCTTTACAAAATTACAGGAAGAGAAACTGTTATAGTTATTTTTTTTATAATATCAATCATAATGTTATACACACCTTGTCGTAGCTTAAACACATTTCTTCAGATTATGGCCCAATTTGATCAGATTCTAAAAAACGAAGAAAGATTATCATGAGATACTGTAAAACTGGGGTCTAGGATGTAAACCACAAAAATAACAAATTAAATTAGATGATTAGCCTTGCAGAAAACCCAAATCGGGAAAGTTTACCTGAATCATTAACGAAAAAAATCAGACTCAGATTGGGTTACTCAAGCGGATATTAATCACTGGAATAAGATCGGGTATCAAACATAAGAGCACACACGAGTTGATTAATGGAACAAAATGGTGAGGAGAAGAATATACATCAGTGAATCGAATAGAGATCAATTTCCCATAGGATCCCATTTAAGATATATAGATATATAGATATAGATAAAAAACGGTGCAAGATATACCTTTCCTTCAACTTCTCATAGGATCCCATTCAAGAGTTCCTTGTAGGGGAAGGAGTCTGAAAGAAGCTCATCACCTAAAATTACAAAACACAATTTGAATTAGATATGCAACTCGAGTACAAAAACAATAGTCGAAGAAGACTCGAAGCATCCCTAAAATTACAAATAATATAGTCAAAGCATCTCATAAAAAAACATCAAGATTTCAAAGCGTTCAAAATTTAAAATCAAACACAATAATGGTTTACTTCAAAATTTAAATTTAAAATAATGATTGACTTCAAAATTTAAAATTTAAAATCTGAAAATCAAATCACTAATATCCAATCCCGTAAATCAAACAAACTTATTAGAAAAGTCTAACTTTTCAAATTTAAATTCAATTTACAGATTCGAAATTTAAAATCAAACACATTAATGGCAAACTTTCAAATTTAAATTTAAAATAATAATTGACTTCGAAAGTGAAAATTTAAAATCAAACACAATAATGGTTTACTTCAAAATTTAAATTTAAAATAATGATTGACTTCAAAATTTAAATTTTAAAATCTGAAAATCAAATCACTAATATCCAATCCCGTAAATCAAGCAAACTTATTAGGAAAGTCTAACTTTGCCAAGCAAAACCAACCGACATAGAAACAAACTCATAAGAGAGGGAAAAAATATAAAACAAACAAAAGGAGGGGTTTCAAAAAACGTAAATGAATTTATTTATAGAAACACCACAAATTTTCCGGAAATTAATACAATACCAAATTTATTAGTAACTAAAAAATACAGCCAAAATTAAATGAGCATAAAGTAAGAAACCAAACATTATACCGGATAAAAAATAGGAAAAAAAATAAAACTAAATTTTTTGATCAACATGTCCGACGAAGTTTAATAGTCCGGCAATGGCATAAAATTTAGGGTTAACCATGAAAAAATAAAAAAAACAAAACAAAAGAATCATTAATACATATTAATACAATACAAAATTTATTACTAAAAAAACAAAGATTTTCAAATTTCAAAAAATATCATAGTTTGATTTGCCAAAAAAAAACAAAATAACTTAAAAATTATATAGATTAGCATAAATGATGAAAACTATCATTATACCGGATCAAAAAACGCCAAAAAAACGATAACATTAAACTTACCTCTTGTGTTCGAAGAAGATTCAGACTCCTGCAATTGCATAAAATTAGGGTTTATCATGAAAAAACAAAAAATAAAATTAAAAAATCAGTAAGAGCATCACTCTTTCAAAGACATCAAGAATAGATCCATTAATAAGATTAGATTCGAAAATTTTAAATCATCATCAGCAACACAAAAATACAGAAAAATGATTAAAAAAAGTGCGATTAAGCATTTAAAATACGTAACAATCTAATCTAGTTTACATACCTGTAGAATAAGTGGAATGATCTACAAAAAAAGAAGAAGAACAAATTCTGAGAAACTTGAAAATTAATGTGATTGTCGAAAATTATGGAAACTAACACAAAATTTGGAAGCAATTAAAACTTTAATATAAGTTATCTTGATAAATTTGGAAATACATTACAATTTAGACAACTTTGATAAGTATCCATAATTGATATAAATTTCAAAAATTCAAATTTTTAAATAATCAGTCAAAACAATTTACCTAAATAGTTAAATATTATTCAAACTTAAATTCAAAACCAATGAGGTTAATATATTCATAATATAATCAATATCTAAATGATTGTGAAAAAAAATCAACCACAAAAAATACAGAAAAATGATTAAAAAAAGTGCGATTAAGCATTTAAAATACATAACAATCTAATCTAGTTTACATACCTGCAGAATAAGTGGAATGATCTACAAAAAAAAGAAGAAGAACAAATTCTGAGAAACTTGAAAATTAATGTGATTGTCGAAAATTATGGAAACTAACACAAAATTTGGAAGCAATTAAAACTTTAATATAAGTTATCTTGATAAATTTGGAAATACGTTACAATTTAGACAACTTTGATAAGTATCCATAATTGATATAAATTTCAAAAATTCAAATTTTGAAATAATCAGTCAAAACAATTTACCTAAATAGTTAAATATTATTCAAACTTAAATTCAAAACCAATAAGGTTAATATATTCATAATATAATCAATATCTAAATGATTTTGAAAAAAAAAATCAATCACAAAAAATACAGAAAAATGATTAAAAAAAGTGCGATTAAGCATTTAAAATACATAACAATCTAATCTAGTTTACATACCTGCAGAATAAGTGGAATGATCTACAAAAAAAAAGAAGAAGAACAAATTATGAGAAACTTGAAAATTAATGTGATTGTCAAAAATTATGGAAACTAACACAAAATTTGGAAGCAATTAAAACTTTAATATAAGTTATCTTGATAAATTTGGAAATACGTTACAATTTAGACAACTTTGATAAGTATCCATAATTGATATAAATTTCAAAAATTCAAATTTTGAAATAATCAGTCAAAACAATTTACCTAAAGAACGATAAAGAAGACTCAAAATAACACCAAATCTATGGAAAACGAACCTGCTTGCAATCGATTGGAAGAATGATCAGCTCTCTAAAGGACCTGTTGTCAACAAAGACATCACAATTTTAAGGATTTAAATAGAGAATGATGGATGAAACATTGCTTAAGCTTAAACAACAATCTGTACTATAACCTTTCTGGTATGCCAAATCATCACTCCCAATTGTTGAACTGTAATAGTATCAGCAAACAACGTTACCTCTGACAATTGCTCAAAATCTACTTCAATACGTGAATTTAATCGGAAAACCTAAAGATGAACATATTATAGAGAACATCAAACAGGAAGCGACATTATCAAACATGAATCAATATTTGAAGAATTGTTACCTATTTGTTGAATCGTTTGGAGAAGACAGTGATGGATCCCATCTTTCAAAAAGCACCAAATCTTGAAAAATATCACAGAAGCACTCAAGAAATGAATATAGGTATTGATGAATGCATAAGTTAGAAGTCACTGAAACCCTAAGAAGAGGCGGCGGCTAGGTCTTCCAGACACCAACAACGCCGCAAAAAGAAAATTGAAAACACGGATACATACCTTATACGCCGCATAATAAGGACTGGTTGCTTCCACTTGCGATTGAAGATGAAGAAATCTAGGGTTCAGGAGATTGCAAATAACATATTAAAGATCGATAGATGATATCTAGGGTTTAAGGAAGAAATAGATAGTGTTTAACAATGACAAAGAAAAATCAAAGAGGGAAAAGAAAAATAACATACCTATGTTTTTCGAAGATCAATCGATGAAGAAGGAAGAACCGGATGCAGGAGATGGGTATTAGGGTTTTGGAGTGAAGTGAAGCATATTAAAGAAGCTAAGGAGGATGGTTTTGGCGGAAAAAGAAAAAAAAAGTGGTCTAAGCAAATGCCACGTGGCAAGTAATGGCTTAAGCTAATGCCATGTGGCTTAAGCTTGTTTTGCTTTATTAGAAGTAGTAGATAATTAATCTTTGAATATTAAACATTAAAGGTATTGTTTTAAGAAACACAATTCAAAACCTAAAGAAGTGAAAGACAATTCAAAACCTAAGTGATATTTAATTGGTATAAAGTAACAGCGAAGACCAAAAGTCAACAACATAAATTTGGAAATTCTCCAGGTAGGTTAACTAGAACAATTACTCATATTAATCGAAACCAAACAATGCACATGGAGGGTCATAGACCCAAAAAACAAGTTTGACTTTCAAGTGTCAAATAATAATATAATGTTACATCTGAGTTCAGTTCTTTGTGAGAAAGTATTATAGTTTAGCTTTAAAAAAAAAAAAAAAAAAAAAAAAAAAAAACTTACCATGTTATAAAAAAAGAAATTGGAACCTAAAATTGAAGAGCTTTTAAATTAGGGTATTAAGAGTTTTTTGTTTTAAAGATAGTGGTGTAATTTCAAATTTCCAAATATATGACATTGTGTTTCTAGTTGAGGAGTTTTTGGGTGTAATGTTATATGCTTCTCTTCTTGCTGCTTGCTAGAAGAAGATAAGGTGGAGATGGATAAAAAATATAGTGCTGGTATCAAGGATAGTTTTCCGGTAGCCTTTTCTCATGGTAAACCACTCCTCCCAGCCTAATTCTTGTCACTTGGCCCAACCCTTGATCCACAAAAAGGCCATGGCTTGTGCATCCCCAAATATCCGACCTGCAACCCTTGTTTTGCCCAATAAAATTAGGTCGTTTGGGCTTTTCCAAATGCTCCAACACACCCAACACAATCATTTGTAAGACTTTATGTTTAAAGCCACTGATCCCAATAGTTATGTGTGGCAAAAACAGGTCTCTCATGAAAAAGAAAAAATTGGGGGTATTTTGCACCAAGCCTCTACCTTGTTCCAAATCACAGCCATCAGGTAGCATGTTATAAATAGGTGTTTCGCGGACTTGCTACATAACTTACAAACTGTTTCACCCCTGATTATATTTCGTTTCCATAGATTTAACAAAGTAGGGATACAATCTTGTTCGACTCGCCAACCGAAAAATATTACATTATATGGGACCCACTTTATCCAATTAAACGGACAATAAGAAACTGCATACAAGCTTAAAATATTGTAACATGAACTTATCAATAAGATACTATTCTGATCCGACACCCATGTCCATTTGTCCCTGATGCTAGATAACACTATATCCTTTAATCTGTCCACACACCATTGTAGTTTCCATGTTTCCACCTGAAGCAGCGACTCCTTTTTCCATTCCTAAAACCAAGTCAGATTTTGGCTGCCCATTGACATTCTTGAAGCCACTGTTACACATGTTTTCTTGATTCAAAAGCAAATTAAGAAGGTAGTCGCTCCTTTAACGGGACATGATAGAAAAGAAATCGCACCAACCTGAGGCACAAGCAAAAAATTCAGCAATTAAAAAAACAAATAAATAAAATTGAATAAAGAATAGAAAAGAAACGAACGTAATTTCAACAAAAGCTAACTAGAATATAGAAGAAGAACATGCAAATGCGTTTTGGAAAAAACTGATTTTGTACGGTGGAAGGGTACATCTCATTTGACACACTCGAAAACCTATAAAAGATAAAGCCAAAGGTACAATTTGTGATGTAGCGTATACCTTCATCTTTTCTTGCACCTTTTGGGATCAAACTGTTCTTATGCAAAAACGTCCAAAGGAGCTATTGATGCCATAGCAAGCTGGCAAATTTAGTCTTCAAATAGCTCATTTCCAAAACAACATTGCAACGATGGCACAGGGTCAATGATTGCATCACTTTAATATACAAAGATAAGATAAAACTTCAAAGTTTGCTATAATTAACTAAAAATATATCAATAATATTTATACAATATAATCCATCTCTATTTTTAAAACCAAAAAACTAAAGTTGAGATTCTTGATTATCAGTAAGCATCATTGTCGCAACCCAAAAACGTCGCAACGGAAATACAAACGTGGCAATGACGGAGGTTGGTACCCATGAATATCTATAGCGGATGATGCATTGTTTATTTTTGGACATATACTTATTAAAAGCATGACTTTAGAGTTTAAAGTTCGGTTACAGTCCGTAGTTACAACTTAGTTGTCTTAATCCTTATGGATTCAATTACACACGGTCCCATTTTAGTTCTAAAAGATGTCCAAAATATTTTAAATACGATGAGCATCACTACCACAATATATGCCAAAATCCCGAAGCTAGATGAAATGCTTCTTGAAGAATTATTTCAAATGGAAGATCTAATTCTTAAATGGATAAAAGAACTTGAGATAGATATGATTAATTCATCTCAAGACGACGATCAAGAAGAATTAGTGAGATCGCATTCGGATAAAAACAACTTCGTTGTTCCCAAAATCACCTCTAACTCTTGCGAAGACTTGAGCAATAGTCGTCCCTGTGTCGATTGTGCCGTGAAGGACTCCCCATAGACTTCCTTCTCCCTAGGGAGATAGAAGAATTGCTCAACGACGTGTGAGGGACCATACCCGGAGAAGAAGTTCTTCAAGCCTCATTCAACCGAGAAAATTATCTTTGTCGGAAATTTTGCTCTTAAAATAAACTATAGGCTAGGACTTCTTTGCGGTTTTAGATTTCTTGTGTTTCTTGACCTACTTATCTAAGTTTTATTTTATTAGGAACTTATTGTAATCCTCTCTTTAATGAATGATGGTTTTCAAAAATTATTTGGTGTTTGGATGATGTTGTAATGGGTAAAACACGCTCGGGATGGTGAAGGATACTAAGGAAAGCTTGAACCAACACTCCATGCATAAAAACAGAGCCTCCCGACAATTTTTCTTCATTACAGCAAGTTCAGCACGGGCCGTGCTCAGCCAACACGCCCCGTGCTCAATGATCTGCAGAAAAACGCCCAGTTCAGTTAACTGGACACGGGGCGTGTTCACTGAACATGCCCCCGTGCCCAGCCTTCTGTTACTTTCTGTTACTGGCAACCTGAACACGGGGTCGTGCCCAGACACCACGACCCGTGTCCAGATGCAAAGTAACATAATTTTTTGTTTTTAACACACCTTTTACACATTCAATCAATCTAAAAACTTATTTTTGGGACACATTGAGGACAACGTGTAATTTAAGTGTGGGGGGATGCTAAAACCTTGAATTTTGTAAGTCCTAATTGCAAGCCTTACACAAAACTCTATTGGAACCGCTAAACACCCCAATTTTTTTCAAAAACTTTTCATTTTTTTACTTGTCTTGGTTTAAATTGGGAATAACAAGTTCTAAAAAGGTTATATTTTACGAATTTACAACCGATAGCGTCGTGACAAAAAGAACCAACATAAGAAAATTATGAAACGGCATGACAAATCTAGTTAAAATTTGATTATATATACTTGATCACATTAAAAACCCATTCCCACAAAAAGTGAATTTTGAGCCCTTAATTGAGCATACAAATACACATCTTTAAACTAAATGCTCATCTTTCGTTTCTTGTATGAATAGCCGCTTGGTTTCTTACGACTCTAGAACTTGCCATGGCGATACATTCTTGGTCCTTACCAACTTAAACCCAAGTAAGTAAATGATGGAGGCATTAGGACTAACCTTTTTCTTTCAACACCATTATTTTTCTTTTTTTTTTTACCACCTACCCAAAATCCCCCTAGTTAACCCCTTTGAGCCTAAACCTTTTTATTTCTAAACCCACAAAACAAACACCCTTTACCCACCAAAACCCTTTTTCATTTTAAAACCTTTATTTTGGTAAAAAGCTCGGTTTTCATGTGACATTCCTTATCAAAAAAAATGATGAAGTCTAAGCAATAAACAAACAAGTTCATCAAAAGAAACTTTGTTTGAAAAATGCTTCATTGAAATAAAAAGTCACAAAAACAAAAAGTTTTACGAAAACCGACACTTTTTACGCCTTTTCGCCCTTTTCTACTAACCACTAACTCAAAACCACCTACATTTAACCCAAGCCTAACCCTTCCCCAAGTCCTCTTGATATTTACAAAGGTTTATAGTTAAAAAGGAGGAGGATTGATTGCATGGCAAGCATATGATAGAAGTAAGTTCCATGCCGGTCCCGAGTGTTTCACAAAAATACATCTTCGGCCGAGTGTTGAGTGATCTCCCGTGAGGTATGTGAACTTGTATATAAATGGAATTTTAAAGAGGCATGTTATGCCCAAATAAGTAATTTATCTTATGTAATGTTTTAAATAAATCATAACGAATAGGATTGTAAATAACATGAAAATAAAACCTAATAAAGATCTTGGAATCCAGACACTCAAGACAAGCCCAAAACTTCTCTTCTACCCATTCCATTTGGGTGTGTAAGCCACATTATAAAGAATTTTGCTTGAGAACAAGCAAAGATTAAAGTGTGGGGTATTTGATGTGTGTAAAATGCAACATATAAATTACATCAAATGAGGCATAAAACTAACCCTTTTTTAGTACTAATGTTGGAAAAAGTGTGCTTTTGTCTTCCTTTTGTATTTTCAGGATTAAATGAGCTCAAATGGACCAAAGAAGCAAAAATACAGCTAAATCTAATATGAATACAAGAAAAGGAATAAATGTGGCATGCCCGACCCCTCGACAGCATCTTCCCAAGCAAAAACAAGACATCAGAAGGCTGAACACGCCCCGTGCCCAGCGGACACGGGGGCGTGCCCAAGTGTTTGCAGAAAAGACAAAAGCGTAGAAACTTCTATTCCCCAACACGGGGGCGTGCCCAGCTCCACACGGCCGTGGTCAACGCTAAGATTCGTAGAATCCAAGCAAATCTTGATAGTACAGATACGCTTCTGCACACGGGGCCGTGCCCAGCGGACACGGGGGCGTGGTCAACTAATGCAGACAAACTGCATTTAATGAAGAAAGAGAAAGTGGCTGGACACAGGGCCCTGCCCACTGGACACAGGGCCGTGTCCTGGCTTCTGTGCAGGCTATAAATAGAGGTGATTGGTTCACTTCAAAGGCATCCTTTGGCAAACCACCTCTCTCCCACTTCACCCACACTCCACCACCATCACAACACCCACATCCACCACCATCATCCATCATCCATCATAGAGTGTGTGTAGTAGTCTCGGGATCCAAGATTGATAGTAAGAGTTCTTGACAATCAAAGGTCATGTTTGCCTAAGTCTCTTACATCACTTGGTGAAGACAAACATTTAGTGTAATACTTTTTATTTTTTATCTTTTCGCACTTTTTACTTGGTTTTGTATTAATGACTTTAATAACTAGTTTCTTATGTTGAAGGTGAAACTTCCTTATCATTTGTCCGTGGTGTCTTGGCATTATTTTACTGTCTATATAAAATAAAAGATTTACACCCTTCATATCTCTACGGTCTATATAGAGATATGTTGGCTGCCTGGTCGGGGGTTAAGGGAATGGTTTGGTAAGGTTCTTGCCTTGTTCAGTGTATAGATCCTGCAAGGACCTGGGTCAAGCTTACTAGGACCTCCTTCAATACCCACTGGTATTAGATGGCGGGGGTGCGAATGGCTTGATCCCCTCATATATAAACTACTATTAATACATTAACCCGGCTACTTGGGATTGTATCCCTGCTGACTCAAACCACTTAGCCGAGGGTAACGTCACCTTCAAAAGAGGGGCGTACCATATTACGCATTAATAACTTAATTAATTATCTTTCAATAATCCAACCCTTTAGGATTGTATCCTTGCTGACTCAAACTACTGGGTTGAGGGTAACGTCACCTTCAAAAGAGGGGCCTACTACTATAACTAAGATAATCTTTTGAAAAGTGAAAAAGTACGGAAATAATCAAAGGTTACACTAAAGGCGAGGCGCATCCAAGTGATTCATCTTGTCTATCTGTTTTTATTTTATTTTTATTTTCAACATTTTTAGTTTTTTTTATTTTCATGTTTAAAACCTTTTTCCTAAAAATTTGATTTGATTAGACGTTGAGGATAAACCGGTACTAAAAGCTCTTGTGTCCTTGGACGACCTCGGTATCTTACCAACGCTATACTACGCTCACGATGGGTACACTTGGCCATATGTGTGTTTAGTGTTAGTAAAATATTGTGTTTTACAAATTTAAAACTTGACTAAAGTGTTAAAAGGGCTTAAAATATACATAAAAATATATCACACTCGACACGCATCAGCCCCCGTGTCCGCTGGGCACGGGGCCGTGGTCAGCCTTCTGTTTACTTGTTTTTGCTTGGGAAGATGTTGTCGAGGGGTCGGGCATGCCACGTTTATTTCTTTTCTTGTAATTATGTTAGATTTTGCTGCATATTTGCTTCTTTTGTTCATTTACGCTCATTTAATCCTGAAAATACAAAATGAAGACAAATGCATACTTTTTCCAACATTAGTACTAAAAAGGGTTAGTTTTATGCCTTATTTGATGTAATTTATATGTTGCATTTACACGCATGAGTTTGTATGTTTCATTTGTGATCATCAGAATCACTTACACATTCATACTCAATACAATTATTTTTTCAGAACTCAAGTGTTGACTCTTTGTAGTTTATCATTGTGTCATCAAGGATTCTGACAAACACACACTGTGTCTAGCACATCTCCGGGAGGAGCATGGTCTTCATCATGCTGTCACCACACATCTCTCTCTCCCCCCGACATGGAGTGTGATTGATCTAGAGAGGTTTTTTTAACAATAACAAATGTGGATGAGTTGCTAGAAAATTCTAGAGAAGAAGGGGGAAAGAAAGGGAGTGCTTGGTTACCAAATTGAGGCATGGAGTATTCGAAATAGCTAGAACCTTAATTTTAGATTTAACTAACAATGATCCATAATTATAAAAATATTATATATGTTATTTTTAAAATTAAAAAAAATAATTGTATTTAAATAAAAAGGATGACCGTTTAGAGACTAGTATAGGATAAGTTGATGGACCGATAGAAGAAGATAAAGAAGTGACACTGAGATAATAGTAATGGGCGAAGAATGAGCGATGCTTATAACACATAGTCATGGAGTGTTTACTAACCTATCTTTGTTTCTATCTCATCTCTAGAGTTCCAATTTAAGTTTATTAATAATAATACTAATAATAATAATAATAATAATAATAATAATAATAATAATAATAATACTACTTAATAAATGTATATTAATTGCAGTTTTTTGTTATAAAAAGAACATTTAAGTTTATTAAGATGCTTTACTACGTCTTAAACCCATGTTTGACAAAATGTTACGTTTTCTTAAACTAATTTTTGACAATATCTTACCATGTCTTAATCTCAAGTTTGACAAAACGTTATAACAAGTTGATAATAAATGATTTATATAAAAAATAATAATAAACGAATGACTATGGAAGTAGTTGTTGATTTATGTTTTACTTTTTAACAAATAAACTCGCCATAAGAGCATGAGTGATTAATGTAACGTAAGCTCAAACAATGTAAATATCGGTGATTATGTGGTATTTGAGAGTAACTAGTATTGAGACCTACGCGTTACGGCAGGCCTGTAATCATATATGTAATTTAGGTAAATCACATGGATCATCCGTGTAATTGTATATAATAACAATTATGGTAGCCTCTTGTCTACGGTAGACATTGGCGCAGCTTAGGCTTTGTCCGAGGGGGCGCCCGACCCCCCGAACTTTGCGGCGCATAGTGTTATGAATAGTACTTTCGTATAGAAAATTTTTAGGTATATACGTTTCCGCCCCCGGTTTCGGAAAAATTGGGGGGGGGGAGGGCAAGCTTCGCCAATGACGGTAGACAAAAAAGCCTTTGTTTTAAACATATTTACAATATTGCCATTTCTTAATTTCCATCATGTTTTTCTTTGCACAGATCGTATGGCTTTGAAAATTATAGTACGCCTTGTAAAAAAACATTTATTTTGAACTTATTTACTGTATTGCCATTTCTTCTATCTTCATCATATTTTTCATCGCACAATAACAGTGGAAGATTTGATGGCTTTGTTTTCTTTTTGTGTGTTACAATATGGTTTTTGTGCTATACATTTTCAGTCCCTCAGGTTTATATACTTTATATTTTGGACTTAAAAAGTTTTGTTTTTTTTACTTTTGGGTCTTTAAGTTAACGCTTTCTCTATAAATTCGAGTTTCTCTATATTTTATGTCAGTTCATGGTATAAGTTCGCGTTTGTCTTTGCCTACGTTTTACGTCACATGACGGTATAAATTCGGGTTTTTGTTTTACGGTTTTTCTTGGTTTTGGTTGTCGTTTTCCTACTACTTAGCATGGTTTTACGATCCCCGACAGTATCGATGATGATGATGATGATGATGATGACGACGGTATATTTTGGCCGGCGCCGCCTCTCTACAGTCTCTCTTCTCTTTCTCTCAGTCGAACCCATCCACCCGACAGTATCGATGATGATGATGATGATGATGATGATGATGATGATGATGGTGATGATGATGAAGGAATGATGAATCTGCTGAATCGATGATGATGATGATTCGAGATGTAAACTGATGATGATGATGATGATTTGAGATGTAAACTGATGATGATGCTGATTCGAGATGTATCGATGATGATGATGATGATGATGATGATGATCATGATGATGATGATCATGATGATGATGATTAAGGTATGATGAAGTTGTTGAATCCAATTCACATATTTGGATGGAAAAAAGAAACAGGATTCGAAATTCTAGGAACATGATTTACAGTTTCCTTTTTCAAAATGGATATAAAGACTTTATTACCCCTACATATTTCAAATCGGTCCAAAAAAATAAAATACATTTTACAATTTGATCCCTATTGTTCTCAAAGATCTAATGGTGTAGATTCTTTCTTACCATTCTCACAAAAACCCTCTTTTTTTATAGGAACCTCACATAAATGATTTGTGGTTTTCAATAAACTCAAATGGTTTACGAACAGTTTATACTAAAAATACTGGTGTTTCAAACAAACGTATTTTCAAAACGTGCATACAAACGTATTTTCAAAACGTGCATACAAACGTTTTTATTGTTTTCTAAAGTTTGAGAAAATACATGTACAATGGTATGGTTAAAACAAAGGAATGATACATAGATCATGTCACGAATAGGGTATATGTAAGCACCATTAATCTAGGTTAGACCGAAAGAGCAAGGATTAGATCGAGCAGGTTCGGGCAGCCTCACTCTCTTGGCGACACATTGCCATAGAGTGCTTTGGGTCACAGTCAAAGGGTAATCAATGTTAAAAGTCGCCTAGGTTTGGATGCTTCCTATGTCATCACACATGTTAATGTCCTAGCTAAACATTAGCGATCTCAATTTCCTTACATTTACAACTCACAAACTTACATTTACATACCATGTTTTATATAAATACAACTCATAGGTTCATGCATGAATGTTATCATTGTCAGGATGGACATTGACGGTTACACAAGTTTTACAAATACAAAACTATACAATTACAAAGTTTTACAAACACGACGTTTTACACATACAAAGTTTACAAATACAAGGTTTTCATTTAACAGATTTGAAAATGAGTTTTATTTCGTTTTCTCAACAATATTTAAAAACCGGTTATTCAAAAAGATTTATTTCAAAATCTTTTACAAACAAACTATGAACTCGCCAACTTTATGTTGATTCTTCGCATGTTCTTTCTCAGGGTACATTTTTCCAAAAATTATGGCGTGGCTGAAATAGGAGAACCACGAGGATTCGAGTACTTAGTGGGTGTTCGCTTTCTAGAAGTCTTAGCATTAACTGCTTCCACTGTGCAATGAAGATACCAGTCCGGTCACGCCAGCTCTGTTAGCATTAACAGATAATTGTTACTCGAATTTTTTTTAGGGACGAAATATAGCGATTTTGTTTTTAAATATTAAAAAAATTTTGGGTGTTTTTTAGGGTTTTTTTGTGTTCACATTGGTTCTCGTGGTTCTCGCAATAAGAGTGGTTCTCAAATGAACCCTACCTTATATATATTTATATATTTGGACCTACAAAAGAACTAGTGATATCCAAAAGCCAAAACATGACTCTTAGAGTAAGAAATGAACAGCTGATGAAATAATTCTCTCCCCAAAAATAGTGAATGTTGAACACCTATTCAGAACACCTAATCAAAGCATGACTAACATCTGATGAAAACTTGGAACCGTTGTTCAAGAGTACAAGCATCTGTTGAAGACCAATTCCTGATCAAGCAAAGGTCTGATGAAGAAGACCAAACATCTGTTATGCCAAACGGATGTTTGGACGACTGCAACAGCGGATAGCTTAGATAATGTTTTCTTAATGTAACAGTATTTATTTGATCAGTGTTTTAGTATAGCCTAGATCAGATAGTATAGCCTAGATCAGATGATAAGGTTTGCTCAGATGTTTGTAAACATCTAAGGAATCTTTTCTGTTAGGAATGTTATATGTCAATATCAGGGTGATGCCAGCACATCACGAACAGAGCTTTAGTACTTGTATAAATAGATCACACTTGTTAGTGATCTATTTATCACTTCACACACATTCTCTTTTGTACAAATAGTTCTAGTGAGCGATCAGTTGAGAGGGAGATTGTAAAATCATCACTGTAAAACTTTTGACTATTTTTTAATCATTAGAAACAGTTTATGATAATGTCTCTCTATTTGTGTATTGTATTGTGATAATGAATATTAGTTTACAAATATAAAACTTAGTTCTTAACAATTGGTATCAGAGCTTGGTCTTTAAACTTGATTTCACAATCAGTTTAACACAAAAAGATCAGCTCATCAAAGATCCATTGACTATCCGTAGTTCAGAGTAGAATAGTGTAAGAACTCAATAATGTCTTACAAAATACTATGTTCTTCTTCTAAAAAGATCAAAAGAGAATGGCTGTCAAAGACCATGATTCCCTTATCTCTGGTTGTGATAGAAAACTACCGATGCTTGACTGATTAAATTACAAAATCTGGCAACGTAAGGTTTTTAGGTCGAGCCATCACACTGAACCAATCATGACTCAATAACGAAGTCGATGAAACTTTGATAAGGACATTACTTCCTATACATAAGTGTTCTTGCCAAACGATCAAAATCATCGTTAGCCTAGTCATGGGAAGTTCTATGTAAGTATTGTTAATCATGATTCAAAAAATGATGTGGATGAAAGTTTGGTAGAGACATGGTGGATACGCCGCTGGTACTTCCTATATATAAGTAACTCTAAAATTTTTTCAAAAGCAACGTTAAACTAATCATGGGAGTTTATGTGTTAGTTTGGTTATGTGGTTGATGATTTCATTTTTGTGGTTTTCATATGTAACTTTATCATTATGGCGCTTTATTCTTCTCAACATCCCATATTATGACACAAATTCCAGTTAGACATCATGAGTATGTTTTACGACTCAGTAGCAAACCCCTATCATGTTACAAGTCATATCCGTGCCATGACATTTTTCACTCCCACGCTTCAGGCATCAAAAAGTGATTTCCCTGTTCGGGTATCCAGACCTTACTAATAACCATAGTTGTTAATAGCTAGCATAGCGCCCGCTATAGTGAATAGCATAGCGTAGCGCTCTTGTGTCGCTATATAGTTGATAGCGAGAAATAGCGAAATTTTTGTAATTTTTTTATTTTCTTTTATTTTTTTGGTAAAATATACATATACAATATTTCTAAAATTTTCTTCTAGTGTATCGCTATATGTGAAACAGTGTCCGTTATTTCATTGCTATCGTTTAGTAGCACATTGGTAGCTTGTCGCTATCATCCTCCATTCGCTATTGACAACTATGCTAATAACGCTACCGCCTCAATCAAGATTCTAGGGTTACTTTCGTTAAACACACCCTCAGCCTCTCTAGGACTCTTGTTACGTAACACACTCAAGTCGCAATCTAGATCCAAGACTTGAGTTCCTAGTGCCAATACTAAACAATATCACTGACGTCTATGAGAAACACTACACACCATCCCTCACGAGCGGTTTCCTCCTAATTTCGGGACAAAATTCCCAAAAGTAAGGGAGAATGTAACATTCGCCCAAAACGAGTACTAGAAAAATCAAACCTGTTTTGAAAATTGGATCCAGACTTTTGTAAACTAGAACTTTTCGTGAAATAAATAATGAGAAAGTGTAATTCATTTATTTCCATTTAATAACATATTTAAATTAAATTTAAAAATAATTTACCGG
The DNA here is from genome assembly GCF_002127325.2 of Helianthus annuus. Lineage (NCBI taxonomy): Eukaryota > Viridiplantae > Streptophyta > Magnoliopsida > Asterales > Asteraceae > Helianthus > Helianthus annuus. The sequence continues at coordinate 141,994,809 of NC_035440.2, forward strand.
GTTAAGTTAGTTAGTAAAGTACAGGGAATGAGTTGCAAATTATGGAAACAGTTAAATAAAAGTAAGAAATGAAAAAGGCCGCGACAGTTTTCAAAACCCAGGTCGTTCTCCGGGCCGAACACAGCACGCACTCAGAGCCACCACTACACCACGTTCATTTTTGATGATATGTTAAAGAGCGGTCGATATATATAAATTCGTTTTCGTCGGGGCTGGTTCATTCTTGTCGCGAAACCAGCCCAAATCAGTGAGAAAACATATTCTCCAAGCTAAAATCTTTGATGTTTATTATATATTTGGTATCCAAAATAGTCCAAATACCAATATATGATGGTATAATGTCCTAATGCATATGCTGTCTTCTTAATTTGATTAAAAATCAAATCACCATTAAATTAAGAAAGATACCCAATTCTATATCAACCAATTCGTCCCATATAACAACCCTAGCAACCGCCATTCGACTTCTCCACCTTTGAAACGTAAATCCCCACCTCTAATCGTACAAACACTCTCTAAGATTCACGAATTTGAGGAAGAACACAACCTAGGGCTCAAAACTACATTCCCTCATATTGTTTTCAATTCTCAGTCAATTGAGGTAATTCTTGAGTTTATTTCGTATATTTTTTCAAGATCTACAAAACCCATCTATCAATTTCTGTGATAAAGGGTATCTCAGTTCTTAAATTGTAGTGTTCTTGGTTAATTAAATTTGGGGCTTTTGTTATAAATGTTGTGTGTTTTGTTTAAATTGATGTTAAATTATTATTCATAATCATAATAATCATAATGGGATAACACGTGTAACTTTTAAGAATTTTCGGACATATTATGGATTAATTTATATTTTAATCATGTTATAATCATATAAAATAAAATTATCAAAAAAAAAAACTTTATACACATTACTTGTGTTTTTCTTCGTTCGCCGTGTGCTTATTCTCAAAGAATCAGAAAACACAACCCCTGAGTAGATCTTCCTAATTCCTCTTTTTACAATTTAAATGTTTTGGGGTGTATCATGTGTTAATTAGATATTATTCATTTACTTCAATTATTTTCTTTTACCAATACATACAAAGTTCAATGTGTGATTATATGATAGTTGATGTGTGTTCATTGTTTGATTCCCTAATCATTGTCGCTAATTGTTATTCAATGGATCCATCAGGCTGATTAGGTTCCCCACGACCATGGGTTGTAGGCTAGTATCGCCACATTATTGAGATTCGCTCGTTGGTGGGCTTGAGTCTCATATTTACCGTGTCATCATGTTATGTTATGTTCTGTTCAGTTGTTACATTTACATTGCCATGTTGGTTGATTGGTTATGAGTTATTTATTATTAACATTTATCGTCATTATTTAGTTATTGTTGGATTTGCATGTTAACATTATCTACATCCAAAAAAGGAATGTCGGTCTTATTTACCATTTTAGTCCTTGCTTTTTCTTTTTACGGTTTGAGCCTTCTACTTTCGTTTGTTTCTTTCCCTCGGTCCTCCTGTGTTGCGGTTGCTCTCCTTTGCCACATCCCTTTTCACCTTAGAGAGAGAACGAGAGGATTTGGGAGAAAGAGACCACTGCTTACTCACCGACATCTTCGACTTTTCTACTCTTCGTAGATGCTTCACCACACGAGTTGGGTGAGGTGTTCCGTCAATTGCATCGAGTGTAATCGGTGGCGGCATTACAGGTAGGTTTTCTTGGTGCTAAATCTGCCTTTTTACCGTTGTTGTTGCCGTATTATCTTCGCTACACCTCTGCCTGCCGTTATTTCATCCATAAATCTTCATAAAAAACATTTTTATTGAAAACAATAAGATTTATTCACCAACTTATGTCGACCTAAAAATTATTTTTACACATGATACAGGTAAACGGGTTTAAAGATGCTATAATGACACGTAAGGATAAGATCTTAGAGAATAAATCAGATTATGTTATCTATTGTTTGATTTTGGAAGGATTACCTGAATTAATTGTATTGTGTCAAATGCTAAATTGATTATTAATAATATTTCAATCTATATATATATATATATGTGTGTGTGTGTGTATGTGTCTATAGTCATAAGATGTGAACAATCAATCATGCTCATGTCACCTATTCCGCTACGGGTCGGGGTGTGACATCATGTAATCATTGTGTCTTTTTTTGCTCGATATTATGTTATATTTTGCTCGACATTATGTTATGTTTTGCGATCTATTATGTCCTTTTAAGATTTAGGAGATTTTATAGAATAATTTTAGTCGTAAAATACACAATAATCATATTTAAAATGAAAAACAAAGTAATCATTGAGAAAGAAAAAAATTACATTTAGAAATAAGTGGATATGAAGAAAGGAGGAAGAGGGAAGAAAAGCAATGACTATCAATAAATACAAATCCTGACTATTGATTTCCACATGTGTATGACTAGGATTTCGTCATTAAATCGTAAAATACACTAGTGTATTTCATCAAATCCTGGCTATTAATTTACACACGTATATGACCAAGATTAATTCGCTTAGTTTGCAAATACAGTAGTGTTTACTCTTGAACCTAATCCAAATAATTTGAAGTAAACTATTTAAACTTGATGCATAGGATCTTTTACTCTATGCGTCAGAATGGAAAAAAAAAAACTAAACAGTATTTACGTGTAAGAAAAAAATAGTTTGTGTAAATCTAGAAATGTAGGGTTTTTTTCCTTTTTTTTTGAACGGCCAACAAACTCAATCCCGAGCACTCTCGGGGCACCCACTGGACAAACGGAGTACTCCGAGAGTAACCCGAGTCCACCACCAATTCCGGGGAAAACCCGGTAACCCACCCGCCCGTAGGCACGACAGTGAAATTACCGGTAAAACCCGTTTGGCTCAAGGATCCAACCCAGGTTTCCCTGGGTCTCCTATCATTGCCCACCAGTGCCTCACTCTGTACCAAGTGGGAGTCGAACTTGCATCTCTCAAGAGAAATGAAAGCACTCCACCACTTGATCTAGAGATCATTGGCGGTTTTTTTCCTAACTCGCATAAAATTGTGTGTTTTATAAAGCTTTATGAACTCTCATATGTACCATGTTTTTTTTTTCTTCTAGTTTTCTTACACGTCTCAATCTTTCTATTTCCTTTTTATATTACAACGATAAGTGTTTTGACCCGTTATAACTTGTTAAGTGGTTTATGTCATTTTAACAGGTCGTAAGCATAGCTATGGGTTTGAATGGTTAAATAAGTCCTATGACGAGTCTAACATGTCAAAACAAATTTAATAATGTTGTGTGATCAGTTTAGATGTCAAAACAATGATCTTATATGTTAAAAACTATTTTATACGCCAAAAGGGCATTTTCGGCATTTTGAAAGAACATATAGTCAACTCGTCATTTGACTAACCAAACGGTATGACTAGGACTGTCAAAAAAGCTCGCGGCTCGGAGATCGCTCGGATTTAACTCGGAAAAAGCTCGCTCGATATGGCTCGGTTTGAAAATGAGTCGAGCCGGCTCGGCTCGGTTAGAAAGTGAGCCTAGCTCGGCTCGGCTCGGCTCGTGACGAGCCAAATTGGCTCGGTTTGGCTCGCTTGGTAGCTCGGCTCGGCTTAGCTCGGATTATTTTACTTATAATATATTTTATTTTTATATACATATAATATATTACAAAAAAAAATGATTATTATTTACATGTATTTAGGCTTATAGCTTGATATCTATGACATATTTAAAGGTTGATTGTCGTGCTAATAAACAAATATTGTATTTACTTGAAATAGAAAACTTATTTTGCGTTGTTGAACGTGATTTTGGCTTTTAATGTATTAGGTTGAACTTATTTTGAATATGTTCTTTTAAAGTATTAAAAAATATTTTAGAATACTGAATTTTAAGAGCTATGTATTAATTTTTATTTTTAAAATCGAGCAAAACCAAGCCGAGCCCGAGCTTAGATTTTCAGCTCGATTTCAAATCCGAGCCGAACCGAGCAAGCTCGGTTTATAATTGAGGCGGGCCCGAGCTTGCCCTAGCTCGGCTCGGCTCGATTCATGAACAACCCTAGGTATGACGATAAGGTATAACCTCAGAGAGTTATTCCCTATATTATATTTGACCTGACTCGTTTCCCAAAAAGTTTGCGTCAAAACGTAGACCAATTCAAATTAATACAGACACATACATAAAAATATGCACGTAAAAATGGTTTTAAACGAAAACGTATTATATTTAACGTGACTTGTCTCCAAAAAAATTTTTATGTCAAAACGTAGACACACTCAAATTTATATTGATACGTATATTAAAATAAGCAATGTTTTTTTAAAGTAAAAGAATTTAACAAACAAAAGTTATTGTTGGAAAATTAAATTAGTAAAAAGGTAGGTGTTAAAAACGTCAAATGCCAAAGTAGAGGGGTAGTAGAAACATAGAAGGGACTAAAATGGACAACTCCAATAATGAAAGCGCCAACCAAAGCCAGTGGAAACCCCACCGCCTTTGGTGCCAAAGTAGAGGGGTAGTAGAAACATAGAACTTAGAAGGGACTAAAATGGACAACTCCAAAAATCGAAGTGCCAACCAAAGCCGGTAAAAATCTCACCGACTACGGTTTTTAAGATATATAGAATAAGTTAAAACTGAATTCAGATTTAAATTTCAACTTGTCTTCGGTGTTAGGTACGGTTTCCTGTTCTTATCGAGCTGATAGGTGGGTGTGGGCGGGAAGTGGGATGGATTCTTTTTCCGTGCCGACTGTTAAAAATCTTATCGATAGCAAGAAGGACTTTAGTAGTCGGTTTATTCTTGACTTGTGTAGCTGGGTTCCTTCGAAATGCAATATTTTTATATGGCGAGCGGAGATGGATCAGATCCCTACTGTGGAAGCTTTAGCCAGAAGGGGTGTAGTGGTGCTGGACTCCGAGTGTTGCTTTTGCAATTCGGGTTCGGATTCGGTTTCCCACTTGTTCTCATCGTGCCAGTTTGCGTTGAGTCTGTGGGAGAAAATTAGTCTTTGGTGTCGAGTGTGGAATTTTTTTGTGTTTTCATTTAGAGATTTGGTAGAGGTTCACAACACTGGGACAAGAAAGGAGTCTGAAAGAAAAGCGTTGCAAGGGATAATTTACACGGCATGTTGGTTATTGTGGAAGGCTAGAAATGATCTCCGTTTCAATGGCAAGAGAAGTAGTGTAGAGGAGATTTTTAGCGATGTCAGGGCTGTTAGTTTTCTTTGGTATAAACATAGATGCAAGAAAGGTATGTTTAGTTGGATAGATTGGCGTAAATTTATGAATATGTAGTTTTCTTGCTTGTCTTGGCCGGTCTGATTTTCGGGTTGGTGTGTTTCTAATGAAGTTCTCCTTTTAACAAAAAAAAAAAACTTACAACAAATGTCTTTTCCCAAAAAGCATGTCAAAATGTGAACAAAAATGAACAATGTTAGTGAACACGCAAACATATAAATGATGTGTTATAAAAGAAATAATATTCAAAATCTATTTTAACGATATAAAAGGGGTGTGATAAATACACCCAAGATATGGATTAATATACAAATTAGTCAAACTTGCTAATGATTAAGTATTTTATTACATTATTTTATTATAAAAGTCAAGAGTAATAATTATGTTTTTTATGTTATTTACTTTATTACATTATTTTATTCTAAAAGTCAAAAGTAATAATTATGTTTTTTATGTTATTGTTGTGAAACAATGCCCTAATAGTAACATCTAATATGTAAAGGATAATATAGAGAATATAGAGAGAATGAGAAGTATAGAAAATGAGAGAAATTCTTATTCATTGAGTGTGTAATACCAATTACATAAAACCTCTATTTGTAGAGGCTTAACATTAATACAAAGGTAATCAATAGATGGAGGTTACATATGTGGAGAGTCACCACATTATGATGCATTCATAACACTCCCCCTTGACAATCCACATGATGAAATATAATAGTCTACTATTCTTTTAATACGCTAGGTGATGCTGCCTCGTTAAAAACCTTGCTAGAAAAACCCAGTGGGATAAAACCATAGCTAAGGAAAAAAGAGTGCAGCGCGTATTTTCTCTCCCTGATACTTTTGGATCAGGTGTGTTTCCTCGTTAAAAACCTTACTAAGAAAACCCAATGGGACTAAACTTAGTCAAGGGAAAAAGAGTGCAACTTGAATAAGTCTCCCCTCATTTTAACATGTATCCTTTAAGTGACGTGTGCCCATCTTCCTTGAAAGGCGAACAAAGATTTTGTAGCCAATGATTTGTCGCTCGATCCCTTAATGTGCAATCCTTTATGTTGAGCAATGTTGTGTTTTGTTACATTCCTGCATCTACAAGGCTAACCAAACTTGTTTTGCTGTGTTAGTAATATATAATCAAATATCGTTTATAATTGAAATATTTCTTTGAACTCATTCCAATGTCTCTTCGCTTGACAAAGGTTATATCATGACAATAAGCTCAAGTGCATATTATAACCATATATAGGTAGCAAAACATATTAATGCACTTATGCATTTAACGATGGTATTTCTAGAATGAGAATCTCTACTTTGGTAGGAGATGATAATAGGCATTTCTTATAACAAATGACTGAACAACCTTTAACATACTTTAAGGTTCAACTATGTCCATACTAAAATATTCAAACATCATCTTCTAGATGTACTTGAGGGATTAGTAAAATATAATTACATATATATGTCACACCCCGACCCGCAGCGGAATGGTACGGGGCATGATGATTGCCCATAGCTTATGACACTATTAAACTTTCATATTTAAACATATCATGATTAAATGTCACACTTTTCATATAAGTTTCAAATATCGAAATAATACATCAACTTGTCCTTTTAATTACTAAGGCAAAGTTCCTACGTGATCTTGATCTAGTCCAGTCTTCAATCCTCTACACCTGTATCATGTGTAAAATAATATTTTTGGGTCAGCTACAAGAGCTGGCGAGTAAACCCTGGTTAAGTAAAATAGGTTTACCATTTTAAAATTTAGAAATAAAAGTAATGTGTTTTACCTTTTTAATTCCAAATAATAATTTAAATATTAAGCATGCAATCAATCAAGTGGAAGCAATGCACAAGTAATATGAATATAGAAAGGTAGCTGAATAATGTATAAGACAAAGACCGACACCAAAACCAAAACCAACACCTTGCGTCCCACACCCAAAAAAAGGGTGTGACTGTGGCGATACCAACATCCCATAGTTAGGAGGAAAGGTCAGCCCAAGACTAGTGGGGCGATACCGACATCTCCAGGTCATGAGGAAAGGTCAGCCGTGGATCCACTAAAGAATGACTATTGACTATGATGACCAACACAACAACAACAACAACAACAACAATAACTTCAACAAACAGCCTCAACAAACAATCAACAACAACAAGTAATGCATATATGACACACAAGACTTTGCATGCTCGGTTTTAGATAAAAGCAATTGAATGAGACACATTGATACACCCCAAAAATTAATGACAAAAAGGGGATAGAGTTTACTCACAATTTGCGAAGAGTTAATCCACGAGAATTACCGCACGAGTACACGAGGTATAACAATTGACTAAATCACCCTAGAATAAATATAACCAAAATTCTAAATAACGAAAATACTTGAACGGAAGGACAATATATAAATTTTTAGAAAGTTGGGTTCTCCTATTTGGGGCTTAAAGGATTGTTCATTATAATAGATAAATCGATACTTATATAAAAAGTCGTGATTATAATTATATAGTAATAACAATTACCAATTTTGATTAATCAATATAATTTATCTAACAAAATCATACCTTAGACTTCATGGTTATCATATGTTTTAATTTAAAATAATAAATTTTATAAAGAAATTTTATTTACTTAAAAGAAAATACATTAATCCATTGATAAGATAATTTCCTAAAATTATATAAGAGTCTCAAACCAATAATAGAATCTATAAAAAATCAGTAAAAATATTTATAGAATTTATTTGTGATAAACTTGTATTTTTGAATAAAGTAAACATGTATAAATCCAAATTATATTCATGAATTTCCAAAAATTAAGGAAAAATTATATTAAAATTCTCTAGTGTTATATGCTATGAAATACCAATAAAAATATTTATTGAGTTTATTTAAAATTATCTTGTATTTTTATCTATTTATCTTGTGATTAAAACATAAATAATTCACCAAAATTCCAATTGACATCTAAAAATTCCCGAAATTTACACACAATACACTAGTATGATATATAACAATATTATACTTTCAATTTCATCAAAACACAATTCTAATTATAAAAGCCCCAAATTCTAAGAGCGAAGAACCCTAATTTCAACTAAAATTAAATTCAAATATTTCAGCCTCTTATCACTGAAATTGATAGAGGGCTTTAGTAGAGGATGAAAAACAAAACACAATAGGCTTTGGAATTACCTGAAAAGGTTGAGAATTAAAGGAGATATTGTAGAATCAAGTTATGAGCCCTAGATTGTGTTCTTCACCGGAATTCGTGAGTTTGAACGATTGTTAATGGGAATTGGGAGTAAGGAATCGTGTAAAAGACTTCCAGAAACTGAATGGTATAAAGTTTGTTAGTTGATGTGATCGAATTATACAAAAAAACATTTGGAGTTCTTTGAAGTTATTAATGGTGTTTTTTTTTTTTTTTTTTTTTTTGAACGGCCAACAAACTCAATCCCGAGCACTCTCGGGGCACCCACTGGACAAACGGAGTACTCCGAGAGTAACCCGAGTCCACCACCAATTCCGGGAAAACCCGGTAACCCACCTGCCCGTAGGCACGACAGTGAAATTACCGGTAAAACCCGTTTGGCTCAAGGATCCAACCCAGGTTTCCCTGGGTCTCCTATCATTGCCCACCAGTGCCTCACTCTGCACCAAGTGGGAGTCGAACCTGCATCTCTCAAGAGAAATACAAGCCCTCCACCACTTGATCTAGAGATCATTGGCTATTAATGGTGTTAAAAGTATAATAAATTCGATCTTTATTTGATTAATTAAGATTGTTTTAAGACAAGTAAATGATAGGAAACCGTTAAAATACATTATGTGAGTTAAACCCACTTAATAATCGAAGTAACTGATTTATTAATTGCTGAAACGAATGAGTCTCTTGGATACTTTTTGCGTCGGATCGTTTGGAGGGAAGAAGGAGAAGCACACAGCAGGTTCTGGCTTGTGTTTAAGTGTAAAAGGCGCTAGATTCCTTCACATGTTAAAGTGTGGCTCAGTTGGTTTATTTGTTGGGTCTGAAACGAGGGGTTCCGGGTTCAAAACCCATCCCCAGTGGTTTTTTTATTTTTTTGAAAAGAAAACTTCATTAAAACCAAAAGCTGGGAATCTCCAAGACGGAGAAACCCGCACACAAACCAATTACATCAATTCAAAAGTTAAAAGGCTTCCACCCCTTCCAATCCACCACACTATTCTTACTTCTAGACCTAAACCAAAGAAAACTCAACGATTTTACATCAGAGACAATCTCAGCCACGTTTCTACTAATGTTATTAAACACCTTTTCGTTCCGGGCCTTCCAAATGTGCCAACAAGTTAAGACAAATATACCATAAACTATCTCCTTTTTACCCTTGGATAAACCTGAGTGGTCCACCGCTTGCAAAACGTCCATGATAGAAAATAAATAAATATTCGACATGTGCACCCACCGAGCGATACCGATCCACACCTGAACCGCAATACGACAAGCCGTAAATAAATGGTCAACACTCTCTTCAGACTCCTCACATAAACCACACAAACACTCCCCGTTTCCAATATTTCTTCTTCTAAGCGCCACTTTCGTAGGAATTCTATCCAAGCACGCCCTCCACATAAAAATATTACACTTCAGAGGAAGCCACTTACACCATTCAAAGTTTTGCGTATCGTCCACCGAGTCTATACTTCGCAGCCAAGATTTAACCAGCTGCACAGAAAAGTCCTTCTGCCCGTCAGAGTTCCAGGCCCACTCATCGGATTTTTGCACCAATTTCGTTCCAGCCATTAACCGGTGACACTCCACCAATTGTTGAACCTCCTGAATCGAAACTGGATACGATTTCCACTGCCAATGAGCCGCCCCTTCAAACATACCACCACCGATCCTATCCGCCACAACACACCATTTGTCTTTCTCAAGCTGGAACAAATCAGGATACACAACCTTCAAAGGGAGACTATGAAGCCACGGGTCTATCCAAAACTTAATAATCGTCCCATTTCCAACAACACCCCGGATCATAGTAACACTGTTAATTCCACCCACCGAAACTCGGCTTCCACACTTTACCAATTTTGTCCAAGTCCCCGAGTACTTCGCCTTATGCGAGTATGATTCCCATCTCCTCGATGAACCATGAATAGCATCTATGACTTTTCTCCACATTGAGTCACCTTCACTTCTATAACGCCATAACCACTTAATTAGAAAAGCATTATTACAATCTCCAAGTTTACATAGGCCCAATCCACCTTTCTTCTTTGGTTTAGTAACCACGTCCCAACGAACCCAATGAAGTTTATTGATATCCACATTTCCTCCCCATAAGAATTTCTTAATCAACGACTCAAGTTTATTTATCACCGCAACCGGAGCCTTAAACAATGAAAAATAATAAGACGGGAGGCTTTCCAATACCGACTTAATAAGCGTCAATCTACCACCAATCAAGAGAACCTTAGCTTTCCACTTGGACAATCTCTTCCTAAAAACTTTCAGGACCGGGTCCCAATTATTTATTCTCGACATATTTGCGCCAACTAAGATCCCTAAATACACGAAAGGGGTCACACCCGAACAACAACCCAATTGAGCCGCCTTATCACTAACCTCTTCCATACTCTTCCTAATACCAAACAAAGTAGATTTATGAATATTAATACGTAATCCTGTGCACACAAAAAAGATCCGAAGGATTCTTCTAAGATTTAAAAAATTACTCTGTGACCACTCCCCCATAACCATCGCGTCATCCGCATATATAAGGTGAGAAAGTGTAGGACCTCCATTCGGAAGCATAATCCCATCAAAACAACCCGTATCACACGCCTTTCGAATAAGGCCCGATAAGGCCTCCATAACAATAATAAAAAGAAAAGGCGATAAAGGATCCCCTTGCCTAATACCTTTCTCGCATGAAAATTCAAAAGTCGGGGAGCCATTGACTAACACAGAAGATCTAGCCTAACTCAACACTCCTTCAATCCAAGAACACCAAAGCGTCGGAAAATTCATCTGGCGCATAATCGACAATAAAAAACCCCAATTAACATTGTCATAGGCTTTCTCAAAATCTAATTTGAACATAAAAATCTCTTTACCACTCCTTCTAGCCCACGACAACACTTCACTAATAATAAGCGGCCCGTCTAAAATGTATCTACCCGCAATGAAAGCCGATTGCGTCTCACAGATAATACTATCCATCACCTTCTTCATTCTATTTGCAAGCACCTTAGAAATAACCTTACTGACTATGCCTATCAAGTTAATAGGGCGGTAGTCACCAAGATTAACCGGATCACTCACTTTAGGAACCAATGTTATGAAAGAAGACCCGACCCCTCTACTAATGATCCCTGTTTCAGCAAATCCCCGAAAAATGTCAAGAAAATCAGCCGCAAACAAAGACCAATACTTCTTAATAAAACGAAAATTGAATCCATCAGGACCCGGGGCTTTGTCACTACCACATTCGAAAACTGCATCCTTGATTTCTTTTTCTGAAAACGGGCCCACGAGCATCTCCGAATCTTGCTCATTAAGCCGCTTCAACCCGTAACAATCAATCTCTGGCCGCACTTTAAGATCCTACATGAATCTTTTCTTATAAAAGCGAAGAACCTCCTTCTTAATCTCTGTAGGCTTAGTAACCCAACCCCCATTAATTGTTAACCCGGGTATGGAATTCGAAGCCCTTCTACTATTAATGGACCCATGAAAAAACCGACAATTCTCATCCCCTTCTTTCACCCATCGCACCCGCGCCTTTTGTTTTAAATCCTTTAGTCTAAAAAACTCCAACTCTTTAATCCTCTTCGTAGCTTCCTCAAAAATCCAATTTTCATCTTCATTTAAATCATGGACCTCCATAACCTTCTCAATATTATCAACCTCACACTTTAAAACCTTTTCTTCCTCCAGCTCATTTTCAACAGTAAGTTTACTCCATGATCTAATAGCTTCTCTAAGCTTCTTAAATTTAGCCATTAACCTTGAATCAGCACGAACCGAAACCTGAACCTCCAATAACGTTGCTTCCACAACCTCATCCAAACCCTGTCTAGATAACCATGAATTAAAAAATTTAAATGGCTTCGGGCCAAAGTTACGGGATTCAACTTTCAATAATAATGGACAATGATCGGATAACAAATCCTGAGCCAAAGCCCTATACTCCGCATTCGGCCACTCATTAAAAAACCTCCCACAAACGAACAAACGATCAATCCGACTTAGTTTATTCTCGACTACAAAAGTGAACTTACGTCCTTTCAAGCAATGCTCATATAAATCCGAGTCATCTATAAACTCATTGAACTCATTCGCGGTAGAAACATTATACTTCGAATTCCTTCGTTCATCATGATCTATAACACAATTAAAGTCACCTCCTACAACCTAGTACCCGTCATCCACTACAATCGATTTAATTTGCTCCCACACCACCCGCTTTTCAACTAACTTTTGAGGACAATATACATTCAAAATTGTCAACTTCTTACCACTATGTTTCAAATAGCCAGAAATAACAAGAACCGATCTTAACTTGTGAACCGAGCATCGCACGAAATCCTTAGGATTCCATAAACACAATAATCCTCCCGAACGACCCGTGGCCCCAACATATTCAAATTCAAAATCTCCCGACCCCCAAAAACTACTAACATCAACACCATCAAGTGATTCAAATTGTGTTTCTTGTAACATAATAAAGCTAACCTCATTAGCGATTCTAAGATTACGAACCCACGCACCTTTACCGTCGACCCCCAGCCCTCTAATGTTCAATGATAACACATTCATTGAATAACCACTTGAAAACCTTCATCCCCCATCGCTTTAGTAATAGAGTCTTGAAACAAGTCAATTTTTTCCGCGCCAAGTATCTTACCTAACTTAACCGTTTCCGTCACTTCTTTATCCAATTTCACTGCCAACGTATCGACTTCCCTAACCCTACCACTAATCTCCTCAACCGGCTCCACTTCATCATGAGAAAGGTCCTTGTTCAAGTCCAGTGTCTGAAAAACTACATCATTATCAACAGAATACCATGACCATTAACCGGGAAAATAAACCGGTCAATGTCAAACGGATCTTCTCCATCCCTAGCCCTCTTTTTCGGTCTCTCCTGGCCCACCGGTGACACTGATTTCTCAGCCCTAGTCTTTTTCCTCGAAACCTAGCTCTCTTTTTCTTCACATCTTTACTAATACCATCACCTTTAATGTGATTACTGAAGACCTTCTTAACACATTGTACTTCTTCAGTTACAATCGGCACACCTCCAGAGGCTAAACTTCCTTCATCCCTACGCATCTCCTGATCTCCTTCCAGTAGGCGACAAGAAACATTTTCATGTTCACGAACGTGATCATTATCCGAGCGCATACACACATTCTGTATCTCCACCCGATCATAGCTTCCAGAAGAAAAGTCATCATCTTCGTCGTAACTAACTAAACAATCAGGAACCCATTCACCGACCTCTTCCTCGACCAACACTGACACCACATCGTTCTTCCACTTGAGCTTAATGAACTGATGAACCCTATCGACAGAGTTACGAAGAACAGCAATCATCACATGAGAAAATCGTTCTCTTGTTCATTAACATTAGCCGATTGGATAACCGTCCCAAACTTCGACCCAATGACATTAAACACCCCATCATCATATAAGCACAGCGGTACCCCGTATATCTTTAACCATGCAATACGCTCAACCGGAATCAATTGTCAACCCCAATTTTCCAACGTATCAAAACAACTCTCCCACACTTGTTTTCCACGAAAAAACTCTTGTGCAATCTCCTGATCTCCAAAAACTAGAACCACCCACAACCCTCCCACATATTTAATGTCCACCTTCTCCTTGATGACCGACAAAAGCCAAGACCTTAACGAAGTTAACGTTCGAAAATCACAAACCCTGCCTACTAACCCAACCCCTTGCCACTTCAAGCATCCATGCAAGCTAGATTCCATCGACACCTCCAACGCGCCATGATACGGTTCCTTATCAATGAGAGTGTCCCTAAATGATCTATTCAGTTCAACCCTCGGCCCATGCTTATATCTGTTCACAACCTCTGGCTCATCATTGACAAACGGCTTCCGAGTATCTTTGTCATTAACACCCTTTGGATCATTGTCATTAACCGGTACCCACACCTTCTCCTCCTTCCAGTTAGTCTTTTCCCCATCCACAAATCGTGCCAGAACAATAAAGAGTTTAAAAGAACCAATCCAAACATCACTTAAATCCTTTTCCAGCTTTCTCGGGTCTTTGACATTCCGAAAAGACACGAACCCAAACCTTTTACCAAGTTTATCATATTTCCTCGCAATATACGAACCTTGTATTTCGCCAAAACCTTTGAGCACTGCTACCAAATCGGACGATGCACACCTTCCCGGAAGATTCGATACAAAAACTTTGTGATACCCATGTTCGTCTTCGAAATATCATGATGATTAGATCTTCTGCCGACATCATACCATTGATTAACCTTATACTTCTCCCTACCCGCCAGTGACGAAAACTAAATCGCCGTTTTTCGCCTCCGAAGACTTCAGAACTAGGGTTTACTCTACGGTTGATATTACCCTTCCCAGTGTTTTTTTTAGTATGTAACTTGCTAACATGCAAACCAGTCCTTCATGTTTAGATAACTGCTAACTTGACTAACGGATAATGCTAACTGTACTTAACTAATTCTTTATATAAGTAACTAAAAACTAAATTAACTGAGTTTACTAACTTAGTTAATTGATTTTCTTTAAGTTTCTTTATAAAGTTAACGTTTTTCATTCAGTTTAATCCAGTGTGATACGTGACGATTATTTAAATAATAAAATAAAAAAAATTAATTGAAAAGGATCCGGTTTTGCAATCCGGGTTAGATTTTGGAGACCCAATTTTGACGGATGTTACAATATACTCGAACTGCAGTACGAGGAATAATTAGACCGTGCCAAGGTCATTCAAAAATTCTCCCTCTAAAAGCTCGACAATTTTTCTCGATGTTGCCTAGACATCTTTACGGTAAATTGCGATTATAGTGAACTTTTAAAAGTAGAATGTTCATAGAACACGGATAATTTAATCAAACTTATATCCCTCTTTATGCGAATATCTCGAGTCGTATAACACTCGACCCAACTACTTTAGCCCATACGTATTTTGTCAACTTCATATAGTACGGTCTTGAGGTTTTTATATCAATGCTTCTGGCATTATCAATCCATGAGGGAATTTTGCCCATCTTATCTAAATATACATGTGCATTCACTCTTCATAAGTTTTGCTACATAAACTTACCCATATAACACATAGATATCTATATCATATGCAAAAATGTCATTAACACTTGCTTTTATCTTCAAAATCCATATTGTACCATGCATGTACACTATTTATTGAGATATCACAATCTGGGTACAAGTTTCTGTGTACGATTCTTGGTGCACAAGTATTACATCATTAAGATGTTTCAATTAACCTTTTAAGCACCTAAGCTTTAGAAACTCATTAGGAGTTTCAATTATATCCAACATGTAAAAAATCATAACAAATTCAAAATCTGAATATGTATACAATGATCACATTGTTCTCGAGAACTTACTTTACATGACCTACATAATTTAATCCTTCGGGACTTTCATGTAAACTCTCAGTATCAAGTGATACATAACTTTCATAAGACGCATGTCATTTCTCTTTTATATTTTTACCAGACTAATAAGATATTGGAAAGTCAAAACATCCACCATGGGAGAATACGTCTCCTCATAATCAGTCATAAGTCTTTGCAAAAATTCTTGTGCTGCCAATTTTGACTTATATCACTTAATTTGATTTTTACATGATTTGCGTAAAAGAAACATTTGTATCCAACATATTTTACAACTTCAGTTGTATAGACTGTTGGTTCAGAAACTTTCCATTTCATTAGAGAACTAAACTCTGCCTTATTTGCGTCTTTTTATTTTGGCCAATCATTTCTTAATATTCATTCATAGGCAGATCTTAAATCTTGATCCTCATCATTTAATCATTTTAAGCGCTACATTATATACAAAAGTATAACGACGTCGATTTTTATTTTGATTCCATACATATCTTAGACATGATACAACTTATTGAGATTTCTTTATTTTCAGGTACCTGAGGTTCTTCTTGAACCATCATGTCTAATGACTCTTCAGGGGAATTTTCGAGGAATTTTAAAATTGGAATCGATTAGTTTACCACGCTTTAGGCGTGCAATAGACTCATTACAAAATATGTGGTTGTCCTCTTGGGACACAAATATAACTGGAGCATAAGCAGTTGATTATGTGACTTACTTAGCCACTCTATTTAGGCCAGTGAACTTGTCTGGTAATTTGTTCTTTAATATTGGTAGATGAATTATACTTTAAACTTCTAGTTCATAGTTTATAGTCTGAGGATCAAGATGACATGATAATTCATTTCGCTTTTCACTTTCCAACCGCTTGTTATCTCCCCCTAATGTTGGGAACATTCATCCACTATAGTGAAAACCAATGAGCCATAAACAAATTTCTCACTAATGGCTTTAAGTATTCAATCATAGACGATTATTTATACCCAACATATTCTCAAACTTTTTAGAAGTCCCATCTTTGTGTGGTGTGGTGGATGAGTTTCAATATATGTAGAATAATCAAAACCTTTGATGAGACATCTTTGGTTCCTGGCCAAAAACTAACTATATGGGGAGAATAATAACTTATTGGCTTGATGTGAATTGATGGTACTATGTATAAAATTACATGTGCTTAAACGAACTTTTGCTCCTCTCATGATCATTGGCTCTGTAACCAATAGTAATATGGATTTATATACTTGCTATTACATTAGCTAAGCCACAATCACACAAGCTTCAAGTTGTGGATTTGATAACTATTTAGACGATGCATCGATTTCAAAATACGAAATGGTATCATGTCGGGATACACATATTCCCTTATTATTTCCAATATATTTAGGGATCTAAACCATACTTTAGTTGGTATATCAATAACTTCCCTTGAGAGCAAATATTGCATGTGTAAGTACCATGAAGAATCTTCTAGTTCTTTGATATTTTTCACATCATCTAGACTCAGTATGGTCTAACCGGTCATGCCAATCATTAAATGATTATGAACCATAAACTATGGGTTTGTGATCATCATATATGCTTTTAGTTGCACTCGTGTTTGTTCAATACACAAATAGAAAATACAAGAGAATAATAATTATTATTTCAATCATTCATATTATAACATGTTTTCCATATTTTACTCTCGTATAATCACTCCCTTATATTGCCACTTCTTGTGGTTGATTTCAATATAAACATGGTTGAGGATCATTACAGTTTCCTCATTTACCATGATCATGACCTTTATAACGATCGTTTTATAGTCATCGCAATATAAACATGGTTGATCTCATTACATGAGCATCATTCCTCAATTACCATGATCACGATCTTTGCACCAATTATTATATCATCACATTTTATTTAAGGAATAATCATACAACATTCATGGCGGCATCATTACAATTTCCTTAGTTGTTACATGATTGTGACCTTTCACTGATCGTTATATCATTACATTCACTTTAGGGAATGGATAGCTCTACACAACCTTTATTCTGGTAATAACCTTGAATATTCTATAATAATATTGCTACTTTATGACCATATGATCATATATGTATTACTTGCACTATGTTTTATGTGCACATTGTTTGTATACTAAACATATAAAATACGAGACAACATCATATTAGCAACTTAAACTTTCAACACTTTATTCTCATATGATCACTTTCTTTATTCGTCTCTTTTGATGGTCTATCTTGTTATTAACATGACCATCATTACACTTTTTTTATAATCGATTTCATTATTAATTTGATCATCATACCAATTTTTCAGTTATGTCCATGATCACAATAATCAATATATAATCACATTCACTTTGAAGAATGAAGGAAAGCCAAAAAAAAAATGCTTCATAGCTTTTCATTATATGAAATCATTTCAAACTTTTCATTTGATATTGCTACTTTAAGAGTATATCTCAGGTGTGACCAATGGAAAACTTTATCTTGTTTTTCCTTAAAAAAAATCTTATTTTCTCATTAATATATCATTTGAGAAAAAGTTACATGACCGACTCGTATAAGATTTATTGGTCAACATATGACCACCTTTCAGAGAGTATGACACACTTTGAATGTCATACCTGAACATATTTATAATAATTTAAGAGAGTTGATAAACCACAAATTTTGGTTTTTCATTTGCTTAATTTATCCAATAATATCTACATACAAACAATATATAACATATAGATGACATATACTACAAAGTTAAATCAAGTAATACATAACATATTATTTAAACAGTATAAACTATAAAGCCAATAAGTAAGAGATATAATCTTTCTATAATTTCGTATTGCAATTTTAAAATCACCATCTCTTAAATTAAATTGTAAATCACCTAATTTTTTTAAAAAATAGTATTATTGTGACTATCTATGTTCCTAACTCCATATAATTTAGTGTTATGAATATTGTGACTATCCATGTTCATAACTCCATATAATTTAAGATTGTAATTAAATGGATATTAAAGATCATTTAAAATAATAAGAATTAATCAAATTTCTAACGTTAAAAGATATTAATAAGAATGAATTAAAATTAATAAAGAATGAATTAAACTGCATGATGGGAAAAATGATATTTAATGATTTTAATTTCTAAGCATTAACCAACATCATATATATTAATATCGTTTAAAGCCTTCTTTAATTTCTTAAGAATACAATTAGTTTCCTTCCCCATAACCTTTATATACATTGTCACCAAAACAAGTAAGGATATCAGAATACTCATCTATTGATGCATAGTTTTTGAATTAAAGAAATCTAAAACAATTTTACTAAAGGATTTAAAACAAGTAAATAATATCAAAATATTCACGTGGTTCTCCAAGTTTATTATCATCATTTTCTATTAATTTATATTATATCAATAATTTGTACCTATGAACTATGGTGTATAAATTCCATAACTACTTTTTTCAAACCTTTAAAATTACATGATTTTATTTGTAATCAAATTTCAAAATCTAACTAATCATACTAAATTGTTGCATTCAATTAAATTCACCAAAAAGAATAAACTTCTAAATGATCAAGACTACAGTAGCAGTAATAACAATGATCGCAGTATAAGCATGATTCACGAAAATGTTGTAGTTGAACACATAAGCTATTTAATATTATATGAATATTATAATGAGTTTCAATTATCATGCATATAATAAAAAACATTAATTGCTAGATGATTAATGAAATTCACTAAAAAAAACTTTGACAAATTTAATTTTATGTATCAACGCATAAACATTTTTCTTTAAGAATTTTACATTGTGGTTATTAAATTCGGCTTCAAACAAAACCGTAAATCAATTGAGGATATTAGAAAATTGTTTGTAGAAGAAATAATATGGAGTAATATATCTTGGGGAAAAGAAACTATTATTCCTACAAAATCTTTTTTCATATTATTAACCTTAGGCGTCAGTAAGTTTCATACCCATACAAATAAAACCAAATTATAAATTTTCTAGATCAATAAATATAAAAGAATTAAGTAATATATATTACCTTTCGCAAATTTTGGCTCGCAACAGTATGGGAATTCATTTCTTGTACACGTAACGTAGAATCAACCACCGACTGCCAATTGCAACATAAACACCCACGCATGTTTTGTCACTACTAGAAGGTTTAAAAATCACAAAATCACAACTACAACAGTGTTTTTCTCTTGAATAGATCAGGATAATTGCCTTATCCGGTTTGGAGGCCAGAAGAGAAAAGAAACAGCGGCAAGGAAAGGATTAACGTTTTGAACAGAGCACTTTCGTGTTAATAACGTGTTGTGAAACAATGGCCTAATAGCAACATCTAATATGTAAAGGATAATATAGAGAATATAGAGAGAATGAGAAGTATAGAAAATGAGAGAAATTCTTATTCATTGAGTGTGTAATACCAATTACATAAAACCTCTATTTGTAGAGGCTTAACATTAATACAAAGGTAATCAATAGATGGAGGTTACATATGTGGAGAGTCACCACATTATATGATGCATTCATAACAGTTATTTTATTTTATAATACTTTTGTTACTTTTTTATATTTTGTTATACTATTATTAGTATTAATAGCAATATTAATAAATAAATAATCAAGACACTTTATGATAAACATGAAAGTGAAAAAGTTCATCACAAATTAATAAAAGTTCATCTAATAAAAAAGTAAACGTGCAAATATTAAAACAATTAATCTCCTAGATCGAGAAAACCACTTTCACGACGATAAAGTTGGGTATATAATTCTAGACGCCACTTGTACATGGCGTGATTGTAGGCATTGGGTACCCTCCTTGTAATTCCATCATGACATAATGGTTCTCGGTGGGTGGTGGTGGCCGGAGGTGTGCGGTGGGTGTTGGTGGCCAGAGCCGTACGGCGGGTGGTGGAATATCTGGGTTAAAAGCTTGTTCCCTGTAAGCAAGTTTTGGTGTATTTAAGAATACCCTGTAAGCAAATTTTGGTATTTTTAGGGTTTATGATCTGGGTTTCCCTTTGCTTATTTGTGAACATCTGGTTTACAGGGTTAAAAGCTTGTTCCCTCTAAGTTAGTTTATGAAAAGTTGTTCCATTGACCATAAAAATTACTTTATGAAAACTTGAAATAAATTTGAAAAGTTGACTGAAATGGCGCTGACTTGTAGGAAAAAGTAAAAAAAAAATTGACTTTTAGGGTGTATTTAACAATACCCATATGAAAACTACCTGTTTTAACCCGAAAAAAAATCTTTTTAGCTTTTTATTATTTTTTATTTTATATTAGTACTTAAAAACTTTAAACACACATTTTTTTTAATTTTTTAAGCAATTATTTCAAAACATACGGATTTAATACCAAAATATTAAAAAAAACTTGTTAATAGGTATCAACAATACCCTATAGCACCCTGACTCCCTCTAATCCTGCATTGCCACATCACTTCTACACGCAACTATCCTAAAACACATTAATAGGTGGCAACACTACTACCCAATAGCACCCTGACCCCTCTAATCCTGCAATGCCAAGTCACTGTTACTCGCAACTATCTTAAAACACGTTAATAGGTGGCAACACTATGCTAAAACATGAGTACTCTACTTTTGCACCACACTCTTCATCTCTCTTATCAACACACACAACTTCTTCGGCTTTTACAACCCGAAATCAATACCTGAGTACCCCTACCCGAGTGACTGGTCAGCTAAGGGCTACCCAAATTGATTTGGATGAGTGGTAACACCCCTAACCCTTATTTTAGTATAGAATCAAAGTCATCAACATTTCTTTTCCTAGTTTTCCAACTTTTGATTTCTTTTCCTAGTTTTCTAAAAGAGTTAATTACTGTTTTCGTCCCTGAGGTTTGTCAAAAATAACGGTTTCAGTCCATTAGTTTAAAAATTGCGATTTCAGTCCATTAGTTTAAAAATTGCGATTTCAGTCCATTAGTTTCATTTTCGTAACCATTTCAGTCCACTAACTTAACTCCATCCATTTATTTTGTTAACTTTGAGTTAACTAACTAATTTAGGGACGGTTTGCGTCAGTTTTAGAAACACAGGGACTTAAGTGTAAACTCTAAAACATTAAAACAAAAAAAATAGTAAATTCCAAAAAATCAAAAAAATTTCAAAAAAACCAAACAAATTCCAAAAAAAATCTAAAAAATAATAAAAATTCTAAAAAATCATAAAAATTCTAAAAAATTCTAAAAAATCCAAAAAATCCGTTTCGGCGCGAACTGTTTCGAACCCGAACTGTTTCGAGCTTAACCATTTCGACGCGAACCGTTTCGACCCGAACTGTTTCGAGCTGAACCGTCCGTACCGTTTCGACGTGAACCGTTTCAACCGTACCGTTTCGAGCCGAACCGTTTCGACCCGTACCCTTTCGAAGCCGAACCGTTTCGAGCTGAACCGTTTCGAACTGAACCGTTTCGAAGCCGAACCGTTTCAAGCTGTACCGTTTCGAACCGAACCGTGCCGTTTCGAACCGAACCGTTTCGAGCTGAACCGTTTCGAACCGAACCGTGCCGTATCGAACCGAACCGTTTCAAGTTGTACCGTTTCGACGCGAACCGTGCCGTATCGAACCGAAACGGTTCGGCTTCGAAACGGTACGGCTTCGAAACGGTTCGGGTTGAAACGGTACGGTTCGATACGGTTCAGCTCGAAACGGTTCGGTTCGATACGGCACGGTTCGGTTCGAAACGGTTCAGCTCGAAACGGTTCGGTTCGAAACGGTACGGCTTGAAACGGTTCGGCTTCGAAACGGTACGGGTCGAAACGGTTCGGTTCGAAACGGTACGGGTCGAAACGGTTCGGCTCGAAACGGTACGGGTCGAAACGGTTCAGCTCGAAACGGTTCGGGTCGAAACGGTACGGACGGTTCAGCTCGAAATGGTTCGGGTTCGAAACAGTTTGCGTCGAAACGGATTTTTTGGATTTTTTAGATTTTTTTAGAAGTTTTATGATTTTTTAGAATTTTTATTATTTTTTAGAATTTTTTGGAATTTGTTTGGTTTTTTGGAATTTTTTTGATTTTTTGGAATTTACTATTTTTTTTTGTTTTAATATTTTAGAGTTTACACTTAAGTCCCTGTGTTTCTAAAACTGACGCAAACCGTCCGTGAATTAGTTAGTTAACTCAAAGTTAACAAAATAAATGGATGGAGTTAAGTTAGTGGACTGAAATGGTTACGAAAATGAAACTAATGGACTGAATTCGCAATTTTTAAACTAATGGACTGAAACTGTTATTTTTGACAAACCTCAGGGACGAAAATAGTAATTAACTCTTTCTAAAAACTTCACATGTCGACAACAAAGTACACATCATAGGTACAATCCAACTCATTGCACAATTCTTTCAACCCTCTATATATACCCCATCTCCACCTCTTCAACCCTCCACACACAAGCCCACCCTCTTTCAACAACAATGGCTTCCTCCGTAACCCCCACCCCCTTATTAAAAGACGAACTCGACATCGTAATCCCCACAATCCGAAACCTCGATTTCCTCGAGATGTGGCGGCCATTCTTCCAACCGTATCATCTGATCATCGTACAAGACGGCGATCCTTCGAAGGTCATTAAAGTTCCCGAAGGTTTCGATTATGAACTCTACAATCGAAACGATATTAATAGGATTCTGGGTCCTAAATCTTCTTGTATCTCGTTTAAGGATTCTGCTTGTCGGTGCTTTGGTTATATGGTGTCTAAGAAGAAGTATATCTTCACCATTGATGATGATTGCTTTGTAAGTTTCGTGTTAATTTGTTATAATTTTGGTGGGTTTTTCTTGATTTGTTGTTTATGTTTGAAATCTGTTAGCTTTTATCTGGGTTTGATTGAATTGTTGTGGATCTTGGGTTTTATGCAAGATTTAAGAGGTTTTGAACGTAGATCTGATTTTTTTTATTTTTATTTATTTTTATTTTTTTTGTGTTGATGATTTTGGGTTCCATATGATTTAACTATGTTTGTGACATTCAGATTGTTGGAAAATCCCTAATTATGCTTTGACATTTTATAGTGGATCTTTATTGGTACTAAATTGGAAATTTCAACTTGTGTCACAAGGTTTTTTTTTTTTTTTTTTTTTTTTTTTTTTTTTTTCTTGTGAAATTACTAAGCTTGATATGTTTGTCAGCTATGAATGTATGTATAATGTATGTATATGTTTGGTGTGCATATGGTTGGTGATTGGTGAATCACACTCAAAAGGTCTTTGTTCATCAAACCTGGTTATTTTTGTGTGGTGTTGAATTGCCACCCCCCAGCCAGAGTAGATATATTGTAGTATTATGATATACTTTTGGAAGTTGTCAAGCTAAGATTACCTTTTTGGTTTGATAGGTGTATTGATTTGTGTCAACTTTCTTTTTTTCTTGTTCTCATTTAGAGAAGGGTATTTTGGACATTTTACTAATGTCAAAACGATGTGTGTAAATGAGCGAAGCCGAGCCCAAACTTGACAAAGCTCGAGCTTGGCTTGTGTTTGCTCCGAGTAATTATAAAGCCCGAGCTTGAGTCGGGTGAGGCTCGTTTTAATATTAGTTAATCATATAGTTAATATTATCATATACATTTATAAGTATATCTATATTTATCGTATAGATTTTTATATTTAATATGATATATATTATTTAATATTTTTTTCATAGTTCTATATATGATAATTATTTTGTAAATAAACATTAATTAATGTATCAAATAGAAAGTTATATAAATAATATTGTGTAGGATTGCGAGCTTACTCGAGTAGCTCACAAGCGGCTTGGCTATTGTACACCCCTAGCCAAAACTATTGTTGGTTTGAAAGATCGCGGCTTTTGTAGTTACATTGATTTAGGTCATGTATCTTATGCTGCTCCACAAAGGGTATTTTACACTTGACTAATGGCACCTATTGTCTTGTTGATTTGATAGGTTGCTAAAGATCCATCTGGGAACGATATCAATGCACTTGAGCAACACATCAAGAACCTATTGTCTCCATCAACACCATTTTTCTTTAACACACTTTATGACCCATATAGGGAGGGAGCCGATTTTGTTCGTGGATATCCATTTAGTCTTCGTGAGGGTGTCCCGACTGCTGTTTCTCATGGGCTTTGGCTTAACATCCCTGATTATGATGCTCCCACTCAACTTGTCAAGCCTCGTGAGAGGAACACGAGGTGTGTCAAATTAATATTTTTACCACATTTTTTATAACTTAATGTTGCCCGTTGGTAGATGGTATTTTTTAAGCAATATTTATTGTGTGTAGTGAATCAAAATGCTTTTTCCTCGTGCATTATAAAGTCTAATCCTTTGTGCTAAATTACTAGGTTTGTTGATGCGGTTTTAACCATACCGAAGGGCACCCTCTTCCCCATGTGTGGAATGAATCTTGCTTTTGACCGTGAGTTAATCGGACCAGCAATGTACTTTGGTCTCATGGGCGATGGTCAGCCAATTGGGCGGTACGATGACATGTGGGCTGGCTGGTGCATCAAGGTATGACTTTTATCTATGCACACATAAGGTGACAGAATGGGCGGATCGGGTAACATGTCAAAATAAGTATTATATGATATGGGCCAATTTGACCCGTTTTCTTTTGAGACATAAAAAATGTAAAATATAATCTTAACTGACCCATTTGCAAGTAAATGGGTGGTCAAAAGGGCCACATAGTTGGACTTTTCACTCAACACCGTTTGTATTTGGTTGTTATAGGTGATCTGTGACCATCTAGGATTAGGCGTGAAGACGGGTTTGCCATACATCTGGCACAGCAAAGCGAGCAACCCGTTTGTGAACCTGAAAAAGGAATACAAGGGTATCTACTGGCAAGAGGAGCTAATCCCGTTCTTCCAAGCCGCCACCCTGCCAAAAGAGTGCACCACGGTTCAGAGCTGCTACAAGGAGCTCTCCAAACAAGTCAAGGCTAAGCTCGGGAAAATTGATGACTACTTCAACAAGCTAGCTGACGCCATGCTCACGTGGATTGAAGCGTGGGACGAGCTCAACCCGTCTACGCAGCTTGCCAACGGGAAGTAGAGATAAACATAGTTTGATTACTATCGATTTTCTTATACTATGAGACTCATATGTTTCTGTGAGCTCTTTTTTAAAGTATTTTTGATCATTTCTGCAGTATGAATTTTTGGATTACGAGGATGATAGCTTTGTTTATCTTCTTTTTTCTTTTTAATATATTGTAGTCTATCTTATTTATTTTTGGATATTTGTTTAATTAGTTTTTTTTTCTTCTTTTTAACGGCTATTTGTTTATATAGTACCGCACTTTCATCAAGTATTTGTTTGTATGGGCAGGGGGTCGAAAACATATATATATCCAAAAATTTCTATAGACACGGGGGGTCGAAAACATATATACCCAAAAATTTCTATACGAAAACTACATATATAACACTACTGGCCGAAAAGTTCGGGGGGGTCGGGCACCCCTCCCAGCCCCTTCAAAGCATCGTCCCTGGGTATGGGTTGGGTCATCAAACGTTACCTAGGATTATTAATGGATTGCTATACCACCCTTTTGCATCATCCACTATGGTTTGCATGGATTAAACCATGAACCTTCTTTCCTTTTTTTAATTTCTCCCTTTTCTTTTCACAAAATAAATTAAAATAAGATAATAGTTGTTTGGGTCATGACTACACCCTTAGAGGGTGGGGGTGGTCATCACTCATCACTCACAGCATCCAATCAAGTTCCGCCATGTCATCAACCATTTTTCCATCACTCACAACTTTTTTTAGTGTCAATGGTCATCACTCACAACACACAACACCCAACAATAAACCCTCACACCCCCTCACATGTTCCATCACTCACAATCCATCACTCGTTGAATATATCACGGACTCAATCCCATCACTCGTGGAATTTGTAGGTGGCGGTGGTCTTTTACATCCATCACTCGTTGAACTTGGCCCATCACGGAACAAAAGCTTCTCACCCCAGTCCCCTTAGTGATTTTGGGTGATAGATTAATAGTGGGTGACATGGCGCTGATATGGAGGATGATGACCATGAGGATTTCTAAGTCTACAAACAAATCGTCTTCCAAAACTTGGTTTCTTGTACAAATTTGAAATTGGTTTCAAACTCTTTTTGTAGAATCAAAGATCAAGAATTGGGGAAATATTCCAATCGTCTTCCAAACCTTGGTTTCTTGTACAATATCAACATTGACCATTTGAGAAACTTCATGCTAGCCATTCGCTTCCTAGAACAACTTTAATAAGATAGCTTCATTCATAAGAAAATGTTATCTTAAAATGTTCGCCTTATAAGGAAAAATCACTTATCTCTTTTTTCGTTGAATTGTAGGGTATAGAGGATGGCCCTGGCATCAATTACCACTTGAGTGCCATTGATAACATGTATGTATGAATCTAAAACTCTAGTTGATCCCAACACTCTGTTAGGATTAAATTGAAAATCAAACCCACAAATAAAGCACACACACAACAATCAACTGCAGATAAAAAAGAACAATAAAACAAACACAAGGGTTTTACGTGGTTCGCCGTAGGGGTGTTAAAAAAAAACCGAAACCAAATAAAAACCGAAAACAGAACCGTAACCGTAACCGAAAAAACTGATCCAGATAACGAATTCGGTGTTTGGTTTGGTTTTTCACTGAAACCGAATTGTGAATTTGGTTATTGGTTCCATATTTTTTTATTTGGATAACCGAATAAACCGCTAATTTAACTAATTATTAAATAAAAATAAAAAAAATTAATAAACCATATAAATTTTATTGGCCCACATGATAAACATAAAGCCCAACTCACAAATTAAGCCAACTCATTTCTATATTTTTACGCTTCAATATATACCAGGGTTTCTAAATTTTCCTATATAAGGTTAAAAGATGATTTATGTTGACTACTTCTAGTTTTAATGTTCTATGTTTTGAGTTTTAAACATTGTAGTTGTGTGTACGACTATTTTCTTGATGTGGTTGTTTTATTTAGCATTGAAACGTTCTTTTATTTACATATCGTTCGATTTAAATTAGTTGCTGACTTGATTCCGGATGTTGGAACACAAACATGAATTATAAATAAAAATTAGGGAAAAAAGTACTTAGGAACAATTAGGTTAAATTTGGTTGAAATTGGTTTGTTTGGTTTTTAACCCAATCCAACTCCTAATTTGGTTTGGTTTGGGGTACAGAATTTTTAAAAATCAACAAATAAACCGAACTGAGGAACACCCCTGCGGATTTGCGGATTTAACTCCCTACATAAACAATACATCAAAATCAAATTGACCACATATAAGTTGTTTACCCGCAAAAAAAAAAAAAAAAAAAAAAAAAAAAAAAAAAAGAAGTGGATTTGCGGATTAACTTGGGGCGTTAAACGGGTTGTCTTCATGGGTTGGAAAGTTGAAAACAACACGAACATGAAATTTGACACAAACGAGAGCAAGATGATAGGAACCCAGAATCATGTCAAACGCATGAATGCGAACACAATTCTTTAAAGTATTATTTTTTACTTTTTTTTTGCATATTATAACCAAACATACATATGTATGTAAAATAATTATGTATAGATTATAAAACTTGATACTGAGTTCTCTTTCAGAGCACCCTCTTATAGGAATCAAGTATAAACCCATCCCGTGTAGACTAATTCCAAACCTACAAATTTCATGTTATGCTCAGAATTTCACAACCCTATGGTTAACAAGAAACACACTCAACTTTTTGATGATATAGATCAAAAACCTAAAGATGAAAAATAAGTTAAAAGAAATCACCCAGATCAAAAACAGAACGAAAAGATAAATCACCGTGCTCAAAAAGCCTCGACTTGGCCAAAGACACGCCTCGATGGCACTTTTGAAAGTTCCGCGCCTTGGTTTAGCTGAGGCTAGCCAACTCGCATGTGCGCCTTGGCATGCACAATTTTCACACATAGTTTTGAACAACTTTTAACCCATTCTCTATTAAGTTAAATTTTATAAATTCACCTGTTTGAGATGCAACATTATTTCATAAATAAACGTATGAAAATTTGCAGCTCTAGTAAAAAGTGATAGTACATTAACTCTAGTAATGCATTTCTACCTTGTCTATCATGCCATGTAGGATTTGAGTAACTACTGATAATTTATAGACTGACTATATGCAAAAGTGAAAAAGCAACATAGTTCTCAAACAGGATTTGATGCAATCCATATGCAATGCAGTGAGATTTACCAGGCAAGAGGCAATGGAGAAATAGAAGATACACAGAGACAAAGTCAACTGTTGACTATCATGCCTTTTTCGATGAGCCAGTAGATACTATATATGAATTTTTATATATATTGTCATATTGCATGTTATGGAGTTGTATATTAGTTGTAACAATGTCATGCAACTTACATTTTGGACCACTAATGGAGTTTCTTTTTCATTCGGAGTAGTTTTATTTGATTGAATGGTTGATGAGTTGATGGTTTCTACCACAACCACTATTATTATATTACAATTATGAACCAAAATGAACTAGCATCGACAAACTGTAATGGATGACACGGAAGTTCGGAAAGAAATGCTGCAGTCGATTTGCTTACAACATAATGACATATGAGAACAACAACAACCATACCCAGTAAATCCCACAAATAGCAGAACTGTTGGTAGGGTCTGGGGGAGATGGGATGTAGGCAAACCTTTCCCCTATCCTAAGAATAGAGAGGCTGCTTCCTGAGAGACCCCCGGCTCCAAAACAACCAACAGGCAGATATGTCTCATAATGACATATGAGAAGAACTTCTATTTTCATAGAGCAAGCCTCTCATTTTACACTGTTTTCTTTCCCTAAACTAGACAATTTGAATACACAGAGAATCTATAACATTTAGCACTGCAGCCGTTAAAACCACAGTGCAGTGCGGTGCATATGCATACACAAACATAATTCACTCGTAACAACATGCATCTCCAAGACTACAACATTATCATCATAGACTGAAATGAAGGTCTCAAATATTGTTAAACTGATACGGCCCGACCCGCTACCGACGCGGGAACCAACCCGGTAACCAATTGATACGGTCAAGTGGTCAACAACCATGAACCCACATCAACGATCTATCCACGTTGCATTATTTTACTTAACTGCATGCATTTTATTCTTTCCCATGTTTCCATGTTCCATGCATATTTGTTTAGTCACATTTCCATGTTCTAGCTTAGTGTTTAGTTTTGAGTGTATTTAAGCTAGTTGAATTATGAAGGAATGACAACAGAAAATTGAAGCAAATTGTTTAGTCTTTTCTCATCTTAGTTCTGGAGTCTAACCCACTCAAAGAGTCCCTATCTTAGGAGATTGGTTCATCGCGAATCAAAGGTGCAAAGGGCTCATATGTGGCATAGCCGCAAGAAAACTTTAATGATAAATAAAACAACAAGAAATAAAATTTATCAAGAGTTTTAAGTAGAAAAATAAACCAGCCAGGGAGTCACTCGGCATAGGGGCAGAGCATTAGCTGGTTCAGGACTTCAGGCTGGTTTGGCCTGTGGTGAAGTTCACAAGGCTGGTCTTGTTCTATCGTTAATAGTTCAGTCCGATTTCGGCCTGTCCAGACTGGTTGAGGTCAGTTTTACGCCTAGACAGAACCAAGGCCCTCGTCTCACCAGCGTCTGATCACGAAGGCCGCTGGTTTGAGGCATCTAGGCCTCGCCTTTAACAAAATAGACATTACCACAAGCACACGTTTCTTCACTAATCTTCTACGAATCTTACAAGACATGGTCCTAAAATGCTCATGTTTGTAAAAATTGTGCCTAGCTTTCGATTACTCGATGTTAATCGCTAGTCGGAGGTTCACCTAATAATTTTCATCCAGACGACAAATTAATCGCTAGGCGGTCAACAGTGGTAAAATCCGGTCCTAATCAGCCAAAAATTGGTGGCCGTCATGTGTTTCCGGCCAGATTCCGGCCAAAACCTGAAAATTCTGGCGATTAATCCGATCTACTTAAAAATATGGGTCGGAATGTGTAAAACAAGTCTACTAAAACATTGGATTAGGATCAAATACAAAGGATCCTAATTGTAAGAAGTGTAAGAAGGATTTATAAAGTGACAAGTGTCCAATAACCTAAAAAAACCCACTACACAAAAAACTCACTACAAAAAAAAAAAAAAAAAAAAAAAAAAAAAAAAACCCTTAAACATCCACCACTACCAAAAACCTACCCCCCCCCCCACACACACACACACATCACCCACCCTAAAAAAAAAAAAATTTTTTTTTTTTGCCGAGGGGGTGGGGGGTGGGGGTTTAGGTTTTTGGGTGGGGATGGGGGGTGGGTGTGGGTGTTTAGTTTTTTTTAGATTTTTTTCTAGGTTTTTTGGGGGTGGGGGTGGGGGGTTTAGGTTTTTTGGGGTTTTTTTTGTGAGGTATAGTTTTTTTTTTGCCGGGGGGGGGGGGGGGGAGGGGGGGGGGTTTAGGTTTTTTGGTTGTGGGGGGGGGGGGGGTTTGGGGGTGGGTGTTTAGGTTTTTGGTGGTGATGTAGTGGGTTTAGTTTTAGGTTATTAGACACTTGTCACTCTATAAATCCTTCTTACATATAAAAATGTGTGTAAGTACATATAAAACTAAAAATTACATATAAAATCCTGATTAATCGCTGGTTAGTACTTCACCGGCCTACTAGCGCCAAACAATTCTTATAACACTAAAAATGCTTCAACAACACCCATTCATAACTATGTAATCATGTTCATCAAATTGATTTCAAATCAAAGTAAAAACAAATCACAGCAATGTAAATTATCATTATTCATTAACAAAAGACAATCAATAACAACTAACTACAAATGTTGAATTAAAAATCAAAACAAATTATACAAAATTGTAAACTATTCAACTTAACATCTTTAACTCACCTTCTCTTCCAAGTTTTCCGATCCAGAAACCCTAATTCCAACTCGTTTAACAGAATCTAACAACGGAGCGATCATTTTCCGGTGGTGAATCGGCAGTGGAGGTTGTTCAGGGATGTCAATTTCGACGTGCGAGATACCGATGTCGGAGAGACGAAACCCTAGCTTTTCGCCGATTCTGGTGGCGATATTGGCGTCGTAAAACCTGTGAGGTCTAGGGAAGGTGGTGAGTTTGGATCGGTAGTAAGGCATAAATTCCTGCTCAGTGGATGAAGCCATGGCGACGATGGAATCGGTGGCGGAGTTGGTGACCTGAGCGGTTATTTTCCTGCATGATAGAGATAATCGGAGGAGGTAACGGTGGTTGGTGGTACTCATGGGTTGGGTGGTATTCAGATTTCACAATTACAATTTTCCGACAAATATATAATTCCGGTATTATCATAAATAACGCCTAGTGGTTGGAAAGACTAGATTCTCTCTTGTGACGGTGCAAGCCCCTACCACTAGTAGTGCGTGGTATTGTTTTCTGAGAAACGTCGTTAGTCAAACTCTGATATCAGCAATGGCCTAGTTATGACAACATAGTCTGGTCAGAGTTTAGGGTCCTCTGTTTGGGATCGTGTGGGATCTCTCTCTCAATTGTTTCTCATCGTTCAAAAAATAATAATAAGTATCCGCGTTGATGAGTTATGCTGTAAAACACACTGATTTGGCATTGAGCCCGGGGTAAGAAAAAGGGTTGGGTCCGCCAAACAGGTTTATAACACGCCCTACTTCACAGAAAAAAAAAAAAAAAAAAAAAAAAAAAAAAAAAAAAAAAACCGTTTTGGTCCAAATCAGTTTGGACCTGACCTAACCTGTTAGTTCGCAATCTTGTAACCTGAAATCGGTTTGGACCCGACGCAATTTGAAAAACATGTCAAAAAAACAGTTTTGTTGGTTCAAACATTCTCCCTTCAACAGAATCGGTTTGGACCCAAATTGGTTTGAGCCCTACTCCAATCGATTTGATAGGTTCAAACATTCTCCCTTCAAAACCTGTTTATAGCAGCAACCGGTTATTTTGTGGAGATTTATATGTTATTTAATGTTCTGGTATTTTTTTTTATAATATTGTAGAATGTCTTTTCACAAAGAATCAATTGATGGAAGCTAAGTTATGATCATGTTAAGTTAGGGTTGTTCAAATAGATCGAAGCTCGCTCAGAAATAGGTCGTCCAAAAGAAACTCAGAAATAGCTCGGCTAAAATCCACTCAGTTGCAAACAAGTCGTGTCAGCTTTGTTTTTAAACAACTAAAGTTCAAACTAACATAGACTCCGGTCGGTTCAACAAACCAGCCATCCTGATCCGTTCACAAGCCAGCCTGTTTTCCACTTCTACGATAACCAATTCGCTTGAGTGAATACAAACCTAAAAAACACTTAGTATTGTAAAAATATCGAACTAAATGCTCTGTTTTACCAAAAACACTCAGGTCAGCCCTGTTAAATGTTACACCAGTCAACGTTTTAAAACAAAAGATTGCAGATGCAACCTAGCATTGGCAGCTTTTGCGATCGACTCGTCATCTTGCTTCTCCTTTGCAGCCGCAACAGCAGCCATGTAGGCTTCTTGCGCCTCTTCCATTTTCCTCATTTCCATCTCATCCATGTCATCCTGCATATTACATCCAATTATAAAAAAGTACGACTTTGAACCAACGGGGACGTTATAGGTGGCATAGGGCTTACTATTTCAGGAAGGTGATCATCATGTGGGGTGACATCATAACAGTCTTGGTGCGAAAGGGTATAATTGTCATTTGATAAACCTTCGAATAACAACGTATATGATGACGTCTCTCCTTGAATGGCATTCAAATCTTCCTGGAGTTTCTCCACCTTTTTGTTGGAAGTCATAGTTTCCCACTGTAGTTTCTCGACAGATGCTTGTTTATCAGCAAGTTTAATCTGTGATAAAGAAGGTCGTTTCAGACACTAAACATTATAATATATGTATCTAAAAACCTGTCGACAAAAGCATGCAAATTGCCGCTGTATTCCACATACCTTTACATCAGCTAACTGTGCTTGAGTAGAGCGCAGTAAAGCATCCTTTTCCAATGCCTGTTTCTTCACATGATCGAGCATGCTATGAACAGAATCAGTTTCACTTTTTGAAGCTTCTGCTGACTTCAAGATTTCATCTTTCTCCAACAACTGTTTCTGCAAATCCTCCACTTTCTCCCTCAATTCAACCAGTTCTTCCCTTTCTTTTGTCAAATTTGCACTCGAGGGAAACACAACTTGGTCGTTTCCACCATTTTCCACGCGCTTTTTCCTGAGAATTGATTGAGCATCCCTTTCAGTCACCTAAAAATGATTCAGGATTACATAAGCCTGGCAAAACGGCCGGGTCGGGTCAAAATGGGTTTGGGTCAAAACAGGTCATTTCAAAAGTGAAAAGGATTACCTTATTAGAGATTGATTCTCTTGAAGGTTTCTTAGTGTAGATCATGGACCCCCTACGAGTGAAACAACTACTTCCCTTTTGATCCTACATGCCACATTTCGAATTTAGGGTTCAAATAAACAAATTTCATAAAACCCCTAATTTAATCAAACCCACTGGTAGTTAACCAATTAAACTTCACCTATACATAACCCACATACAAAATACAAAAGTGAACAATCCTTAACCCAATTAAAGTACATATAGAACAGAAAACAAATCGAAACATAAAACAGTAAATTCAAAATATGCATAAATGTAACATACAATCAGCGACTGAACGAGAGGAAAGATCTGGACGAGGTCATCGTATAGAGCACGGTCGACGTTGTTGGCGGCGGGGTTACGGTGGTGGGACGGCGAAGAAGGGCGGAGATCTTCGCCGGAAAGATACGAAGGTGGTTCTACACCACCGAAGTGCTGAAACGACTGATGATGCATTGTTGTAGATTTATGATTTCAGACACAGGTTAGGATTTAAGGAAATGAGTTCAGATAGTGAGAATGGAGAATCAAGATTGGTGTTTGGGTCCCAACAATGAAAAATCCAAAAACACAAAACAAAACGTGAAGTTTTATTTCTCGGAGTGTTTCGGATTCCTTCTCTCACACAAAAAAGAAAAAAAAAAAAAGAAAAAAAAAACACTTAAATAAATAAGCTAACCCAAATACTATAAAAACAACTTATTAACTTTTATAAGTCAACTAGCCTAAGATCCCGCGAGCTTCGCGGGTGGCTAAACACCAACTAAACACATAAAATAATTTAAACGTAGAAGCGTTAAAGTGTTATTTGTTAAGCCTAATATTTTGAGACAGTTGAGCACGTCCCAATAGTACATCTACATAGTGTTCGTTACAAATTAAGTTTTTGTCAACTAAACCTTCATGATGTTTTCATGATGTCTTCTTTAACTCCACTATCTCATTCATCCTCTGACATTATCAATTCCAATCAGGACGACTTAGAATTTAAAGCTCTATTGCTAGATTATTAAAAAGAGTTAATTACTGTTTACGTCCCTGTGGTTTGTCAAAAATCACTATTTCAGTCCATTAGTTTAAAAATTGTGATTTCAGTCCTTATGGTTTCACTTTCGTAACCATTTCAGTCCACCTCGTAACCATTTCAGTCCCTGTACTTACAGGATAAATGGATTGAAATGGTTACGAAAGTGAAACCACAGGAACTGAAAATGGTCACGAAAGTAAAACCACACGGAATGAAATCGCAATTTTTAAACTAATAGACTGAAATAGTGATTTTTAACAAACCAAAGGACGAAACAGTAATTAACTCAAAAGAGTTAATTACTGTTTTATATACATGAAATTAATTTGAAAAAATAGATTCTTACTTAAGTGTAAGAATAACTCAAACGGGTTCATAGAGATATCAACTGGTTTGCTACCCCCCAACACTTGATTTGCTATAAATCCCTTTTACTGTTATAGAAAAAATAAGGTTATAACCCGGAAATTTTCCGGGTAGGAAAATTTAATTTATAACAAATAAAAGTATAAAAATAACACTTTAACATCTAAAGTATCATCTTTTCCTTTTCTCCATCATAAATTTTTAATTGGTTTCTTAAACTTTTTCTTGTTGTAAATAGCCATAAAAACATACAAAAGCAAGAATGTAAAGTAAACGTCTATATTTAGAGCATTTACATTGGAACCTCTATTCTATATTATATAGAGAAAATAATAGAGGAAACAACAAAAATACCATCATATTGGAATTTCTATAATAGAAAAAAATTAAAGTAAAGTACACCTCTATATTTATAGGGTCACATACATTCAACCCTCAATATTATTATTCTGAGTGTGTAATATCTAATATGATTTTGAAAAACTTCATTTATACCACAGCCTCACCAATTTTGAAAAGACCAATTTTTTAAAAAAAAGACTCATTTCATCACAACCTGTTTTAATCGAGTTAATCACAGGTTATCCTCTAAATATCTTTTGACATCTATACATAAAATAAATACAAACAAACTAATCATAAGTACGTCTTTAAACAATTTTTCAAAGTTTACCTACTTGAGCAATTAGAGATAAATATAAAGCAAATCACCCATTAGGTAAAAACGGTTGAAATTGTGTTTTTTTTTTCAGTAAACCAAACTTTATTAATCACCAAAAGAGGCATACAAACAACAATTAAGCTTCCAAAAAAACACACTAAGATACATCCAAAATACTCTTATCCCATTACACATCCAATCATTTTAAAAAAATTATCTATACACATACACTAACCAAAGTCTAAACCAGAGAAAGTGGACCAGATTTAGAGATTGACGCCTATCGATCTGTTAATCATCCACCAGAGAGTAGCCTCCTTAATGTCTTGCACTATTTTAGTTTAAAAAGCATCGACCCCTTTAAAGATCTTATCATTTATCCTTAACCATAGCCTTGATACTGTCATGAGAAATACAATATAAATCGGCATTTTTTTTCGTGGGCGTATCCAGACTAATTCGACATACACAAACCTTCCAACATATTGATTTAGTGAAGATACGTGAAGCGAAAAAAAAGACAGGAAGAGCAGCTTTTATATTTTTTTTATCATACATGTAATCATTTTATAAATAATGCTATACAAAATTACAGGAAGAGAAACTGTTATAGTTATTTTTTTATAATATAAATCATAATGCTATACACACCTTGACGTAGCTTAAACACATTTCTTCAGATTATGGCCCAATTTGATCAGATTCTAAAAAACGAAGAAAGATTATCATGAGATAC
The DNA here is from genome assembly GCF_002127325.2 of Helianthus annuus. Lineage (NCBI taxonomy): Eukaryota > Viridiplantae > Streptophyta > Magnoliopsida > Asterales > Asteraceae > Helianthus > Helianthus annuus. Next base: position 142,031,917 of record NC_035440.2, read on the forward strand.
TGTAAAACTGGGGTTTAGGATGTAAACCATAAAAATAACAAATTAATTTAGATGATTAGCCTTGCAGAAAACCCAAATCGGGAAAGTTTACCTGAATCGTTAACGAAAAAAATTAGACTCAGATTGGGTTACTCAAGCGGATAGTAATCACTGGAATAAGATCAGGTATCAAACATAAGAGCACACATGAGTTGATTAATGGAACAAAATAGTGAGGAGAAGAATATACATCAGTGAATCGAATAGAGATCAATTTCCCATAGGATCCCATTTAAGATATATAGATATATAGATATAGATAAAGAACGGTGCAAGATATACCTTTCCTTCAACTTCTCATAGGATCCCATTCAAGAGTTCCTTGTAGGGGGAGGAGTCTGAAAGAAGCTCATCACCTAAAATTACAAAACACAATTTGAATTAGATATGCAACTCGAGTACAAAAACAATAGTCGAAGAAGACTCAAAGCATCCCTAAAATTACAAATAATATAGTCAAAGCATCTCATAAAAAAATCAAGATTTCAAAGCGTTCAAAATTTAAAATCAAACACAATAATGGTTTATTTCAAAATTTAAATTTAAAATAATGATTGACTTCAAAATTTAAAATTTAAAATCTGAAAATCAAATCACTAATATCCAATCCCGTAAATCAAGCAAACTTATTAGGAAAGTCTAACTTTTCAAATTTAAATTCAATTTACAGATTCGGAATTTAAAATCAAACACATTAATAGCAAACTTTAAAATTTAAATTTAAAATAATAATTGACTTCGAAATTGAAAATTTAAAATCAAATACAATAATGGTTTACTTCAAAATTTAAATTTAAAATAATGATTGACTTCAAAATTTAAAATATAAAATTTAAAATTTAAAATTTAAAATTTAAAATTTAAAATCTGAAAATCAAATCACTAATATTCAATCCCGTAAATCAAGCAAACTTATTAGGAAAGTTTAACCTTGCCAAGCAAAACCAACCGACATAGAAACAAACTCATAAGAGAAGGAAAAAATATAAAACAAACAAAAGTAGGGGTTTCAAAAAACGTAAATGAATTTATCTATAGAAACACTACAAATTTTTCGGAAATTAATACAATAACAAATTTATTAGTAACTAAAAATACAGCAAAAATTAAACGAGCATAAAGTATGAAACCAAACATTATACCGGATAAAAAATAGGAAAAAAACAATAAAACTAAAATTTTTGATTAACATGTCCGACGAAGTTTAATAGTCCGATAATGGCATAAAATTTAGGGTTAACCATGAAAAAATAAAAAAAAATAAAACAAAAGAATCATTAATACATATTAATACAATACAAAATTTATTAGTAAAAAAACAAAGATTTTCAAATTTCAAAAAATATCAGAGTTTGATTCGCCAAAAAAAAACAAAATAACTTAAAAATTATAGAGATTAGCATAAATGATGAAAACTATCATTATACCGGATCAAAAAACACCAAAAAAAACGATAGCATTAAACTTACCTCTTGTGTTCGAAGAAGATTCAGACTCCTGCAATTGCATAAAAATTAGGGTTTATCATGAAAAAACAAAAAATAAAATAAAAAAATCAGTAAGAGCATCACTCTTTCAAAGACATCAAAAATAGATCCAGTAATAAGATTAGATTCGAAAAATTTAAATCAGCATCAGCAACACAAAAATACAGAAAAATGATTAAAAAAAGTGCGATTAAGCATTTAAAATACATAACAATTTAATCTACTTTACATACCTGCAGAATAAGTGGAATGATCTACAAAAAAAGAAGAAGAACAAATTCTGAGAAACTTGAAAATTAATGTGATTGTCGAAAATTATGGAAACTAACACAAAATTTGGAAGCAATTAGAACTTTAATATAAGTTATCTTGATAAATTTGGAAATACTTTACAATTTAGACAACTTTGATAAGTAACCATAATTGATATAAATTTCAAAAATTCAAATTTTGAAATAATCAGTCAAAACAATTTACCTAAATAGTTAAATATTATTCAAACTTAAATTCAAAACCAATGAGGTTAATATATTCATAATATAATCAATATCTAAATGATTGTGAAAAAAAAATCAATCACAAAAAATACAGAAAAATGATTAAAAAAAGTGCGATTAAGCATTTAAAATACATAACAATCTAATCTAGTTTACATACCTGCAGAATAAGTGGAATGATCTACAAAAAAAAGAAAAAAAAACAAATTCTGAGAAACTTGAAAATTAATGTGATTGTCGAAAATTATGGAAACTAACACAAAATTTGGAAGCAATTAAAACTTTAATATAAATTATTTTGATAAATTTGGAAATACGTTACAATTTAGACAACTTTGATAAGTATCCATAATTGATATAAATTTCAAAAATTCAAATTTTGAAATAATCAGTCAAAACAATTTACCTAAATAGTTAAATATTATTCAAACTTAAATTCAAAACCAATAAGGTTAATATATTCATACCATAATCAATATCTAAATGATTGTGAAAAAAAAATATATCACAAAAAATACAGAAAAATGATTAAAAAAATGTGATTAAGCATCTAAAATACATAACAATCTAATCTAGTTTACATACCTGCAGAATAAGTGAAATGATCTACAAAAAAAGAAGAAAAACAAATTCTGAGAAACTTGAAAATTAATGTGATTGTCGAAAATTATGGAAACTAACACAAAATTTGGAAGCAATTAAAACTTTAATATAAGTTATCTTGATAAATTTGGAAATACGTTACAATTTAGACAACTTTGATAAGTATCCATAATTGATATAAATTTCAAAAATTCAAATTTTGAAATAATCAGTCAAAACAATTTACCTAAAGAACGATAAAGAAGACTCAAAATAACACCAAATCTATGGAAAACGAACCTGCTTGCAATCGATGGGAAGAATGATCAGCTCTCTAAAGGACCTGTTGTCAACCAAGACATCACAATTTTAAGGATTTAAATAGAGAATGATGTATGAAACATTGCTTAAGCTGAAACAATAATATGTACTATAACCTTTCTGGTATGCCAAATCATCACTCCCAATTGTTGAACTGTAATAGTGTCAGCAAACAACGTCACCTCTGACAATTGCTCAAAATCTACTTCAATACGTGAATTTAATCGGAAAACCTAAAGATGAACATATGATAGAGAACATCAAACAGGAAGCGACATTATCAAACATGAATCAATATTTGAAGAATTGTTATGTATTTGTTGAATCGTTTGGAGAAGACAGTGATGGATCCCATCTTTCAAAAAGCACCAAATCTTGAAAAATATCACAGAAGCACTCAAGAAATGAATATAGGTATTGATGAATGCATAAGTTAGAAATCACTGAAACCCTAAGAAGAGGCGGCGGCTAGGTCTTCCAGACACCAACAATGCCGCAAAAAGAAAATTGAAAACACGGATATATACCTTATATAGGACTAGTTGCTTCCACTCGCGATTGAAGATGAAGAAATCTAGGGTTCAGGAGATTGCAAATAACATATTAAAGATCGATAGATGATATCTAGGGTTTAAGGAAGAAATAGATAGTGTTTAACAATGACAAAGAAAAATCAAAGAGGGAAAAGAAAAATAACATACCTATGTTTTTCGAAGATCAATCGATGAAGAAGGAAGAACCGGATGCAGGAGATGGGTATTAGGGTTTTGGAGTGAAGCGAAGCGTATTAAAGAAGCTAAGGAGGATGGTTTTGGCGGAAAAGGCAAAAAGAGTGGTCTAAGCAAATGCCACGTGGCAAGTAATGGCTTAAGCTAATGCCATGTGGCTTAAACTTGTTTTGCTTTATTAGAAGTAGTAGATAAATTATAAGTTACTCTAAAATAAGCTAGCCCACCCCCCCCCCCACTTAGAGTATTCACATCTATTCCACCATATTTTCACCCTAAATTACACTAAAAACACTATATTTTCTCTCTCATTTTCAATTAAATATAGATTTTTTTATACCTTTATTATTACATTTTCCCTCTCCTCCACTCGCAACCACTTTCAAAATATATTAAAAATTTATAGGGGGTGAACAGTGTCCCCCCAAATATACAGATGAACATTAACATTTTCTCTCTCCTTCACTCACAACCACTTTTTATACTCTTTACTCTTTATATTTTAAAAACATCACACACAGAATTTGATGTCATGGATGTAAATGCTCTTAGTCTTTTAAAACCATATATTCATTTTTTCCATGTTTTCATATCAGGCGAGTTCATAGAATCAAACATCGAATTTTCGAATCATTTTTATTTTCCTTTAAATTCGTATCCGATTCGAATTTGATTAAAACTTACCGAATTCGATTCGGATTCGTATTCGAATAAAAAACCCAGTTCGTATACGAATTCGAACCGAATTCGAACGAAGTCGATTTAATTCAGATTCTTTAAAAGCATGTAAAAAACTATCAAAATAAAACATAAATTTTAAAGTAGCGATAAAGCGCGATATCACATTAAAAAGTTCTAAATAAAGTACCATAAGTCTAAGGGTGGAGGGTATGGTTAAATCACTCTAGGGTGTTTGAGTTATTCTCTATCCAATAATAGCATGTCATGTCCCCATTCTACTCCCCATTTTACACTCAATCAGAGGGTATGGTTCAAACACCTAGAGAGTGGTAAAGTATTTAAAAAAAACTGTGATTGGTTGAAAGGGGTTGGGACCCACCATTAAACCCTCCTCCCCCTTCTCTCCTCTTCCCGCATCGGTGACTATACACCGAAAACATTCAAACAATCGGTGACTCAAACAAGTGGGGGTGGTTCACCGATCGGTGAAACCATTCACCGATCCCACTCAAACAAGCCATACCGACCACCCTAAAATTCAAAACGAGAAGTTGGGAATAACCACTCCACATTACAAGTTAATATTTTTAGGGTTATAAATCTATTGATAGATTTGTTACTTAGGTTTTAGTTATGGGCCATGCCCTGGGTTTGCTAATGGGTAATTTTAATATTTGGAAAAAAATTTGAAAATAATTTATAGTATAGCTTAATAAAAGTTGTATATGCATTATATATAAAAACAATAAGTAAAAATGTATAATTTTTATTTAAATTTCGAATCGAATTTGAAATTATAAATTCGTATTCGATTTACTTGACTCGAATTGAATCAAATTCGAATTTGAATTCGAATTCTTATAATCGAAACAAATTCTTTATAATCGAATCGAATTTAAACGAATTTTGAATTTTTCGAATTCGAAACGAATTCTTAACACACCTATTTCATATATGGCTACCGGGCACTCCTACCGAATTTTCTTTATTGAATTATTTTCGGTATCGATTCGGTATTTATTTTCTAATGTTTTCGGTATCGGTACTTTTGCTTCGGTCAATGCCTGTATTTTATCGAAATTACCTTAAAATATGGGTACCGTACCAGTACTCATATTTGATGATTTTCCTGGTTACGAGCTCGTCCCTATTTCATATGTTTTTATTTGTTTAAAATGATAAATATATTTTAGTTTTTCTAAGAGTTAACTACTCGAATGGCCAATCCTGGTTTACCATTTCTACACATTTGGCCCCAACTTTGACCTTTACTTTTCATAATCTGGCCACGGTAGTGACCCTTCACTTGGATAGAGGTTAGCTTTTCTCGTTTAACGAATGTAAAACAAGTAAAATACACCTTAGTATTTACTATATATCTCAAATGGGAAGAATATCCTAGCCCTAGATTAACGTGATCAATGGTTATAAATAAATGTGGCAAAGATGTAAATAAAACAACATTTTCATGTGTTTTCTTAATTGAAAGGGTATTGTGGTAATGTTAGGGTAGCATTGCATTTATGTTAATTTGGTAGTTACATTGTGTTATTAATTTGTTGGTTACAGCAATATTAGAAAATCTGAAACTTTTTACAACAGTTTTTCTAGAAAATGCGTCATAAAACTGGATTTTCTACGCATTTATAACAAACACCTGATGTAGGAAAACAGCTCGTAGGAAACCCGTTTTCAACGCATTTCCTACGCAACTTCCTACACATTTTCTACGAAACTACTACGTCGCAAATTGCTACGAATCTCCTACAATATATGTTGGACCGAGTTTGCTACCCTAAACAGTCAGTTGAGAACGTTCATCTTCACATACAAAGGCGGAATCAATGCACATGAAGTTACACAGCTTTTCCTTTTCAATTACTTCTCTTTGATTGCTTTCTGATTCAATTTTGACAGAGTTTGGTTACACAAGCAATGACTATGTTCCGCTCCAATGTACACCACTAATCTATGTGGTTTCGCTCATACTGACTATATATAGTGCCAGTGATTTCGCTTATATGACCTGACTAAAAAGCGAAACCCCCCTAAAACCAAATGAGCGAAACCCTTTGATAACCCTAAGAGCGAAACCTCATGTTCTAATAAGCGAAACCTATACTAACAAATGTACACATGAGCGAAACCTCTAAGTTAAACACTCATTTTGACTTTTAAGCTCCTATGTTGACCTAACTTAACCTAAGACGTAATGCAGACGTAGTCAACAGACATTCCATGCATCAACAGACTCCCCCTTGGATGTTGACGAAGTCTTCAGCTCAGAGTCTTCAGTCTTGGTCTTTTCTCCAACTCTCTGTCTTCACATCATAAGCATTCTATCTTCACAGGTTGACAATCTTGTCCTGGCTTCATCTTCAGACTTCCCTTTAGCTGTAGATCCAGACTCCCCCTTTCACAGACTCCCCCTCTCAATATGCTAGAATCTGAGGTCTTGATCTAGTTCAAGCTTTGACATTTAGCTTCCGTGGAAATGATGAAATCCAAAACCTGTGTCTCAAACATCAATCATTACAATTCTATCTTTTCAACAATAAATCATAATCTATCAGCTTTAGAAATCCACTCAAGTATTCAGGTCCAAGTTAATGACCCTGATTACTCAATTAATCTACCAAGTCCAATTTAATGACCTTGGTTGATCTTTTGACAACACAAACTGATTTTTGTTTAACATTTTCAAACATTTAAAAAAAATGTAACAAGCATCAAATTAATAAACTTGTTTTAACTTTGAAACATCTCAACTCCAACAAAGTAAGCTCTCCTCATTCTTCAGCTCAGAACTTTCCTGCATCTGCTTCAATCTTCGAGAATCCAACGATTAACTCTCCACTTTGGTTTGTCAAAAATAAAGCAGAAATAAAATCTTTTTGGATTTTATAAAGCGATCTAAACTAAGAAATGAAACGCAGAAAACTTAAATTGTATAAAATAAAGAAATTAAACTATTTACAAACTTATTTTTGGCGAGCGTGTCAGGGAATCATATCAGCTTTTCAGACAAATTACTAGTACCGTTAAGCTATATTTCATACTCAGACTTAAACAATTCACCTCGATTGTCGATATACTGACCCATCTTAAATTCTCACACAAATTTCAATCTATTCAGGATACGATTTAGATGTTTTATTAACTTAGCTCATTCATGTGTCCCACCTCTTGAATATACTCCCGTATCCAGAATCCCAGATATTCAGTCTTACAGGTGAGTATACCACAGATGATATCTGTCAGGGGTTAAATGCGAGGGCCGTGAGAGCTCAGGTCGATACTTCCGTATACGCAGAGAGATGACGGCTTCGACTTTCTGGTGTGTCCCCTTTAGAGGATCTTTTAGTTACAACAGCAGCGACTATCAATTTTATTGTTTCATCAGCTTGCTGAGGGCGATGCTATGTTTCAAGCATTTGCAGAAAGTATTATTCGGGGACTAGGTCAGTACTTCCATACAGCAGAAGTCCCGAAATAATACCCCAGATATCACTGAGTATAAAGACCTAGTATCTCAGAATATGGGACCTTTCAAACGAGATTTCAGGGGTTACCTATATATCCAAGTAGTGTTCCCCACGAATTTCACAAGTTTGAAATTTTAGGTTTATATCCCGAATAAATCTACTAAATGTGCGAAAACCTATCGACACATCATCAGTGAGACTGTTTAACTCATTTAAACTTTACAATTCTTTAGCATACTGTAATTGTCTAGCCAATGTACTATCATTTTCCCTTTTTGCACAAGCTCTTTTTCAATTTTCTATTGTTTTTGTATTTTTTGCATTTTTTACTGTTTTTGTATTTTCTGAAAAAGTATCTATATACAACTATCTACTCCCCCTAAATACCAAAACAGGTAAAAAATCGATAAACCGTTGCAGATTGTTTCTCATCTTCATCCGCAACAGTACTCTCATCAACGCCAATTATGCCATCCGACACCGAAAGAAGCTTCATACCATTCAGTTTTAACAAATATTTAAACCGATTTTTATCAAAAGCTTTGGTATGCAAATCAGCTTTCTGTTCGTCAGTGTGGATTTTCTCAATTCGTATCAACTTTTTCTCGAAGCAATCGCGAATAAAGTGATGACGAATTTCTATATGTTTAGTTTTAGCGTGATGTACTGGATTCTTTGTTATATTTATTGCGGCCTCATTATCAACAAAAAGAGGTGTGTTAAGAAACTGCAAACCGTAGTTGCGCATCTGTTGCTGTATCCACAGGATCTGAGAGCAGCAACTGCTAGCAGAAACATACTCCGCTTCACATGTAGATAGCGCCACAGACGTTTGTTTCTTACACTACCAGGTAACCAATCTAGGTCCAAAGAACTGGCATCCTGCAGTTGTTGATTTTGTATTGACTTTGCAGCATCCGAAATCCGAATCGGAATACCCTTCGAGCGTAAAGTCGCCTTTTCTAGGATACTACAACCCCAATGTAGGTGTTCCTTTCAGGTAGCGTAATATCCTCTTCATAATAATCATGTGCGAAGCTCTCGGGTTAGATTGATATCTTGCTGCGAGGAACGTTGGGTACATGATATCAGTACGTGAAGCAGTTAGGTACATCAAAGAACCTATCATGGAACGGTAGAACGTTTCACCAGCCTTGTCTCCGGTGAGATCTGGATGAATTCCATGATTTGTTGCAAGTGGGGTAGCAGCTAGAGTAGAACTTGACATTCCAAATTTCTCTATAATATCATGCACATACTTCGTCTGATGAATGAAAATTCCCTCAGGTAGTTGTTCAACTTGTAGACCCAGAAAGAATTTCATCTCCCCCATTGATGACATTTCGAATTTTTTCTTCATCACCTGTTCGAAATCTTTGCACAATTTCTCATTCGTTGACCCAAAGATTATATCGTCCACATAAATCTGTACTATCAGAAGATGTCCGTCGACCTCTTTAGTGAAAAGAGTGGCATCCACTTTTCCACGTATGAAACTGTTGGCTAGTAGGTGTTGAGACAAAGTCTCGTACCAAGCTCTCGGGGCCTCGTGTAAACCATACAGCGCTTTGTCCAATAAGTAGACCTTGTTTTTGTGGATTGGGTCCGTAAAGCCCGGTGGCTGACCGACATAAACCTCCTCTTTGACCTTCCCATAAAGAAACGCCGATTTTACATCCAACTGATAAACTTTGAAGTTCTTCCAAGACGCAAATGCTAGGAAAATTCTGATTGCCTCTAGTCGTGCCACAGGAGCATAGACTTCTGTAAAATCAATCCCCTCCTGTTGACTAAAGCCCTGAACAACAAGTTTAGCTTTGTTCCTTACAACAACTCCTCTGTCGTCTCTCTTACACTTAAATACCCATTTAGTATTAATTTTCCTTTGACCATCCGGCAAATCCACTAACTTCCACACTCCTAACTTTTCAAACTGACTCAACTCCTCTTGCGTCGCAATGACCCAAGAGTCTTCAGTAAGCGCCTCTTTATACGTTCTCGATTCGATCTGCGAGATAAAATAACTTAATGAAAATTCAGTTTGTAAAGGTGCTACTGTAGAATAAAAACATGTTAAGCCCTGGTCTATTTGACGTCTCGTGCGAACGCCTGAACGCAATTCTCCTATGATCAACTCCTCTGGATGATATGAAAGAGTTCGTGGCATCACTTCACTTGGAACATCCACATGACCTTCCAGATTAGTAACATTTTGATTTGCACTTTGTTCACCAATTTGGTTTATTTGACTTGAATCCTGAATCTGCTCCCCCTCAGAATCTGAATCTCCATGATCAAAGATCGGCATGTTCTCAGATTCTTGATTATCATTCTGATCTGACTGATTATTTTGAGCAACTTCATTCTGTTGGATATCATCATGTTCACCAGCATTACTCGGACCTGCTTCATCGTCATTTGAAGTTTCCCGTGGTCGTCTTGAATACTCAGCTGGGAACCTTTGCTGTGACTCGTATTCGCGCAAAATATCCAACTCATCAAAGAAATCTTCTTCTTCTTCTTCCTCTTCCATCATGTCAAACGATTCCCACAACTTATCATAATGATAACGCCATGAATCTCCTGGACTTTGTGGCGGCATAGTATAAACTTGACATTCAACATTTGCAGCTTCAATAATCCGCTTTTCACTTGGAACGAAGACACGTCGCGTAGGACTTGAATATCCAACAAATATACCCTCAATGCACTTCGGACCAAACTTTCCATAAGGCTCTATAACTATACAGGGTGACCCGAACGGTTCTAGATACTTCAAATTCGGTTTGCGATTATTGATCAGCTCAAAGCATGTTTTGTTGAACTTTTTGACAGTGAGAACCCTGTTGAGCGTATAGCATGCGGCGAAAACAGCTTCAGCCCAAAAATTAATCGGTAACTTTGAATCTGCGAGCATAGTTCTAGCCGTCTCGATTAGTGTCCGGTTTTTACGTTCTGCGACTCCATTCTGCTGCGGAGTGCACAGAGCACTAAACTCATGCAATATACCTCTTTCATCACAAAATTCTTCCATTCTGCTGTTCTTGAATTTAGTACCATTATCACTTTGAATTCTTTTGATACGCCTTTGGTACAAATTCTCAATCTTCTTGAACAACGCCATCAAACTGTCAAACGTTTCGTCTTCAAGAAAGAAACCCACGAAAATCTGGAATAATCATCAGTAACCACAAGACAATATTTATCTCCCGTAATACTCTTGACATTCACCGGACCAAACAAATCCATGTGAAGTCTCTCCAAGGGTCTTGAGACTGAATTGACTTGCTTTGTAGGGTGTGACTTTTTCTTCTGCTTGCCTTTAACACAACTAATGCACTCCCTTTTCCAGATGAAAACCTTTGACATGAACTCCTGTAACCAAATCATTATGCACCAAATGATTCATTTTTCTAATATGTATATGCCCCATCTTCCGGTGCCACAATCTCGATTCTTTTTCAGTTGCTCTGGACATGAAACAATGAGCCTGACCCGTGGTTGTAGTAGCTACGCTCATATCCAACACGTACAGATCATTAACTCTTGGTGCCCGCATGATAATCCATTCCTCAGGGATAACAAATCCTGGTTTCAAGATCAAACATTCTTTATCAGTGAAGTGAGTAGTATACATCCTGTCACAGATTTGTGAGATACTCAACAGATTGTTCTCCAGCTCAGCAATGTATTTAACTCTCTCAAACGTCACAATCCCGTTGGATAACGTTCTTTCACCAATAATCCTTCCTCCTTGATTACCCGCAAAACCTACGTATGCTCCATTTATGTTTCTGACATCATACAACAACGCAGTCTTCCCTGTCATATGTCTTGAAGCTCCACTATCCATGATCCATCTGGATACAAGTTTTGGAAGATCCTGCACATAACAAACTTTGACTTGACCATCTTTAATAAAGATGTCGATTCTTGCTTCGCGATCAAGGAAGCTCTGGTAATTCAAACTGCTTAGTCAAACATAGTGTCCACCCAGGCCTCATCAGCCTTAGGTGTAACCTTGACCGTTTTAACTCTCGCAACTTGAATTTTAAAGTTTTCAGCCTTCAGAGGTGGAAAATTTGCATCATAATCAACTTAAATTGAATCCTCAGAAGGTGAAATCTTTTTCTCTGTTTTCGGTTTCCAAACTTGTTGAGATAATGCAACCCTTTTGTAAAGTTTATCATTTTTAGTTACCGTTCTCTTTACAGGTTCATTTTTCACTTTGATGATGTCATTTTTCACACTCTTTTTCTTAACAACGATTGGTGCTTTATCCTTCACCTCAAATTTCTTTTGTTGAGTCTTCACAGTTTCAGTCTTAGGCTTCACATTGGTACACTTTCGTGCAATGTGACCAACTTGATTACATCTAAAACATGTTCGAGTGTCAACATCCCGACTCGTGCCTTCAGACTGAGACTGAGAAACTTTCTTTTCAAAGAACTCTTTGTTTGATTTTGAAAAAATTTCTTTCTCTTCATCAGCAAGTGAACTCGAACTGTTCACAAACTTTTTCTTCTCAACAAACTTCTTGTTTGGAACATTTCTTTTCTGATAAGACTTACCCCCTGATAACCAACCGACCAATTGTTTTGGTTGTTATTATAAAAACGCGGTGAATTAACATTTTTCTTGTAGTAAATTTTATCTTTCCCAAAACTCATTTTTCTTTTTGTTTGACTCAGATTGTTCACTTCTGACAACTCAACTTCAACCAACTTGAAAACATTTGTCAATTTGTTCATGTTAACATTTTCAATCGGAAACTCTGAATCCGAAAACAACTTATCAAATCCCGACATCTTGTACATGACAAGAGTAGGTTCATCATCTGAGTTGTTCTTGGACTTTTGTTTCGGAATGTATTTGTCCAGAAAACACCCATCTTCCTCAGTAGTGTCACTATCCGTTTTTAACACATTTTCAACAACCCCTTTTACAATATCATTTTGGACACTATCGTCATTGGAAGATGTGAACGTGACATCAATGAAGTCCGGAAGATTCATTTCACTTTCTTCCTCAATTTCAACCAACCCAGATTGCTTTTTCGTGTAATTATCCAAAATCGGCGGTGGAACTCTATGAAAACCCACCCCGGTTCCATCAGAATAAACATCTTCGCCAGCTTTGTTTTTCCCGATGGGTTTGGGAACAATGTGTTGCAAAACAAAGCTTGCGGAGCTGTAACTGTTAAGCTTCAACTGGATTCGCTCGTTTTCAATTTCAGCCTCTTGAAATTTAAGTTTCAATTTAGCGATTTCATCCAGTTGTTTGTTGATTGATTCTTCTTTTACTCTCAGCACGGCTTTTAGATGAACGTTTTCTTTATAAGTTTTACCATTTCGATCATCACTATCTTTCATTGTGCTTTTGAGTTTTTCAAACTTTTCAGAAATCTGACGGTTTTCAAGAATTAACTTTTCGTTTTCATTTTTAACTTTTTCATGATCAATTTTATCATTTTCAATTTGATTAGTTAATTCTTTTATCCGTTCAGTCAAAGCTTTAACTCTTTTGTCACGCTCAAGAATTTGATTCTCAACGCTTCTGACTTTTGCTGTCAGATCTTCAACTTTCTTACCGTTGAGATACGTGACTATATTACAAAACTTGCACTCTTTGTTGCAATTTTTGCAATCAACATTTCCTTCAATTTTCTTACCTGACGCATTTGTTGACAAGTTTGAACTGACCTGGCTTTTTGACTCAGACACGGAGTTAGAGTCTACCTCAAGTGCCTTAGCAGCCAGCACTTTGTCAGCCATTTTTCCGAGGTTTTTAGCAGTTAACTCCTGCGTTGTGTCAATAACCCCAGTGTCAACTTTCTTTGTCTTCTCTATCTCTTCTTTCTCCTTTTTCTCTTTCTCTTCTTTCTCTTTCTCGTCTCCAGTTCCCCACCATTTATTTTGCCAATAATCATCCTCATCTTTGAACTCCTTGATTATGGCTTCCAGATCAAGAGTTTTGTCATCAACTGCAATATTTCCATATGGATCAAGATAACACTCCCTGTCCAGATCCCATCTTCTCGCTCTCTTTGCTTCCAGATAGATACCAGAAATTCTAATTATTCTGTTTTCAGCCAACATTTTTCTGTGTCTGTACTTCTGCTTTTCAGTTCTGTTGTCTTTCCATGGAACAGGTCCAGTTTTCGCCATGAATGCGTAACCAACCGCATCTTCCTCCGGTAGAACCTCTTGACTCCAATCATACCCCTCATCATCATAAATCACTGCAAGAGCTCTAGATTTCTCTTTGTTGTCTTCAACCTGCTTCAATCTAGGCGGCTCGGATTTATTTTGGTGATAAATTGCCTTCTTGTAGTAATCTTCTCTGAAAGGGTTCTCCGACTCATCAGCATATGCGTTTCTGCATTCTCGCTTGAAGTGACCTTTCTGTTTACACTTGAAGCATGTCACCTTGGACTTATCAAAACCCAGCTTGGTAGATGGACCACCAATTGTCTTTCTACCGGTTATTTCCATGAAACGTTGTGCTCGACGAACGGCACTGGCCATACACCAACAAATGTCGATTAATTCCATTTCTTCAGGATCTATTTGATCATAGTCCTCTTTTGTCAAGTTGGTGTTGCCTATCTTCCCTGCTACTAACCCTTCATAAGATTCCAACACAGATGCTAGAAAGATCATCTGCTGTTTAGCAGACTCCTCGTCAAAATTCTGAGCATTCTTTAAGTCTATTGCGATGTTACATTGAAACTTTGCATCAGAATGACTTGCAGATGATGAAGATCTACTGTGGTAACCACTGTGATTTCCACTGCTTTGACTGCTTTGACTTTCTTTGCTTGCTGTGGACACATTCTCAGCAGTAAATGCAGTCTTGGGAGAATTTGCTTTTGGCATCATGCTTTTTGGATAATACAAATCCAAATTCTGCTGGTAAGATGAGTGATTGACTTTGTATGTCTTCTTCAGTTCCAACTCGTGACTTTCAAGTCTCTCAATCAACAAATCCACAGTCAACTTTGCAGGCTCGATAGTGTTTTTCAGCATCAGCGCATAATATCTCCAATCCATCTCGTCTGGTAATGAATCGAACAGTTTGTCGATAAGCTCATCCTCAGGATATCTGATATCATGTCTTGCTAATTCCAGCTTCAGATGTGTCACACCCCCAAAATCCACACGCGGAGTACCACCGCTTGGAGGCGTGACATGACCAGGATCAAGCCATCAATCATATTGAACATAGCATAATATAAATAAGATAGTTTGTAAAACCCAATTCATTACAATTGATGTTCTAAACCAAACATAGTATCAATAGCGGAAGCGTAATAATGAAAATCCAAAGTATGTAAATGTAAACCCAAAGTAATGTTAAGTTTGATTGTTTAAACGTTTTAACATGGCATCCACGATCCATGTTCCACAACGACCTGCTCCTTCCTTGTGCAAGCTCCAAAAGTACCTAAGGTCCTGCAAGGCATGCAGCAGAGAGTCAACAATTAGTTGAGCGAGTTCACAGTTAATAGTTCAGTGATAGTATAGTGTGAGTAGTAGTATATTCGTTCGTTATGTCATGCATCGTATTAGTTTCCATCGCGGCCTCTCAGGCAGGTATGCGAAGATATTAGGGGATGTTTTTCCCAAGTATTCTAGACTAGGTTTATTTGTATCGCGGCCTCCCAGGCAGGTGTGCGAAGATTAGTAAATTTAGTTCGCGGCCTTCCTAAGGCAGGTATGTGAAGTCAGTCATAATATCGCGGCCAACCCTTGGCAGGTGTGCGAAGATCAGTTCAATAAGTGTTACTAGTCTAGTCGTATCTTATCGTTAGGTTCTACCATCTGAGTATACACAATAATTCATCAAATCCCATTCCCACCTGGGAACCCCATGCCTTGGCTGTGTGAACTCACCTTGGGTTTGCTCGGTATGCTAAGTATGTGCTCGAAGTAAGTCAATCACGTCCTAAGGTACGCACGTATACATAATCAGTTTATATCCAAGTTGTTCGCGTATGGGTATAATCACAGAAGTACTAGTCATGTATTCAATATCATACAAGTCATGCATACCACTTAACAGCAGTTAATCTATCAAGTTAACTTCTAACAGTGTTGAGTTAGGTTACTGTGCAAATTGTTCAAGTTGGCGAAACACAGGTCGGCGAATCACATTCTGTTTCGTCGTTCAACCCGTTGACGAAACATAGTTCTGTTTCGTCAACTACCCTTGGCGAAACTCAATCCTGTTTCGTCGATTACTCTTGGCGAAACACATTCTTGTTTCGTCAAGAGTTCCATTTCGTCAAGAATTTAAATTCGTCAAACATTCTATTTCGTCAAGGCATCAGTTACGTCAACATATCAGTTACAGAAATCATGCAATCGATTATAGAAACCCTAATCGTCTACAGCCGTTTCATCATCATCAATCATCAAACAGCAAATCATAAGATCATCATTCACCATCAAGTGGCATTCAATTAACACAGAAATCTTTGATACTCACAACGTGATAACACATATTCGTTTAACCTTTAATCCGGTGATGATCGTGGTATGCGATCATCAGCCTAACAAACCGTGGCATAAAAAAATATCATTCAATCGTATCAAGTTCAGTCTAAACGATTCGAGGCAGAACATCGACTAGTCACAAATCATCAACAAATCTAGAACAACATCACATATAACACAACTCCATGATTCTGGTTTCAATTAGTTAACTAACCATAATCTAACACACACACAGAGGCCTCAATTAGTAAGTATACACACAGTAGGTTTGACACTAACCGATTTGGGATGAACAAGGATTCGAGACAGAAAGGTGATGGTGAGAATAGTTGCTGCCGTCACACAGAGAGTTCTAGGGTTCTATCTTGCCAAAGTGTTTCGAATGAAAACAGAATACTGGGTAAATACCCCATGTAACGAGTTGGGCCCTAACTGGGCTTTGGCGAATTTGGGCTCGGCGAATCTAATCTGTTTCGTCGAGATTGGGTTTGGCGAAACACACTTGTGTTTCGTCGAGTCATTATTGGCGAATCACAACTCTGATTCGTCGAGCTGGTTTGATGGTGAATAAGTCTAAGTGTTTTATATCAATCCGTGTTATATATATACAACAACAATAAATCACATAAGTGCACAATCGTATCACGTTTCATTAAAACATAACATGTATGGTTGCAATTCAAACAAGTCAACTACTAAACAGTCAAAGTCAACATGCATTAAATGCGATAGTGTAAGTTGAAAAGTCGAGTTGTCACATTATCCCCAACTTGAAAGAAATTTCGTCCCGAAATTTAGCATGCGTTTACTGAGGAAGCTAGGTAAGTTGTATCGTTCACTGGTTTTCCTGGGGTGTCACATCCTCCCCCCGTTGATCTGGAATTTCGTCCCGAAATTCCGTGGTAGTAGCTTCAGCCTCAGTAGTGGTTGCATTGGTTCCGAATAACTGGGGATACTTTTCTGTCATATGGTCTTCGCGTTCCCAGGTGTACTCTGGGCCACGACGGGAGTTCCAACGAACTCGAACAAGAGGGATTCTCTTGTTTTTGAGGACCTTAACTTCCCGGTCCGTGATTTCAACTGGCTCCTCGACGAACTGCAACCGCTCGTCGATAGTGAGTTCCTTAAAAGGAACTATGAGGGTTTCATCTGACAGGCACTTTTTCAAATTCGACACGTGAAAAACATTGTGAACTGCCCCGAGTTCAGCTGGTAGGTTTAGCTTATAGGCCACTTTGCCTATTTTCTCAATGATCTCGAACGGTCCGACATACCGTGGATTTAGTTTGCCCCGTTTGCCAAAACGTACCACACCCTTCCAGGGTGAGACTTTAAGTAAAACCCGGTCCCCGACCTGAAATTCCAATGGCTTCCTACGCTTATCCGCGTAGGCTTTCTGACGGTCGCGTGCTGCCGCCATGCGTTGTCGTATTTGTGCAATCTTTTCTGTGGCTTCCACTACAATCTCCGGACCCGTGATCTGACTATCCCCCACCTCTGCCCAACAGAGAGGTGACCGGCATTTACGCCCGTACAATGCCTCGAATGGAGCGGCTTGTATGCTGGTGTGATAGCTGTTATTGTATGAGAACTCCACCAAAGGGAGGTGCTTTTCCCAGCCGTTGCCGAAATCAATAACACATGCCCGAAGCATGTCTTCAAGAGTTTGGATCGTTCGCTCAGACTGCCCATCCGTCTGAGGGTGATACGCTGTGCTCATGTCTAACCGTGAGCCGAAAGATTTGTGCATCGCTTGCCATAGCTCTGACGTGAATCGTGCATCCCGATCCGAAATGATGGAGATGGGCACCCCGTGCCTCGAAACAACTTCTTTAAGATAAACGTCTGCGAGAGTGGAGAACTTATCCGTTTCCTTAATAGCCAGGAAGTGTGCAGACTTGGTGAGTCGATCCACGATCACCCATATGGTATCATTCCCACGCTGGGATCTGGGTAGGCCTGTAACAAAATCCATGGAAATTTATTCCCATTTCCATTGCGGTATCTTAGGTTGCTGAAGTAGGCCCGCTGGTTTCTGATACTCCACTTTGACTTTTGCACATGTCAAACACTTGCCGACGTAAGTAGCGATGTGGGCCTTCATGCTAGGCCACCAATAAGTAGTTCTGATGTCATGGTACATTTTATCCGAACCTGGATGTACTGAGTAGCGGGACTTGTGTGCTTCATCCATCACAAGCTCTCGTAAACCGCCATAGAGTGGGACCCAAATACGCCCCGTTACATAGTAGGCACCGTCTTCCTTTTGTTCCATTCGTTGCCTTGAGCTGCGTAAGGCTTCAGCTTTGACGTTGTCGGGTTTCAATGCTTCGATCTGAGCAGTTCGTATCTGTGCAGGAAGACTGGACTGAATAGTGAGCTGCAAAGCTCGTACGCGTCTAGGTAGAGTGTGTTTCCGACTGAGAGCGTCAGCCACAACATTGGCTTTGCCTGGATGATACTTGATGGCGCATTCGTAATCGTTCAGAAGTTCAACCCATCTTCGTTGACGCATGTTCAAATCCTTTTGCTTAAGGATATGCTCAAGACTCCTGTGATCGGTGTAAATCGTGCACCTGGTACCGTACAGGTAGTGTCGCCATATCTTAAGCGCGAAAACAACAGCTCCCAGCTCTAAATCGTGCGTCGTGTAGTTCCGTTCGTGAACCTTGAGTTGACGAGAAGCGTAGGCAATAACTTTATCCCGTTGCATCAATACACAACCAAGCCCCTGTATCGATGCGTCACAATAAACCACAAATCATCCGTGCCCTCTGGCAGTGAGAGAATAGGTGCGCTGCAAAGCCTATCCTTTAGGTACTGAAAAGCGGTTTCCTGGGGACCTCCCCAACGGTAGGTGACACCCTTCTGTGTCAGTAGTCTAAGCGGCTGTGCGATCTTGGAGAAGTCTTTGATAAACCGTCTGTAGTAACCCGCCAAGCCCAAGAATTGGCGTATTTCCGTTGGTGTACGCGGTGCAGGCCAGTTCCTGATCGAATCTACCTTGGATGGATCGACATGAATCCCATCCCTGTTCACCACATGGCCTAAGAAGTGGACTTCACGAAGCCAGAAGTCGCATTTAGAAAACTTGGCGTACAATTGCTCCTTTCGTAGCAGTTCCAAAATCAATCGTAGGTGCTGTTCGTGCTCCTCCTGACTCTTGGAGTAAATCAAAATGTCGTCGATAAAAACAATGACGAACTTGTCAAGATAGGGTTTGCACACCCTGTTCATAAGATCCATGAATACGGCAGGCGCGTTCGTTAACCCGAATGGCATGACAAGAAACTCGTAGTGACCGTAGCGAGTTCTGAAAGCGGTTTTTGAGACGTCCTCATCCCGGACTCTCAGCTGATGATACCCCGACCTCAAGTCTATCTTGGAGTAGTAACTCGACCCCTGCAACTGGTCGAATAAGTCGTCTATACGCGGAAGAGGATAACGGTTCTTCACCGTCACCTTGTTCAGTTCACGGTAGTCGATGCACATCCTGAAAGTGCCATCCTTCTTTTTCACGAAAAGTACTGGAGCTCCCCAAGGCGATGAGCTTGGACGAATAAAGCCCTTTTCCAAGAGCTCTTGTAACTGCTTCGACAACTCTTCCAGTTCGGTTGGAGCTAAACGATACGGTGCGCGGGCTATTGGTGCTGCTCCAGGAGCTAACTCAATCTGGAATTCAACCTGGCGGTGAGGCGGTAAACCGGGTAAATCTTCAGGAAACACCTGAGGAAAGTCACGTACAACTGGAATATCCCCCAGCTTCTTTTCCTTTGTTGATGCGTCAGTGACAAGTGCCAGAATTGCAGTGTGCCCCTTTCGTAAACATTTCTGCGCCTTTAAGAAAGAGATGATGCCAACCACAGCACCACTCTTGTCGCCTTGAACTTCAAGAGGTTCTTGACTAGAGCGAGGAATACGAATGATCTTTTCCTTGCATAAAATTTCTGCGTGATGTTGGGATAACCAATCCATACCGATGACGACGTCGAAACTACCCAAAACTATGGGTATAAGATCAATCGAGAAGGTCTGACCAGCTAAAATGATGCTACAACCCTTGATTACATGTGCGGTTTCTACAGTTTTGCCATTTGCTAGTTCTACGACGTGTTTGGTGTTTAGGGGTGTTGGTGTACGTTTTAACAATTTACTCATTTTCAAGGATATATAACTTGTATCAGCACCCGAATTAAATAAGACAGTAACATAAATATCGTTGAGAAGAAACTTACCCATAACCACATTGGGATCATTCATTGCGTCACCTCGACCCAGCACAAAAGCACGACCTCGAGCTTCGTTGCCATTGTTGTTGTTGTTTCCCCCGTTATTGTTGTTCCCGTTGCCCTGGTTATTGTTGTTGTTGCGATTCTGGTTCTGGTTCAATTGAGGGCAATCACGTTTGAAGTGGCCTTCAGCCCCACACTAGAAACATCCCCAGTTTCCACGCTGTGGCTGCTACTGCTGATTCTGTGGAGCTGGCGGTGGGAGTTGCTGGTTCTGGTTTGCTGGCCGTGAGCTTCTACAATCCTTAGCCTCATGACCCATCTTGAGGCATCTTTGACAACGTTCCCTGCGACATCTTCCACTGTGGTGTTTGTTGCACCTACTACACCATGGGTGAGTTCCCCGATATCCACTCTGCCCCTGACTGCCTGATGATTGCTGATTCGGACTCTGGTAGTCATTAGTCTTGCGCTGCTGTGCCTGAGACTGAACAGAAACTGATCCCTTGCTGGAATCCCCCTCCCATTTTCTCTTGTTGTCACTGGGGGTAGCAGAAGTAGTGACAGCAGTAGTGGTAGCACTGATGCATTTTGGCAGCTTGTTCTGATCCACTGCCTGATCGGTGAGTCGATGAGCAAGACGCTGAATGTCTTGGATGTTGTTGAGGTTAGCCGACGTCACGTGGCTCTGAATCTCTGGCGCAAGCCCCTTGAGATATAACTCAATGCGCTTAACTGGAGGGTCCACCATCGTTGGACACAGGATGGCCAGTTCGTTTGACCGTTTCGTGTAAGCCTCAATCTCTGACCCCGTCATCTTCAAGTGGTATAACTCATCCTCCAACTTGTGGATGTCGTCTCGCGTGCAGTATTCTCGTTTGATCAGTTCTTTGAAATCTTCCCAGGGTGTGGCGTTAGCAGCTGCCAACCCTAGGATCTGAACTTGCGCGTTCCACCAAGTTAGCGCAATCCCTTCCAACGTGCCAGTGGCGTACTTGACCCTGCGAGCCTCAGGGCATTCACACATCTCAAATACCGACTCGAGCTTTTCAAACCAATGGAGGAGTCCCACTGCCCCCTCGGTGCCACTGAAAGTGCTTGGACGACAGTCCATGAAGTTCTTGAAAGTGCAGACAGGTTGCGGAGCGTTTTGACCTGCTGGTGCAGCTGCAAGTGCCGCAGCTACTCGTTCATTGATAAGAGCCGTTAACTGGGCTTGAGTGATGTTCACGCGTCCAGACATGATCTTCATAGTAAAAGTAGAATAAGTGAGAAAGGTTCGCGAGTAGTGCGATGACAGAAGAGTGTAAGCACAGAGGTATTCTCATGTAATAGGGTCATGTGTATCTAGGCATACTACGAGCAAAGTTCTATATAGTTCTTGCATGTAGGCAATAAACATAAACCATATTACCTAGGATGTCGAGTCTTGCACGTGGAGCGAAGCGTCGTTGTGGATCGTTGAGAGCACTGTTCTGGTTATAGTCTGGTTTTAATAAAAACGTTTTTTCCCATATTAAAACCAAGTTCTCTATAACCAATGGCTCTGATACCAATCTGTCACACCCCCAAAATCCACACGCGGAGTACCACCGCTTGGAGGCGTGACATGACCAGGATCAAGCCATCAATCATATTGAACATAGCATAATATAAATAAGATAGTTTGTAAAACCCAATTCATTACAATTGATGTTCTAAACCAAACATAGTATCAATAGCGGAAGCGTAATAATGAAAATCCAAAGTATGTAAATGTAAACCCAAAGTAATGTTAAGTTTGATTGTTTAAACGTTTTAACATGGCATCCACGATCCGTGTTCCACAACGACCTGCTCCTTCCTTGTGCAAGCTCCAAAAGTACCTAAGGTCCTGCAAGGCATGCAGCAGAGAGACAACAACTAGTTGAGCGAGTTCACAGTTAATAGTTCAGTGATAGTATAGTGTGAGTAGTAGTATATTCGTTCGTTATGTCATGCATCGTATTAGTTTCCATCGCGGCCTCTCAGGCAGGTATGCGAAGATATTAGGGGATGTTTTTCCCAAGTATTCTAGACTAGGTTTATTTGTATCGCGGCCTCCCAGGCAGGTGTGCGAAGATTAGTAAATTTAGTTCGCGGCCTTCGTAAGGCAGGTATGTGAAGTCAGTCATAATATCGCGGCCAACCTTTGGCAGGTGTGCGAAGATCAGTTCAATAAGTGTTACTAGTCTAGTCGTATCTTATCGTTAGGTTCTACCATCTGAGTATACACAATAATTCATCAAATCCCATTCCCACCCGGGAACCCCATGCCTTGGCTGTGTGAACTCACCTTGGGTTTGCTCGGTATGCTAAGTATGTGCTCGAAGTAAGTCAATCACGTCCTAAGGTACGCACGTATACATAATCAGTTTATATCCAAGTTGTTCGCGTATGGGTATAATCACAGAAGCACTAGTCATGTATTCAATATCATACAAGTCATGCATACCACTTAACAGCAGTTAATCTATCAAGTTAACTTCTAACAGTGTTGAGTTAGGTTACTGTGCAAATTGTTCAAGGTGGCGAAACACAGGTCGGCGAATCACATTCTGTTTCGTCGTTCAACCCGTTGACGAAACATAGTTCTGTTTCGTCAACTACCCTTGGCGAAACTCAATCCTGTTTCGTCGATTACTCTTGGCGAAACACATTCTTGTTTCGTCAAGAGTTCCATTTCGTCAAGAATTTAAATTCGTCAAACATTCTATTTCGTCAAGGCATCAGTTACGTCAACATGTCAGTTACAGAAATCATGCAATTGATTATAGAAACCCTAATCGTCTACAGCCGTTTCATCATCATCAATCATCAAACAGCAAATCATAAGATCATCATTCACCATCAAGTGGCATTCAATTAACACAGAAATCTTTGATACTCACAACGTGATAACACATATTCGTTTAACCTTTAATCCGGTGATGATCGTGGTATGCGATCATCAGCCTAACAAACCGTGGCATAAAAAAAAATATCATTCAATCGTATCAAGTTCAGTCTAAACGATTCGAGGCAGAACATCGACTAGTCACAAATCATCAACAAATCTAGAACAACATCACATATAACACAACCCCATGATTCTGGTTTCAATTAGTTAACTAACCATAATCTAACACACACACAGAGGCCTCAATTAGTAAGTATACACACAGTAGGTTTGACACTAACCGATTTGGGATGAACAAGGATTCGAGACAGAAAAGTGATGGTGAGAATAGTTGCTGCCGTCACACAGATTGTTCTAGGGTTCTATCTTGCCAAAGTGTTTCGAATGAAAACAGAATACTGGGTAAATACCCCGTGTAACGAGTTGGTCCCTAACTGGGCTTTGGCGAATTTGGGCTCGGCGAATCTAATCTGTTTCGTCGAGATTGGGTTTGGCGAAACACACTTGTGTTTCGTCGAGTCATTATTGGCGAATCACAACTCTGATTCGTCGAGCTGGTTTGATGGTGAATAAGTCTAAGTGTTTTATATCAATCCGTGTTATATATATACAACAACAATAAATCACATAAGTGCACAATCGTATCACGTTTCATTAAAACATAACATGTATGGTTGCAATTCAAACAAGTCAACTACTAAACAGTCAAAGTCAACATGCATTAAATGCGATAGTGTAAGTCGAAAAGTCGAGTTGTCACAAGATGACCAAACCTCTCTATCATTTTACAGACTGACTCATTCTTTAAACAACCAAACATATCAAATTCTTTTCTAAGAAGTTTCTTTTTACTTTTCACAATTTCAGCACTTCCTAGACATTTCATTTCTAGCTTTTTCCAGAGATCTTTTGCATTTGAATAATCGATTAATGAGATTATGTCCTCTCGGACGGACTGGAATAACAAAGCTACACATTTTTGCTCAGCCACAAATGATTCAATCTGCTCAGCTGATGTTAAAGTTTCACCATTTTTGTTTCCATCTGAATAACCAGTTTTCAGACTCCTCCAGCTGGGAAATGCGAATGCCATCAACCAATCTTCAAACTTTCTTGACCACCTACTGTATTCCTCGATAGCCATTAGCTTTGGAGGTTTATTGAATGTTCCAAAGGCACTTTCCGATTCCCAAGCTTCCTTTTTCTTCACATTCGACAGATTCTCATTGTTTTTGCTTGTAGATGAATCGTCTCCCGAATTTCCAGAAAATGCATACAAGTCGCTGAATGGATTCAAGAATATATCATCCATCTTGAGTGTACCTGCAAAATCAGCAATCACTTAGAAAAATTTTCGAGATTTTGAAACACAATGACACAAAAGCGAAATAGTAGATTGACAGAAAAGCGAAATCAGACTTGTCCGTATGAGCGAAAGTGAAATGTTCGTATGAGCGAAACCACTAGTGTCCGTATGAGCGAAACTACTAGTGTCTGTATAAGCGAAATACCCAGATGTCTCTATGAGCGAAACTATCAAATTCGTAAAAGCGAAACCAGGTAATTTCGAGCGAAACCTATGTATTTCGAGCGAAACCTGCGATGTCCGAATAAGCGGAACCTAGGTTTTAATCAGTTTTTACCATTTTTAAGCCGTGTTTTAACCTGAAACTTTCTAGGGTTTGTTATTACTAAGTTTTACACAATATATTCGAAATTCAGGCCATTTCTGTGACACCCCAGGAAAACCGGTGAACGATACAACTTACCTAGCTTCCTCAGTAACCGCATGCTAAATTTCGGGACGAAATTTCTTTTAAGTTGGGGATAATGTGACAACTCGAGTTTCCAAGATCCCGTTTTCGCATTAAATGCACATTAATTGTTTAGTTGGTTGCTAAGACGACTCGTTGCCTTTATTTGTACACGTGTTTGTTATATGTCGAGACATTTAGTGATTATTGCATCTATATGGTTGTGATATAACGTGTAGCACGTAAACCATTTGAAAAATGTAATCTAATTAGACCTGAATGAGTTCGACGAAACAAGGCATTTCACCATAACCCGTTTCGACGAAAGAAGTGTTTTTGTCACATATGGGCTTCGGCCCAAAGGACCTCGATGAAACAAAAGAAAACCAAACGGGCTTTGGGCCCAGCCGAGATTAGATAAGCAGTCGTTCCTACCCTTCTACGCGAATCATTATTTTTGTCAAACCCTAATCACATCGTCATTCTCTCTCATCTTTCGCTGAACCCGACGGCTGCCTTTCTTTCATTCGAAGTTGATTCCCTGTTTTGATTCATTCTTGGTGTTTTCCACATTTAAGGTAATGCTCTGAATTCGAATATGCATGACTTGATCAGTTGTTTAATTGCATGAGAAGCATGTGTGTGATTGATCGTTTGATTTGTATGATTTGTGACATATACTGACAACCGCATATCTTAAGGAATTGTATGAATGGATTGTGATTGGACCGAATTCCTGCCCTTCCCTGTGATGTTTCTTTGTGTGTGAAACTCATAAATATCCTGCATGTAAAACAGATTAGATTCAAGGCAATCGATTAAGTGAATGAATTGGTCCAATCATGTGTTGGACGGCTAGTTTTGTCTTCATTATATGTGCATAGCCAATGTATGTGTTGTGTAATTTACAAACCACTAAATGATTTGGTCCAATAGCATTGTCTGCGATATTTATTGTTATTATGCTTGCACATGCTTGTCAATATATATATGTGATTAAGTTGGTGAATATAGTCTATGGCGGTCGAGTGGTTATGTAGCATTGGTTTAAATTATCGGCTGAATGAATGAATGTGCCAATCAAAGAAAATAGAACACCTTAAATTACTCAAAGGTAGCAAAAGTCAAAGGGTGCACTACTTGTAATTGTTTAGCAATTGTCGGCCATGTGGAGGCCAAATTGATTTGCAAGTAATGTATGGAATGTTCTTGTGGGACGTGGGCGGCCAACTATTGTGATTGGTGAAGTTGGGCGGCCCATGAAGGGCATTTGCTATTGAAATGGTCCACTAACATTTTAATACAATTTGATTATGTTATTAAGAGTTTTCTTTTAATGAAGATACATGGTCCGACTTTTAGAGGACACTCATGTCCGAGTTTTGTCTTGGGGAACCTTGTCCGAGTTCTGTATGATATATATATAACCGAGTTTTGTGAATTAATGATTTGTCCGAACATTATATCACACATGAGGTCCGATCTTTATTGTGTCATGTGGTCCGAGTTTGTTAAGGTTTTGGTCCTAGTTTTGTATAATTGTTGATATTCGAATTTTATTTAATGATGCCGTACATTGTCCGACTTTTATAAATGAGCATCAAAGTCTGAGTTTTAAGGATAGGACTGTTAGTGATTAACATGTTAAGTTGTTAGCCTTGTTAAGTACGTATATAACTCTGTTAAACATGTAACTATGATTAACCTATTAACTGAGTTAAGTTTATTGACTCTGCTGGTATGTTAACCCTGTTAAGTGTATTGATGCGATTAACTGTTTATGTTGCATGATGATTAATTGCCAAACGCACTTTGAGACATTAGAACATATGTGATATCATTCTATACACGATAAGCACACAACACACCGTTGCTTGAATATCGAGGATTGGAAACCCTAACTGAATGAATCATGTGCAATATATCCTAGGTCGTGTGTAACGGACTTAGAGATGAATAAACCCTAGAAGCAATAACATACCGAGCAAACCAAGGTGAGTTCACACAGCCAAGGCATGGGGTTCCCAGGGTGGGAATGGGATTTGATTATTTACTGGTACTTATCTATACTGGAACGTAGTGATGTGATTTGATGAACTATTGTACATACCCCGCTGATTGAACTACGACTAGACTAGTAACACTTATCGAACTGATCTTCGCACACCTGCCAAAGGTTGGCCGTGATATTATGACTGACTTCGCACACCTGCCTTTGGAAGGCCGCGAACTGAAATATACTAATCTTCGCACACCTGCCTGGTAGGCCGCGATACAGATAAACCTAGTCTAGAATACTCGGGATGAACATCCCCTAATATCTTCGCATACCTACCTGGGAGGCCGCGATGGGAAACTGTTACGATACATGATATAACGAACGAACATACTACTACTCACACTATACTATTACTGAACTATTAACTATGAACTCGCTCAACTAGTTGTTGACTCTCTGCTGCATGCCTTGCAGGACATTAGGTACATAAGGAGCTTGCACAGGGAGGAGCAGGTCGTTGTGGAGCATGGATCGTGGATGTTTTGCTAACTTTATAACACTTAAAACTTATTACATACTTGGGGTTTCATGATTATGCTTCCGCTATACTTTGAAACTATGATTATGTTTTGAACACCTATCGTATTGAATGACTGGTTTACATTTATTATACTTGATATTAATTACATGTTCGATATGATTGGTGGCTTGATCCTGGTCAGTCACGCTCCCAAGCGGTGATACTCCGCAGGTGGATTTTGGGGGTGTGACAGATTGGTATCAGAGCCATTGGTTATAGAGAACTTGGTTTTAATATGGGAAAGCGTTTTTATTAAAACCAGACTTTAACCAGAACAGTGCTCTCAACGATCCACAACGACGCTTCGCTCCACGTGCAAGACTCGACATCCTAGGTAATAAGGTTTATGTTTATTACCTGCTTGCTAGAACTGCATAGAACTTTGCTCGTAGTATGCTTACATTACTTTGCTCACTACTTGTTATTGCTTGAGAGCACTTACGTGCTTACACTCTTCTGTCATCGCCCTATTCGCGAACCTTTCTCACTTATGTTGCCTTTGATGTGAAGATCAATGGCCGGACGAATTAACATGACTCAAGCCCAGCTAGAGGCTCTCGTTCAAGCTCAAGTTGCTGCGGCACTTGCAGCTGCTCAAGCAGGTAGTATACCCTGCAGTATAGATTCACACTAGGATCTTTAGATCCTACATTACCTCTCGTATTTAACTTTGTCCTATTCGTACACAATAGGTCAACACGCGCAGCAGCCTGTCTGCACTTTCAAGAACTTCATAGACTGTCGTCCAAGCTCATTCAGTGGCACCGAGGGGGCAGTGGGACTCCTCCATTGGTTTGAGAAGCTAGAATCCGTGTTCGAAATGTGTGAATGCCCTGAGGCTCGCAGGGTCAAGTACGCCACTGGCACTTTGGAAGGGATCGCGTTAACTTGGTGGAACGCGCAAGTACAGATCTTAGGGTTGGCAGCTGCTAACGCCACACCCTGGAACGATTTTAAGGAACTTATCAAAAGGGAATATTGCACGCGTGAAGATATTTAAAAGTTGGAAGACGAGCTGTATAACTTGAAAATGGTTGGGTTAGAGATCGAAGCCTATACCAAACGGTCGAATGAGCTGGCCATGCTGTGTCCAACTATGGTGGACCCTCCATACAAGCGCATCGAGATGTATCTCAAAGGGTTGGCACCAGAAATCCAGAGCCATGTTACCTCGGCTAATCTTGACAACATCCAGGAAATCCAGCGCCTTGCTCATCGTATTACAGATCAGGCAGTGGATCAGAACAGACTGCCAAAACGTGTCAAGGCTACCACTGCTGCTGTCACCACTTCTGCTACTTCCAGTGACAACAAGAGGAAATGGGAGGGGGATTCCAGCAAGGGATCGGTTTCTGTTCAGTCTCAGCAGCGCAAGACAAATGACTACCAGAATTCAAGCCAGCAATCATCTGGCAGTCAGGGGCAGGGTGGATACCGGGGAATTCACCCACTGTGTAATAAGTGCAACAGACACCACAGCGGAAGATGTCGCAGGGAACGTTGTCAAAGATGCCTCAAGATGGGTCATGAGGCAAAGGATTGTAGAAGCTCTCGGCCAGCAAATCAGAACCAGCAACTCCCACCGCCAGCTCCACAGAACCAGCAGCAGCAACCACAGCGTGGAAACCGGGGATGTTTCCAGTGTGGGGCAGAAGGTCATTACAAACGCGATTGCCCTCAGTTGAACCAGAATCAGAACCACAACAATAACCAGGGCAACGGGAACAACGACAACAATGGGGGAAACAACAACAACAATGGCAACGAGGCAAGAGGTCGAGTTTTCATGTTAGGACGAGGAGACGCAACGAACGATATTTGAACTTATAATGTATTTTGGGTTTTCATTATTATGTTTCCGCTATTCAAACACAGTTTGGTTTGAACATCAATTGTATTGGGTTTTATGAATTATTTTAACTACTATACTTTATGTTTGATATGATGGATGGTTTGATATTATTGAGCGCACCTGCCGTATTTATGGACCTTATGAACAGGGTGTGCAAACCGTATATAGACAAGTTCGTCACCATTTTCATCGACAACATCCTGATCTACTCCAAGAGTCAGGAGGAGCACGAGCAGCACTTACGTCTTATCTTGGAACTTCTTCGAAAGGAGCAACTGTACGCAAAGTTTTCAAAATGCGATTTCTGGCTTTGTGAAGTCCACTTCTTAGGCCACGTAGTGAACGAGGACGGGATCCATGTTAATCCATCCAAGGTAGTTTCGATCAGGAACTGGCCTGCACCACGTACGCCAGCGGAAATACGCCAATTCTTGGGTTTGGCGGGTTACTACAGACGGTTTATCAAGGATTTCTCGAAAGTCGCTCAGCCGCTTACACTACTGACACAGAAGGGTGTCACCTACCGATGGGGCAACACGCAGGAAACTGCTTTCCAGCACTTAAAGGATAGACTTTGCAGTGCACTTATCCTCTCATTGCCAGAGGGCACAGATGACTTCGTGGTTGATTGTGACGCATCCATCCAGGGTCTTGGATGTGTGTTAATGCAGCGTGGCAAGGTTATTGCTTACGCTTCGCGACAACTCAAGATTCATGAACGAAACTACACGACGCACGATATCGAGCTGGGAGCTGTTGTTTTCGCACTTAAGATATGGCGACACTACCTGTACGGTACCAGGTGCACGATTTACACCGATCACAGGAGTCTCGAACATATCCTTAAGCAGAAGGATTTGAACACGCGTCAACGGAGATGGGTTGAACTACTGAACGACTACGAATGCACCATCAAGTATCAGCCAGGCAAGGTCAATGTTGTGGCCGACGCCCTCAGTCGAAAGGACACCCTACCTAAGCGCGTGCGAGCGCTACAGCTTACTATTCAGTCCAGTCTTCCTGCACAGATACGAGCTGCTCAGATAGAAGCACTGAAGCCCGAAAACGTCAAGGCTGAAGCCTTACGTGGTTCAAGGCAACGAATGGAACTAAAAGAAGACGGCGCCTACTATGTAACGGGGCGTATTTGGGTCCCACTTTATGGCGGTTTACGAGAGCTTGTGATGGACGAAGCACACAAGTCTCGCTACTCGGTACATCCAGGGTCGGATAAAATGTACCACGACATCAGAACGACATACTGGTGGCCTAGCATGAAGGCCCACATTGCAACTTACGTCGGCAAATGTTTGACTTGTGCGAGAGTCAAGACAGACTACCAGAAACCCTCAGACCTACTTCAGCAACCCAGGATACCGCATTGGAAATGGGAAGAAATTTCCATGGATTTTGTTACAGGCCTACCTAGATCTCAGCGTGGGAACGATACCATATGGGTGATCGTGGATCGACTCACCAAGTCTGCACACTTCCTAGCGATAAAGGAAATGGATAAGTTCTCCACTCTCGTAGACACCTACCTCAAAGAAGTTGTTTCAAGGCACGAGGTGCCCATCTCCATCATTTCGGATCGCGATGCACGATTCACGTCAGAGCTATGGCAAGCGATGCATAAATCTTTCGGCTCACGATTAGACATGAGCACAGCTTACCACCCTCAGACAGATGGACAGTCTGAGCGAACGATCCAAACTCTCGAAGACATGCTTCGGGCATGTGTCATTGATTTCGGCAACGGCTGGGAAAAGCACCTCCCTTTAGTGGAGTTCTCATACAATAACAGTTATCACACCAGCATTCAAGCCGCTCCATTCGAGGCATTGTACGGGCGTAAATGCCGGTCACCTCTCTGTTGGGCAGAGGTGGGGGATAGTCAGATCACGGGTCCAGAGATTGTAGTGGACACCACAGAAAAGATTGCACAAATACGACAACGCATGGCGGCAGCACGCGACCGTCAGAAAGCCTACGCGGATAAGCGTAAGAAACCGTTGGAATTTTAGGTCGGGGACCGGGTTTTACTTAAAGTCTCACCCTGGAAGGGTGTGGTTCGGATTGGTAAGCGAGGCAAACTCAATTCACGGTATGTTGGACCGTTCGAAAATCACTGAAAGAATAGGCCCAGTAGCCTACAGACTGAATCTACCAGCTGAACTCGGTGCAGTTCACAATGTCTTTCACGTGTCGAATCTGAAGAAGTGCCTGTCAGATGAGACCCTCATCATTCCTTTTAAGGAACTCACTATCGACGAGCGGTTGCAGTTCGTCGAGGAACCAGTTGAAATCACGGACTGGAATGTTAAGGTCCTCAAGCACAAGAGAATCCCTCTTGTCCGAGTTCGTTGGAACTCCAAACGTGGCCCAGAGTACACCTGGGAACGCGAAGACCAGATGACAGAAAAGTACCCCCAGTTATTCGAAACCAATGCAACTACTACTGAGGCTGAAGCTACTACTACAGAATTTCGGGACGAAATTCCAAATCAACGGGGGGATGATGTGACACCCCAGGAAAACCGGTGAACGATACAACTTACCTAGCTTCCTCAGTAACCGCATGCTAAATTTCGGGACGAAATTTCTTTTAAGTTGGGGATAATGTGACAACTCGAGTTTCCAAGATCCCGTTTTCGCATTAAATGCACATTAATTGTTTAGTTGGTTGCTAAGACGACTCGTTGCCTTTATTTGTACACGTGTTTGTTATATGTCGAGACATTTAGTGATTATTGCATCTATATGGTTGTGATATAACGTGTAGCACGTAAACCATTTGAAAAATGTAATCTAATTAGACCTGAATGAGTTCGACGAAACAAGGCATTTCACCATAACCCGTTTCGACGAAAGAAGTGTTTTTGTCACATATGGGCTTCGGCCCAAAGGACCTCGATGAAACAAAAGAAAACCAAACGGGCTTTGGGCCCAGCCGAGATTAGATAAGCAGTCGTTCCTACCCTTCTACGCGAATCATTATTTTTGTCAAACCCTAATCACATCGTCATTCTCTCTCATCTTTCGCTGAACCCGACGGCTGCCTTTCTTTCATTCGAAGTTGATTCCCTGTTTTGATTCATTCTTGGTGTTTTCCACATTTAAGGTAATGCTCTGAATTCGAATATGCATGACTTGATCAGTTGTTTAATTGCATGAGAAGCATGTGTGTGATTGATCATTTGATTTGTATGATTTGTGACATATACTGACAACCGCATATCTTAAGGAATTGTATGAATGGATTGTGATTGGACCGAATTCCTGCCCTTCCCTGTGATGTTTCTTTGTGTGTGAAACTCATAAATATCCTGCATGTAAAACAGATTAGATTCAAGGCAATCGATTAAGTGAATGAATTGGTCCAATCATGTCTTGGACGGCTAGTTTTGTCTTCATTATATGTGCATAGCCAATGTATGTGTTGTGTAATTTACAAACCACTAAATGATTTGGTCCAATAGCATTGTCTGCGATATTTATTGTTATTATGCTTGCACATGCTTGTCAATATATATATGTGATTAAGTTGGTGAATATAGTCTATGGCGGTCGAGTGGTTATGTAGCATTGGTTTAAATTATCGGCTGAATGAATGAATGTGCCAATCAAAGAAAATAGAACACCTTAAATTACTCAAAGGTAGCAAAAGTCAAAGGGTGCACTACTTGTAATTGTTTAGCAATTGTCGGCCATGTGGAGGCCAAATTGATTTGCAAGTAATGTATGGAATGTTCTTGTGGGACGTGGGCGGCCAACTATTGTGATTGGTGAAGTTGGGCGGCCCATGAAGGGCATTTGCTATTGAAATGGTCCACTAACATTTTAATACAATTTGATTATGTTATTAAGAGTTTTCTTTTAATGAAGATACATGGTCCGACTTTTAGAGGACACTCATGTCCGAGTTTTGTCTTGGGGAACCTTGTCCGAGTTCTGTATGATATATATATAACCGAGTTTTGTGAATTAATGATTTGTCCGAACATTATATCACACATGAGGTCCGATCTTTATTGTGTCATGTGGTCCGAGTTTGTTAAGGTTTTGGTCCTAGTTTTGTATAATTGTTGATATTCGAATTTTATTTAATGATGCCGTACATTGTCCGACTTTTATAAATGAGCATCAAAGTCTGAGTTTTAAGGATAGGACTGTTAGTGATTAACATGTTAAGTTGTTAGCCTTGTTAAGTACGTATATAACTCTGTTAAACATGTAACTATGATTAACCTATTAACTGAGTTAAGTTTATTGACTCTGCTGGTATGTTAACCCTGTTAAGTGTATTGATGCGATTAACTGTTTATGTTGCATGATGATTAATTGCCAAACGCACTTTGAGACATTAGAACATATGTGATATCATTCTATACACGATAAGCACACAACACACTGTTGCTTGAATATCGAGGATTGGAAACCCTAACTGAATGAATCATGTGCAATATATCCTAGGTCGTGTGTAACGGACTTAGAGATGAATAAACCCTAGAAGCAATAACATACCGAGCAAACCAAGGTGAGTTCACACAGCCAAGGCATGGGGTTCCCAGGGTGGGAATGGGATTTGATTATTTACTGGTACTTATCTATACTGGAACGTAGTGATGTGATTTGATGAACTATTGTACATACCCCGCTGATTGAACTACGACTAGACTAGTAACACTTATCGAACTGATCTTCGCACACCTGCCAAGGGTTGGCCGCGATATTATGACTGACTTCGCACACCTGCCTTTGGAAGGCCGCGAACTGAAATATACTAATCTTCGCACACCTGCCTGGTAGGCCGCGATACAGATAAACCTAGTCTAGAATACTCGGGATGAACATCCCCTAATATCTTCGCATACCTGCCTGGGAGGCCGCGATGGGAAACTGTTACGATACATGATATAACGAACGAACATACTACTACTCACACTATACTATTACTGAACTATTAACTGTGAACTCGCTCAACTAGTTGTTGACTCTCTGCTGCATGCCTTGCAGGACATTAGGTACATAAGGAGCTTGCACAGGGAGGAGCAGGTCGTTGTGGAGCATGGATCGTGGATGTTTTGCTAACTTTATAACACTTAAAACTTATTACATACTTGGGGTTTCATGATTATGCTTCCGCTATACTTTGAAACTATGATTATGTTTTGAACACCTATCGTATTGAATGACTGGTTTACATTTATTATACTTGATATTAATTACATGTTCGATATGATTGGTGGCTTGATCCTGGTCAGTCACGCTCCCAAGCGGTGATACTCCGCAGGTGGATTTTGGGGGGTGTGACAATTTCAACCGTAGGAACCAGTTCAAATCGAAAAAGTATGAGAGAAAGTGAGTATAAATGAGAGAATTCGGTAGAATCAAGCTGTAGTAGTATGAACTCCTCGTCCTGAGCTCTGATACCACTTGTTGGACCGAGTTTGCGACTCTAAATAGTCAGTTGAGAACGTTCATCTTCACATACAAAGGCGGAATCAATGCACATGAAGTTACACAGCTTTTCCTTTTCAATTCCTTCTCTTTGATTGCTTTCTGATTCAATTTTGATAGAGTTTGGTTACACAAGCAATGACTATGTTCCGCTCCAATGTACACCACTAATCTATGTGGTTTCGCTCATACTGACTATATATAGTGCCAGTGATTTCGCTTATATGACCTGACTAAAAAGCGAAACCCCCCTAAAACCAAATGAGCGAAACCCTTTGATAACCCTAAGAGCGAAACCTCAATAAGCGAAACCTATACTAACAAATGTACACATGAGCGAAACCTCTAAGTTAAACACTCATTTTGACTTTTAAGCTCCTATGTTGACCTAACTTGACCTAAGACGTAATGCAGACGTAGTCAACAGACATTCCATGCATCAACAATATATTTAATTATTATCTTTTAAGATTTATTTTTTTGGCTACACATTTTCGACCAAAAAAATTAACAAATTTTAATACAACATTATTTGTGACCCACTTCCTACAAATAAATTAGAAGTGTTGTTACAAATTTCCTAGGAAACTGAGTATTTTTTATGACCTATTTCCAACAAATAAATAAGAAGTGTTGTTATAAATTTCCTACGAAAACTGAGTCAGCATTTGTGACAAATTTCTGACAAAATAGAGAAAAAAGGTCTACTATTTTTACCGTTTTTCAACAAAAGCTTTTTATGTTGTGACACATTACCGATGTATAAGAAATAACTTCGTTATTTTGGTTGTGACACATTTCCAACCACCTAATTTATTAAATAAAAAATTTGCAAAAAAATAATTAATATTTCTGCATTTTCCTGGCGAAAAATTCCAGAAAAAATTTGTAATACCAAAAACCTATTTTACAAAATTCACCGAAGTTACAATGACATAAATTCAAAAATCATGCGTCACAACACAAGTTCCAATATGTTTAAACTGTAATCTAATACAGTTCAACGTAATTCCAAAAATACATCAAAAACTATAACTAATTAGAGGGAGGACGCCAATTCTTCATAAATTATTGAAGTCATTTTTGAAGTTCTTCCCTTGCTTTCCTTTCTTCGTCAAAGATGAGTTGCAAGTAGATTCCTTTCTTCTTCAAGATGAGATGCAAGTAGATTC
Source organism: Helianthus annuus (assembly GCF_002127325.2). Lineage (NCBI taxonomy): Eukaryota > Viridiplantae > Streptophyta > Magnoliopsida > Asterales > Asteraceae > Helianthus > Helianthus annuus. Next base: position 142,068,198 of record NC_035440.2, read on the forward strand.
CTTTTTTCTTTAACCCGAGCTTCAAGATCTACAATTCCGGTTCGCATAACTTGAGCCTAAGAAGTTGTTAAGATATATATAGTTATAATTAGTAAATACATTATATAAAGAAATGTTTGAGGCAAAAGAAAAGGTGTTTATTAGTATGCATGCACACGCCCGCACCCACCCACCCACACACACACACACATACATACATACTAACTAGGGTATTCACGATTTGGTAAAACCGCGACCCAAACCGTTAGATATCTATCTCAAAATGGCGCTTTCGTTTCAGTTGAGCTTTTCTACCTATGTTGGTATGTGTTATTAAAAAGCTTATAAAATTGCAGATATCTTGATTCAATAATGCTCAAAGAGAACCACTTTATATAAGAGTGAGTTTAATCATGAATGAATCTGCTAACTGACAGTCCCGTTTGAGCTTATTGTCAAGAATCAATTTCGGCCTGCATATATTTAAATACACACACAGATACATTACTTACTTACGTACACACACACACACACACATACATACATACCATACATACATACATACATACATACATACATACATACATACATACATACATACATACATACATACATACATACATACATACATACATACATACATACATACATACATACATACATACATACATATCATACATACATACATACATACATACATACATACATACATACATACATACATACATACATACATACATACATACATACATACATACATACATACATACATACATACATACATACATACATACATACATACATACATACATACATACATACATACATACATACATACATACATACATACATACATACATACATACATACATACATACATACATACATACATACATACATACATACATACATACATACATACATACATACATACATACATACATACATACATACATACATACATACATACATACATACATACATACATACATACATACATACAATACATACATACATACATACATACATACATACATACATACATACATACATACATACATACATACATACATACATACATACATACATACATACATACATACATACATACATACATACATACATACATACATACATACATACATACATACATACATACATACATACATACATACATACATACATACATACATACATACATACATACATACATACATACATACATACATACATACATACATACATACATACATACATACATACATACATACATACATACATACATACATACATACATACATACATACATACATACATACATACATACATACATACATACATACATACATACATACATACATACATACATACATACATACATACATACATACATACATACATACATACATACATACATACATACATACATATACATAAACATACATACATACATACATACATACATACATACATACATACCCACATACATAAATACATATATACATACTCACATTATACTCATATCCATACGTCCACATAGTTACGTACATTTAATATTTAAAATAAGAATAATTATATAGGTTGTTTCTTACACATTTGTGACAAATCCTTAAATGTCGTAAGAAATGTGTCACAATTGTAATGGATTTAAGCATTTTGTCATAAATGCGTAGGAAATTGTATTCATACATGGATTGTTTCCTACGCCTCTGTGACAATTATATTTAAAACAAGCATTTTGTCATAAATGTATAGAAATATGTTTATTTTATCATTATTATATACTAGTTTTATTAACCTTTTGTAGATTATTTGTGACAGACCTGTGACGCAACTGTCAATTAATTAGGATTTTCTTATTTTTTGTCAGAAACTTGTCACAAGTTGTGACGGAATTCCGACGGATGGTTTAAGTTAATTAAAAAATAAATATTTCGTCATAAATGTGTAGGAAACGATATTATTTTCCCTTATTTTTTTGGCTTACATAAATATTTATTCGGTAAAAAATAATAATTAACTTTTTGTAGATTATTTCCGACAGATTTGTGACGCAACTGTCAATTAATTAGGGTTTTCTTATTTTTCGTCATAAATGTGTAGGAAACAATATCATTTTCCCTTTTTTTGTAGGTTATTTCTGATAGATTTGTTACGCAACTGACAATTAATTAAGGTTTTCTTATTTTTCGTCATGGATGCATCGAAAATTTGTAACAAAATCTTGAAATTTTTTTTTGTAGGAAATTCGTCATAAAAGTGTAGTAATATGTGACGAATAAAATTATGTAGGAAATTGTCCCTTTTTCAAGTAGTGCAATATTTCAACTAGTGTAAGAACATATATGTTAATTGGATGGTTACATTGTATTAATGTTAATGTAGGATTGCATCATGTTTCTGCATAACCCAAAAAAATAATGTTACTACAAACCTCGTACATCAAATAGGATGATCCTACACACCCCTAGATGTTCCTACACAAATATATATTGTTCCTAAACACATTTTTTAAGACATTTATTACTACACAAACAATTAGAGAAAGTTGAATTATATGCGATTAATGGGCCGTTCGTATGAATGGGTATAAACATTACAAATCCTGTTTGTTTTCACACTAATCCATACAATATTCAATGCACGATCTATCTAGCCTATTCGCACAGTGGTGGACTGTAACACTCATTTAAAAATATAAACACTAATAACAAAAGGGGACGAATTTTTGTAAGCGTTAAGCCAAAACATTAACATTAACATTTGTCATAGTAGTTACTAGTTAACCAATATTCAAAAACACCTTTAGGATACACAAATATCCCTTAACTACATAAGTTTTACTAACTACATATAATAACAAAAGTTGCGGAACAAGATCTTCATGGTGTTCGGTTCGGTAGCAATAGCTTGATCATCATCCACATGCTTGCAAACATCCTAAAAAGCTTAAATTTTTTAATAAATAATTGTATTAGGATCCTTAGGGATTTGGCAGAATTAAAACTATGCACGGAAACAGATTGAAATAGCTATAATATGCAAGACTCATCAAAAATGGCTGGGCACTACCGTAGCTTACGGTAGTCACCATACGCTACTGTTGCCTTTGGACAATTTGGGGCTGCCGTAAGGCAGTAGAGAACCAGCGTAACAAACTCACTCAGCACCGTAAGCTACAGTAGTCACTGTAGCTTATGGTAGCTCTCTCACGCCCCACATAAGACCACAGCCTATCCGTCGCGGCCCGCCAGAAAGCCAATCTGCAGCAAAAATGTTGTTATGTTGCCGCTTTGATCCGTTTGTTCCGTTTCGCATTTTTAAACATCAAAACATGATACGGGACATTCTAAAATCACTAGTACAACTTATATTTTTCTGTTTTCAAACTATTAACATTTTCGTAGCGAAACTTATAACAAATATGCATCATTGGACACATGATCATGCATATATATTTATTCATCATCTTTACCAATTTTACCCTTTAATCCATTTTACCCGAAACCATACGGACGGGGTATTATTTCGCAATATGTTGACCCATTTCCGGGTTCCTTATCTTACTTATCTTACGCTCCCATTACCGGGTTTGCGCTTTTAGTATTTAACCCGTTAGTAATCTAAGTGCATAGACTTAGACTACTTATAAAATGTGACTTGGGGTTTCACCCATTCCTCCTACCCATTCTCGGGTTCATTATTTTCGACATTCACACTCCCATTGCCGGTTTGTGTGTTAAATAAATTGCTACCCGTTACCCGGGCTTAAAGCCTACGGATAAAGTGCTCCCTTTACCCAGTTTGCACCTATCCTTAACTGACCCGTTTGGTTTGCCATTATGAAATCCATCATTTCAAGCAAACTAAACACACTAAATTTCATGTCCTAATATATCAACCAATCTCAATAACAAAAGATTAAATAACGATCTTAACGAAGCAACTAGCCACGTACCTTAAAGCTTTCCTTTCACGCGAGTGTCCGCACCGGCTTGACTTCCTGATGCCTCACTTGCGTTGCCTAAAATATACAAGCCAATTATCATTAGAACCTTTCGGCTCATAATTTAAAGCTTGTTAATTTTGTCGAACACCACAATTTGTGTCTATCAATATCTTTTAGGCGTTTTGTCAAACACCTTATGTGCATACTTTTTAGCTAGTCATTTTAGTTCAATTAGACCTTGGTAATTCCAAGAATCTCAACTTCACAAACTTAATTACTCATCATAGCCCATATTATCATGCTATTTCAACAAACCTAGATCATTACACACATTATTCATACAATATCTTGGCGCTTTTCATTCTAGGTCAAAATCCACTTCATTATATGGCACATAACAATCTTAACACAAAATTTTTTATCAATTAATTCACATATTTTCAGTTAGGGGTATGATCCTACACTTGAATCACACTTCCTTAAATCATCACATCAACCAATTATTCAAGAACTTCAATTAATCAAGTTTCACCCAAAATCAAACATCACCAAAACTGAGATTGTAACTTACCTTGTGTTAGACAAGTGTGGGTGATCAAGATTCTTGATTCATGCACTAATTACAATCCCAATTCACCCTTGAATTTGATCAATTTGATGAAATAAGGGTTTGGGGTGTTTTTCCTTGTCTCTGATCGCCCCCCACACGCACACACTAGTGTGTGTGGATTTTTGATTTGTTTAATTTTATTAAAACCAAGTTTTTCCATCTTTACACAATCAGCCCCTCTAGTCTTCTTGTTAGACTAATGTCAATTAAACTAACACCGTTCATTTATATTTTGAGATATAGTGTTTTTAACTATTAATTGTTTTTGGGGTGTTACAAGTCCACCCTCCTTAAAAAGGGTTTCGTCCCCGAAACCATCATACGCATATAAAATCATAACATATACACGTACCGAAAAGTGAAGGGTAGGGTCGTCTCATTTCCTCTTCAGACTCCCAAGTGGTGTCTGATCCTTTCCGGTGCTCCCATTTGACCTTTACTTGATGGATTTCTTTGTTCCTCAAACCCTTAACTTTACGGTCGAGGATTGCGATAGGCCTCGCTATATAGTTGAGTTTGTTATCAATCTCTATATAGTTGAGGGGAACATAGACCGTATCATCCGCTAAACACTTCCGTAGATGTGAGACGTAGAACATGTTATGTATTCCACTTAACTCTTCAGGTAATTCTAGTCGGTAAGCCACCTTATCCACCCGCTCCAAAATTTTGAAAGGCCCTATAAATCGCGGACTCAACTTTCCTTGTTTTCTGAACCGGATAATTCCCTTCCACGGAGATACCTTAAGGATCACCCTATCGCCAATTTGAAATTCCATTGGCCTTCGCCTCTTATCCGCATATATTTTTGTCGATCTTGAGCTGCCTTCAATTGGGCTCGAATCATTTCGATTTTCTCGTTCGTAACCCGAATAACATCCTTGTGACCAAGCTCTCGCGGACCTACTTCATCCCAGCATATCGGGGTTCGACATTTTCTACCGTAGAGCATTTCATATGGAGCCCTACCAATACTTGAATGGTAGCTATTGTTGTATGAAAATTCAACTAACGGTAGATATGCGTCCTAGCTGCCGCCGAAATATATTGTACATGCCCGAAGCATATCTTCTAATGTTTGTATCGTCTGCTCGCTTTGCCTGTCAGTTTGCAGGTGACATGCGGTACTAATCAATAGTTTGGTACCCATCTGTTCTTGAATGTCACGCCATAAATTTGAAGTAAACCGGGTATCTCTATCGGACACGATAGTTACCAAAACCCCGTGGCGTGCTTTGATCTCATTTACGTATACCTCCGACATCTTCTCAGAGGTATAGGTCTCGCAAATAGGAATAAAATGGGCGCTCTTGGTTAGTCTATCCACGACTACCCAAGTGGCATCAAATCCTCGAGCCGTTTTTGGCAGCTTTGTCAGCAAGTCCATTGTAATATGTTCCCACTTCCAAACTGGGATATCCAAGGGTTGGAGTTTGCCATAAGGCTTTTGATGTCCCGCTTTGACTTGTAAACAAGTCATGCACTTCTCCACGTATTTAACCACATCTCTTTTCATCCCTGGCAACTATTAGTTTTGCTTCAAATCTCTATACATTTTGGTCGCTCCAGGGTGAATCGAATAACGAGATTTATGAGCCTCGTCAAGTAGAAGATCCTTAACAACACATGTGTTTGGGACCCAAATCCTACCATATCGGTATTTCATCCCATTACTCCCTTCCACAAGATCTTTCACTAAACCTTTTATACATTCTTTTTCCCAGTTCTTTTCCTTTACTGCTTCGATCTGGGCTTCTCAAATTCGTTCAAGCAAGCCTGAAGTTACTACCAATTGCATGGACCGTACCCGAATAGGAGTGTATTCTTCCTTTCGGCTAAGGGCATCCGCCACTACGTTAGCCTTTCCAGGGTGATAGTGGATTTCGCAGTCATAGTCTTTCACGACCTCCAACCAGCGCCTCTGCCTCATATTTAACTCCTTCTGATCGAAGAAGTATTTTAAACTTTTATGGTCAGTGAAAATAGTACATTTCACACCATACAAGTAATGCCTCCAAATCTTCAAGGCGAATACTACGGCTGCCAGCTCGAGATCATGAGTCGGGTATTTTGTTTCGTGCGGCTTTAGTTGTCTCGAGGCATATGCAATTACCTTTCCCCTTTGCATAAGCACGCACCCAAGACCTAAGTGCGATGCATCTGAATATACTACCTTGTCATCCGTACCATCCGATAAAGTTAACACCGGTGCACAGGTTAACTTTTTCTTTAATGTCTGAAATGCTTTTTCCTGATCATCTTCCCAGACGAACTTCTCGTTCTTGCGGGTTAAATTGGTCAAAGGCGATGCAATCTTGGAGAAATCTTGAATGAATCTCCTATAGTAACCTGCTAACCCCAAGAAACTTCTAATTTTGGATGGATTCTTTGGAGGGTTCCATTTCGACACAGCTTCCACCTTCGACGAATCCATTAATATTCCCTCGGCACTTATGACGTGCCCTAAGAATTGCACCTCTCATAACCAGAAGGCGCATTTCGAGAATTTCACATATAATATTTCCCGCCTTAGTATCTTTAACACTTCTCGTAAATGGCTAGCATGATCCGCCTCGTTTCTTGAGTAAACAAGAATGCCGTCGATAAAAACGATCACCGACCTATCAAGCATCGGCTTGCAAACCCGGTTCATGAGGTCCATGAAAGCCGCGGGTGCATTTGTTAATCCGAAAGACATCACGAGGAATTCGTAATGTCCGTATCGCGTACGAAATGCTGTCTTTGGTATATCCTCCTCCTTTACCCTCAACTGGTGGTAACATGATCTTAAATCGATTTTCGAAAACCAGCTAGCACCTTATAACTGATCGAACAGATCGTCGATCCTCAGGAGCAGGTATCGATTCTTTACGGTGAGTTTATTTAACTCCCGGTAATCAATACACATCCGCATGCTCCCGTCTTTCTTCTTTACAAATAGCACCGGCACCCCCCAAGGAGATACACTAGGCCGGATGAATCCCTTATCGAGTAAGTCTTGTAGTTAGGACATTAGTTCTTGCAATTCCGATGGTGCCAGTCTATATAATGCTTTAGCATCCGGAATTAGTTCGATCCTGAACTCCACTTCACGCTCTGGCGGCATTCTTGGTAGATCCTCAGGAAAGACATCTTCGAATTCCCGCACTACTGGTACGTCTTCAATCCTTGGTGTTTCTTTTTCCACATCACGTACGTAAGTCAAATATGCCTTACATCTATGTAATATAAACTTGTGTCACACCCCGACCACGTAAAACAACAAAACGTGGCGGAAACGTCGGGGAGTATTGTAACAGAATCATTGTTTCACAACCATGGATTAAATAATTTCGTTTTATTGAATCATTGAACTCTTTGTTCTATTACAAATCAGATAAATACAAATATTATCTTTCAAGTTTTAAAGTCGCTAAGGCACGAGTCCATCCTAAGTGTAGCATGTATCAACAATCATCACAAAGCAGCACCTGAAACATGTGTAAAAATAGGTACGTTAGCATAAAAATGCATGTGAGATACATAGGTTTTATTGAAAATAGGCTTCATGACTTGTAAGTTTAAAAGAGTGTTTTATCAAAAATAGTCATGAGCTTTTTGAAATGTTTTCTTTTATAAATCATGTAATAAGTAATAAGAAAACGAATAAGAAAGATGTATAAATAAATAATTAAGTAAAATGAGTTTGTATATAATATATTTTTTGAAAAACAATATTTTGAGAAATAGGTTCGTAGTATATATAAAAATATACTTTGGTTGTCAAATAATAATTTTTCGATAGTATATCAAAAGTATATTTTGGTTTAATTAATAACATATCAAAATATATTTAGGTTTTATGAATAACATATTAAACTATGTTTTGGTTTTTAACTAACATATCAAAATATGCTTTGGTTTTGTGAATAACATATTACACTATGTTTTGGTTTATAACTAACATATCAAAATATGCTTTGGTTTTATGAATAACATATTAAACTATGTTTTGGTTTATAACTAACATATCAAAATATGCTTTGCTTTTATGAATAACATATTAAACTATGTTTTGGTTTATAACTAACATATCAAAATATGCTTTGGTTTTATGAATAACATATTAAACTATGTTTTGGTTATTAACAAAATATATTTTGGCTTGTACAATATCACATATGAGACCATATCAAACTATACTTTTGGGAGTATAACTAAATATACAAAAATAATGTGATTTGGAATTCATTCAGACCTAGTGCATCAAAATACACATTTAAGACTATAGAAATACCACAAGGGCAATCCTTATTTGGATAAAATATCGGTTTCTAACATTCCATGACAACAGGAATGGGGTGTCAAATCCTATAGCGCCATACTACCAACCGGTCTGGTGAACATAAAATAAGTACTATCCAACAATTTAATTTTATAATCTTTGGAAAAATCAGTGTTTAAACCATAAATAATCATTCAGTTTGTCAAAAGATAAGTACTAATATGTATAATCAATTATACTTTGAAATCATGAACATAACAAATAGGTACACATGCTTCACCCCAAAACATTTGAAAACAGTAAAAGAGGGGACTATGTACTCACTTGAGAATGCTTAGAAGTCTTGAACAACTTCCAAGCAAGCTAGAGGGATCACGGAAGTCAAACGGCACCTAATATAGGTAACTACATAAATAAACCGGACCTAAATCGGAAGATCGGATCGGATGAGGTCTTGTAAACCGAATGAGTATTGGAACTCATATGATATGGTTTACAAAGCCTACATACTAAAGCGAAACCTAACCTAAGTGCTTACAACCCATTACGATCCGTTTAGGTGGCTTACGCTACTTTAACGCGTCGTTGCCTAAAACGCGTTCGGACCACCTAACTAGTCCTATGACAAGTAATATATGCCTTAACATGTCTAATAATGTTGCCTAATCAGTTTAGATGTCAAAATTTATGTACATATGCTTAAAATGAATTTATGCGTAAAAAGGGTATTTTGGTCATTTACCTAAGGCATATAAACTACCTATCATACAACTATTTAAACGAAGTGACCATAAGGTATAACCTCGGAAGGTTATTCCCTATGCAACTATGGTCACCTAATATATTTGGCCAGATCCTAATGATCGATAAACGGTTCGGGTTCGAAGTATAAGCGATTGTTTAGATCGCTTACCTTACGACCCTACATAAGCACTAAACCTAAAGTGACGAGCTAAACATGTTAAAACATGTTTAACGAATTTAGAAAACAGGTTTGGTATCAAAACAAATGGTTTTGATACCTAAAAGTAGTTTGGTTACAAAATACGTAAGAATACGCATTTTGGCCGAAACTACGACTCGTCACTATACCTAATCAACGTGGTAATCAGTAGGTATAGTCACTAGGGACTATAACCATCGTGATTACGCTCACGTCGCGAAGTTCAAACGATCTTCGTGTTGACCATAAACTGGTCAGTGCAGAAAGTCAAACTCAGTTTGACTTTTAAGCTAAAAACGCATAAAAGAAGAAAGAGGACTTACAAAAGGGTCCAAAGAGATTTGAATCCAAGTATTCTCAGGTATGAAGTGAATAATCACATCAACTTAGAGAAATCTCAGATCAAATGTGGGTTTTGAAGCAAGGGGGTGGGGTATTTATAGTTTTCGGAGAGCCGTTAAGATCGTTCCTTGTAAAACGAGCTTCAATCTCAGCTGTACACATGTGCCCATGGTTTTGTGAAACCATGGGAGCCCCTAAAATGGCCCATAGTACTGAAAATACCATTTCCAAGAGTGTACAATAGCTGGAACAGCTGGAAACAGGCTGGAAAATCATTTTTGCAGGTCTGGCATGCTCATACTGGCCGCGTAAGAATAAGCCTGGGCTTACGCCCCAGGCCTAAGCAAACTTTGGCAGAAATGTCAAAACAGGCCCCTGCACTTGAAAAACATGCATTTTGATGCATTTTTGGCACGTTTAAGCCCCGTTAACCTCATTTCAAGGCTCTAAAATGAAGTTAAAGTATAGGGAACTTAAAATGTGCTCAAAAATATCTCGTATGTCGGTTCGTTTGGTCGTACGGTTGCGTTGTTCGGTTAATTACGACGAAACACGAACGGATGCAAATAACGATCCAAATTACGCGACGAATGGAATTTTATCATGCCAAACACTAAAATAAAATATATTAATGCTTACATAAATTTTTGGATGTCCGGATATATTCAGAACGTAAGATATGCGCGAAAATGCAAACTTATGCACTATTTGATGCTTTTAGTCCCTATTGATCAAGAAAGTTTATTTTTGGACATCAAACACCTCAAAGCCTATTTCTAAGCTATGTAAAGGATATTTAGGGCATATTTAACTTATGATCAAGTTTCGGAATGTTCGTTACAGTACAAATCGGCATACTTTCGCAGTTTGTCGAAATTAGTCCCTGTAAGCGAATAAACTTGATTTCGTCATACCAAACCATCCAAAACTTATTTCTAAGTTATGTAAAGGTTATTTAAGGTATGTTAAGCCTATGTCACTGTTCTGGAGTGTTTGTTGCATTAAACTAGTTATATTTACGCATCAGTTTGCGTATAACCTTCCAGAAAGCGATTTAGAGCTCGAAATCGAACAAGAATTGATATGTGAAAATGATACACATATTTTTACAAATCTCAAGTATGAAATACAATATTTCATTGGTTTGGTATTTGTTTGATGGTTGAAGTGACACAGGTGTCACAACTTGCGGGCTTCTATCATCGAGCATACCATGGGATCACAAGCCTTCTCCCCGTAGTTGATGTCACGCTTTCCGCTTGGAGACTTTAAGTGTATCTCCTTACGTAAGCATATCACCTTAGCATGGTAGCGAGATAACCAGTCCATTCCAACTACCACTTGAAATTCCCCCATCGACATGGGTATTAAATCAATGGCGTATTCCTCGCCATCAATATTTAGTTTGCATTCTCGACATACATCACAAACAATGAAACTTTTGTTATTACCTACTTCTACTTCCATTGGCATAGGCAATTTTGTTAATGTGAACAAAGGGTTTTGAATGAATCTATGTGAAACAAAAGACTTATTCGCACCCGTATCAAATAAAACACGTGCGTGGACAGAATATACAGTAAATATACCTGTAACCACGTCAGGTTCCATTTTTGCTTCAGCAGCAGTGATTTGGAACGACCTAGCCTTTGACTTCGGGGTTTCATTCTTTGAGTCGGCACCCTCTTTCTTTCCTGTTAGTTCCGGGCATTCTGACTTTTTATGACCCAGCTGATAGCACTTATAGCAAACCGTCATTTTATCTGGGCAGTTTGAAACCCCATGCCCTGTTTTACCACATGCAATGCAAGGTTTGTTTTTGAAATAACATTAGCCTCTATGGGCGTGTCTGCATATCTTACAACTCGGAGAACCTCATTTCGCATTTCCTTTCTTCGAGGATTCAGCTACCTTCGACTTCTTTGTGGGACTCGGGTTTGCATCCAAAGCCCTTCTCTCACCTCTTTCAACTTGCCTTTTCAATTCAATCTCGCGTTCCCACACCGCGTTGATTTTGTCAATGAGGCTTTCATAATGTGAGGGGGTCATAAACTCCCTGTACTCTGCCCTAAGCATGTTGTAATAGTAGTAAATTTTCTGTTCTTCAGTCTTCACCAACTCATCACAAAACATAAGTTTATCAAGAAACGTTCCCGTGATTTTATCGACGGTTTCCCATTTTTGCCTCAATTGCATGAATTCCTCCTTTATCTTGTTGATTACCGCCTTGAGCTATGATGTTTGAGAAAAGGTGTTTTGAAATCTTCCCAAGTCATTGTTTTCGGGTATTTTAATAAAATAGTTAAGTTGTTCCAAAAATTTCCAGAATTTTACAGAATGTTTTAACGATCAAATATTATTGTGTAAAAATCTCGGGATCCAATCACTACGAATTATTTTATAAAAATCATTTACCGGGCTGCAATCAGATTCGTCACTTTCTGGCTGCAGTCAACGAAAAAATTCATTTAAAATTCATCGTAAGTCTGATTGACGAAATTCCAATTGGAGAATTACAAAGACATCAAGGACCATATAAAGTAAAAATTTCGTGACCTGACTCTATCCAGATTTCAAGTTATGATGAAAAACATAACACACATTTTCTGCAGAAAAAACGCAGCTTTTGCTGCTGTAGAAAACCGACCTTTAAAAATAGCAAACACCCTCGAAAAAATATGATTCTAGTGCCATTTGATTCGTTTTTCGAAAACATATAATTTAGCCTTCAGAAAATCAATTTTTTTGATTTATAACGGTCCGTTTACAGCCAACTGAAGTTGGCTGTTTTCATCAATCAGCATGCAGTTTTACAATTAAACAACACCAAAACGTGTGTAAACGATCTCAACTCTTCCTAATAACAACTCACAACAGGTTAATCATCAATTATCATCTAACCATCTCAAAATCATAAAACCCTAGCCATAACATATCATGATTTTTCATAAAAACGCAGCCCATGATCATATATTCATACATACTATCGATTACTTCAACAAATCGCATTCTTAACCGAAATAAATCATATAATATCAAAACCCTAGAATGTTACTAAACATTCACAGCCAAGTTTCTACCAAAATCACACCATGAATCACAATTCAATCAAGAATACTAACCTTGGAGCAAGAGAATCAAAATCATAAAACCCTAGCCATAACATATCATGATTTTTCATAAAAACGCAGCCCACGATCATATATGCATACATACTATCGATTACTTCAACAAATCGCATTCTTAACCGAAATAAATCATATAATATCAAAACCCTAGAATGTTACTAAACATTCACAGCCAAGTTTCTACCAAAATCACACCATGAATCACAATTCAATCAAGAATACTAACCTTGGAGCAAGAGAAGGGATTACACGGAGGTGAAAGGCGAATCAAGAAGCTGAACTAGGGTTAGATTTTCGCAGGGGGGAGGGGTCTTCCTCTGGACGACGATCACAAGGGGAATTAGGGTTTTTGTTTTAGATTACTTATTCCCAAAGTCTCCTACATATAATTAAACCCAAGAAAGTTGGGCTAATGAGCAACAAGGAACAAGAAGTGTGGGTTTGGGCCTAATGTTTCAAATAAGGGGACTTGGGTTGGGGTTGGGCCTATATGTGGCGCAAGGAGGGGAGGGGTGGGTTTGGGTTGGGTTTTTAATAGGTAACGGTTGTGCACTAAGCGACAGTTTCGCATGGTTCACAAAATAATTAATTACAACGATTCGTATCACAAAGCTATATTTTCCAACGCTTCGTTTCACAAAATAGCATATCCCATTATTTCAGTTTTGAGTTTCGGTTTCACATAATTCACATTACACATCACCAAGCATACAATCGTTCAAATAAAATAAATCACTAATTTCAATCCATTCAACGTTCATACAATTACACAATAAAACAAAACGTTCAGGAAATTACATGGGTTGTCACATCATCCCCAAGTTGAAAGAAATTTCATCCCGAAATTTAGCATATCGTTGCCGGAGAAGCTAGTCTTGTTGTGCGTTTTCCTGGGGTATCATATCATCCCCCCGTTGGTTTGGAATTTCGTCCCGAAATTCCGAAGTAGCTTCAGTACTGGACTCACCTTTCTTGAACAACTGGGGGTACTTACGTTTCATCTGGTCCTCCCATTCCCAAGTGAACTTCGGCCCCGCCGGGAGTTCCAACGAACTCGAACGATAGATATTTTGGTACGTTTGAGAGTCTTGATTTCCCGGTCCATAATTTCCACCTGTTCCTCGACGAAGCGCAACTGGTCGTCGATAGTGAGTTCCTTGAAAGGGACGTTAAGGGTCTCATCTGACAGACACCTCTTCAGATTCGACACCTGAAAGACGTTGTGAACACTGCTATGCTCTTCGGGCAAATTCGGTCTCTATACCACCTTGCTGATTTTCTTAGTGATTTCGAAGGGTCCGACATAACGCGGATTAAGTTTGCCCCGTTTGCCAAATCGAACCACACCTTCCCAAGGTGAGACTTTAAGTAGCACACGATCCCCCACCTGGAACTCGAGCGGTTTCCTACACTTACCAGCATAGCCTTTCTGGCGGTCCCGTTTCCGTTGTGTCGACAACAAGTTCTGGGCCAGTGATTTGGCTGTCGCCCACTTTTGCCCAGCATAGAGGTGGTCGACATTTCTGCCCGTTCAAAGTCTCGAATGGAGTAGCCTTGATGCTGGTGTGGTAACTATCGTTGTATGAAAACTCCACTAAGGATAGGTGTCTTTTCCAGTCGTTACTAAAGTCAATGACACATGCTTGAAACATGTCTTTTAGAGTCTGGATGGTGCGTTCAGTCTTCCCATCCGTCTGAGGGTGATATGCTGTGCTCATGTCTGGGTATGAACCGAAATATTTATGCACCGCCTGCCACACTCAGACGCAAAGCGCGGGTCTCGATCAGATATGATGGAAGTTGGCACTCATGCCTAGCGACCATTTCCTTCAAGTAGATGTATGCGAGTGTAGAAAACTTATCCGTTTCCTTGATTTTCCAGAAAATGTGCAGACTTAGTTAGTCGATCCATGACCACCCAGATGGTGTCGTTTCCTTGCTGAGATCTAGGTAAGCCAATGACGAAATCCATGGAAATTTGCTCCCATTTCCATGTCGGGATCTCGGGTTGTTAGAGTAATCCTGATGGCTTCTGGTATTCCACCTTAACCCTAGAACAGGTCATGTATTTACTAATATAGGTCGCTATGTCAGCTTTCATGTGGGGCCACCAATACAAAGTTTTGAGATCCTGGTACATCTTTTCAGAATCAGGATGCACTGAGTAACGAGACTTGTGCGCTTTGCCCATCACAAGCTCTCGTAGGTTTCCATAGGTTGGAAAGCAGATACGTTCCAAGAAATAGTAAGTGTCGTCTTCCTAGCGTACAAGTTTCCTTCACATGCCCCGCAGGGACTCAGCTTTAAGGTTCTCTTCCTTCGATGCTTCAACCTGAGCATTATGGATTTGGGTAGGAAGACTAGAGTGGATAGTAAGCTGTAACGCACGTACACGCTTAGGTTTGGTTTCCTTACGACTGAGGGCATCGGCCACAACGTTGGCCTTGCCTCTGGTCAAAGATATGCTGGAGACTCCTGTGATCGATGTAAATGGTGTATTTGGTGCCGTACAGGTAATGTCTCCATATCTTGAGTGCAAACACTAATGCTCCCAGCTCCAAATCGTGGGTAGTGTAGTTCTTTTCGTGAACCTTGAGTTGGCATGATGCGTAAGCAATGTCTTTCTCACATTGCTTCAACACACAACTAACTCCTTGGATGGACGCGTCACAATAACAACGAAGTCATCTTTGCCTTTAGGTAACGAGCGAATGGGTGTACTACAAAGTTTCCTCTTCAACCGTTGAAACGCGGATCCCTGAGCTGTCTTTCGAATTAGAGTTGCGAGGGTTTGTGCATATGATCAAGAAAAGTGGTCTTCGCAACGTCAAAAGTCATTCGTTGGAAACTAACATAAGGTTATTTGTGTTGTAGGGGCTCCATGGTAAGGTGTAGGTATCGTTCGGATTCCTACTAATTCTTGGAGTAGTTTCAGATGTCGTCAAAGAAAACAAGTGGCATATCCATCAAGGTAGGCTAAATTCCAATGTCGTGACTCGGAACCTATCTCGGTCATATCGAGTTCTAAGGACAGTTCTCGTGATACCTCCATATCTATGATATTCATGGCCCATTGCTCCTAGAGTATCATTCGTAGAGAGTAACTCCTCCAAGCGAGAGTTCGCGAAGAATGTTAGGATAAGGATCATAGGAGTCGAGAAGTATATCGTGAATGGATGTGGGAACACGCAAAAAGGGTAGTCACAATCGATGCGTAAGTGTGTAAGGATCCGTAACAGGGGTTTACTTGATGTCAGGGGTATAGCTGGTCGTACACAAGTTGCATGAGGTCAAAAATGAAGAACGCCGTTTGCCGAATAGAGGTGTCACGTTAGTATCAATCATAACAAGAATTAACCATAGAAGAATGGTTGTTGCACGAGTTCGTAGTGTTAGGATTCGCTGACACTTCCGTCTAAGTTGTCGGGCTCGCTCACACGCAAAGAAGGAATAATTCACCTTGATCCATGAACTTAGATGAGTTTGCGATTTATCGTGTCGCTAAGCAACCAAATTCGGAGGAGTTTCCTTAGGTCGTGTTAATGAATCTGAAGTATACCTGTGCACTCAAGAGGTTTCCAAGAAAACACGCGATAACATGTTCAAGAGGGTATGATCATATCAACATCACATCACCATTCTTAGGGTTTCAAGAAGTGATCACCAATGATCGAACGTCGAGCCTTCCAAATTCTCTAAACTATAGTGAGTTCGTATTAGTGTCTCTGCATGGAGAAGTGGGGTCGTAGTGTCACTTTGGTAAAGGATTGATGCTTTTCTTTAAGTCAATAGTAAAAATTGGGTATTGCATTAATTAACAAGTATAGGTTGGTACAAAGGTTAGCGAAAAGGTAAAACATAATTAAGATAAACTTTCATAGGATCAAAATGCGACTCTGATAGTATAAGGGGGGGGGGGGAGGGTAAGGTAAATGTGTAGTTCATCATGTCCGTCTGTAGGTTGAGTAATCCATATATCCGTCCTCGAATGTCCCGAAGACTATCCCATCATTAGAAGGTATCCACTTGCTATGTTGGGTATACGAAGGTGTAAATCAAACTAGAATAAGAATTAACCACCCAACAGGGTAATGGGGGTAATCTTGTGATCGGTGGAAGTCGTTGTATTGTTGTTAGCGTTTCGTTATATCGGTTGCGGATCGAAGAAATAGGAGGTTGGTGATGTTCATACAAAGAATTGAGCGAAAACAAAAATCCAACACATAACCGAAGAATTTCGCCGACTATTCCGTTCTCTAAAGACAGTTCCAGTAATGGTAGATGGCGGCAATGACATGAAAGAAAAGTTCATTGCATCATGGTCACGTAAGTATATCATTGGTCCAAAACAGAGTGTGAATGATAGGGTTTTGAGTTATACAACAACAAACGTGTGTAACTCTGACTACTTCGTTTCTGGTGACGATGACCAGTGGAGATGATGGGGTTTGTTAACATGGACGCGTGGGTATATTGTTCTCCTAAATCCGAGTTCGGGTGGGCCGGTTCTGGTCTACGTGAATGTCGACGTGCAAACCGAATGTATGGAGGGTCAGATCTGAATTCTAGCTGTAACGGCGACGTCATGTCGAGACAGTCGTATGGATAAATAGAACGCATAAAACAGTTGTCGTAGTGGGGTGAGGAGAAAACAGGAAAAGTGTCACACCCCCAAAATCCACATGCGGAGTATCACCACTGGAAGGCGTGACTGACCAGGATCAAGCCACCAATCATATTGAACATTGTAAGTAATAAATAAAATTCAACCACGTAATATGAAAGGTGTTTAAAACAAACGCATAGTTAAAGTATTCAGCGGAAGCATAAATGTAAAAACCCCAAACATAAGTAATAAGTTTATAAAGTGTAAATGTTTAACATGGATTCAACATTCCATGTTCCCACAACGATTTCACCTCTCGTGCAAGCTCCATGAATACCTAACGACCTGCAAGGCATGTAACAACGAGTCAACAACAAAGTTGAGCGAGTTCACAGTTGGTTGTTCAGTTTTACCAGTTTGTTTTGAAATCGTAAGTTGTTTCGTAAACCACGAGTTAACCAGTTCTTTTGTTTCCCAAACCGTAACCATAATCAGTGGGGGGGCTTCCCCTGTGAACCACTAGACCGTACCATATCGACTACTAATGAAATATAAGTTGTGCCCTACATCAGTGTCTATCATCACTGACAGTTTGCCATAGTCCATTAGTACACGCCCGTTCGAACGACACGGTGTGAGGTTTGTTAAACCTAATAGCACTATTAACTAATGACCCGCTCGCCATCGGCCTCGGCGATTAAGTCGATATAAAGAGGAGGGACTTCATGATAGAGCTTTGTCTAGTAAGTTAAGGTTGTTGTCCTACCCAAGGAGGACGAACGTACGTAGTTCTACCCAAGGAGAATATGCAGGAGTTATAGTGGCATCCTACCCAAGGAGGATGGCCGTACATATCCTACCCAAGGAGGATATGTAGAGTTCCGTTTTAGTTTATTAACCCATTCCCAACCCTTGGGAATCCCATGCCTTGAAGAAAGTGTGAACTCACCTCGGTTTGCTCGGTAAGATTATTACTCGCTCACAAATAATTCAATCCAATCCTATAGTTGCATGTACACACAATCAGTTGACATTCACAAGTTCGACTAACAGGCAAGATCATCACATACATGCAAGTAACAACTAACACATAGCTTTTATCAGTTATACAAGTTCATGCAAGTCATGCTTATCATTTGATAACAGCTAACTAACCCAGTTAATCCTTAACAGACTTAACTGAGTTTACTGTGCAGTTTAATAACTCGACAAAACACACTTGTTTCGTCGTGAATCCCCTTCGACGAAACATCCCCTGTTTTGTCGTGATTACCCTCGGCGAAACTCCCCTGTTTCGTCGTGATTATCCTCCAGCAAAACGCACCCGTTTCGTCATCATCGGCGTTTCGTCCATTAAGTCAGTTACGTCGTGTAACTGATGATTACCCAGAAACCCTAATCGCCGATCATCATCACACAGAAATCATACAATCATACAGCAATCATCGATACCATTTATAATACCAATCATAACAAAATCATGTGTTATAACCTTAAACAATCTAGCATATACGACGGCCATTACATGAGAACAAGTTCACGGATTCAACAATATCAAACAACCTATCTCATCGATCAACATTGTATACGGATCAACAGCAACAAGAACCCTAACCAATCACTAATCAAATCGTCGTGATCACAAACATTCATCACTATTTATCATCATTGAACCCTATTCTATATCAAACTGTTAACAATCAAGCATACGAGTCATGCATTCCTAGATCATTGCGATATACATACTAATTTCATAAGCAATTAGATATTAGCAAATAACTAACCGAAAGGTATAGGGATTAGAACGAAGGGCTTGAAAGTCACCAAGGATGACAGTGATGGTTGCCGTCGGTTAACAGAGAGGAAAAGAAAGCTAGGGTTTGCAAATTAGCCGAATACGTGTTCTAGTGCTACCCTATATTGTTAAATAACTGAGCTGGGCCTTTACTGGGCCTCGGCGTAACAGTGGGCCGGCGAAACGCTGTGTTTCGTCGAGATGAATACGGCGAAACACTCCGTGTTTCGTCGAAGTGGTTTATGGCGAAACTGTAATTGTTTCGTCGGGTTGTTTCGTCGGGTATAGCTCCGAATCTCAAACAGGTTACAAGTTCATGTAACCAAACGCTATAATCACATTAAATAGATAATCATATCAAACAAGCATCTCAACATTTAATCCAACATGCACAATTACAAGGCAAACAAGTCGTGCAAGTAAACAACTAAAGAATTAACGTGCAACTAATGCGAAGATGAAATCTTGGAAACTCGAGTTGCCACAAAAAGAATTTGATCACTACTTGTCAAGTTTCAAGTAAACAGTTGAGTGTCAAAGCCCGCACACTAGGGCTAATAAGGGCAACATGCTACTACGTTAACTAAGCATACCATAAACAACGCACCATGCAAATGTAACTAACAAGTAGGTAACATAAACATAGACCATACCATCTAAAGTGTTAAGCCTTGCACGTGGAGCGAATTGTCGTTGTGGATCGTTGATCACTGAACAGGTTATAGTCTGGTTTTTGTCAAAAAGATTTTTCTCTTTTTAAAACCAAGTTCAGTATAACCAATGACTCTGATACCAATTTGTCAAACCCTCAAAATCCACAAGCGGAGTATTACCGCGAGGCGTGTGACTAACAAGGATCATACCACCAATCATAATAAACATTAAGTAAAGTAAAGTAAAACCATAGCAAAATAACCATTTAAAGTTCACCAAACCAAAGTCCAAAAACCGAATTAAAAAGTCAGCGGAAGAACGTTGTCGTATATTCACGACAATTTAAAGTTCACCAAACCGAGTTGGTACCATTCTTGCGTATTCGAAGAACGTTGTCGTATATTCACGACAATTCACATCTATCATTTTATGATTTAGGAACTCGTTAGCCATTCGTTCCTTTTCATAAGGGGGACAAAATTTCCTTTCTGCCATTTCCTTGAATTTTTCCCAGTTCATGGTATAAGCCATGTCACTTCCTTTTGCTTGAAGAATTGTATTCCCCCATTCTAAGGCTTCTTCCTTAAAGAGGTTGGAAGCGTACATCACATTGTCCTCTTCGGCACATTTGCTGATTTTAAGAACAGCTTCTGTCTTTTCCAACCATCGCAGAGCAGCCGTGGCTTCTTCACTGCCCGCGAACTCAGTTGGTTTACAAGCTAGAAATTCTTTGTAGGTACACCCGAGAGTCATCGCCTTCATTTTCTTGGGAAATGGGGTTTTGATAATATCATCATTGTCTCCATTGACACTATGGCTAAAACTGCTGTCGCGAGTATGCTTGCTACTCACAACTTTGGTGGGTTCTACAGAGTTTTTAACAACTTTAATTATTAAAGGTATAGCATTAGCTATTCCTTGGGCTATTATATTTTCTATAGCATTTTTATCCAAAGGATTTTCATTATTAGCATGAACTTCTGGATTATGTGATACTTCATTCGACATCTGAATTGCAAACATTTTCACTTATTAATATCACAGAATAATTAAAACAAAACAATATTTTCAAGAATCATATGTGCATATATATATATATATATATATATATATATACATAAATCGGTAAAGTGTACTGTACAATATTGCTTATCGTACATTATGTACGCTTCAATCTCAGCCATCAGATCGTCTTCCCGCATTTTAAAATCGCATGTTGTTTTTTTTATAACAATTTCGCATGTGATAATTTTTGATGAATTCGCATGTTGTTTTTTTGTACCAATTTCGCATGTGATAATTTTTGATGAATTCGCATGTTGTTTTTTGTACCAATTTCGCATGTGATAATTTTGATGAAATAGCATGTTGTTTTTTTTTTCAATTTCGCATGTGGTAAAAAACAACATGCGAATTCAATGCGGGAAGATGATCGGACGGCTGAGATTGTAGCGTACGTAATGTACGATAAGGGCATTTGTACGTTAACCTAACCCTACATAAATCTACAAAAATAACACATAGGTTATTTTTTTATTAATTTCCTAACTTTATTGTTTAAGTTTATGTATTAAAAGAACACCTAAATAGCTTAAACAAGTGGTTCTGATACCACCTTCTGTCACATCCCCTGACCCCACCCTGGGAGCGGGTGATGTGAACCAGTCAGATGGTACCGATGTTTATTAAATATGCAGCGGAAATTTTTTTCATCAGGATCGTAGTTAGGAAATAATTTTAGAGTTTATAAAACATCGAACTTTTATTATTAAACAAATGGGCTAAAACCCATATTCCATTTAATTGTTTTTATAGGGATAAACCCAAATAAATAAAACATAAATTTCTTCTTTTATTTAGGTATTTATAGCCACTTTATTTAAGCCTTCAGTGCTCCATAGCTGGCTACTATTATCTTTACAGCAAATTAACTGAAACATGTTTTGAAAACATTTGATCAATAATAAATACTGGCGAGTTCATTCCATTTTTATAAAATATATTATTATACTTTACAGCATTAGGATTTTTATATTTGTTTACATTTACCCAAAAAACTCAATTAGTGTTTGTCACATGGTGGCAGTTCCGATGTGACGGTCGTCATATCACTCATTGGCTAACTTTCGTCCAATAGTGAAGTTTATCAAGTAATAAATATAAAATATATCTTATTATGATTCAATGGTAGCGGTCACTAGGCGATTCCCGTGACGGTGGTCAAATCATTGTTGATCATTCTTTCAACTAATAACTCTGGTCATAACACTGTTGATCATTCTCTCAACTAGTGTCTTTGGTCATGTCACTGTTGATCATTCTCTCAACTAGTGGCTCTGGTCATATTTCTGGTCATATCACTGTTGATCATTCTCTCAACTAGTGCCTTTGGTCATGTCACTGTTGATCATTCTCTCAACTAGTGGCTCTGGTCATATTTCTGGTCATATCACTGTTGATCATTCTCTCAACTAGTGACTCTGGACTTAGTAGTGTCCCGTGACATTACTTTGTCAAATACATTTTCTATGGCACAAAACTACTTAGCCTAGAAAATGAAATATATCATTTTCTGTCAAACTAATAGCTATAACTTATCAAATATAATATATTAATTATATAATTGTAATATTATTAGTTAATATATTAACGTGACTAAGACTAAAAATATAATCTTAGTATAGTAGAATATATTATATTTGACTACTTTATTATGATATACATTTATGGACTAAACATTATTTTATAATGTAAATAGTAATTTAGGTTTATTAAATATATTTTCTTTAATATATATTTTAATAATGATTAATAAAGCTCTATTTTATGTACACACCATTTAGATTTATTTCAATCATACATTAAATTTATTAATGATTTAATGTTAAAATAATATTAGTTATAAGCTATGGCTACTGGGGCATAATTCCCCCTGTGATTGTGGTCATGCTACTATTGGCTAACTTTTTTGCCAATAGTAACGAGGGTCAAGTAATGTATAAAACCTCCCACACCGGTAGTTATTACAGAATATAAAATTTAATCACTGTAAGTATAACTGGTGAACATTTAGAATTTTGAAAAGCATTTTTAAATATAATTGTATCACAAAAAGGTGATAAAAAGGAGAATGACTCACAAACTGTGAGAAAAGAGAATGGACTCACTTTGTAACTTCAGGGTTCAACTAGAAAGTCTCCTGGTATAATCTTGGGTATAACACCTGAGCTATTTAATAAAATATATAATGCACTCGTGTTAAGTATAGTAACCCAATTAAACTTTATCCCTACGTCACGAGACAGAACCCCAACGAACTTAGTCGGGCAGAGCCTTGACATGCGTTATGAGGCCCAGATCAATCAGACAGTGTATCAGTAATCAAGGGTTAAAACACTTAAAACGGGACAGGACATTATTATTATTATTATTTTATTATTGATTAAAAATAAAAACATAGAATTATAGAAAGAGAGAGATAGATCGAGAGAAACAAATCTGAACAATTTAAAATGTTTTCCTTCTCATGCTATTTATACTTGAAATATACTTGCTGCAAAAGAAATGTAAAGACACTATATGAACATTAATTCCATTGTACATATAATCACAACTAGTTAATGCCGCCGCCCGCGTTGCGGGGCGATGGCCGAATAATTATCAATCAATTAAAAAAACACTATTATAGTTTTGTTAGGAAAAAAAACTAAAACGATGACAAGACCATAGTTGATGACTGTCGTAAGGGTCAATCAAAAACCTAATTAAACTACGTAGATAGCGTAAGTAGGTTATCGTATCCACGGGGAATTTGTGGTTAGCGTAAAAGAAATTAATTAAAACTAGACTATCTAAATTGGAGGTTTGTTTGTTTAATTGTAAAGAAAACACAATTTGTCACAAAAAGTGTTATCAAGATGAGAAGAAGTAACCTCCACCCGGAATCCCGGATACCCGTTTTAACATAAAAATCTGTTTTCTGATTCAAAACACCACATAGACATGGCCTCGGAATTAATGAATTTGATTAATTAATAGGGATAGTTTTTAAGATTCACTATGCAACCTAATAACCCGTTTGTTTGTATCAATTACCCACCGATTTACTAACCCGCTAACAACGCAAGGAAGTTGCCAATACGCTTAATAAACGACAAGTAATTCAAACACATGAAACGTTTACCAATAATCCAACACAAGTGGTCAAGATATACCAGTTTACAAGAATCAGAAAAAACGAATAATTAAGTCAAACCGTGTAAACGTTCATCCGGGTAGAAGTTACGAGAAGCTTAGCCGCGCATGCTTGTCTCTACCGCATCAGTTGTCATCCCGAGTTTGTTGGACATTATTGCTTGGCTTCAATGAAAGAATGAAAGCTGAATGGTTATCCTTGAAATTCGTCCCTGACTTCTCGAATGTCGGCTGCTCATGAAAATCCAATGTATGCGTGAACTATATATCCCGAGATGATGATGTGTTTTATGATTTAATATTAAAACCCTTCTACGATAATAGTGCCCACCAAAGAAATCCCAATTGTGCATGTGCGTCCAAGAGTCAGCCCAATGCTCCTCTCAAAAGTCTTCACATGTTAGCCCAATATGCTTGATGTTAATCAATTAAAATCCCTCCAAAGTATGACAAATTTTTGTCCTTTTATAACCCTCAAATGTCAGCTTTTGTCATCGACCTCCCCAAAGATTTCTGCATTATTTAATCCATACAAATTAAATAAAGTTGTCTAATATTTAACCTGCACATCAAAGAAATTGACTTCAACAAACTCACACCACTACATAAAACATGGCTTCAAACACATCCATTAATGAGATTTCATTGTGATTTATTTTGTTTTCTACTCACCGTAAGTAACTAGATTTGAAATTCATTTAGATTTTAATTCCCATTAATGACCATAAAAGCACAAATCCATTACTTTAGTTTAATTTCTTTGTAACCCACAAAAGTGCAAAAACAACTAGAAATAATATATCTTACAATAAAATCAATGCATTTATATTACAAATAATATTACATAATGTGTACCCAAAATGCACTTATCAGTAGTTCAGAGCTCAGGGCAAAACTGTAGCTTGTAAGGATTAATGAGCGACTTTTAGTAAGCTCCTTGACATGGAAAAAAATTAAATCCAGTCAAGTAATATAAAAAACACTTTTATAATTTTGCTAAAAAAACTAAAACGATAGCAATACTGTAATTTGAACTGAGGGCAAAGTTGTATTTATTGACTTGGGTAAAATCGTAATTTGGCAAAAGTTAAAGTGATGGCAATACTATAAATTTGAACCGGAGACAAAAGCGTAATATAACTTTGCACTGAGGACAAAATCGTAATTTTAAGCTGGGGACAAAACTATATTTTTAATTTGAACTCGGGCAAATTCAAAATTTTGAACTGATGGCGAAATCGTAAATTTGAATAGGGGGCAAAAGCATAGTTTTATTTTGAACCGGGCAAAAACATAATTTTAAACTTAAGGCGAAATAATAATTTTTGAAAGGGGCGAAAATGAGAAATCGTCATTTTGAGTTTGGGCGAAAGCAAAAATTTATTTTGAACTGGGGCCAAAATTGTAGTTGTAATCTGGGGAAAAAATCATAATTTTGAACCGAGGATAAAATCGTAATTTTGAGCGAGGGACAAAAACGTAATTTTATTTTGAAGTGGGGGCGGAAACATAAATTTATTTTAAATTAAGGATGAAATCGTAATTTTAAACGAATATAAAACAATAAAACTGGTGGTCCAATAGGGGAGTGTCACACAGCTGTGTGGCACTATTCCCCTACTTGGTTTTTGTATATGTGGAGAATTGTTTAGATTACCATGCACACGTAGCCAATTACCATGCACACGTAGCCAATTACCATGCACACGTAGCCAATCAAAGAATCTGAACAATTACCATGCACACGTAGATTATTTATTTATTATAATTAATTCAGCTGCTTCACTTACTTAGCGCACATAACTTCTAAAATATGACGTTTTATAAAACAATAAATATATCATTAGAACGAGAATAATCTTATCTACATTTTGAACCAAGTTTCATTAAAAACGGAGTAAGTCCAAATACAATGTATTTTTAAAATTTAATTGTTAGACGGTCACTAGGTCCGTCTAGGTACTTCATATTTCTAACAGTCAACTTACCCGTAATCTACCCGTTTAATAATATAAGTTTTATATACTTTATTTTATTATAGAAAATAGAAATGTCACACATATATAAGCCAATTGATTAGTATAACATTCCAACCAAATATATATAAAATAGTTTTTAAAACTATATGGGTTGAATAATTATAATAAAACTAGTTACTAATAGTTAATAAATATAAACAACCTATAATTCTAATAGGATAAAAATGGAAATGTTACAACTGCCTAGGACGAGAGGGCTCTCTCGTACGAATGTGACTCGGACGACTTGATGTCCCTTTTGTACGAATGTGCCATTCGTACGAATGGGTACAAACATTACAAATCCGACCCGTTTTCACACTAATCTATACAATATTTAACACACGCTCTGTCTAGCCTATTCGCACAGTGGCAGACATACAAAATATACACCAACAAGGTTTTTAAGAGATTATCTTAGTTATTGTAGCATGTCCCTCTTTTGGAGGCAACGCTACCCTCAGCCATATTGGTCCGAGTCAGCAGGAATACCGTCCCGCAAGGCCGGATTAAAGTTTTAATTGTAGTTTATGTTAGGACTATTTTTGTATTT
The DNA here is from genome assembly GCF_002127325.2 of Helianthus annuus. NCBI lineage: Eukaryota > Viridiplantae > Streptophyta > Magnoliopsida > Asterales > Asteraceae > Helianthus > Helianthus annuus. The sequence continues at coordinate 142,095,233 of NC_035440.2, forward strand.
GTTGTTGAAAATTGTTAAAGTTACATAGAATTAATTTCGTCAGCACGAACCGACTAATGAATCGTCCCAGAAGCACTGAATATGAAGACTGAGAAATAAAATAATCAAGCTTCTGATATGGAAACTTCTTTGATTAAAAGATCACTACAAAGTTACAAGACTTCAAAATTTTAGGAAAACTAGTTGGAAAAAGTCAACATAACAAAATTTTAGTTTTAATAGTTTTATTTAATAAAATCTGCACAATTACTTATATACCCTTAAAAACTACTAATTAACTTAACTAATAGTAAGGCTTATGAGTAATCAATATCATCCATTGATTTAATATTTAGATAGTCCTTATATGTTCTCAGAGTTTTTAAAATTAACATGATTTATACTGAATCTTAACTCAACACATATTGTCTCTTAAACAACCATTTTATACACCTAAATGCCATTTAAAGTTGCATTTACATGGGTTTAAACTCATACCATATTTGTAAGAGACAAACACCACACCACTAAACTACTAGGTTATGAGTACATAAATTTATTTGATAAACTAAGTTCTTTGGTTTTATCCATTATTTACATTATTAACTCAATTAGTAAATGTTCACTTCATTCCATCCCAACCCGTATGCCATTTATGATTACCATGTTCTTCATAATTAGTTCTTGTGTAAAAAGGTTGCAAGTCATGTGCGTGTTAGTTATGATGATATTAGATACTTCTTTCAGTTTATGGTACTACCCACATCTTTAGGCTCCACAAATTAGAATGTTAATATCCAGATGATTGCATACATAGGGGTGTTTGGTGTTGCGTTTTCAAAATAGATTATGCGTTTGCAAAATCGATTTTGCGTAAACGCATGTAGGTACATGCTTCTCTAAAATTAGGTTTTGGAGGCAGATAATCATTTTTTCAACCAAACACTTTTTTTGATTATTTATGTTTTACAAACGCAATAATCAAATAATCATTTCAAAACGTAATCCCAAACACCCTCTAGATGAACGGGATTAGCACAATGTGATGTGACGTAAATAATTCTTGATATCCAGTTTTTATTAATTAATGTTACTGGTTTATGGGACTTTTTAACTTAACCTATCAGGTTAAGAAACAACATTTTCTAGAGTAGTTGCATGTGAGGCAAAGTACAATGGTCATGAATCATAATGCAGTTAGAGATGATACCATATCTCTTAACCCTAACCCCACATGACATGTATTGGTTTGAAATGGCTAAGGTATATCACGCCATGGACCCGCAACGCAAGTACGTACTCTAGGGTTTAACTCACATATTTAAAGCCATACAAAACAATTCTTAATAAAAGAGTTTTTGGTAAACGGTTCTTAATGAAATAGTTTTAGAATGTGTATGGATCATTGTTAAGATGGTGTTATAAGTTATGACTAATAGGTAACTTTTATTTTCTTTTTGCATAAAATAGAGTTACACATTAAAAAGAGTTGCAATAAGGATGAATAGGTATTTTACCTTAAATGTGTATTATCTAAAGACCATCAATAAGTTTGGGGCCAACTTAGGTTTAGATTACTTGATAGATGCACTTGCCTTTTTGATGAGAGATCTTAAGTTCAAACCTGGACAACAGATGTATTTTACTATTATTGGTGTAAAATATAGTAGAACATTTTAAAAAAAATCAATGACTTTGGGATTTGTTGGCTATGAATAGAAGAAATTTTTTACAATTAAGCATGTTTGAGTAAGAGAAATTTCATGATAGGAGAAATCTAGAGAAGTCTTCACCCATATAATTACAAATTTGTAAGCTTCTAATAACCAATATATACGATGATTGTTGGTATACGAGAGTGAATGTTACTTGAGAACTTCTAGTGAAAGGTGCTAAGTTCAAATCTTATATTTTGAACATAAAAAAAAACTCAAAATCGGTCAAACTAATGTATAAGATCATCGGTTCAATAACCACTCGTCTAAAACCGATTGGTCTAACAAATGGTTGTTCAACCCACACAAATGAACTGGTAAGGGGTCTGATTCCTGATCTGGTTAGGTGGTCTGACTTCATAAGCATTACTTTTTACGGACTGTACAAAGTCTACATAGACTATCTCCAATGCTACGTGTGTCCTTAGACGCTCTAAGCTATCATGTCAGCTGTCACATAATATCCTTATACATCCTAAAAAAAAACTCAATTTCATCTCCAACCCTAAATATCTTTACCTTCCTTAATTTCCACCTCATCAACTACTCATTACACACAATATTTGAATAAAACTTTTCTTAGTCTACTTTGGGCCCACCACATCATATAAACCAAAGCAAACTCATGCCCTTGTGCAAGGGCATCTCACCTAAAGGCTTCTAAGGTTTATAGTAAAAAAAATTAAACTAAAAAAATGCTTAAAACGGCTGAAAAAGTAAAAGTACAAAAGTGATTTTTTTTATTAAAATAGCTTCTACATATCTTTGTATGTAAAAACTCCTAAAAAATTGAAAGTATAATTTTTAGTATATTAAATTGAATTTTTATGATATATAACTTGTTAAATACATTGTTCCGATGTTCCCCGATTCTCAGTTTTTTAGTTTTCTCAATTGAACCACACATTATATATATTATTCCAATTATATTTTTATTATTTAAACATTTAATTATTAAGTAGTGCATATATATATATATTATACTAATCATATACAAAAATGAAAAGAAATGGTTTAGCCAAATAAATAGTTTTAAGACTATACATATCAGTGATCAAACTCAATCTAACTCAACCTTACATTGAAAGATAATATCTCTATAACCTGTATGAAAAAAAATATATAATGATGCCGTTGTTGATTCAAGGTCCGAAACAACCTGGTAATGACATTGATGTTTATTTGTCTCCATTGATAGATGACCTTAAAACTCTACGGAGCCCATGTGTTAACGTGTATGATTCTTATAAGAAAGAATATTTTGATTCGCGTGCCATGATATTTTGCACTATTAGTGATTTTCCAGCATATGGTAATTTGTCAGGATATAGTACGAAAGGTAAAGTAGCTTGTCCTATTTGTGAAGATGACACAAGTTCGGTATGGTTAAGTAATTGCAGAAAAACAGTGTACATGGGACATCGAAGATTTCTTCCAGAAAATCACGATTACCGGAACAGAACAGTGGAGTTTGATGGAAAAATTGTTTCAAACTCATTATCCGTGTTAAATATATTATAGAAAATTTAATTTAACATGTTAAATTGTTTTTTTTTATTTTTGGATCGCATATAAATATCATCTTAACTCATGTCTTTGCACTAATTTACAGATTAAATACTCATTATCCATGAAACTCATAGTTTCAAACTACAAAACCAGCCATAATTAAACAAATGTTACTTTAAACAGATGCAATTTGAAAAGGTACCATACTTGATATTCATATTCTAGTCTGTACTACATAATCTTTTCTTGCCAATAGCTTATACTCCATAATTTTATTGGCATCTCACAATCAACAAATCCATATGGAAGAAAATCAGTAACTGATGAAACACAGGTTAACACTGAGGTTAATCTGTGGGATTGTTTCCTCTGTGGGTTCAATCTCCTTCTCTGCTCGTGCAATGACCAAGATCCTGCAAAACAACAACACCGTTAGTCTCGTTAAGAGGGGAATATGGGGGTTTCCCTCTTAACCAGGCTCCGGCGTGAGAATAAGTACTATTCTGGAGGAGAGTAATGTCACACCCCAACCGATGGCGGAATCATCGGGGCGTGGCACTGAGCGAAACAGATTGTTCAGAAGTTTCCGTAACAACTATCTATATAATCCAGTTAAGGATACGCCCCATACCGTATCCCGAATAAACAAACATGTCATTATAGATAATCATCCAAACAAGAAATTCCGTTCCGACAACTCAGATTCAAATATTATTACAGCAATTGTTTATCTGCTTCTAGACCCCTATTCTGTTGACTTTCTGGCTGTAATGCCAGAGGACAAGATCTACAGACAACTATTCCTTAGACGCTTGTTCTTGGCAGACAACTATTTGTTGGGGGCTTCTAGAAACTTATTCAAGCCTCGCTTTCCTAGCAAATAAGCATCCTAAATACCTGTCACATACGTTAAAATAAAGTCAATACATAAAATGTAAAGGTGAGCACACAAGTTTGATAATAGTATATAGAGTTCGAATAGTTTATGCATAACCAGGCACGTACACAGAGGAAAACGATGCATGTTAATTATCGACATGGACCATCGATACCAACGACTGCGGGTTGACCGTCCGAGACGGTTCGCAATACATGATTACCACCGTAATCCATGCAAGTAATTGTCCTTAACAACCCCCGTGTGAACGGGTGCTGAGTCCAAACTATAGTACTATGTTGCTAAGGCAGGTAGATAGCACTCCACGTGTAAACATAATAAACAACATTCATTTAGTCAGGTAGCACATGCAAATGGTCAGCGTTCAAATAGTTTGTGTTTGATTGTGATTTGATAGGTAACGTATGTAACACCCAAAAGTGCTAAAAGCAAAAAGGGATCGAGTATACTCACAGTGATTGATTGTGGATTGAAGGGAGCGCTGAGAGTAAGATTAGCCTGAATAGTTCAATAGCATAACGATAAGTAACGCAGAAAAGTAAACAAGTGTGGATGGATCGAATGGACTGGTCGATCGAACGGCCGGTTCGATCGAACGGGCTGTTCGGTCGGCTGGTATGTTCGGTTGGACAGTCCTGTTCGATCGGCCGGTAGGCTCGATCGGCTGGGCCATTCGAGTGGATTGTTTCTTCCTCTGGTGTGTTTGTTGGTGCACTACATCTGTTGATTCCGTCTAGGTGTCTAGGATCAAGTCTTACATCATATTGTATAGCATATGGCACGAAATACGAGAAAACAGGAGTCTGTATAGGTGTTATAGCCTAGGACCGCTCATAGGGTCATGAGGTGCATGGACCGCTTATTTGTCATGCTTGGACCGCTTTTGTGGTAATGTATGGGTCGCTTATGTGGTCATGACCTGGACCGCTCATATGAACATGTGTCATATGAGCGGACCAAGACCACTATAAATAGGGGTCTCTGGAGTGATCCACGTGGTAGTAGTGTTGAATTCCACGCCGAAGCTCTACCGGTGTGACGATTGCGCTGTAAAACGTTTTAAATCAATAAAACAAGCAGTTAAAAGGAAGAACAAGCTATATCTACTTGCATTTCTTATTTTCCGCATCTGAAACGCAAGAGACAACCTCTGAACGACTCGTTCGGGTCAACATTCGATCCTACAAGTGGTATCAGAGCTTGGGAGGAGGTTTTCTGCAGATTGTAGCTGTTTTTCATCATTTCTTCTCATTTCTACACCTTCTTTTACTGATTTAGGAAGATTTCACGGTCGGAATTCGCTCAATTTTTCACAGATTGTGCACAATAGTATCAAGATAAACCCTGGAAAGTTTGAAGACAAAATTCGAAGTTTTTATAGGTCAAAACATGTTCGAAATGTGGATCGCTCGTAGTGACATCATCATGAACCGCTTTTAGATCACATCTTGAACCGCTCGTAGAACAGGTTCTGGATCGCTCTTTCAAACATTACTGGACCGCTCCAACGATATCTTGGACCGCTCGAACGGACCAACTCGGACCGCTCGAACGAACAATCTTGAATCGCTCGTACAACAAAGTGTGAACCGCTTATTTGATCAATCTTGGATCGCTCAAAAGAACATTGTTGCTGGATCGCTTATTTGATCAGAAGTTTTAGGTTCGCTCCAAAGGATATTTCTGGTTCGCTTATCTGTCATTTGTCTTGAAAAACGTGTTAAGTCAATATGGACTCCGAGTTCTATAATGCGTTTGCAACACCGTCATCACCAGCTGCGATTGCTCAAGCCATGAATCTTGAAAACGAGACGGGAACCACCCAGAAACCCCCGAAACTGATGAGTATTGAAGAATACTACGGGTGGAAAGATCGCTTTGAAAACTGGGTTCAGGCAAATCATCTCAGATCGTGGGAATGCATATTGGAGAAGTACACATTGCCTCGAACAGAATTGCAAGTTATTAAACAAATATCCGAATTCTCAGAACAAGAACGTGCAATGTACAGAGCAGAGAAAATGATGATCAGTTTGTTACAACAGGCAATTAAAGAAGACATATTCATTTTGCTACAGCACGACAAAACTGCTAAATCAATTTGGGATGCTCTTAAAGTAAAATTCGAGGGTAGTGAAAGTATGCTCAAAAGCAAGAAGGCATTGCTTAAAAAAGAATTTGATTTGTTTAGCAGTTTGCCGGGAGAGGATACTAAAAAGCTAATCGAGAGATACTGTCACTTGGTACGATCGTTATCGACGTTGGGAGTTGAAAAAGGTCGTGAGGAATGGGTTGATAAGTTGGCTGATGCATTACCTCAGAAAAAGTGGGGAACGTATTTGATGATACTGAAAAACACGGGTGTTTATGACAAATTAACAATTGGTCAGTTTATTGAGAAAATTGAGAGTCAGGATCTTGAGCAGCAGAAAATCGCAAGGATGAATAATCCTAGTGGTCAACAGGATGTTAAAATGTACTATAAAGGTAGTGTTCCAGTTTCTGAAGCCGAAAGAAGTCCAAAGATTCAAACCGCTTTCAGTGCTGGAGATTCATCAGACAAAGTTGATCAGGGATCAAACAGGAGCAGCAGCGGGTTTTCATCATTTCCAAGTGTGAATCCGAAAGAGACTAACACAAGCTTTCAGTCTCAGAGTACAACAACTGGAAACGGATACGTGATTCAGTGCAACATAGCTCTCAACCTTCCAGAAGGTCAAAGCTTCTCTGAAGACACTGCAAAAGACCACATGGCACTTCTAGGTTCTGTTCTGTTATCTTATGAAGGTCTGGTAGCTGGTCGGATCGGAAATCCTATGCTCACCAAAGAGGATTACGATCAGATAGACGCCGAAGAGATGGAACTCATGGATATCAAATGGTGTCTTGCAAGTGTTCTTAGACGAGCTGAAAAATTCAAAACCATTACCGGGAGAAATGACTTTCTTGATGCACATGTTTCTACTTTAGGTTTTGATAAATCTAAAGTTACTTGTTTTCGTTGCAGGGAGAAAGGCCATTTCAAGCGGGAGTGCAAAGGAAGAGAAGCTAGCGGAGCACAGAATCCATTTGGGAAAGATGACTACTACCATAAAGCTATCTATCAGCAAGTTAGTCAATCTCAAGAACCTCAGACAGCTCACGGAAGAAAGATTGAAGACCCCAAGAGAGCATGTTTGGTAGATTTCAGCTGGAGTGATTACATATCATCGGAAGCCACAGCAGCACGCATTATCGATCAAGATGATGAGAAACTACCAGAAGGTTTCAGTTGGGATATGTTTGTGGATAAGAAGGGAGAGTTTAAAGCCTTCATTGCCAAAATCGTCCGAGAGCCAGATCTGTTTACTACTTGGATGAAATCGATTGGAGTGAATGTGTCTAGTGAGGATGAAAAGTCTGTTACATCTGATGAAAATTCAGATAGTGTTGATGTGAAATTTCTGAAAGATCTGGAGAAATTTCAGCAGATTCAGATGAAAGTGTTGATAATGTTGTTAGTTCTGATGAGAGTGTACAGAATGAGATTGTTTCAGAAAAGACAGTTGTTTTTGATAAAACACCGACTATATCTGATGTTTCTGATGCTGAGTCTGATAAATCAGTTCAGTTTGATCAGTCACCTGATCACAGCAGCAGTGATGATGAGGAAGAAAAACATATAAATATTGCAAAAACTCATCTTTCTCCTAAAAGTTTTCATGTTTATTTTGCAGATCGCATGGAGAAACTAAAGGAGAAAAGATTTGCTAGAGAACAACAGAAAGAATCTGATGGTGATGTTCAAAATGCTGAAAGTGATGCTGAGAAGATTACCGAAGTTGAGAAAGAGAAAGAAGAAGAAAAGGTGACCGAAGCTGAAAAGGTGATTGAAGTTGTAAAAACAATCGAAGTTGAGAAGATTGTTGAAGTCGTCAAGCCGTGTGAGAAGTGCTTGGAAGCTTGCAAGGATTGTGCAACTAAAGATGACATCATAGCTGAGTATGAGAAGAAGAAGGAGCAGTTACTGTTCAACCTCAACTATGTGAAAGAATCTTACGATGTTTTGAATAAAACAGTAACTGGTCTCCAAACGACAAACTCAGAAAGAGAACAGGCACTGACAATGATGAATGCAACTTTAATGTCAAAACAAAAAGCGATAAATTTTTACATTGAAGAGAGTGCTAAATGGAAGCAAGAGTTGGAAACAGAAAAGATAGAGAATGAGAGAATTAGGAGGTTATTGTTAAGCTACACTACTTCTGATTATCTCATTGATCGTGTTTATCCGACTGTTGCAGGTTTGGAAGCTTTTCAAGACGAGAAGCTAAAGAAGAAGAAAGACTGTGGTAAGAAACCGACTGTTAGCTATAACAAATGTCCGCCTCCAATTTGGGATGGATATTCTCCTAGGAAACCAAATGAGGAGCGACTTGAGAAAGCAGTCAATATAAAGTTAAAAACCGACACAACTGACATTTTACCAGACAACATCGATGTCACGTTTACCTCGTCCGATACCGATCATGAGTCTGAGTTAATTAAAAAGGTGGTCGATCAGGTGTTGGATACTGATGAGGAGTCCGAGTCGAAATCTGAGTCTGGCGTGTCAAAGTCATCAGTCAACAGTCAAAATTCGTCGGTTAAACGGTCTTATAGTTTAGAATTTTTGTTATCAAAGGCAGATTTGAATGATGAAACATTTGAAGTCGTTTACACTTTAAATGGTTCGGACAAATTATACTACAATAAAGAGTTCCCAATAATGAGTATTAAAACGGAACTAATAAACAAAACTTTCAAACTAATTGAAATTAATATTCCAGAATTAAAAGTTTTGAAAAGTTTTGAAAAACCTAAAAAATATACTTCTAGAGTTCAACAACGTTTGAATAAGAAAAAAGGTTACAATTCTGGTTCTGGTTTTCACAAGAAACCTAACCAAAAGTGTAGCTACAAAAAGAAAGGTTTAGGTTTTATTCCACCAGAAAATGATAAAAATATGAAAAATTCTAAAACAAATTCTGAATTTGTGTCAGGTGGAAGCTCAGATGAAGAACAGAAGAAACCGTTCTGGAGACAGTCAAATCAAGAGTTTCTTGCTGAGAAAAAGAAGAATGGAGCTGATATTGGTTATCAAAGGGAGACTCGTACCTGTTATAGATGCAATGAAGTCGGTCACATTGCATGGAATTGTACACAGAATGTCAAAACAAAACAGGGAGTTTCTCAGAAGTTGAAAGAGAAATTTGTTGATGTTGAACCACCGACTGTTAAGAAAATTTTTGAGAATTCAAAATTCGAGGTTGGTGAATGTTCACAAAATAGTAAGTATGAGAAGAAAGGAAAAGACAACAAGGTCTGGGTTGCAAAGAAAGATGATGTGAATGTCGGCGATGACTCTGGTTTCACAAAGCCAGAAGAGCCACAGGTTGAAAAGAAGATTTTAGTAAATGATGAGGAATTTCCATCATTGAAGTTTGAGGAAGTAAAGAAGAAAGTTGGAAAAACTGAGATTTCAAATCAGTTTTACAAAGAAAAAGATGAATTTGATGTCGAGAAAACATTCAACGGGAATGTTAAAAGGATTTTTGGAAAAATGTTGAGTGGAAGAGCGAAGGGGGTCAAAGATTTTTATGCCACGAAAAAGGCTACATACAACCCGACTGCTCAGGAGCTAAAATCCATCAAGTCTGAGAAGACTTGGATGGATGTATGCTTTCCATGATAGTCTTAGGACTATGCCGGAGATCCCAAGTTTATATCGTAGATCATGAATCGGCATCTTTCTAGTATTTGAGAAGTTTGAATGTTTGTGTTTAATGTTTGGATGTTTTTTTTTTAGGTGAAAGGACTATGCCGGAGCTTCCAGGTGGGTAATTGCGAAGCAGGAATCGGCATTTTGATTGGTAAAATGGTGATGTAGACGTAATATTCCTACAATTGGTAGTTTTTGGGTATCTACAAGTGGTAATCTTGTTCCCACAAGTGGTAATTGTGGTTAAATTTTGAGATGCTTGGATACGTTGAATTAATTACATTTACAAGTGGTACAGGAGGCTATTAAATGGAAATGGTAAATCAGGGACATTAAATTGTACTTGATTTACTATTCATGGCAAAAGATAAACAAGATGATGAACCACATCCCCGTTCTTAAAATTGATACTCCTACAAGTGGTTGTTATCAACACAAATTCATTTTCCGGAAAAGTCATTTTGATTAAAACAAACTTAAGTGTTTTGAAATCTAAATGAGAGAATGATTTGTGATAGGGGGAGTTCAGATTGTTTATGCCTAGTGAATGGCGATTTGATGTAATTCAGTGTCAGTTGTCAACTTTCTGTACAGTTTGTTTTATATTTTATGTTTCTAGTAGGTCAAGAGTCTTGAAGTTTTCAAATTTTTCTTTAAAATGTGTCTGCATTTTAGGGGGAGTAGGGAAATTTCAGAAAATCCAGAAACATTTGAAAATTTGAAAAAGCCAAAAATATGATAAAATTCAAAAATGAGTTTTGTTGCGAAAAAGAGGAAATGATAGTACATCAGTGGACTATCACGACACGCTAAAGAATTGAAAAGTCTAAAAAGTGTTAAACAATCTTACTGCGGATATGTCAGTAGATTTTTGCACATTTAGTAAATTGAAACGAGATATAAACCTAATTCAAACTTGCTTGATTCGTGGGTAACTATTCTTGAATATATGGGTAACCCCCGAAATCTTGTTTGAAAGGTCCCATATTCTGAGATACTAGGTCTTTATGCTCAGTGATATCTGGGGTATTATCCCGGGACTTCTGCTGTATGGAAGTACTGACCTAGTCCCCGGATAATACTTTCTGCAAAAGCTTGAAAAAGCACAGCCCTCAGCATGCTGATGAAACAATAAAATTGATAGTCGCTGCTGTTGAAATGCAAAAGATCCTCTAAAGGGGACCCACCAAAAGTCGAGCCGTCATCTCTCTGCTGAACGGAAGTTCTGACCTGAGCTCTCACGGTTTCGCATCTAACCCCTTTACAGACATTAGCTGTGGTATACTCACCTGTAAGACTGAATATTTGGGATCTGGATACAGGAGTATATTCAAGTGGAGTGATACACAATTAAGTTTAAGTCTCTAAAACATTAATATCGTATCTCGAATCGATTGAAATTTGTGTTGAGAATTTAAGAGGACAAACATACTGACAATCTAGGTAAATTGTTTAAAGCTTAAAATGAAATCAAGCTTAACGGTGTTGGTGATTTGTCTCATAAACTGATATGATCCTCTTGCACGACTCACAAAAATATTGATTGTAAATATTACATTTCTGTATGTTTTTGTGTTTACTAGGAGTGTCAGGTAATATTTCTCAGAAAATCCAAAAAGATTTTGTGTGTGTTTTAGCATAATTTTTTGAAAAAGTCAAAAAGATTTTCGACAACTGATGTTGAAAAACTGATTTTCAAAATTCCGAGTGCTAAACATGATGAACAGCATTTGAGGGGGAGTGTTTGTGTAAATCTAACTGTTTTTGTTAATTCTAACCTTCTTCAAGTGGTTCATCATAGATTGTTGAGAGAGTCATGTGTTGGAGCACAAGTTTTTGATATGTGATGAATCTAGAAAATTTATTTCTGGGTTAAGATTGTGCAGGTAACCAGGTTTCGATTGTTAAAGATTTCTGTTAAAGAAGAGCCAAGTTTCAATCCTGAAAATCACGTCTGTTGTTGATGCTGATGAACTTAAGGAATCAAGAGATCTGATCAAGAGAATTAAAGTGTTTTTAGAGCCAGGTTATTCGATTCCGAAGGCCTGTGTAGATCAGACAACGATCCTGAAGATGTTACTGAAGAACAAAAGAATGCCAGTAAATCGAGAGGGGGAGTCGGTAGATTGAAAGAAGAGAAAGCCCAGAGATTGATCTAGACTAAAAATGTGAAGACACAGCATTGAAGTCAAGGTGTGTTGGCGACTCCATCAACATCTGAGGGGGAGTCTGTTGGTGCACTACATTTGTTGATTCCGTCTAGGTGTCTAGGATCAAGTCTTACATCATATTGTATAGCATAGGGCACGAAATACGAGAAAACAGGAGTCTGTATAGGTGTTATAGCCTAGGACCGCTCATAGGGTCATGAGGTGCATGGACCGCTTATTTGTCATGCTTGGACCGCTTTTGTGGTAATGTATGGGTCGCTTATGTGGTCATGACCTGGACCGCTCATATGAACATGTGTCATATGAGCGGACCAAGACCACTATAAATAGGGGTCTCTGGAGCGATCCACGTGGTAGTAGTGTTGAATTCCACGCCGAAGCTCTGCCGGTGTGACGATTGCGCTGTAAAACGTTTTAAATCAATAAAACAAGCAGTTAAAAGGAAGAACAAGCTATATCTACGTGCATTTCTTATTTTCCGCATCTGAAACGCAAGAGACAACCTCTGAACGACTCGTTCGGGTCAACATTCGATCCTACAGTGTTTGTGTTTGAGGATTTGAACTTTTGAAGTTTTCGTTGTAGTATATGAGAACACTGAAGTGTTCTTACCTTTCAAGTCGGTCGATCGAACGGTTCATTCGATTGGCTAGCTCACTCGATCGGCTAGCTCACTCGATCGAATAGGAACTTCAGAATTAGTCCCCAACTGAATGTCACTCGATCGAACAGTCTGTTCGATCGGCTGGCATTCCCTACTACGAACGAGTTGTGAAAACGATTAAGTGTTGAAGTATAGTATTTCATGATCCGAAGAGTAATGTTCACCAAACGCAGTTCGATCGAACATCTCTTCCTCAATACTATGCTTCCTGACATTTTAAAAGTGTGGGACCATGTGCTAGCCGATCGGCTGGCCCGGTCGATCGGCTGGCATGTCCGATCGGCTAGGCTGTTCGAACAGCCTAGCCGTTCAGCCAGCAAGTCTGACCTGGTTGGCCTTTCGTCTAACACTTGGCTGTTTGATCATTTGTCATTATATCGAGATAGTTTGATAATGAGTTGAACTATGACACCTTCGTTCTTACTTGTCTCTCCGGCTCAGACAGGATTCACCCAGATCCGTCCGTTGAGCGGTTCGGAACGTCGGCTTAGAGTTTAACCCATTGTCGGTAAACCTCGTAGATAGAACCCGAATCTTGAACCATCCAACCATTGGAATGATCGGTGGGTTGGCTCAGGCTCCATTTCTACCGGTTTAAAGGCATTGAGTGGAAAAGAGTTGAAAGGAAGTTGGGATTCCTTCTTTCAATCCTTCACAGTTTGTGGATGTTTAGATCTTTGATGGATCTTAACTTGTTTATGTGGAAATCGGTTAGATCTAAGCCATTCATAGTTGGACGAGGCCAAAACATGATGTTCTTCAAGAACACCATGATGACATCACCCAAGAACACCTAGATCTTGGTGATTTCACGGTTAGAATTCATGTTTTGAAACATAGAAAGGTGTAGAATCAAGTAATGATAAAAAATGTACAAGGATTAGAGTGAAAACTTACCGGGATTGAGAGAAATCGGAGAAAAGATGGAGAATAGGAGCTGGCCGTCAGAACTTTCCAAAAGTGGAAATGAAGACAAGGACATCCCTATTTATAGGCTTCCAAAAGAGGAAAGTGGCAGCCGATCGGCCAGGAGCTCCGATCGAGTGGGCTGCTCGATCGGCTGGCAAGATGCTAGCCGATCGGCTGGCCTGTTCGATCAGGATGCTTCCTGTTCGATCCGCGACACACTTTGAGTATTTTGCGATGATTTTCGATGTTTCGATTTCAATGGACGATGATACGAATACGATAGACTTCCTAGTCAAATTACTTTTAATCCCAACCACTATATCTAACATACAATCTTCTATAAGTCACGTTTCGATGTCGGTTTCGATTGAGTTCGATTGCTTTTTGAGTTTTGATTCGATTTTCGATTGATTTGCTTGAATACCACACCAAACATAAAGTAAACACGCACAAATAACACATAAGGCACATACACACGTATAACAATACCACCATTTACATAATTCGAGTCTCGAGTTCGATGATTATTAGATCGGTTTGATTACTGATTAGTTAGCTTTATCGCATTGTTACTTCCTATCATTCACAGTCGTAGCTCAATTCGTGTTAAAACACATTCGATTACCTTGATTCTTGCTGATTACAACACTTACTCCACATAATACAACTAAAACATAAAATCGACTATTTACAGTCAAAGGAAGTCAAAGTTGACTTGGACTTTGACTTTGACTTTGACATTCGAAAACACGGGGTGTTACAGCCTCCCTTTGTTTAGGGAATTTCGTCCCGAAATTAGGCTCGAAGGCTACACAACGCCATGATTTACCAATTTGATGCTTCAGATCTATTTATTTATACAGCTGCGGGTACTTGGCCTTCATGTCGCTTTCGAGTTCCCAAGTGAACTCCGCGCCTCGTTTGCCTTCCCATCGGACTTTCACGATCGGGATGCGAGAACGCCTGAGTTGCTTGGTTTGGCGATCCATGATTTCGACAGGCTTTTCCACGAAGTGCAACGTTTCGTTGACCTGAAGATCGTCGAGCGATACGATTAGATCATGATCAGCAATGTGACAACTCGAACTTTAGACTCACTTTGTGTAACGATACGTGGTTATGAGAACGTTGTTTATTGAATAATTATGTGATTTTGTTATTACGTGTGTTGTGCATATAATATGTGTATGTATGTAACGAGCCAAACCGCATAAGGCTACACAACTTGAACCGCACAACACCACTCGCACAAGCCCTTTGGGCCACTCCTTGTTCTCGGGTCCATTAGACAACCGAGTGGGCTCGGCCCACTCCCCACTCGCAACACACACAAAACCAAGTTAGGGGTTTTGTTCTACCACTTTTGCAAATCACAAGCACTTACACACAAACCCTAGAAGCTTTGCTCTCTATCTCTCTCTCTCTCGGCTGCTTGAACCCGACGGCACCAAGGAGCACTCTTGCCCGGATCACACACCTCACTTGTAATCGGTTAGTGTTTGATATTTAGGTTGCTTGTTAAATGGTTATCGTATGGTTTTGTATGTTGGTGTTTGCTTAACCGAGAATTCTTGTTAATGTATTGATTGGAATGTAAACTGATAAATGTTTTGTAAATCGGCTCTTATATGTGTTCATGCAAATCGGATGTATGAAGATATTCAAATAGCGAGATGCTTGATAAATCGGTTAACATGATATATGTTTGGATTGTGTGTATGATAATATTAGATTAAACGATTGAGGATCGGCTAACATAGATTGTTCCCGAAAGGTTGGTATGATGATTCGCTTTGGGTTTTCATGACCTAGGTTGCATGTTAGTTTATGAGATTATGTATCACATGATCCGATTACATGTTCTGTACAAGATTGGTTAATTGTTCCTGAATTGATGTTGATTATGAACATGCTTGATTACAGATTAATTGTTGATTTGATCTGTTTCCGAAACGGACCAAACTGTTAGCTGAAATCACGGAGTTTAATTGATAGAATTAAGGAAGGCTGTTACACACACCACGGTTGCGACTCGGCATCGCTTGTTGCGAGTCGGAACCCCACTCGAGACCAAACCGCACGAACCGCAACCACGGTTGCGAGTCAGATTGCGACTCGTAACCAGACCGGGATGAACCGAGACCATCGTTGCGACTCGTATTCAGTTGTTACGACTCGAGACCCTTGTTGCGACTCGTAACCCCGTTGCGAGTCAAGACCACCGTTGCACAGACACTGTTGGGCCTTCACTGTCACGGGCCCAATCTATTGAGCCCAACGATTTGAATTGTGGACTGTTTATTAATGGACTTGTATGCGTTTGCTATTTGGGCCGATTGAGAATCTGGACTGTTTTGTTATTGGGCTGCTTATGACATTGGGCCGGGTATTGGTGGACTTAGGCAATTGGATCCACACATGCTATGTCTTATCTGCTTACGTGCGTACATGTTTGCCATGACTATACGTGATTACTATATACGTGCTATATACGAACCTGACTCGTATAATAACCATGATAGGACGTGAGTGACCATTTACTTGCTACTTATATTCCTTGTGTATCTGCCGAGCAAACCAAGGTGAGTTCACACAGCCAAGGCATGGGATTCCCGGGTTGGGAATTGGGTTGGATATGTTGGATATGGAATGATTACTCGTACTTACGCATATACCAGACTATAGACCATCGTCCTCAGGTTAGTCAGGACACGTTGCGTAAAGCCTACGCAACCCAGATTATTTACCATATGTCTCCCGGGTCGGGAGGACACGTTACGTAAAGCCTACGTAACCCAATACCATCTACTGGCTTCCAGGTCGGAAAGCCACGCTGCGTAAAGCCTACGTAGCCCCCACGCGTACCACTGTCCTCGGGGAAGGGCACGTCACGTAAAGCCTACGTGACCCTGTACGTTTTCCTGTTCTCGGTAAAGAAGAACACATGGTCGGAAGTTAGTCTAGTAAGTACCGTTAATGAGAAGCCCTCATTAGCCAGAATAAAGATGGGAAGCCCCCACCTTTATTACACACTAGTATGGGAAGCCCCCACTAGCTATACTTATGCATTACATTATGAACTTACTTTCTGTGAACTCGCTCAACTAGTTTGTTGATTATTTGCTGCATGCCTTGCAGGACCTTAGGTACATGATGGAGCTTGCACAAGAGAGGAGCAGGTCGTTGTGGGATATGGATCATGAACTTTATGTGAACTTATAATTATTTTGAGATACATTACTATGCTTCCGCTACTTAAACGATGTTGGTTTTGAAACATCAATCATGTCATGATGATTTACACTATTTACTTTTGTATTAAATGCTATGGTTTGATATGATTGATGGCTTGATCCTGGTCAGTCACGCTCCCAAGCGGTGGTACTCCGCGGGTGGATTTTGGGGGTGTGACAGATTGGTATCAGAGCCATTGGTTATAGAGAACTTGGTTTTAATATGGGGAAACGTTTTTATTAAAACCGGACTATAACCAGTACAGTGCTCTCAATGATCCACAACGACGCTTCGCTCCACGTGCAAGACTCGACATCCTAGGTAATAAGGTTTATGTTTATTGCCTGTTTGCTAGAACTGCTTAGAACTTTGCTCGCGTTACGCTTAGATACACATGCTTTGATTTCATGAGAACACCTATATGCCTACGCTTTTCTGTCATCGCCCTACTCGCGAACCATTCTTACGTATGCTACTTGTTACTATGAAGATCATGTCTGGACGAATCAACATGACACAAGCCCAGCTAGAGGCTCTTGTTCAAGCTCAAGTTGCTGCGGCAGTTGCAGCAGCTCAAGCAGGTAGTATATCCTGCAGTATAGGCACACACTAGGATCTTTAGATCCTACATTAACTCTCGTATTTAACTTCGTCCTATTCATACACAATAGGTCAACACGCGCAGCAGCCTGTCTGCACTTTCAAGAACTTCATGGACTGTCGTCCAAACTCTTTCAGTGGCACAGAAGGAGCAGTGGGACTCCTCCACTGGTTCGAGAAGTTAGAATCGGTATTCGAAATGTGCGAGTGCCCTGAGGCTCGCAAGGTCAAGTTTGCCACCGGTACTTTGGAAGGAATAGCATTGACTTGGTGGAACGCCCAAGTCCAGATCTTAGGGTTGGCAGCTGCTAACGCCACCCCATGGAACGATTTCAAGGAACTCATCAAGCGTGAGTACTGTACACGTGAGGATATTCACAAGTTGGAAGACGAGCTGTATAATCTGAAGATGGTTGGGTCAGAAATCGAAGCATATACCAAACGGTCGAATGAGCTGGCCGTTCTGTGTCCTACTATGGTGGACCCTCCATACAAGCGCATTGAGTTGTATCTCAAGGGATTGGCGCCAGAAATTCAGAGCCACGTGACGTCGGCTAATCTCGAAAACATCCAGGAAATCCAGCGTCTTGCCCACCGTATCACCGATCAGGCAGTGGATCAGAATAGACTGCCCAAGCGTGTTAATGCTACTACTAACGTCACCACCTCAGTTACTCCTGCTACATCTGGTGACAGTAAAAGAAAATGGGATGGAGATTCTAGTAAAGGTTCAGCGATTGTTCAGCCACAAGCTCAGCAGCAGAAGGTTGATCACTATCAGAGTCCCAGTCAGCAATCCTCGGGTGGTCACAGACAGAGGAGATATCAGGGTAGTCAACCCAGGTGCCACAACTGCAACAGGCATCACCACGGCCCGTGTAACAAGGGTCGTTGTCAAAGGTGTCTTAAGATGGGTCACGAGGCCAAAGACTGTAGGAGCCCTCGTCCTGCAAATCAGAATCAGCAGCCTCAGCAACCAGCTCCACAGAACCAGAATCAGCAGCAGCAGCCACAGCGTGGAAACCGGGGATGTTTCCAGTGTGGGGCTGAAGGTCACTTCAAACGCGATTGTCCTCAGTTGAACCAGAATCGCAACAACAACAACAACCAGGGCAACGACAACAACAACGGTGGAAACAACAACAACAACGGCAATGAAGTTCGTGGTCGCGCTTTTGTGCTAGGTCGAGGCGACGCAGTGAACGATCCCAACGTTGTCATGGGTAAGTTTCTCCTCGACAATATTTACGTTACTGTTTTATTTGATTCGGGTGCGGATACAAGCTATATGTCTGTGAAAATGTGTCAACTGCTAAAACGTGCACCAACACTTTTACCCACCAAACATGTAGTAGAGTTAGCTAACGGTAAAAGTCTAGAAGCCACGCACGTAGTTCAGGGTTGTAATCTTATCCTAGCTGGTCAAGTCTTCTCCATTGATCTCATTCCCATAGTTTTGGGTAGCTTCGACGTCGTGATTGGGATGGATTGGTTATCCCAACACCAGGCAGAAATCTTATGCAGCGAGAAGGTTATTCGCATTCCTCGTTCTTGTCAGGAACCTCTAGAAGTGCAAGGTGACAGAAGTGGTGCTGTGGTTGGCATCATCTCTTTCTTAAAGGCTCAGAAGTGTTTACGTAAAGGTCACACAGCCATTCTGGCTCTCGTTACAGACGCATCAGCAAAGGAAAAGAAATTGGAGGATATTCCAATTGTACGTGATTACCCTCAGGTGTTTCCTGAAGACTTACCTGGTTTACCGCCTCATCGTCAGGTCGAATTTCAAATCGAGCTCGCTCCAGGAGCAGCACCCATAGCTCGCGCACCATATCGTCTAGCTCCATCAGAATTGGAAGAACTGTCAAAGCAGCTACAAGAGCTCTTGGAAAAGGGCTTCATTCGTCCAAGCTCTTCGCCTTGGGGAGCTCCAGTACTTTTCGTGAAAAAGAAAGACGGTACGTTCAGGATGTGCATCGACTACCGTGAACTCAACAAGGTGACGGTGAAGAACCGTTATCCTCTTCCGCGCATCGACGACTTATTCGACCAGTTGCAAGGGTCGTGTTACTATTCGAAGATAGATTTGAGGTCGGGGTACCATCAGCTGAGAGTCCGGGATGAGGACGTCTCCAAGACAGCTTTCAGAACTCGTTACGGTCACTACGAGTTTCTCGTCATGCCATTTGGGTTAACGAACGCGCCTGCTGTATTTATGGATCTTATGAACAGGGTATGCAAACCCTATCTTGACAAGTTCGTCATAGTATTCATCGACGACATTCTGATTTACTCCAAGAGTCAGGAGGAACACGAGCAACATCTTCGCCTGATTTTGGAACTCCTTCGGAAGGAACAGTTGTACGCCAAACTTTCTAAATGCGACTTCTGGCTTCGTGAAGTCCACTTCTTAGGCCATGTAGTGAACAAGGATGGGATCCATGTCGATCCATCCAAGGTAGATTCGATCAGGAACTGGCCTGCACCGCGTACACCGACAGAAATACGCCAATTCTTGGGTTTGGCGGGTTACTACAGACGGTTTATCAAGGATTTCTCAAAGATTGCTCAGCCGCTTACGCTACTGACACAGAAGGGTGTTACCTATCGTTGGGGAGAGCCCCAGGAGACCGCTTTTCAGCACCTAAAGGATAGACTTTGCAGTGCACCTATCCTCTCATTGCCAGAGGGCACAGACGACTTCGTGGTTTATTGTGATGCATCCATTCGGGGACTGGGATGTGTGTTAATGCAGCGCGACAAGGTTATTGCTTACGCCTCTCGTCAACTCAAGGTTCACGAACGGAACTACACGACGCACGATTTAGAGCTGGGAGCTGTTGTTTTTGCGCTTAAAATATGGCGACACTACCTGTACGGTACCAGGTGCACGATTTACACT
Organism: Helianthus annuus; assembly: GCF_002127325.2. Classification (NCBI taxonomy): domain Eukaryota; kingdom Viridiplantae; phylum Streptophyta; class Magnoliopsida; order Asterales; family Asteraceae; genus Helianthus; species Helianthus annuus. Next base: position 142,115,551 of record NC_035440.2, read on the forward strand.
GATCACAGGAGTCTCGAGCATATTCTTAAGCAGAAGGATTTGAATATGCGTCAACGACGATGGGTCGAATTACTAAACGATTATGAATGCGCTATCAAGTATCATCCAGGCAAAGCCAATGTCGTGGCTGATGCCCTTAGTCGAAAGGACACTTTACCGAAGCGCGTGCGGGCGCTACAGCTTACGATTCAGTCTAGCCTTCCAGCACAGATACGAAATGCTCAGGTAGAAGCATTGAAGCCCGAAAACGTCAAGGCTGAAGCCTTACGCGGCTCACGACAACAGATGGAACAGAAGGCAGACGGCGCTTATTATGTAACGGGCCGGATTTGGGTCCCACTTTACGGCGGCTTACGCGAACTTGTAATGGATGAAGCACACAAGTCTCGCTACTCGGTACATCCAGGGTCGGATAAAATGTACCACGACATCAGTACTACTTATTGGTGGCCTGGTATGAAGGCCCACATTGCTACGTACGTTGGAAAGTGCTTGACCTGTGCGAGAGTCAAGGTCGAATATCAGAAACCAGCTGGCCTACTTCAGCAGCCTAAGATACCTCAGTGGAAATGGGAGGAAATTTCCATGGATTTCGTTACAGGCCTACCTAGATCCCAGCGTGGGAACGATACAATATGGGTCATAGTTGATCGACTCACTAAGTCTGCACACTTCCTGCCGATTAAGGAAACGGACAAGTTCTCCACTCTCGCAGACGTCTATCTTAAAGAAGTTGTCTCGAGGCACGGGGTGCCCACATCTATCATTTCGGATCGCGATGCACGATTCACGTCAGAACTTTGGCAAGCAATGCATAAATCCTTTGGCTCACGATTAGACATGAGCACAGCATATCATCCTCAGACGGATGGGCAGTCTGAGCGTACGATCCAAACACTTGAAGACATGCTTCGGGCATGCGTCATCGATTTCGGCAACGGCTGGGAAAAGCACCTCCCTTTGGTGGAGTTCTCATATAATAACAGTTATCACACCAGCATTCAAGCCGCTCCATTCGAGGCATTGTACGGGCGTAAATGCCGGTCACCTCTCTGTTGGGCAGAGGTGGGAGATAGTCAGATCACGGGTCCAGAGATTGTAGTGGACGCCACAGAAAAGATTGCACAGATACGACAACGCATGGCGGCAGCACGGGACCGTCAGAAAGCCTACGCGGATAAGCGTAGAAAGCCTTTGGAATTTGAGGTCGGGGACCGGGTTCTATTGAAAGTTTCACCCTGGAAGGGTGTGGTACGTTTTGGCAAACGGGGCAAACTGAATCCGCGATACGTCGGACCATTCGAAATTATAGAAAAGATTGGCAAGGTAGCCTACAAGTTGAAACTACCAGCTGAACTCGGGGCAGTTCACAATGTTTTTCATGTATCGAACTTAAAGAAGTGCCTATCAGATGAAAACCTCATCATTCCTTTTAAGGAACTCACTATCGACGAGCGGTTGCAGTTCGTCGAGGAACCAGTTGAAATCACGGACCGGGATGTGAAGGTCCTCAAACACAAGAGAATCCCTCTTGTTCGAGTTCGTTGGAACTCCAAACGTGGCCCAGAGTACACCTGGGAACGCGAAGACAGGATGACAGAAAAGTACCCCCAGTTATTCGGGAACCAGGCAACCACTACTGAGGCTGAAGCTACTACTTCGGAATTTCGGGACGAAATTCCAGATCAACGGGGGGAGGATGTGACACCCCCGGAAAATCAGTGAACAGTACAGTTTACCTAGCTTCCTCAGTGAGTGCATACCAAATTTCGGGACGAAATTTCCAATTAGTTGGGGATAATGTGACAACTCGAACTTTAGACTCACTTTGTGTAACGATACGTGGTTATGAGAACGTTGTTTATTGAATAATTATGTGATTTTGTTATTACGTGTGTTGTGCATATAATATGTGTATGTATGTAACGAGCCAAACCGCATAAGGCTACACAACTTGAACCGCACAACACCACTCGCACAAGCCCTTTGGGCCACTCCTTGTTCTCGGGTCCATTAGACAACCGAGTGGGCTCGGCCCACTCCCCACTCGCAACACACACAAAACCAAGTTAGGGGTTTTGTTCTACCACTTTTGCAAATCACAAGCACTTACACACAAACCCTAGAAGCTTTGCTCTCTATCTCTCTCTCTCTCGGCTGCTTGAACCCGACGGCACCAAGGAGCACTCTTGCCCGGATCACACACCTCACTTGTAATCGGTTAGTGTTTGATATTTAGGTTGCTTGTTAAATGGTTATCGTATGGTTTTGTATGTTGGTGTTTGCTTAACCGAGAATTCTTGTTAATGTATTGATTGGAATGTAAACTGATAAATGTTTTGTAAATCGGCTCTTATATGTGTTCATGCAAATCGGATGTATGAAGATATTCAAATAGCGAGATGCTTGATAAATCGGTTAACATGATATATGTTTGGATTGTGTGTATGATAATATTAGATTAAACGATTGAGGATCGGCTAACATAGATTGTTCCCGAAAGGTTGGTATGATGATTCGCTTTGGGTTTTCATGACCTAGGTTGCATGTTAGTTTATGAGATTATGTATCACATGATCCGATTACATGTTCTGTACAAGATTGGTTAATTGTTCCTGAATTGATGTTGATTATGAACATGCTTGATTACAGATTAATTGTTGATTTGATCTGTTTCCGAAACGGACCAAACTGTTAGCTGAAATCACGGAGTTTAATTGATAGAATTAAGGAAGGCTGTTACACACACCACGGTTGCGACTCGGCATCGCTTGTTGCGAGTCGGAACCCCACTCGAGACCAAACCGCACGAACCGCAACCACGGTTGCGAGTCAGATTGCGACTCGTAACCAGACCGGGATGAACCGAGACCATCGTTGCGACTCGTATTCAGTTGTTACGACTCGAGACCCTTGTTGCGACTCGTAACCCCGTTGCGAGTCAAGACCACCGTTGCACAGACACTGTTGGGCCTTCACTGTCACGGGCCCAATCTATTGAGCCCAACGATTTGAATTGTGGACTGTTTATTAATGGACTTGTATGCGTTTGCTATTTGGGCCGATTGAGAATCTGGACTGTTTTGTTATTGGGCTGCTTATGACATTGGGCCGGGTATTGGTGGACTTAGGCAATTGGATCCACACATGCTATGTCTTATCTGCTTACGTGCGTACATGTTTGCCATGACTATACGTGATTACTATATACGTGCTATATACGAACCTGACTCGTATAATAACCATGATAGGACGTGAGTGACCATTTACTTGCTACTTATATTCCTTGTGTATCTGCCGAGCAAACCAAGGTGAGTTCACACAGCCAAGGCATGGGATTCCCGGGTTGGGAATTGGGTTGGATATGTTGGATATGGAATGATTACTCGTACTTACGCATATACCAGACTATAGACCATCGTCCTCAGGTTAGTCAGGACACGTTGCGTAAAGCCTACGCAACCCAGATTATTTACCATATGTCTCCCGGGTCGGGAGGACACGTTACGTAAAGCCTACGTAACCCAATACCATCTACTGGCTTCCAGGTCGGAAAGCCACGCTGCGTAAAGCCTACGTAGCCCCCACGCGTACCACTGTCCTCGGGGAAGGGCACGTCACGTAAAGCCTACGTGACCCTGTACGTTTTCCTGTTCTCGGTAAAGAAGAACACATGGTCGGAAGTTAGTCTAGTAAGTACCGTTAATGAGAAGCCCTCATTAGCCAGAATAAAGATGGGAAGCCCCCACCTTTATTACACACTAGTATGGGAAGCCCCCACTAGCTATACTTATGCATTACATTATGAACTTACTTTCTGTGAACTCGCTCAACTAGTTTGTTGATTATTTGCTGCATGCCTTGCAGGACCTTAGGTACATGATGGAGCTTGCACAAGAGAGGAGCAGGTCGTTGTGGGATATGGATCATGAACTTTATGTGAACTTATAATTATTTTGAGATACATTACTATGCTTCCGCTACTTAAACGATGTTGGTTTTGAAACATCAATCATGTCACGATGATTTACACTATTTACTTTTGTATTAAATGCTATGGTTTGATATGATTGATGGCTTGATCCTGGTCAGTCACGCTCCCAAGCGGTGGTACTCCGCGGGTGGATTTTGGGGGTGTGACAAGCAAGGCATTTCCGGAGGTTAGAGACGTGGAAAGTCGGGTGGACGTTACTGAGTTCCTCTGGTAGTTCGAGTCTGTAGGCGACTTTTCCGATTCTTTCCAGAATCCTAAAAGGTCCAACATATCGAGGTGCTAGTTTCCCTTTCTTGCCGAATCGGACTACACCCTTCCAAGGTGATACCTTTAGGAGTACGTAGTCACCAACTTCAAATTCAAGGGGCTTGCGTCTTCTATCGGCGTAACTTTTCTGTCTGTTTCGAGCTTTTACCAAATTGTCTCGAATCTGGTGGATTTTGTTAGTCGTTTCTTGTAGAATCTCGGGACCGGTTAGTTGCGAGTGACCGATCTCGTGCCACACAATAGGCGATCGACATCTTCTACCATACAAAGCCTCGAAAGGTGCCATTTGAATGCTGGCATAATAGCTATTATTGTACGAGAATTCCACCAATGGCAGGTGTTTGTTCCAACTACCACCAAAATCTATAACACACGCTCGGAGCATGTCTTCAAGAGTACGGATCGTTCTTTCAGTCTGTCCGTCGGTTTGAGGATGGAATGCGGTACTCAGATTAAGCGACGTACCTAGGGCCGCTTGAAACGTTTCCCACAATCGCGAAGTGAACCGAGCGTCACGATCTGAAATGATGTCACGAGGCGTACCATGATTACGAATGATCTCATCGGTGTAGATTTGGGCTAGTCGCTCCACCTTGTAGTCTTCTCGTATCGGCAAGAAGTGAGCTGATTTCGTTAGACGATCGACTATGACCCAAATACTGTCGTGACCTGATGGCGTGGGCGGGAGTTTTGTTATGAAGTCCATAGCTATACTCTCCCACTTCCATATAGGTATCGGCGGTTGTTCAAGTAAGCCAGAAGGTCTTTGATGTTCAGCCTTGACTCTTGCACAAGTTAAACAGCTTCCAACGTACAGAGCGGTATCCCTTTTCATACTCGGCCACCAGTACTTATAGCGCAGGTCCTGGTACATCTTGTCCGCACCGGGGTGAATGGAATATCGGGACTTGTGGGCTTCATTCATGATAATCTTTCGCAAATCGGTCCGCTTGGGGATCCAAATTCGGTCCAGAAAATAGAATATCCCATCTGATTTGCTTACTAACTGAGCTCCATCGTGATAGATCCTCCCTTTCTTCAATGTACGCTCGTTAAAGCAAGCATGTTGGGCTTCGCGAATAAGGGTTTCAAGGTTGTGCTGGGCTTGGATGTTTCGGGTACTGAGCACGTAACTCTTTCTGCTGAGCGCGTCGACAACCACATTCGCCTTGCCTGGGTGATAACGAATCTCGCAGTCGTAATCGTTGAGGAGTTCTACCCATCGGCGTTGACGCATATTAAGCTCTCTCTGATTAAAGATGTGTTGTAAACTCCTGTGATCAGTGTAGATTGTACACTTAGTGCCATACAGGTAGTGTCGCCAAATCTTCAATGCAAAGACAACCGCGCCTAGCTCGAGGTCATGGGTTGTATAGTTCTTCTCGTGGATCTTGAGCTAACGAGATGCGTAGGCTATAACCTTGTCTCGCTGCATGAGAACACAGCCGAGACCAAGGTTAGAAGCATCACAGTAGACAATGAAGTTGTCGCTTCCGTCGGGCAGCGTAAGAATCGGTGCGTTGCACAACATATGTTTGAGAGTTTGAAAGGCAGTCTCTTGTGCGTTTCCCCACACAAAAGGCTTGTCCTTATGAGTAAGAGCGGTAAGCGGCACAGCGATCTTATAGAATCCTTCAATGAACCGTCGATAATAGCCCGCTAGTCCGAGAAAAGAACGAACCTCAGACGGGTTCTTAGGCGTAATCCAGCTTTTGACAGCTTCAATCTTCGCAGGATCGACATGGATACCCTGACTATTCACAATGTGACCCAGAAACTGAACCTCCTCCAACCAGAATTCGCACTTGGAGAACTTGGCATAGAGTTGGTTCCCCTGAAGTAACTCGAGAACCAAACGTAGATGTTGCGCGTGTTCGGCTTTCGATTTGGAATAAATCAAGACATCGTCGATGAACACGATGACGAAACGGTCAAGATAAGGCTTACACACGCGATTCATCAGATCCATGAAAACCGCGGGTGCGTTGGTTAGACCAAAGGGCATAACAACAAATTCGTAATGGCCATAACGGGTTCGAAAAGCAGTTTTGGGAATGTCTTCCTCTTGTATCCGTAGCTGATGATATCCTGAACGCAAATCTATCTTAGAGAAACATGCTGCACCTTGTAGCTGATCAAACAAATCGTCGATTCGGGGTAAGGGGTATCGGTTCTTAATGGTTAGCTTATTCAATTCCCGATAGTTGATGCACATCCGGAACGATCCGTCCTTCTTTTTGACGAAAAGGACTGGCGCGCCCCAAGGAGAGGTGCTTGGGCGAATAAAGCCTTTTTCGAGTAATTCCTGGAGTTGGTTCGAGAGTTCCCGCATTTCGGATGGAGCGAGTCGATAAGGGGCTTTGGCGGGGTTAGCTCCAGGAATGAGGTCAATGCGGAAGTCGATATCACGACTTGGTGGTAGTCTGGGAAGATCGTCAGGGAACACCTGAGGAAATTCACGAACCACTGGAACATCCTTGACTTCAACTTTCTTTTTCTTTCCCTTCTCCGCTACTACGATGTTGGCCAAGAAAGCTCGGTATTCCTTGCGGAGATACTTGCTGGCTTGAATACACGACATAAGCTTGAGACCTTTCGACGTTGTTTCACCGTACACACACAATAGATCACCATTCGCGAGCGAAAATCGAATCATCTTCTCAAAGCACACAACTTCAGCATGGTTTTCACGAAGAAAGTCCATGCCTATTATAACATCAAAGCTTCCGAGTTGCATCGGAATAAGGTCGATTGCGAAGATGTGATTGTTGAGCTCGAGAGTACAATCACGGAGTACAGAGTTAACGGCAATAGTTCTCCCTGTAGCGACTTCGACTTCGAACGACGAGGATAGATAAGAGCGCTTACGACTAAGGAGATTCTCGAATTCAAATGACACAAAGCAGTTATCGGCTCCAGTATCAAACAAACATGATGCATAAATACCATTCACAAGGAACGTACCATTAACCACGTTGTTATCCGCCTGGGCCTGACGGGCATTGATGTTGAAGGTTCGGGCATGTAACAACTGTCACTAAAATCCATAATTAGGATGGTAATTAGGTAATAAGGAAACCCTAATTGAGAAACCCAAGTGATCCCGCATAAACCCTAAAATTTTCGTAACAATCGGAAGTAGGATCAGGGCCCCTAAAACTCAGGGGGGGTTAAACGCTAGTGACGTTTATCCTCTAAACTTGCTGGAGAAGTAAAATTTCGTTTGATTAACAACTCATCCAAGCTAATGGGACACGAACCTACCCTACCCTAAATTGTTACCCGTCGCGCCACGCGACAGGACCAGGTTTCCCTGTCGCGACACGCGAGGGAACGCATTTTTCAGATATAAATAGGGGGCAGTGGCACTTGAACTTTGGTGGTAATTCGACGTCCAAATTCTCTGTAACCATCGAGTTATAGCGAATATCGTTCACAAACAACACACACCGATCACGAAGTGCTGCCGTAATCAGGGTAATAACTCGATCGCTATTACGATTCAACGTCCGATCGATTATAACTATCCAATGATAGTCCAGGTGCTGCTCAATTGAGCTTGTACTTTGATTATTCGTCGTGATTTCGACTTGAATATTAGAGTGCTGTTCGAATTTGGACTATGCTCTGTTATTCGTTGTGAATCCGATTGAATTATCGAGTATTGCACTGATTAATCGTTGTGAAGGTTTAATCTCGTGAATTGACGTAATTGCTGTATTAGTTACTAACCTGCCTGTGTGTGCATTGTGTTAAATTAGGTTTAATCAAGGCTAATCAGTAGGCTTATCTATTGCTCGTTAATCTGCAATGTGAGTCATTCTTCTTTTAAAACTGTTTTCTCACAGTTTGTGAGTAAGTATTACAATACCTAAAATTATTTTCAAAAGTTATAATTACAGGGATTAAGTCTTTGTAATCACCAAATTTCAACTGGTATGTGGGGTATTGTGCACATTACTATTTCTATCACTCTATGTGAGTGAGTATTACTCTATGTGAGTGATTATTACTCTGTGTGAGTAAACCGTCATTATTGGGGCGACGGGACCCAATAGTGGTATGACCACAGTCACAGATCCGGTCGAGTGACAAATACCCATTCTTGATAATTGGTTGATAGAAACATTGTAATCGCTCTTAATACTGTAAATTTATAACTAACGGGTCGTTTTAGAAAATGGAATGATTCACTCAGTATTTCCCCGCTGACAAAACCTTTTTCAAACATGTTTCAGGTGATCTGTGTGATCCAGGAAAAGTGCAGTAAAGCACTATCAAGCTCAGGGAAGTGGCTCATTGTAAATAAATAAAACATGTTTTGGAAAAATAAAGATTTCTGTGTGAAATCAACTTATTGTAAATTTTGGGGATTTATTCCCTTAAACTTTGTGTAATATACTAAACAAGTATTTTCCGGTGAAAAGATCCTGTTAATCAAAGACTTCCGCTGCCGCATAAAATAAATACCACGAGTATCACCGGGAACTGCCTCACAGTCCCCGACTCCGTCCAGGGTGGGTCGGGGAGCCGTGACAGTGAAGGTGGTATCAGAGCTAATAATTAATAACTATTGAGCCACTGATCGAGCCACTGATTAAGCCTAATACTAAATTAAGTATTTGACAAAATACTTAATTCTTCTAGCTGTTATTCTGTGATTAGTTAACTGACTATTTGTTAATTACAGTATGGGTAAACAAAAGCTGTCTGCTATTTACCACAAACTAGATATTGCATCTTCTTCTAAAAATCCGGTAAATTTAGAAGAAGGAATCTTTGTCCGCAAGGCAAACTATGAGAATCCTCTTTCCCCAGAGAAAAGGGATTCGATACTTAAAAAGAGTCAGGAGAAAAAGAAACCCCGAACCAAGAGAGTTAGGTTTAACCCAGAAGTCCAAGAGTTGGGTAATAGTACACCGTGGGAAGATAAAATAGACAAGAAATGGGCAAATCTCTATATGCTAGCTACTGTAGCAGAAAATGCTAATCTCTAAATATCCGATAAGTTGGGTCTAGTAAGAGAAATCACAATCCAGTAAATAAATAAAGTCCTAGCGTGTTTATTTCTGTTGTCCTTTGTATAAATTGGTATGCAATAAAACTTCAGTGTTTGTCTGTTAAACTTTGTTCCAAAGTTTTAACATTGCATTCTTGTATTTTGCATATATACTATGCAGCATGAATGAGATGTCGGAAGCATTCCAGAATCTCAACTTATATCCAGTGCCTATCGAAGTCTCTCAAGACTTTACTGGTTACATTGCTGACATAGAAGAACCTGTAGAATTCAAAGCTCCACCGTTGGAAAAAGCCAAACCTAAAAAGAAGAGAAGATACGTAGGATGGAGGAAAGTACGCCGTAGGAAACCTGCCACTAGGAGACTCCCTAAAATAGAAAATCCTGTGAGTGTGAGCAAGGGAAAGGAAATAGAAACTGGAGAAAGTTCGAAACCACCCGAAAAGGAAATAGGAATAGATCTGAAACAAAAGGGAATAGAGATTGGCGAAAGTTCTAAATAGTCTGAGGAAATCACGTTCCAAGACGAAATAGATCGCCTACTGGATAACTGTGATGTTCTAGAGCCTATCAATGATAATCTTTTCTCTTATCCTGCTACAGCCCAATTCCCACTAAACCTAGGACCAGCTATTCCAGACCCACTAGTTCACACTAGACCATTAGGCCAACTGGAGGAATGGTGGACTAATGACTGGCAATTCCAAAATATAGTTAATAGTCCCTATAGTTTTCTCCCACAGTTTGATCCAGAACCTATCCCTAATCCGCCCATGAGCTATGAAAATTTAGCTGAGTTACGTCAGTTCGGTGAAGAACTGATAGGCACCGGGAATAGGATCAGGGAAATGGGGGAGCAGATCTCGTGGAAGTACGACGAGAGGGAGCGTCATTACTAAAACTGCCAGTGGACCAAAAGATAGAAAGAACTGGAAAAAGTTTGTCTGTATTATAACTAATATGGTAAAACTGATTCTGTAAAATGGGCAATAAAACCTTGTAAGATATGGTGTGTATGGATGCATATACAATATACCATAACAAAGTAAAAGTCGAGAAATCGACAATTTTGGTTATGCTTGTATGTTGTGATAATCTATGTGTTTATCTATGTGAATTTTGTCATTGATAAGCTAGACACTAATAATTTTTACCAATTAGCAGATGGAAAACGCTAATAATGAACCAATTAATGAAGTAAATCAATCTGAGCAAGAACAAGAAGATCAATATATAACTCGACAAGATATCGAGCACTTATCGCCCAAGGGATAGCTCATGCTATTCCAGAAATTGTGGCTGCTGTTCAGAAACCTGCCGAACCACAATTAATTCCTAGTAAACGTATTCCAGACAATAACGGCAGTAACAACATAAATGGAGGCGGCAATCATGACGATCATGATCCGCAACAGGCCCCACTCCCTAAGAGAATAAAAGCTGCAACGCCTGGTTGCACTTACAAAGAATTTCTTGCTTGCAAACCCGCAGAATTTGCAGGTAACGAAGGGGCAACTGCAACACTGCGTTGGTTAGAGAAAACCGAGGCAGTAATTGCAATAAGCAAATGTGCCGAAGAGGATCAAGTGATGTATGCATCAAATCTGTTCAAAGAAGGAGCACTAGAATGGTGGAACACGGTCCTCCAGGCAAGAGGAAGAAGGGTAGCCTATGCAATGAAATGGGAAGAATTTAAGAGTCTGGTAGAAAGAAAATTATGTCCCGAATACGAGAAGGAACAAATGGCAAACAAGTTCCTAAGTCATCGTGTGTTAGGTGTAGATTGCCGGGGCTATACTTCGACATTCTTTGAATACGCAAGGGTAGTGCCAACACTGGCTTCGCCAGAACCGGTACTTATTTCTCGTTACATCTGGGGGTTAATTAGTGAAATCCGAAACATCGTTAAAGCTGCGAGACCTCGTACTATTGACGATGCGGTAGAATTAGCTAATACCCTGACGGATGAGTTGGTACGCACAAGAGAGGAAGATCGTAAGAAGGAAATAGCTCAGAAGATTACCCAGGGATTTCGTGCGGGTAATACCAAGAAAAGAGGAACAGGGCAATCCTCATCACCTCCTTTCTGCAGAAATTGCAAAAAGAAGCATTATGGACAATGCAACATGGTTTGCAATTTTTGCAAGACCAAAGGACATCGGGAAGAAGACTGCAGGAAGAAAACAAGAATTTGTTATAATTGCAGAGAAAGAGGTCATTTTCAATTTGAATGTCCTAAATTAGCTAAACCTGTAGCTAACCAAACCAAACCAGCTGAAGGGGCAACCAAGAGAAATGCGCGGGCATTCCAGCTGACCACTCAAGAGGCCGAACTCATTCCGGATGTGATAACTGGTACGTTCCTAGTACATGACGTATTTGCAAAAGTATTATTTGACTCTGGTGTGAACCAAAGTTTTATTAATACTTCATTTTGTCAAGCTCTTAAGTTACCATTAACCACTCTTAGGCAAATTTTCATAGTTGAAACCGCAGAAGGAAATTCTGTAAACATAGATAAAATCTGGCAAGAAGGAAAAATAGAATTATTAGGCCATAAGTTTTCTGCAAATTTGTTACCAATGAATTTAGCAGGATTCGATGTAGTATTAGGATTGGATTGGTTAATAGCCAACCATGCACGAATCCTATGTGACAAAAATGCTGTAGAAATTCAAACACCTACAGGAGAAGTAATTTTAATTACTGGAGATAGACCTCGAAAGCCACTAAAATTCATCTCAGTAATGAAATTGGCTAGCTATTCAAGAAAACAGGAAATGGTGTATATGATTTCCGTAATCATTAACACTAAAGATAAGGAACTTCAGGACATCCCCGTAGTCTCAGAATACCCAGACGTTTTTCCAAGAGAATTACCTGGATTACCACCTGATAGAGAAGTAGAATTTAGAATCCATTTAATTCCAGGTACTGCACCAATAGCTAAAGCACCATATAGATTAGCACCTACCGAAATGCTAGAATTGAAAAAGCAATTAGATGAATTATTAAGCAAAGGATTCATACAACCAAGTTCATCCCCTTGGGGTGCACCAGTGTTGTTTGTGAAAAAGAAAGATGGATCGATGAGAATGTGTATCGATTATAGAGAATTGAATAAGGTTACAATTAAGAATCGATACCCATTACCTAGGATTGATGATCTTTTTGATCAATTGCAAGGAGCTAGGTATTTCTCTAAGATAGATTTAAGATCCGGATACCATCAGTTGAAAGTACCAGAAGAGGACATACCTAAAACTGCTTTCAGAACTAGGTATGGTCATTATGAGTTTACAGTCATGCCCTTTGGATTAACGAATGCCCCAGCAGCATTCATGGACATGATGAACCGCATCTGTAAACCATACTTGGATAAATTTGTGATCGTTTTCATCGACGATATACTTATTTACTCCAAAAGCCAAAAAGAACATTGTGAACATTTACACGTTCTCTTAACTTTGTTAAGAAAAGAAAGGCTTTATGCCAAATTCTCGAAGTGTGAATTTTGGCTGCAAGAAGTACAATTCTTAGGTCATGTGGTAAATCATGAAGGTATCCATGTAGATCCTGCTAAGATAGAAGCAATTACAAAGTGGAAAGTCCCACAAACAGCTATGGAGATAAGAAGTTTTCTAGGCTTAGCTGGATACTATAGAAGATTTATCAAAGATTTTTCTAAGATAGCCATACCATTAACTAAGTTAACCTGTAAAGCTGCTAAATTTGAATGGGGATCTAGACAAGAAGAAGCCTTTAAGATTTTAAAGCATAGATTGACGAATGCACCAATCTTAGCTTTACCCGAGGGAACAGAAGACTTTGAAGTATATTGTGATGCTTCAAAATTAGGCTATGGATGTGTGTTGATGCAACGCAAGAAGGTAATTGCGTATGCTTCTAGACAATTGAAAAAGCACGAAGAAAATTATACGACTCATGATCTAGAATTAGGAGCCATAATTTTTGCCCTTAAGATATGGAGACATTATCTGTATGGAAGTAAGTTTACTGTTTATACAGATCATAAAAGTTTAAGATATATATTTGGGCAAAAAGAATTAAACATGAGGCAAAGAAGATGGATGGAGATGCTGAGCGACTACGACTGTGATATTCAATATCACGAAGGAAAGGCAAATGTAGTTGCAGATGCCTTAAGTCGTAAGTACCATGAGAAACAGAAACGAGTTCGTGCTCTGAGGTTAAATCTAAAAGTAGATTTAATAGCACAAATCAAAGAAGTTCAGAAAACAGCAATCAAAGATGATGCTGAAGGAATGAAAGGTTACCTAAAAGAACTAGAACAAGGAAATGATGGAATTTGGAAATTCCATAAGAAACGAATTTGGGTACCTAAGCAAGGAGAATTAAGAAATAAGATTTTAGATGAAGCTCATAAATCTAGGTATACCATGCACCCAGGAAATAATAAAATGTACCAAGATTTAAGGAATAATTTCTGGTGGATAGGAATGAAAAAGGATATAGCCGAATACGTATCCAAGTGCTTAACTTGTTCACAAGTTAAAGCTGAACACCAGAAACCTTCAGGACTACTACAACAGTTAGAAATGCCTGTATGGAAATAGGAACTCATAACAATGGATTTTGTTACTAAGTCACCCAAAACCAAAAAGGGTAATGATGCAATTTGGGTAATTGTAGACCGATTAACCAAATTAGCTCATTTCTTACCAATGAAAGAAACCTTTAGCATGGAAAGGTTAGCACAACTGTATGTGGACGAAGTAGTATCCCTACATGGAGTCCCACTCTCCATTGTATCAGATAGAGATAGTCGATTTACTTCTCATTTCTGGACAAGTTTTCAGAAAGCAATGGGAACTCGATTAAATCTAAGTACTGCTTATCATCCACAAACAGACGGACAGAGTGAAAGGACAATACAAACTCTAGAAGACATGCTCTGAGCATGTGTAATTGACTTTGGTGGTAATTGGGATAGCCATTTACCATTAATTGAATTCTCCTATAACAATAGTTATCATTCAAGCATCGAAGCTGCACCATTCGAAGCACTGTATGGACGCAAGTGCAGAACTCCAGTATGTTGGGCAGAAATCGGAGAAAGTCAATTATCAGGTCCTGAGATAGTACAAGAAACTACTGACAAAATAACTCAGATCAAGGAAAGACTGAAAACAACTCGAGATCGCCAGAAAAGCTATGCAGACAATCGTCGCAAGCCGCTCGAATTCCAAGTAGGAGATAAGGTACTTTTAAAAGTCTCTCCTTGGAAAGGAGTAGTACGATTCGGTAAGAAAGGAAAGCTAAGTCTAAGGTACGTTGGACCATTCCCAGTGATTCAACGAATCGGACCAGTTGCTTATCGTTTACAACTACCAGAAGAATTGGCTGGAGTACATGATGTATTTCATGTATCCAATCTTAAGAAATGTTTAGCAGATGAATCCCTGGTAGTCCCTCTTCAAGATATAGAGGTAAATGAAAATTTAAAATTCGTAGAGAAACCATTAGCGATCGAAGATCGAAAAGTCAAATTCCTCAAGCATAAAAGACTGGTATTGGTCAAAGTCAAGTGGAATTCAAAGAGAGGGCCAGAATACACTTGGGAACTGGAATCAGAAATGAAGCGAAAGTATTCTCATCTTTTCCAGTAAATCTCGAGGACGAGATTTTTCTTAAGGTGGGGAGGATGTAACAACTGTCACTAAAATTCATAATTAGGATGGTAATTAGGTAATAAGGAAACCCTAATTGAGAAACCCAAGTGATCCCGCATAAACCCTAAAATTTTCGTAACAATCGGAAGTAGGATCAGGGCCCCTAAAACTCAGGGGGGGTTATACCCTAGTGACGTTTATCCTCTAAACTTGCTGGAGAAGTAAAATTTCGTTTGATTAACAACTCATCCAAGCTACTGGGACACGAACCTACCCTACCCTAAATTGTTACCCGTCGCGCCACGCGACAGGACCAGGTTTCCCTGTCGCGACACGCGAGGGAACGCATTTTTCAGATATAAATAGGGGGCAGTGGCACTTGAACTTTGGTGGTAATTCGACGTCCAAATTCTCTGTAACCATCGAGTTATAGCGAATATCGTTCACAAACAACACACACCGATCACGAAGTGCTGCCGCAATCAGGGAAATAACTCGATCGATATTACGATTCAACGTCCGATCGATTATAACTATCCAATGATAGTCCAGGTGCTGCTCAATTGAGCTTGTACTTTGATTATTCGTCGTGATTTCGACTTGAATATTAGAGTGCTGTTCGAATTCGGACTATGCTCTGTTATTCGTTGTGAATCCGATTGAATTATCGAGTATTGCATTGATTAATCGTTGTGAAGGTTTAATCTCGTGAATTGACGTAATTGCTATATTAGTTACTAACCTGCCTGTGTGTGCATTGTGTTAAATTAGGTTTAATCAAGGCTAATCAGTAGGCTTATCTATTGCTCGTTAATCTGCAATGTGAGTCATTCTTCTTTTAAAACTGTTTTCTCACAGTTTGTGAGTAAGTATTACAATACCTCAAATTATTTTCAAAAGTTATAATTACAGGGATTAAGTCTTTGTAATCACCAAATTTCAACTGGTATGTGGGGTATTGTGCACATTACTATTTCTATCACTCTATGTGAGTGAGTATTACTCTATGTGAGTGATTATTACTCTGTGTGAGTAAACCGTCATTATTGGGGCGACGGGACCCAATAGTGGTATGACCACAGTCACAGATCCGGTCGAGTGACAAATACCCATTCTTGATAATTGGTTGATAGAAACATTGTAATCGCTCTTAATACTGTAAATTTATAACTAACGGGTCGTTTTAGAAAATGGAATGATTCACTCAGTATTTCCCCGCTGACAAAACCTTTTTCAAACATGTTTCAGGTGATCTGTGTGATCCAGGAAAAGTGCAGTAAAGCACTATCAAGCTCAGGGAAGTGGCTCATTGTAAATAAATAAAACATGTTTTGGAAAAATAAAGATTTCTGTGTGAAATCAACTTATTGTAAATTTTGGGGATTTATTCCTTAAACTTTGTGTAATATACTAAACAAGTATTTTCCGGTGAAAAGATCCTGTTAATCAAAGACTTCCGCTGCCGCATAAAATAAATACCACGAGTATCACCGGGAACTGCCTCACAGCCCCCGACTCCGTCCAGGGTGGGTCGGGGAGCCGTGACAGGGCATGGGCTGCTTACTGCTGTTGCTGAGGCTGCTGTTGTGGTTGTTGTTGCTGCTGGGGCTCTTGCTTGACCACCCTGTTCGGGCACCTGTTTGCAAAGTGGTTAGGGTCGTCACATGCAAAGCAGACTCGAGCATTGGCTGCTGGTGCTTGAGCTGCTTGTTGGCCTGGAGGGGCAGGGAGTAGAGCTTGGTTGACAGTAGCTTGAGCTGGGGCTTGACGAGGACCATAGCGACAGTTCGCAGTGAAATGACCGTAAAGGTTGCAGTGAGCGCAAAAACGACAAGCTAGACCCACTGGATGATGATACGAACATGTCGGGCAGAGTGGGTGAGGGCCTGTGTATGCACGCTTTGCTGGCGGTGCATTGATCACTGGGGCTGAGCGCTGGTGCTGCTGCTGTTGAACTGGTACGGCTTGTAGAGGAGTGGCGTTTGTCGCGGCAGCACAGCTCTTGTTGCCGGAGCTGTCGTTGTTGTTCTTCTTCCTTCTTGATGACTTGGAGGATTGAGCAGATGAGTCGATGGGTGCTACAGTGGCTTGGTGCAGAGACTTGGTTGGCTTATCCCAGAAACCAGCTTTTACCCGCTTGTCATTAATCTCAGCGGCTAGCAGGTAGGTTTCCTTGATCGTTGCTGGCTTGGCGGCGTGAACAAAGTCGGCTACACAATCGGGCAGAGCTCGAATGTACTTCTTGATGGCTTGATCGGAGGTCTTGACTTGATCAGGACAAATGATGCTAAGCTGCTTGAAACGAGCAGTGAGAGCAACGTTGTCTCCATCCTTCTGCTTGATTCCCCAAAACTCGTCCTCCAGCTTTTGGCGTTCATGAGGAGGGCAGAATTCTTCGATCATAATTGCCTTCAACTCCTTCCGTGTTAGCCCGTAAGCTGCATCATTTCCGCGCTTGTTTCGTTCGGCCGTCCACCAGTCTAGAGCACGGGACTGGAAGACGCCTGTAGCATTGAGAGTGCGGAGATGTTTAGGACATCCGCTCTGGCGCAGAGTGACTTCGACCGAGTCGAACCAGTGAAACATGGCTGTAGGACCATCTTCGCCAGTGAACTCTTTCGGTCCGCATGCTTTGAACTGCTTGAAACTGAAAGCAGCCTTGCTTGATTCCTTAGGGATTTCAGCTCGAGATTCTTCTGACGATTTGCTAGCGTTTTCATACACCTCACTCACAGCTTTTGCCACGGTTTTGGAGATGATCGCAGCAAGGCGTCGGTCCCTCTTTTCTTGGCGAGTCAAACGGTGTCGAGACCCAGACGACGACATGGTCTGCATTGGACATCGTCACAAGACTCAACACAACGAAATCGAATCTCTCCTCACACGTCTAGACTACTAAAGCTTAGAATCACGTCGAATTCACATATCACGTAAACACATATGCACAAAATCACAGATGCACGTAAGCACAGAAGCACATAAGCACAGAGTCACATAAACACGAAAGCACATAACCATTTAATCACGAAAGCAGGTAATATCACGTAATTCCCCTATAAGCACATATAGTTTTCTGACTGCCTCAAGATCCTATCATTCAAAGCTTGCGTGTCGTTCGTATAACATATCAAATAGTATCGTATTCGTCCTACTTAGTCGTATAGCACATCATATCGTAATATCGTCTAGATTCGCGGCAACTGGATGTCGAATTAAGATAGAACAGCAATTGCGAGTCGTGTGTGTGTTGATTGAAATGATAGCAAAATCGAATAATACCCCAAAATAAAACAGAGAAAGCAAATATAAACACAGAACAGAGAAAACACACACATAAACACATAAAATCAACGAATCATCAGAGTACACAGTTGCGGTTCTCAGAATCGAAACACATAAATCGAGAGGTAGATTGTCTGCGGCTACTAGACATCGACTACCCAAGGCAACTCGACTATTCACAGTGGACTTGTCATCACTTTCAACTCTAGAGGTCGTGTTTCTGCCTCGACTCTTGGGCCTTCCACACTCGTTCCCTAGGTCATACTTGTGAGTTCAGGTCGTTGGAGTCCGTCGAAGCCTTGGTGAGATGAATAAAACACAGAACAAACTGCTAAGGTGAGGGTTTCACCCCTTGGCTTAGCAATTTCTTCCTTGTTTTTAGCAAAATCGAGGAGAATTTTCATCAAATTGGGGGTTCCACACCTGTTTTGGTATAATTCTCCTCGTTTATTGGCAAAAATGTCGAGATGAAGGAGTAAAATCCCCATAAGTCAGGAAATTTGGTCGGGAGTTTGCGGTTCACACCTATTCCTGACTGAATCGCCTGACTTTAGTTGAAAATTTGAGTGCAGTGATAGTGAAGAATGGCAGAATAAGGCACATAGACTGGGTCTGATGGTTCCTAACTATAGTCTAGGTCTCTAAGACAGCGACCCGGACTAGGTCGTGTCTGCCTAATTCCCTATAGTTATGGCTCTGATACCAATCTGTCACACCCCAACCGATGGCGGAATCATCGGGGCATGGCACTGAGCGAAACAGATTGTTCAGAAGTTTCCGTAACAACTATCTATATAATCCAGTTAAAGATACGTCCCATACCGTATCTCGAATAAACAAACATGTCATTACAGATAATCATCCAAACAAGAAATTCCGTTCCGACAACTCAGATTCAAATATTATTACAGCAATTGTGTATCTGCTTCTAGACCCCTATTCTGTTGACTTTCTGGCTGTAATGCCAGAGGACAAGATCTACAGACAACTATGCCTTAGATGCTTGTTCTTGGCAGACAACTATTTGTTGGGGGCTTCTAGAAACTTATTCAAGCCTCGCTTTCCTAGCAAATAAGCATCCTAAATACCTGTCACATACGTTAAAATAAAGTCAATACATAAAATGTAAAGGTGAGCACACAAGTTTGATAATAGCATATAGAGTTCGAATAATTTACGCATAACCAGGCACGTACACAGAGGAAAACGATGCATGTTAATTGTTGACATGGGACCATCGATACCAACGACTGCGGGTTGACCGTCCGAGACAGTTCGCAATACATGATTACCACCGTAATCCATGCAAGTAATTGTCCTTAACAACCCCCGTGTGAACGGGTGCTGAGTCCAAACTATAGTACTATGTTGCTAAGGCAGGTAGATAGCACTCCACGTGTAAACATAATAAACAACATTCATTTAGTCAGGTAGCACATGCAAATGGTTAGCGTTCAAATAGTTTGTGTTTGATTGTGATTTGATAGGTAACGTATGTAACACCCAAAAGTGCTAAAAGCAAAAAGGGATCGAGTATACTCACAGTGATTGATTGTGGATTGAAGTGAGCGCTGAGAGTAAGATTAGCCTGAATAGTTCGATAGCATAACGATAAGTAACGCAGAAAAGTAAACAAGTGTGGATGGATCGAATGGGCTGGTCGATCGAACGGGCTGTTCGGTCGACTGGTATGTTCGGTTGGACAGTCCTGTTCGATCGGCCGGTAGGCTCGATCGGCTGGGCCATTCGAGTGGATTGTTTCTTCCTCTGGTGTGTTTGTGTTTGAGGATTTGAACTTTTGAAGTTTTCGTTGTAGTATATGAGAACACTGAAGTGTTCTTACCTTTCAAGTCGGTCGATCGAACGGTTCGTTCGATCAGCTAGCTCACTCGATCGGCTAGGAACATCAGAATTAGTCCCCAACTGAATGTCACTCGATTGAACAGTCTGTTCGATCGGCTGGCATTCCCTACTACGAACGAGTTGTGAAAACGATTAAGTGTTGAAGTATAGTATTTCATGATCCGAAGAGTAATGTTCACCAAACGCAGTTCGATCGAACATCTCTTCCTCAATACTATGCTTCCTGACATTTTAAAAGTGTGGGACCATGTGCTAGCCGATTGGCTGGCCCGGTCGATCGGCTGGCATGTCCGATCGGCTGGGCTGTTCGAACAGCCTAGCCGTTCGGCCAGCAAATCTGACCTGGTTGGCCTTTCGTCTAACACTTGGCTGTTTGATCATTTGTCATTATATCGAGATAGTTTGATAATGAGTTGAACTATGACACCTTCGTTCTTACTTGTTTCTCCGGCTCTGACAGGATTCACCCAAATCCGTCCGTTGAGCGGTTCGGAACGTCGGTTTAGAGTTTAACCCATTGTCGGTGAACCTCGTAGATAGAACCCGAATCTTGAACCATCCAACCATTGGAATGATCGGTGGGTTGGCTCAGGCTCCGTTTCTACCGGTTTGAAGGCATTGAGTGGAAAAGAGTTGAAAGGAAGTTGGGATTCCTTCTTTCAATCCTTCACAGTTTGTGGATGTTTAGATCTTTGATGGATCTTAACTTGTTTATGTGGAAATCGGTTAGATCTAAGCAATTCATAGTTGGACGAGGCCAAAACATGATGTTCTTCAAGAACACCATGATGACATCACCCAAGAACACCTAGATCTTGGTGATTTCACGGTTAGAATTCAAGTTTTGAAAGATAGAAAGGTGTAGAATCAAGTAATGATCAAAAACGTACAAGGATTAGAGTGAAAACTTACCGGGATTGAGAGAAATCAGAGAAAAGATGGAGAATAGGAGCTGGCCGGTCAGAACTTTCCAAAAGTGGAAATGAAGACAAGGACAGCCCTATTTATAGGCTTCCAAAAGAGGAAAGTGGCAGCCGATCAGCCAGGAGCTCCGATCGAGTGGGCTGCTCGATCGGCTGGCCTGTTCGATCAGGATGCTTCCTGTTCGATCCGCGACACACTTTGAGTATTTTGCGACGATTTTCGACGTTTCGATTTCGATGGACGATGATACGAATACGATAGAGTTCCTAGTCAAATTACTTTTAATCCCAACCACTATATCTAACATACAATCTTCTATAAGTCACGTTTCGATGTCGGTTTCGATTGAGTTCGATTGCTTTTCGAGTTTTGATTCGATTTTCGATTGATTTGCTTGAATACTACACCAAACATAAAGTAAACACGCACAAGTAACACATAAGGCACACACACACGTATAACAATACCACCATTTGCATAATTCGAGTCTCGAGTTCGATGATTGTTAGATCGGTTTGATTACTGATTAGTTAGCTTTATCGCATTGTTACTTCCTATCATTCACAGTCGTAGCTCGATTCGTGTTAAAACACATTCGATTACCTTGATTCTTGCTGATTACAAGACTTACTCCACATAATACAACTAAAACATAAAATCGACTATTTACAGTCAAAGGAAGTCAAAGTTGACTTGGACTTTGACTTTGACTTTGACATTCGAAAACACGGGGTGTTACAAGTAAACAGTGTGTGTATGGAGTGAGAGTTTAGAGACTGTAATGATTCAACCTGAGTGATGAAGGGTCCTATTTATAGCCGGAGGGTGAAGGAGGGAGGAGCAACCGTGCCAGCTGTCGTAGTGCGCCAGCTGTCCGACCATGGGGAATATCCTCTTGGTCTCCTCTGTTGTGGTCAGTGTAGTGGTACACGTGGCGCGCCTACATTTGTCTATGCTGGAGACGTTGTACTGGTGCTATCGGCCTGCTCTTTGATTTGCTGCAGGCTTACATGGCGCTCGGCGAATGGTGACACGTGTTGTCCTTTATGTCAGAGGGAGCATCTTTGATGCCACCTTGATGTTCTCCAGAAGCTTCTAGAAGCTTCTGGGTTGGCTAGCTGATGTATGCGCCATGTAGGATGAAAAGGTGGTATGGTCCTTGCCACGTGGGCAACGAATTGGGACCATACCTCTTCAAGTCCCCCCAGTTCAGTGTGCCTTCTAGTTGAGTTGATCGTCTAGGAGGGATTCTGGACTTTTAATTAAGTGGTTTTTGTTTGATGCGTGTTGCTTTGCTTACACGGTTTGTCGTAATGGTATCATTGCTTGTGGTGTGTTGGTAACTTTGTAAAGTTGAGCCAACTGGATGCATGGCGCATGGCATGTTGGTAACTTTGTAAAGTTGAGCCAATTGGACGCATGGTGTATTGGTAACTTGAAAAGTTGAGCCAACTGGACGCATGACATATGGCGTATTGGCGACTTGTAAAGTTGAGCCAGCTGGACGCATGGCGCATGGCGTATTGGTAACTTGTAAAGTTGAGCCAATAGGACGCATGGCGCATGGCAACTTGTAAAGTTGAGCCAACTGGATGCATGGCGCATGGCGTATTGGTCAACTTGTAAAGTTGAGCCAACTGGACGCATGGCTCATGGCGTATGTTGTTTTCTTCTGAAGGAAGTTTCTTGGCTTTGGTGAAGGACAACTGGTGACTGTCTGATGTCCCTGTCTTATCGGAAGTGAACAGGCGCCTTTTCAGTGATGTCAGTTACTTTCCGTCATGGTGTCAGGCGTCTGTTGCCCACGCTCCCGAAAAAAGAGGCGACGGCTTCTCTCTCATCTGACGTGTCTCTTCCCCATTAGACGTCCTTCTGAATTCCTGACGGCCCACTACCCATCGCATTAAATGCGATGGGTATAAATATATGGCGGTTTTCTTCAGTTTCTTCACTTTTTAAAATTTGAAGTCCAGTTTTCTCTCAAATTTCTTCATCTCTTCTCTGTCTTTAAAGTTTATTCGCATTGTCTTTCTTATCTTCTTTCAATATGTCTGGGGCGAATCCTTCATCAAAGAAAAGGAGGAACAAAGGTAAGAATCCTCCAGGTCCTAATCAGGCGATTATAGGTTGGAAAGAGGAAGAGTTTCAAAACTTAGTGAGGGAGATGGGTTTCCTTCTTGAGTGGGGTTCTCAGTTCCCAACTCCGGGTTCTACCGCAATGGATGCACCTCCTGGTTATATTACTTTGTATGCTGCTTTTTTCCGGGAGGGCAACTTCAGACTCCCGATGACCAAGTTTACTGCTGAGGTGTTGAGGAATTATGGGCTCCATATCTCTCAAATCAACGTGATTGGGCTTCCTCGAGTTACTCATTTTGAATTTGTCTGCAAAGCTAACCGTGTTGAGCCAACGTTTGAAATGTTTAACGTTTTCTACACTGTGACTTACACCAGCGGTTTTTATTCTTTTAACTCCCGGACCGGTGGTGTGATCCCTTGTTGTTCCGTTCCTCTGAAAAGCTTGCACGATTGGAAACAAAAGTTTTTCTACATTCGCCGTGGTGTTATCCTGGTGGATATGCACTATCGGTCAGTGAGTGAAGGGATCCCGAAGATAGACGTATCGGTGGATTTTGCGAAACAGGAGTGGTATAAGAAGGTGACTCACAAGGCTACTGCTATTTCTCAGTTGGAGGAGATGGCCTTGGTTGGTGCTGGTATGAGCTTGCGATGGTTCCCGAAGAACCCTCTGGGTGTTCCTGTTTATGGGTACCAAGGCCAACGTATGTAATGTTTCGTAGTTTTTATTTATTTTCACAGTTTATGGGTCTTCTTCATTTTCTTGTTTTTCGCAGTTGGTTACAGCTTGTTGAATGTTCTTGATCCGAAGGCCGGTGGTGCAATGGTTGAGGCGATTCAGGGGGTTGGTAAACCGACATGGTTGGATCAAATTCGAGGCCGTTTCTTGCATCCGTCGAATGAGAGTTTTGTTGCATATGCTAACCTTGTTTTAGGTGAAGATATTGAAGATGATATTGATGATGGTATTGACCCTACTCGAGAGGAAGTTATTGTTCTCTCGAGTGGGGGGTCTGATTGTAGGATCAGTTTTGACCTCTTGAGTGAGTCAATCAGAGCTAGTGCTTACCGAAAATGTGGCGGAAACACATTTTCAGCATGATACAACGAAAACCGTAAAAGAATGGAGTAGAAACAGAGAATTCACACTTAAAATACTTTTTCTTCACTTGATAACGCTTGCCGTATGGACAGCAGTTCGACGTGGGATCTCAGACAACGTTACAAGTGAAATGACAACAGGGGGTATATATAGGCTATGCGGTCCGCTCATGTGACATGTCCACAAGAGCGGACCAGACAACAAAGCTGGTTCGCTTTTGTGGACACATGCCACAACAGCGGACCTACAACATGACAAACATAAAATTACATTTTAACCCCCTGTAATTACACAAAAAGACCTATCTGGACCCTATACATTAATCTAGTATTACAAAGACGCAGACTTCAGACATTGTGCACCAACAAACTCCCCCTTGGATGAAGCCGCAGTCTTTGTCTTGAAAGTTGGTCTTCAGATAGCTTTGAATTTCTCTTCCTTTGGTTTTGGCTTTCTTCCCAGCGCAACTCTGATCTTTTCATTCTTTATCTTCCTCGCTTTCTCTTCCTTTTCTTGTTGCTTCATAAACTTTCCTCTATTTTCTTCCATCTTTTGATTCTCACGTTCACGCTCACGCTTCGCTTTCTTTTTCATCTTCTCGTCTAAAGACCACCACGAAGATTTCCACTTGTTTTCAGAGTTGATACCTTTCTGAACACACAGAGAAACTACACGTTGGAACTGAAGAGCTTGCTCTTTATCTGCTGGCGAGTAGCGAATCTTGTGAATGAATAGACATTCGATGTCTTTCGCTGAGCAATTAACTAACCACATCGGGTCGTAAACATGAATATCTCTCAACTCTCCACCAGCTCTGTACGTGATTATTGCCTCGGTCGTTCTACAACTGTAAACCCAATCAATAAATCCTTTATAAAATTCCTGCTCCATTTCTGGCATTGGAATGGTTTTCATTGTACGCGGAGGCTTTACATTCAGAATAATTTCTACAGTCCCAGTTTCCGGATCAACTCTCTGAACACGCCTTGGACGATGAGGCTTCCACTTTCGAAATGACTTTAATTGTTCATATTTGATGTAGCCCCACATCGCGATATCATTCTATCTCACCTTGTAATCCAAGACTCTCACCTTTGCTAATTCATCAACGTCCCACCACGGTAATGACATTATGTCATATAAACGTGCAAAATACTGGACGCCATATTCTCTTCGAATAGCATAAGTGTTAACTTGTGGAAGAAAACCCCAACTAATAATATCGCCAAGCGAAACATTTCGATCTCGTTGGAAGAACTTCAACGCCCCCTCTTGAATTTTCTTTCATGAGAATCTTTAAACCATTTAGAACGATCAATTTTTCAACATTCGATTGACCTTCTTTATCAACATTAGATTGGCCTTCCTGCTCAGCTTCTTTCCTCAAACATTCAAATACATTATCATTCACCGCTTCAGTCACCTTTTGACGTAATTCATCTCTATTCTCAGCAGCAAAGAACTCCATTAACGTTGGAAGTTTCGAAGTATCTTCAGGAACCTCTTCATTATCTGAACATTCTTCAACCTCAACTCTATCGTAGATATCAGCATCTTCAACATAATCATACTTATAATCTTGTTGTTTATTGATATCAAACGATTCTAAGTCCTTTTCGAAGTCGAAGGGAATTTCAGGGTTTACATTTTTAAGCATTTCTTTATACTCCTCTAGACACACGAACAACGGCTCATGATGCTCAACAATCTGAGTCTTACTCGACTCCCCCTTACCTTCAGCTTCACCACTTTCTTTATTAATTGTGTCGTTCAACAGATCTTCAACGACTTTTTCATTTGAAGCTTCAGTCACTCTAACACCTGAACCTCCTGCAGCGTCATCATCATTATCACCTTTAGAACTGTGACTGCTCGCAGAATATACAAACTCATCCTCATCATCATCTTCATCATCCTCTTCATCTTCGCCACCAATTAATTTAGGCGTTAGAGTTTCTTCTTCGAATAAGCCAGGAACTGCAGATATAGGCTCAGGATTATCGATTACCATCGAAGGCACAAGAGACATTTCAGGCACAGCTGAGCTTCCTGCAGCCCCTTTACCCTTATCTTTCATCTGCCTTTCCATTTCTGCTTGACGTTCAGCACGCAGATCTTCTACCTTTAACTCTTCATATTTCTGTTCCACTGACGTCTCTAACATGCTTTCCACAACTCTATTCAGTATGTAGAACTTATGTTCATGTAGCGCTTTAGCAGCCGTAAGTTCTTTATTTTTCAACTTATAGTATTCATTTTCACTCTCTCGACGATTCTTCTCTTCTTCTAATTCAGACACTCGAACTTTCAGAATGTCGATTTCCATCTGATCAGCTTCAACTTTCTGTGTCAACACTTTGTTTTCACCTTCCAACTTCTGCACCCTACCAGCAAGAATCTTTTCTCTATCAGCAATCTTTTTGCTTTCAGCCACCAACTTTTTATTCTCTGCTATCACATCCTTAATTCTCTTTTCCAATTTCAACACTTGCGAATTGTTTGCAAAGTCGAAATCAACGTCTAGTAGATTATCTTGCGGTATCGGAAGACCTTTACTCGAAGAACCAGGTTGTACTTGGGTGAGTGGAGGTGTGCCAAAGAGATCTTGCGAAGTATAATATGGTTGTTGTGGTGGTGGTGTTGATTGAGAAATAGGAGATGGTTGTCGTTGCGGTGTAGGTTGTCTGGGTGGTGTTGAGTGTGATGGAGGAATAGGTTGTCTTGGTGATTGTTGTGGTGTTGGTTGTCTGGGAGGAGATTGATGTATTGGAGATTGTGGAGGTGTTGGTTGACGTGGAGGTGTAGGATGTGTTTGCATGATCTTCTGAGGGCGCTTCGACACTTTAATCTTTGGTGTAGTTCTTTTTCGACCAGCAGCTTTCTTTTTATCTCTCGGAGTAGATTGTGACGCTGAAACATGCTCCGGAGAAGGTACATAAGGTGCATCTTCTTTCTCTTCCCTCTTCCCCTTTCTAATCAACTTCTCCTGTTCTACCTCTTCTCTCATTCGTCTTTCACGTTCTTTTGCATCAATCACTTCATATTCAGACGAACTAGAAGAACTAGTAGTATCTTTATCAACGTCGTCACCTTCAACATCATCTAACACCTTCTCTTTTTCTTTTTGAAAATCAGAAGTAACTGTTTCCACAACATTATCAACAAAATATGCTTCTGTTGTAAACAAATCTGTCTCAATTACAATGTTTTCAGCACCAGTCATCTCTTGTTCATTTTCAACATTCATCTCAGAAATATCTTCATCAGATTCATCAATTAACATTGTTTGCTTTTTCTTCTTTTGTTTTTTCTTTGGTTTTGAAGAAGAACCTTCACCTTCAGCTACAGGAGTTGCAAATCTACGTCTGCGTCCTGACTCCTTTACATACCACTCGTTCTTGGTTGATTTGAAACTCTGAAGTATTTTCAACTCTACAGCATACAACGCCTCTTTCATTTCCTCTTGATTTCTCCAATTTTGGTGATTTTCAGGATCGGGATCCACATAGTTTGCATCTCTAAGTAATCCAAAGTTTTCAATCACTAGATCAGGCTCTGGATGATTAGGATGATATTTGACCAGGTTCTTCAAAGTGTTATTAGACATGTGAGCTTGAATAAGAAGATCACCCTGAATGTCTCTATTAATCCCAGGGTATGCACGATCAATCAACATTTGTACAAAACGAGGATACCTCCAGGTTCTAACATCCGACGTGATATTCTCCGCCATATAATGAAAAACTATGTGCGAAAAGTTGTATTTCTTATTCAACACCAATGCTGTCAACATGTTCATTTGGTAATCCCTCATCTGGTCGAAACTACCCTTTGTGTGGCTCAATGTAATCAGAATACAATGAATTAGGAACTTGTAAGATTTTTGAAACTTCGACTTCAAGTAGTTCCCGGTGTTCAAAGCACCTCTGTATCCCATTCTCAGCATACATCCCTTCACCAAACGTTCCGGAAATCTTGTGGGGTAGTTGGCCTCATCAGGAAAGTTCATAACTTCTCGAACTAATGCTTCAGTCACCAGAATAGTCTCCGTCTTTCCATCTACTTCCACCACTGACGAAATCACCTTGCTTGCCTCATCATACGTTGCATTCATCCAAAATCGACTAATATGTGATCTGTACAACGGCCTCTGGTCAGTCATTGCTTTCTTTACTGGAATACGATTTATGTAGTCCAAAATACTGCTAAATTCTGACAATAACGGACACTTCTCCATCTAAATCAATGCAGCTGTTGTGTATTGGATCGAACAACACGTTTGGTGATGCCTGCATGACAACAAGACAATCAAAGACTTAGAAAATTTTTTGACATTTTGAACACTGACCAAAAAGCGAACCAACAATATACAGTAAAAGCGAACCATACACTGTACTACCATAAAAGCGAACCAGATATGATATTACACTTAAAAGCGAACCATGAACAATGCAACCCTATAAGCGGACCAATAAGATGACTAAAAAGCGGACCTACTTAGAAAATCACACAAAAAGCGAACCGTCCCTAGACATATAAGCGAATCAACACTTTACTGCCTTAAAAGCGAACCTGCTATGGTACATATGAGCGGATCTGAAAGAGTTCATAAAAGCAGACCTAGTTTGTTCTTATAAGCGTACCTACAAGGTGTACCTAAGAGCGGTCCTAATGGTGAATGTCTGCAAAAGCGGTCCTAATACAAAACTTGTAAAAACTGCTTAAACCCTAAAATTTATTCCAAAATCACAATCTACACAACATTCCGAGACTAGAGGTGCCTTTTGATTTTGTCAAACTTGCCTAAATCACCCTAGATCTAACACTGAACATATGCTTCATCGACAAAACATATCATTCAATCAAATTACAGCAATTAACACACAATACTACCTTATATAACATCAGACGACATGATTACACTATTCTATTCAACCAAATATGACAGTTAAAAGTTCAAAATTACGATCCGTTCATTCAAACCTACCGACAGATATGAAATATCTTGAAATATATGAAATTGAAAGGGTACTAACCTTGCCCATGATGTAAAGATTGAGGATCTATCAAGAAATGAAGAAAAACAAGGCTCAAACAGTGAGAAATCTTGATGAACAGGTAGGAACGCTCGTAATCGCCCAGAGAGAATGACGTATAAGCGGACCAGGAAATGACAACAAAAGCGGACCCCTGTACCTTTTATATGGGGTCTGGTCCGCTTATTCGAGACCAACCATATGAGCGGACCACAATGCTACTTTGACAGAAAAGCGGACCACAATGTGTCATAAAAGCGAACCTGTCTCCAATTTTTCAAAAATTCATTTTTTAATCATTTTTTTCAACCTTTTCGATTTCACACGCTGACACCCAGTTGACCAAGTCCAAGTTAATGACCCTGGACAACTGTTTGACCTACCAAGTCCAAGTTAATGGCCCTGGATGATCAGTTTTATGAAGTACTCTGTCGTTTTGTTTCAAAAATAGTTCAAATTAATGAACTTTTCATCATTTCAAACAATTTTACATTTATCTTTTAAACATCATACCAGATCTTTGTTTGCAATCACAGCTTACCCAACCCTCATCAGACACAGACATGATCTGCACACGGGCTTTGATCTTCCAATTCCCAGTATCAGTTGTCGAAAATAAAATGAGAAAAGAAAATCTTTTTGGGTTTTAAGCTGTACAAACTGAAATATATACACACAATATTTTTTCGAGCGTGTTAGGGGATCATATCAGCTGCCGACAGAACACAAGCACCGTTAAGCTTATTTCATTTTAAGCATTAAGCAATTCGCGTTGATTGTCGGTATATTGATCCATTTTAAATTCTCGCAAAACTTTCAATCTGTTCGGGATACGTGATTAGTGTTTTAGAGACTTAAACGTTAACATGTGTTCCCACCTCAGTATATACTCCCGTATCCGGATCCCAGTATTCAGTCTTACAGGTGAATATACCACGGCTGATATCTGTTGGGGGTAGATGCGAAACCGTGAGAGCTCAGGTCAGAACTTCCGTTCAGCAGAGAGATGACGGCTCGACTTTTCGGTGGGTCCCTGTAACGCCCTGCGTTTTCAAACTTCCTACATTTAGAAACCTTACGTGAAATTCTAACTTTGGAAATCTTGTGTTCTTATAACCATTCTTTCCTTGTAATCGTTGTAAAATACGGAACTTGCTTCGTAAATAAAACTTGTACATTACACTTTTTACCTAGTTAAATCATGTTTTATTTCATATTTCACCTTGTTACAAGTTAGGGGAAACATTGTTGCACATTATTACACAACTTAACTAACAAAATTACTCATTATAATGTTTTAAAAAAAATAAAAAAATAAAGAAATATGGCAGCCCCAATTCAGCAAAATTCAGCCCATATAGTTGGGTTTTGTGGGCTAGTTTCAAGGTGTAACCCCTTCTAAACACTTCCAAAGCCCAACCCATTGAAACCCTAATCCTTCCCCCTATAAATACCACTTATAACCAGCCTCCCTACCACTTTTGCAACCCTAAAAACTCACAAAACATCCACCAAACCGTAGCTGAAAGCAAGGGTTCGAGTAGATTGACACCCCTTCACGAAAATGAGCATAACTCACTCAATTCTTATCCGATTCACTCGATTCTTTTTCCTACTTGCTTGTATAATCATGGGGTTCGATTCCTAGACTTCTCCTTGGAGAAATCAGACCTGGAAATGCCCCGAAATAGTCCATAAACTTTCTGTTTGTTTTTATGTTCATCAAAAACTTGTTTAAACCTATGCAACTTGTGTCCAACATATCTCATACCTATGTCCTAATGCTTACAACTTATCCCATGGTTGGTTAAGCTTAAAAACAAGGTTGAGACATTTAAAATCAGAGGATTAAAACCTCATAAACTT
This sequence comes from Helianthus annuus, assembly GCF_002127325.2. NCBI lineage: Eukaryota > Viridiplantae > Streptophyta > Magnoliopsida > Asterales > Asteraceae > Helianthus > Helianthus annuus. The sequence continues at coordinate 142,146,638 of NC_035440.2, forward strand.
GGTGTTTTGTTTAGGGTTTTTAACCCACAAGTCATGTCAAACTTTGTCTTTGATACATGAGTGATTATGGAACAACTTGGGTTGTCCAAACATACAATCCTCACATGATTTGATGATTTCTCTTAGTTAGTGTGTATATTTCTTATTCTTTATTGTATGTTCATGACCCTCATTGGTTGTTTTTTTTACATCAAGTGTAGTGGTGAACACATAGAGGTGCCTAAATGGAAGACTTGATCTTCCTACCTCCTACATGACTTCTATGACATTTACAGGTACCAAAATGAAGATTTTAATCTTCTACCTCATGCTTGAACTATTGGACATATATTATATAACCTAAATATATTATTCGAATAATCGAATCTTTGATGATGAACTAGTGTTCATATGTCGGGGTACTAGATTACATCATCCTAGACTATGATAACTTGTCACGATTCTAATGGAACCTTGTTCCATGAAAACATCTAAACTCCTTCGAGTTTCCTAGTGTCAAGAACAAGCATCATATGTACTAAATGATTATTTTCCATGTTATTCTCATATCTTATTTTTATGTTGTTTTAAACACCGAATCTCGACTCTAAACATACTTGAACTTTAACCCTTATACATTCGGACTCTAAATCTCTACTCGTCAACAATTGGATAATCGGAAAACATATGCAAACTTTGTGAGTATACTCGTATTCCCCCTTTTTACTTTTATCACTTTTGGGGTGTAACATGTTTACCTATTGAAACTTACACATGAACTTTTGTCTAAACACATGAACATTCCTATAACATGCTTGTATATGTGATGGCTTGATACTTTAAATTTGGGTGATTCTTATGTGTAGAACTTATCATTAACTTCGTACGAGCCAAACCTTGACATATGTAGCGCTATAGGATTAACGACCCGCCTCTACTGAAACTTTGGTTATGTCATGAGCAAGTTGCGTTTTCTTGGTTTGATATGTTAGACACATGCCATATTTAATGTTTATCTTGAATCGCATGCTTGCTATGAGGGATTGTTCACGCTTTTATCTTATGCTATGTATGTACCAAACTTGTATACTCGCCTTTGCTTTTGCATTGAACTTTATTTTAAACATGTTACAGGTTGAGGACGATGATGCTATGAAATGAAGTAGCCTTGATGCCTAGATACACATATAGACGTTTAGGTTTAATCGTTGTATCAATGTTGATTATGTTGTATTGTATTTCCTTTGAACTTGATGTTATTTGATTTCTTTGTAATGTTGACAAAAGAATTATGAAATGAAATCGGTTTATTAAATATTGTCACAAATAGCGTTATGATGACTCTAGCAATCTTCACACTTCGTCTCATCCCGATGTTTCCGCCATTGGTTGTGTCACACCCCGACCACGTGTAACAACAAAACGTGGCGGAAACGTCGGGGAGTGTTGTAACAGAATCATTGTTTCATAACGCATGGAAATTTAAATATTGTTTTATTGATTAAATGAACTCGTTGTTCTATTACAATCACATAAGTACAACTATGATCTTCCAAGTTTTAAAGTTGCTAAGGCACGAGTCCATCCTAAATGTAGCATGCATCAACAATCATCTCAAGACAGTACCTGAAACATGTGTAAAAATAGGTACGTCAGCATAAAAATGCCTGTGAGATACATAGGTTTTGTGAAAACGGAGTTCATGACTTATGTTTGAGAAAATGTTTAGTCATGAACTTTGTAAATTTGCTTTGTCTTGTAAATCATTTGAAAAACGATAGGATCAGATGATATGTATAAATAAGAGAATAATGTAGGGTTAACTGAATAACCATGTAAAATGAGTTTGTATAAGTTAAGTTGTTTGAAAAACAATGTTTTAATAAAACGTTTATGGTATATATAAAATATCCCTTGGTTTTAAGAAAGTTGAATAAATAATATATTAAAATATATTTCAGTTCCAATATTGTTAACCCAAGTGTACTAAATAACGCCACGGTATGTAATGCAATGAAAACACTTATATATAAGAAGTACCAGCGGCGTATCTACCATGTTTTCATCACATTACACTCGTTCCGTTATCTAAACACTAACCAAAACTAAATCGTTTGATAGATAGTATATTAAATATACTTTAGTTGTTCAAAATAATAGTTTTCAGTAGTATATTACAAGCATACTTTGGATTTATAAATAACACATTTAAACCATGTTTTAGTTTTGTAACTAACATATCAGTATATGCTTTGGATGTGATAAATAACATATTAAACTATGTTTTAGTTATGTAAGTAACATATCACAATATGCTTTGGATGATTACAAAATATATGTTGGTTCTGTACAATACCACACATGAGAGTATATCAAACTATACTTTTTGGGAGTATATCACAATATACTTTAAAGGTGCGATTTAAGAATTCATTCAGACCTGGTGCATCAAACTACACCTTTGAGACTATAGGGATACCACAAAGGAAATCCCTATTTGGATGGAGAAACGAATTGGTTTCAGACATTCCATGACAACAGGAATGGGGTGTCTAGTCCTATAGCGCTATATCATACTACCAATCGGTCTGGTGAACAAAATAAGTACTATTCCAACAATTACTTTTGTAATCTTTGAGAAATCAGTGTTTAAACCATAGATAGTCATTTGGTTTTTCAAAAGATAAATACTAACATGTATAATCAATTATACTTTGAAATCATGAAAATAACAGATAGGTACACATGCTTCACCCCAAAACAGTTTGAAAAAACAGTAAAAGAGGGGTTCAATGTACTCACCTAAGATTGCTTTGAGTTCCTTGTATAACAACCAGATAATGCTAAAGATCACGGAATATCAACGGCACCTAATAGGTAGCTTATGTTAATATACCGGACCAAATCGGAAGGATCGGACAGTACGCGGGTTCGTAAACCAAACGAGTATGGAGACTCGTGTAATATGGCTTAGCAAAGCCTACATACTAAAATGAAACCTAATCTAAGTGCTTACGGTCCATCACGACCCGTTTAGGTAGCTTATGCTACCCTAACGCGTCGTTCGCGTAGAACGCGTCCGGAACGCCTAACATTGCGACCACACGGTATAACCTCGGAAGGTTATAGCTATGGTCACCTAATGTGTTTGGCCGGGTCCTAATGACCGACCAAATGGGTCGGGTTCGAAAGTATAAGCGATGGTTTAAATCGCTTACCTTACGACCCTATATAAACACTAAACTAAAAGTGACGAGCTAAGCATGTTAGAACATGCTTAACTAAGTTTAGAAACAGGTTTGGCATCAAAACAAACGGCTTTGATGCCCACGAGTAGTTTGGTTACAAAATATGCAAGAATGCACATTTTGGCCGAAACTACGACTCGTCACTGAGCCTAGATAACGTGGTGATCAGTAGGTATGGTCACTATGGACCATAACCATCGTGATCACGCTCACGTTATGAAGTTCCATGAACTTCGCATCGACCATAAGCTGGTCAATGCAGAAAGTCAACAAAACGTTGACTTTCGGACTCGAAAAGCGAATAAAAGAGCGAAAGAAGACTTACGGAGGGTCCCCGAGTGCAAATCAAGACCAAATAGCTCAGGTATGAAACAATGGTTTCAACTTAGAGCTTCAAGATCTGATTTTGTGATTTTTACACTAAAGGGGGGGGGGGTATTTATAGGAAAAGTGGAACCGTTAGGATCGTTTTATCGAATATCGTGCCTTGATCTCGTGCGTACATGTGTCCAGTGGATAAGTTCAGTAAACTTGACCCTTGGCCCTTTATTTGGGTGAAAAGGCATCGCCCTTTGATCGAACGAAAGGCCAGATTCTGCATTAAATGCAAAATCTTTCTGTCAGACATGTTCACGCGGCCCGCCTAAGGATTTGGCAAATCCTTACGCGCCCCGCCTAAGGTTCCCAGACCAGAATTTTCAATTTTGGTCCCTGCACTTCAGAAACACGTATTTTGGCCCATTTTTGGCACGTTTAAGCCTCGTTAACCTCATTTCAAGGCTCTAAGATGAAGTTAAAGTGTAGGGGACTTGAAATATGCTCAAAAATATTCCGGATGTCGGTTCGTTTGGCCGTACGATCGCGATGTTCGCTTAATTACGACGAAATGCGCATAAGCGTGAAAGACGATCCAAATGACGCGACGAATGGATTTTTCTCATGCCAAACACTAAGGCATAATATAAGGATGCTTACATAAATTTTTGGATGTCCGGATGTATTCAGAACGTGAGTTATGCGCGAAAGTGCAAACTTATGCACTTTTTGACACTTTTAGTCCCTGAATGATCCAAAAGTTTGTTTTAGCATACCAAAACCCCTCAAAGCCTATTTCTAAGCTATGTAAAGGATATATATGGTATGTTTAACTTATGGACATGTTCCGGAATGTTCGTTACAGTTCAAATTGGCATACTTTCGCAGTTTGTCAAGTTTAGTCCCTGTAAGCGAATTAACTTGTTTTTGCCATACCAAAGCCTTCAAAACTTATTTCTAAGTTATGTAAAGGTTATTTAAGGTATGTTAAGTGTATGATGGTCTCCCGGAGTATTTGTCGCATTAAACTGAGTACGTTTATGCACCAGTTTGCGTATAATTCTCCAGAAAGCGTTGTAGAGTATGAAATTGAACAAGAATTGATATGTGCAAAGCATACACATATTTATACAAATCCCAAGTATGAAATACAATATTTCCTTGGTTTGGCATTTGTTTGATGGTTGAAGTGACACAGGTGTCACAGTCTCCCCTACTTTAGGAAATTTCGTCCCGAAATTTAATTCTAGAGGAAACTCGTGAGGACAGCTGTGAAGGTTTCGCCTTATAATAGATCCATTGAACCCTTAGGTAAAACCCTGGGCCATGTTAGGATTCTTAGCGAATTTGTTAACCCTCAGAGTGAATTCCTTGAAATAGTAAAACATGAAATTTTGAACTACTGATTGACGAACGTTTCTTATGAAGGCTTATCATAGGAAAACTTGGTGTGTGATTGAGATCAGAATTGGGGGAGTGTGAGAATAAATGACATTGGTCGAGGTCCGAGACTTCTCCCGTATCATTATTCTTGTCACTAGGTCTTAACACATGATGAAACTTCCTGTGGTTCCTGTGCACTGAATTCCATAATTATGTAGGCCTCCATAATTACGTAATTCCTTGCACAGTCCGCACAGTCCATTTCATAATCCGTAGGAAAAATTACTTGAATAAATATGAAGCGATTTGACTAGACCACCAAAGGATCCTTTTAATTCGATCAACGAACGATCTCTTTAACTAGATCAACACATGATCTTCTTAACTAGACCGTCGTACGATCTCTTTAAATAGACCGCTTAAGGGATCATTTTTTATATCATCACATGATATTTCTAATCAGATTTTCAAAATCAATCTGTTTAAGCAGACCTTTCAAGAGGTCCAATTATAGAATAATACTTTATAACCCGAGGGACTTAACTACACTGTTGAAATCCATTAAGGGTTTAAGATAGTATCTTTGGATATCCCATTATGAATCTCTCGTATGAAGATATGAAAGATTCTATGAGGATTTGGATGGATCACATACAACCACAAAACATGTAAGAAAATACATAAGCACAAATTTAGTTAACTTGATTCTTTATTTTGTTATCCTTAGGTATGGATATTAAGGCACACTAGGAATCCAACCTTTGGATTTCATTTGGCACTTTAACGATTTATGAAGATCTATCTATAAAGATAAAGGGATTCTCAATAAGTGTTTGACTTTGTTTCTTAAAAGAAACGAGAGTTTAAGGTTCTTGGGGAGATCACAAGTGATCATAATATGACAGAACCATACGAGTAGTTTGTCTTTGGGTTGACATCATAAAGTTGCATCAAGCATTCACACAAACGCATAAATTTTGCAGAAATAAAAACAACAAATCTTTATTTATGTAACAACGGAATTGTCTTGAAGTGTCAAAAGATAGCAACTAAGGTAATACAAAACACTAATTGTTCACTGCTGCATCATTGTTCATGTTTGCCTCATTGATGTTGAACACTCGTCCACGCGCTGGAGGTATGTTAACAAGCCTTGGGCAATTGTTCCTGTAGTGGGTAAGGTCACCACAGTTATAACATGACCCTGGAGGGAACCGTGCTTGAACAGCAGCAGGGTTTGCAGCAGCTTGATTTGCATAACGACAAACATTGATCAAATGTCCCAACCGCCCACAGTGGGTACATTTGTGACACTGCTCTTGCTCTAGATGATGACGGTTGCATTTGTTGCACAACGGTGCAGTACCAACATAGTTTTGTCTTTTACGAGGTTGTGCTGGCTGGTTTGGTGCAACTTGTTTGTCTTGAGCAGTTACAGCGTAGCTTTGAGAGGCTTTGCGCTTTTTCTTCTTGGGCACCTCAGCACTTTCTTCCTTTGTTTCCACATGAGCAGTCTTGTCAGATGGTCTTAAGTCGCCCTTCCGAAACAGCTTGTGCTTCCTGATTTGGGATTCAGTCAGAGTGGCAGCCAATTCAATGGCTTGTCTGACAGTAGTAGGGTTGCTGCCAGTAACGATGTCCTGAACTACGTCAGGAAGCCCATCAATGTATTTCTCAATCGCCTTATCCAGAGGCGTAACCATAGTAGGGCATAACAAGCTCAATTCCTCATAGCGATCAGTATAGGCTCGATGTTCCCCACTGTCTTGCTTTAAATCATCAAATTCCCTTTCTAGAGCCCTAAGCTCATGACGAGGACAGAACTCCTTCATCATAAGAGCCCTAAGCTCGGCCCAAGTCTGTGCTAATGCAACCTCTGCACCGCAGTCTCTCATAACCCCGTTCCACCATGTAAGAGCCCTCTTCTGAAACACACTCGAAGAAAACTCGACCTTGCGATTTTCAGGACACTGAACGTGACGGAAAGTATTCTCAATGCTCTCGAACCATTGAAGAAGACCAGTTGCTCCCTCAGAACCATTGAACTTGAGCGGTTTAGCTGATTTAAAAATCTTGAAATTGCATGGAGCATTGTTGTTGTTGATGGCTTGAGTTATTTGAGCATAAAGAATTGGGAAGGCAGCAGCCATTTGTTGCGCGATGATTTCCGCCAGTTCGGCATTCGCCATCTGATTGTCGCGTCGAGGAGGCATTCTAAAAGAGGAAACATGCGAGGAAACGAGTGAGAGAATTAGACGAAAAGAATGAGATGAAACAAATCTGATGAAAGCAAGGATAGTGGCCGTCTGTCTGTTACTACAAAGCAACAAACGACCTGGTGATTAATCAAAGCAAATAGGTCAAAAATAATGTATCGCGAAGACATGCTCGCCTATAAGTGGACACTCACCCCAAGAGTTCCCAGGTAAGAGTGACTGGTCCGATTATGTGGATTTGTACGAACACTCTAGCCTTAGACAGAAAACTCAGGGTACAGGCACCCACCCTTCCAGTTTGCATGTGTTCACAATATTTAGACCAACTTTGACGAGAGTTTTGAAAATTCAAAGGGGTTCAAAACCTTATAACAGAGGGTTCAAAACCTAGTAATCAATCATCCTAGAACAGATGATTAGTTTTCAAAGCGGTTTTGAAATTTATGTTCTTGTTGCGGTCGTCGCCTAAGGATAGGTGACGGTGTTGTTTTATGACTAAACGCAAGTAAACTCGCGTTAGGGTCCTAGGAAGGTTATAGACTAGGTCAAAGCATTACTAATAACCTAATTCCCTATAACCATGAGCTCTGATACCAACTTTTCTGTCACACCCCGACCACGTGTAACAACAAAACGTGGCGGAAACGTCGGGGAGTGTTGTAACAGAATCATTGTTTCATAACGCATGGAAATTTAAATATTGTTTTATTGATTAAATGAACTCGTTGTTCTATTACAATCACATAAGTACAACTATGATCTTCCAAGTTTTAAAGTTGCTAAGGCACGAGTCCATCCTAAATGTAGCATGCATCAACAATCATCTCAAGACAGTACCTGAAACATGTGTAAAAATAGGTACGTCAGCATAAAAATGCCTGTGAGATACATAGGTTTTGTGAAAACGGAGTTCATGACTTATGTTTGAGAAAATGTTTAGTCATGAACTTTGTAAATTTGCTTTGTCTTGTAAATCATTTGAAAAACGATAGGATCAGATGATATGTATAAATAAGAGAATAATGTAGGGTTAACTGAATAACCATGTAAAATGAGTTTGTATAAGTTAAGTTGTTTGAAAAACAATGTTTTAATAAAACGTTTATGGTATATATAAAATATCCCTTGGTTTTAAGAAAGTTGAATAAATAATATATTAAAATATATTTCAGTTCCAATATTGTTAACCCAAGTGTACTAAATAACGCCACGGTATGTAATGCAATGAAAACACTTATATATAAGAAGTACCAGCGGCGTATCTACCATGTTTTCATCACATTACACTCGTTCCGTTATCTAAACACTAACCAAAACTAAATCGTTTGATAGATAGTATATTAAATATACTTTAGTTGTTCAAAATAATAGTTTTCAGTAGTATATTACAAGCATACTTTGGATTTATAAATAACACATTTAAACCATGTTTTAGTTTTGTAACTAACATATCAGTATATGCTTTGGATGTGATAAATAACATATTAAACTATGTTTTAGTTATGTAAGTAACATATCACAATATGCTTTGGATGATTACAAAATATATGTTGGTTCTGTACAATACCACACATGAGAGTATATCAAACTATACTTTTTGGGAGTATATCACAATATACTTTAAAGGTGCGATTTAAGAATTCATTCAGACCTGGTGCATCAAACTACACCTTTGAGACTATAGGGATACCACAAAGGAAATCCCTATTTGGATGGAGAAACGAATTGGTTTCAGACATTCCATGACAACAGGAATGGGGTGTCTAGTCCTATAGCGCTATATCATACTACCAATCGGTCTGGTGAACAAAATAAGTACTATTCCAACAATTACTTTTGTAATCTTTGAGAAATCAGTGTTTAAACCATAGATAGTCATTTGGTTTTTCAAAAGATAAATACTAACATGTATAATCAATTATACTTTGAAATCATGAAAATAACAGATAGGTACACATGCTTCACCACAAAACAGTTTGAAAAAACAGTAAAAGAGGGGTTCAATGTACTCACCTGAGATTGCTTTGAGTTCCTTGTATAACAACCAGATAATGCTAAAGATCACGGAATATCAACGGCACCTAATAGGTAGCTTATGTTAATATACCGGACCAAATCGGAAGGATCGGACAGTACGCGGGTTCGTAAACCAAACGAGTATGGAGACTCGTGTAATATGGCTTAGCAAAGCCTACATACTAAAATGAAACCTAATCTAAGTGCTTACGGTCCATCACGACCCGTTTAGGTAGCTTATGCTACCCTAACGCGTCGTTCGCGTAGAACGCGTCCGGAACGCCTAACATTGCGACCACACGGTATAACCTCGGAAGGTTATAGCTATGGTCACCTAATGTGTTTGGCCGGGTCCTAATGACCGACCAAATGGGTCGGGTTCGAAAGTATAAGCGATGGTTTAAATCGCTTACCTTACGACCCTATATAAACACTAAACTAAAAGTGACGAGCTAAGCATGTTAGAACATGCTTAACTAAGTTTAGAAACAGGTTTGGCATCAAAACAAACGGCTTTGATGCCCACGAGTAGTTTGGTTACAAAATATGCAAGAATGCACATTTTGGCCGAAACTACGACTCGTCACTGAGCCTAGATAACGTGGTGATCAGTAGGTATGGTCACTATGGACCATAACCATCGTGATCACGCTCACGTTATGAAGTTCCATGAACTTCGCATCGACCATAAGCTGGTCAATGCAGAAAGTCAACAAAACGTTGACTTTCGGACTCGAAAAGCGAATAAAAGAGCGAAAGAAGACTTACGGAGGGTCCCCGAGTGCAAATCAAGACCAAATAGCTCAGGTATGAAACAATGGTTTCAACTTAGAGCTTCAAGATCTGATTTTGTGATTTTTACACTAAAGGGGGGGGGGGGGGGTATTTATAGGAAAAGTGGAACCGTTAGGATCGTTTTATCGAATATCGTGCCTTGATCTCGTGCGTACATGTGTCCAGTGGATAAGTTCAGTAAACTTGACCCTTGGCCCTTTATTTGGGTGAAAAGGCATCGCCCTTTGATCGAACGAAAGGCCAGATTCTGCATTAAATGCAAAATCTTTCTGTCAGACATGTTCACGCGGCCCGCCTAAGGATTTGGCAAATCCTTACGCGCCCCGCCTAAGGTTCCCAGACCAGAATTTTCAATTTTGGTCCCTGCACTTCAGAAACACGTATTTTGGCCCATTTTTGGCACGTTTAAGCCTCGTTAACCTCATTTCAAGGCTCTAAGATGAAGTTAAAGTGTAGGGGACTTGAAATATGCTCAAAAATATTCCGGATGTCGGTTCGTTTGGCCGTACGATCGCGATGTTCGCTTAATTACGACGAAATGCGCATAAGCGTGAAAGACGATCCAAATGACGCGACGAATGGATTTTTCTCATGCCAAACACTAAGGCATAATATAAGGATGCTTACATAAATTTTTGGATGTCCGGATGTATTCAGAACGTGAGTTATGCGCGAAAGTGCAAACTTATGCACTTTTTGACACTTTTAGTCCCTGAATGATCCAAAAGTTTGTTTTAGCATACCAAAACCCCTCAAAGCCTATTTCTAAGCTATGTAAAGGATATATATGGTATGTTTAACTTATGGACATGTTCCGGAATGTTCGTTACAGTTCAAATTGGCATACTTTCGCAGTTTGTCAAGTTTAGTCCCTGTAAGCGAATTAACTTGTTTTTGCCATACCAAAGCCTTCAAAACTTATTTCTAAGTTATGTAAAGGTTATTTAAGGTATGTTAAGTGTATGATGGTCTCCCGGAGTATTTGTCGCATTAAACTGAGTACGTTTATGCACCAGTTTGCGTATAATTCTCCAGAAAGCGTTGTAGAGTATGAAATTGAACAAGAATTGATATGTGCAAAGCATACACATATTTATACAAATCCCAAGTATGAAATACAATATTTCCTTGGTTTGGCATTTGTTTGATGGTTGAAGTGACACAGGTGTCACAGGTTGGGGTGTGACAGATTGGTATCAGAGCCATAACTATAGGGAATTAGGAAAAGTAGGAATGCTTTCACCTAGTCTATAGTTTTTGAGCCTTATTCGTATGCTTTGCTTGGACTATTACATGATACCTTATTTGTTACTTATTTATGCTCTTTTAAACATGTATGTTACTCATGTGTAATATTTGACATGTTATTCGTACGCATTAAAGCTTGTTCTATTATGTGTTAACACTTGTTTTATCATTTCATTATTTAAGTACCATTCTTGATATGCTTTCTTATGTGTTTATACTTGCTTGTGTATTTCCTTCAACACACACTTCCCTCATGCATTTTACTCGATTATTCTAAATCCGACAACACTCATATTGTACAAATGAGACGAATTCACCAAAATAGGCGTGAAACCCACAATTTAGTGAACGACTCTCAATCTATCTATTCTTCTTTTTACACGAGATATCGCCATTGAGCTAGGAGTGAAATCCACATCTAAATGGCAAATCTCAAATTTCAAATTCTAGTGGACCCTCGTCAACATGTCGAAATTTAAATTTTGACCCGACGAGTACCAACCACACTTAGGATACGAAATCGTCAAGATAGGGGTGAAACCCGCACCTTGTCGACTAGTTCCACTCCTTGATTTTTTCATAAATCCCGCCAAGTCTCGAAATTTCGATTGAATTGGGACATGTAGTAACCGGAAGGGTAAATACCGTTAACCGACTTGTCGGCGAGAGTATTTTACCTATTAGGCCAAAGCATGCTCCTCAAATTCAAAAGACTTTTCGACCACTTTGGTTAGTCAAAGTTCCATTTGGAACACTCCAAACTTGGGTCAAACATGTGTTTCTATTGTTCATTTTATACGATGCAATCTTTCAACCTCGAGTTTACATTTGATTTCTCTTTTCACACGCACAACATATCGAACCTTTTCGATACATTTATATATGCATGATTTTCATATAATTTAAATTCATATTCCTTGTAACAACTAGTGGAGAGGTATCATCGAGATTGGAGTGACTTCCTTACCTTGACGATTGACTCCACCCCTCTTCCTTTAAAACGACTCCACCAACGAGTTAGGGGTGATTCCCTTACTTAGGTGACCGTTACCCAAAACTTCTCTTTCAAAATATTTTATTATGCAAACCCAATCATGTTTTATACCTAAATTATTTATCATTATTCAAAATACCTACTTATACCGATTTCAAAATACATTGTTTATCAAACGTACTTCTTATTCTACCATCCATTTTCACTCAAATCATATACACGAGATTCTTAATCATGAATTTACCGTTTTACTACACGAATTTCCAAACCTTACGAAATGCTACCTATCAATTTGATCGGTCTAATGAATCTCTTGCCCATGAACTTCACATCTGATTTATTAACTGAAACACGTTCACATTATATCATCATACTAGAGACTTCCACTCTTAATCGAAATCAAACTAACCTTTCTCAATTACTTATAAGACCTCATAGATGTTATATGACCGTTTACCAAATACTCTTTCTAACATCAATAAATCCTTTGTTAAAATTATTTTTAAACAATCACTAAGTTCTTTTACTAAATTTCTTTTCTAAGGGTCGACGTTTTCACAAGAACTTTCAAAGTCCAAAATTTTCATGTTTTGATGCAAATGAAACAAACCCGTTATTTAAAAAAAAAAAAAAAAAAACCTTCTCTACAACGCTTAACTCGTCATCCAAATTTCAAAACACGTGGGCTAGAAGACTTCATGGGGACCGACAAATTTCAACATACGTGAACTCTTTTTTTTTAAACAAAAGTAGCATTTCAATCATTACAAAATACGTTAAGCATGATCAATGAGTACTTTATGTTCCTTTACATATACAAACTATATTCTACCTTTCAAACCAAGCTCAATCTAATTTTGATTCGACAAACTCAACGTTTTGTTTAAACAACTATACATGCACATCATCATACACATTTTAGTCGATATCTCGCGATAACATCATTTATATCGTTCGTATCTACATACTTAACCTTTTTTTTTTCTCCGCAATGTCTCAACGTACACCATATACGCAATATTTAATTTTCATACCTACACCTATGTTCACACGTCTTATGCTTGTACTTATACGCATACTACTTATACGTTTTACGCTTCTACTTGTACACATACTACTTACACGTTTTTTGTTTATGCTCATACATACATGCGTATTCATACTTAAACTTATGCTCAAACTTTCATCCTTACTCATGATTCATACATTCGTACCTATACGCGAGCGCAACCCGAGGGATTCGCTTGCGTGGGTCGCACACATACTTAAACATGGACTTGCTTATATACTACATTCTTGTACGTACACATTCTAATTTTTTTTATGTATACCCCGATTCATACACAACTAGTACAAGCTATGCAGATCATGTGTCGATCAAAATAATCACGGGTGCACATGGGATTATAGTGATAGGCGTATGAGAACCATAGAGTGTACTACTGTGTATGGTAAGACACGGAACGTAACATGACCCCGAGTAACGAAACGGACGTAATGTGGTTAAAACATGGTGGATACGCCGCTGGTACTTCCTATATATAAGTGTTTTCACCATGTTACCAAACTTTCGTAAAACGTGCCATGAGAAATTCAGTGTGTTGCAGACCTTTTGGACCTAATACAACTTCACGCAACTCACAAACGCATTATATCCGATTATTCATGACGAGACTTCATCCTTAACACACTACGTTCATCTATCCAACACTTATGCTATTCACATACTTGTACTCTTTAAGAGCCACTCGTTCATTCTATACTCGTATTATTTTATACAAAACTCGTTCGCACTCCAGCTTGTTTAAACATTTGAGTCCTAACTTACCTCATTACCTATAAAATAGCCTCCCTATTCTTGATTCTTGTGTAACTATACTTAGTATCTCTCTATTGCTTTATTTAAAGTAACAAACATTTTCGTTCCTCTCAATAAACAGGTTTTACGAAAGTATGATTTTTTATACTATCCTTAAAAACTTCCCCTTGCAAATCTACCTTGATGTTCTCCAAAATTTGGTACTTTTCAAAACTTTCAAACTTCCCAAGTTTCAATTCTTAATGATCACCTTTATGCCAAAAACTCTTTCAAGCCTTCCTCTTGAATAAATTTCGGGACGAAATTTCCTAAAGGAGGGGAGACTGTAACGCCCTGCGTTTTCAACCTTCCTACATTTAGAAACCTTACGTGAAATTCTAACTTTGGAAATCTTGTGTTCTTATAACCATTCTTTCCTTGTAATCGTTGTAAAATACGGAACTTGCTTCGTAAATAAAACTTGTACATTACACTTTTTACCTAGTTAAATCATGTTTTATTTCATATTTCACCTTGTTACAAGTTAGGGGAAACATTGTTGCACATTATTACACAACTTAACTAACAAAATTACTCATTATAATGTTTTAAAAAAAATAAAAAAATAAAGAAATATGGCAGCCCCAATTCAGCAAAATTCAGCCCATATAGTTGGGTTTTGTGGGCTAGTTTCAAGGTGTAACCCCTTCTAAACACTTCCAAAGCCCAACCCATTGAAACCCTAATCCTTCCCCCTATAAATACCACTTATAACCAGCCTCCCTACCACTTTTGCAACCCTAAAAACTCACAAAACATCCACCAAACCGTAGCTGAAAGCAAGGGTTCGAGTAGATTGACACCCCTTCACGAAAATGAGCATAACTCACTCAATTCTTATCCGATTCACTCGATTCTTTTTCCTACTTGCTTGTATAATCGTGAGGTTCGATTCCTAGACTTCTCCTTGGAGAAATCAGACCTGGAAATGCCCCGAAATAGTCCATAAACTTTCTGTTTGTTTTTATGTTCATCAAAAACTTGTTTAAACCTATGCAACTTGTGTCCAACACATCTCATACCTATGTCCTAATGCTTACAACTTATCCCATGGTTGGTTAAGCTTAAAAACAAGGTTGAGACATTTAAAATAAGAGGATTAAAACCTCATAAACTTGGTGTTTTGTTTAGGGTTTTTAACCCACAAGTCATGTCAAACTTTGTCTTTGATACATGAGTGATTATGGAACAACTTGGGTTGTCCAAACATACAATCCTCACATGATTTGATGATTTCTCTTAGTTAGTGTGTATATTTCTTATTCTTTATTGTATGTTCATGACCCTCATTGGTTGTTTTTTTTACATCAAGTGTAGTGGTGAACACATAGAGGTGCCTAAATGGAAGACTTGATCTTCCTACCTCCTACATGACTTCTATGACATTTACAGGTACCAAAATGAAGATTTTAATCTTCTACCTCATGCTTGAACTATTGGACATATATTATATAACCTAAATATATTATTCGAATAATCGAATCTTTGATGATGAACTAGTGTTCATATGTCGGGGTACTAGATTACATCATCCTAGACTATGATAACTTGTCACAATTCTAATGGAACCTTGTTCCATGAAAACATCTAAACTCCTTCGAGTTTCCTAGTGTCAAGAACAAGCATCATATGTACTAAATGATTATTTTCCATGTTATTCTCATATCTTATTTTTATGTTGTTTTAAACACCGAATCTCGACTCTAAACATACTTGAACTTTAACCCTTATACATTCGGACTCTAAATCTCTACTCGTCAACAATTGGATAATCGGAAAACATATGCAAACTTTGTGAGTATACTCGTATTCCCCCTTTTTACTTTTATCACTTTTGGGGTGTAACATGTTTACCTATTGAAACTTACACATGAACTTTTGTCTAAACACATGAACATTCCTATAACATGCTTGTATATGTGATGGCTTGATACTTTAAATTTGGTTGATTCTTATGTGTAGAACTTATCATTAACTTCGTACGAGCCAAACCTTGACATATGTAGCGCTATAGGATTAACGACCCGCCTCTACTGAAACTTTGGTTATGTCATGAGCAAGTTGCGTTTTCTTGGTTTGATATGTTAGACACATGCCATATTTAATGTTTATCTTGAATCGCATGCTTGCTATGAGGGATTGTTCACGCTTTTATCTTATGCTATGTATGTACCAAACTTGTATACTCGCCTTTGCTTTTGCATTGAACTTTATTTTAAACATGTTACAGGTTGAGGACGATGATGCTATGAAATGAAGTAGCCTTGATGCCTAGATACACATATAGACGTTTAGGTTTAATCGTTGTATCAATGTTGATTATGTTGTATTGTATTTCCTTTGAACTTGATGTTATTTGATTTCTTTGTAATGTTGACAAAAGAATTATGAAATGAAATCGGTTTATTAAATATTGTCACAAATAGCGTTTTGATGACTCTAGCAATCTTCACACTTCGTCTCATCCTGATGTTTCCGCCATTGGTTGGGGTGTGACAGTCCCCTTTAGAGGATCTTTTATATTTCAACAGCAGCGACTATCAATTTTATTGTTTCATCAGCATGCTGAGGGTGAAGCTTATGTTTCAAAGCTTTTTGCGTAAAGTATTATCCGGGGACTAGGTCAGTATTTCCATACAGCAGAAGTCCTGGGATAATACCCCAGATATCACCGAGCATAAAGACCTAGTATCTCAGAATACGGGACCTTTCAAACAGGATTTCAGGGGTTACCTATATATCCTAGAGGTGTTCCCCACGAAAACGCAAGTTAAATTTAGTTTATATCCCAAACTGATCTACTAATTCTGTAAGAACCTACCGGCACATCTTTAGCGAGACTGCTTAACTGCATTAATACATTACATATCTTTAGCGTACTGTGCCTGTCTAGCTGATATACTATCATTTCCCCTATACTACACAGCTCTTTTTGCAATTTTTAATGTTTTTTGGATTTTTTATGGTTTTATCATGTTTTTGTATTTTTTCTGCGAATATCTCCCCCTAAAACTAAAACATATTTTTGTGTTTTTGTTTTTAACGAAAAGCAGAAAAAAATACAACTGTACAAAAGAAAGTTGACAACACGATACGGTTCATGTCAGATCGCCGCCCAGCTCGGCTTCACATTCGATTACCCTCCCAGATTGCAGATTTTTCATCCCATTTAACCTTAAAAGATAATAAAATCTCTTTTTATCAAACGGTTTTGTGTAAAAATCAGCTTTCTGATCATCGGTGCCCAGATGTTCAATCCGTATTAATTTCTTTTCGTGACAATCTCGAATAAAATGGTGTCGGATTTCAATGTGTTTTGTTTTCGAATGGTGAACCGGATTTTTAGTAACATTTATGGCCGCTTCATTGTCCACAAATATCGGCGTATCCAAGAATTGCAGACTGAAGTCGCGCATCTGCTGTTGGATCCAGAGGATCTGCGAGCAACAGCTAGAGGCTGAGACGTACTCAGCCTCACACGTGGAGAGCGCAACCGCAGTTTGCTTCTTGCACTGCCAGGTAACGAGCCGAGTTCCAAAGAACTGGCACCCAGCAGTGGTGGACTTTGCGTTCTGTTTACAGCTACCAAAATCTGAATCAGCGAAACCGGATAAGGTAAAATCACCCAAACGAGGGTACCACAAGCCGATGCTTGGGCAACCCTTCAAATACCGTAAGATGCGTTTGACGATCGTCAGGTGTGACTGCTTCGGGTTCGACTGATATCGTGCACACAGACATGTCGGGCAGTGGCGGATCTTGACCTAAAACTCAGCATGGGCCGATGTTTTTTGGAGATAAAATCAGCCTGGGCCGAACCAATACACATTTAAAAAAATTCTCGAAAACCTGAAATTTAACACTACTGGGCGAAAAAACCGCACGGGCCGAGGCCCGGTCTGGCCTCCTCTAAGCTCCTCCCCTGATGTCGGGTACATGATGTCGGGACGGGAAGCTGTGAGATACATTAAAGAACCAATGATCGATCGGTATAACGTTTCATCCATCTTCACTCCCTGTTCATCCGGACAAATACCAAGGTTCTGTGCGAGGGGGGTTGATGCAGGACTGCAATCTGTCATATCAAACTTGTCTAGCACGTCCTTTACATACTTTGACTGGTGAATGAAGATTCCGTCGGGCATTTGTTCTACCTGCAGCCCAAGGAAGAACTTCATCTCCCCCATCGAACTCATTTCGAACTTCTTCTTCATTACTCTCTCAAACTCTTTACACAAATCGTCGTTGGTGGAACCGAAAATTATATCATCAACGTAGATCTGCACGATCAGCAAGTGGCCTGCTTCTTCTTTTGTGAACAAGATGCTGTCTACTGTTCCTCTTGTGAACCCGTTGTCCAGCAAGTAGGTCGAGAGAGTCTCGTACCAGGCTCTTGGGGCCTGGTGTAGACCGTATAATGCTTTATCCAGTAGGTACACCTTGTCTTTGTTTAGTGGATCTGCAAACCCCGGTGGTTGCCCCACGTAAACTTCTTCTCGAATCTTGCCATACAGGAATGCGGATTTAACGTCGAGTTGATAGATTTTGAAATCTTTCCATGATGCAAAGGCTAGAAATATGCGAATTGCTTCAAGCCTTACAACCGGCGCGTAGACCTCATCATAATCTATTCCCTCCTGCTGGCTGAAGCCTTGGACCACTAGACGTGCCTTGTTCCTTACCATGATGCCTCGATCATCATGCTTACACTTAAACACCCATTTCGTTTTTATCAACTTCTGGTTCTTTGGCAGATCAACAAGTCTCTAGACGCCCAATTTCTCAAACTGTTGCAGTTCCTCCTGCATAGCATTCACCCAACTGTCTTCGGTCAATGCTTCTTTGTAGGTCCTGGGCTCTATCTGCGAAATAAAACATTTAAGTGAGACTTCTTTCTGCATATCAGCAATAGATGAATAAAAACATGTAAAAGCTTGGTCTATCTGATGTCTCGTCTTGACACCACTCTGTATATCGCCGATAATTTGTTCTGAAGGGTGGAAGACAGGGTCCGTGGCATCACAGTATCAGGCACCACAACTTCCGATTCCAGATTTGAAATGTTGAGATCAACGATTTGATCAACAGCCTCCTCTGATGTCTCATTTGGTTCCTCGTCAAAGGTAGGAGCGGGTTCCTCCTCTGAGTCGTCAGAAATGTCAAACGACGGAGCTGGTTCCTCTCGTTCCTCTGGCGGTATATGAACGGTTCCACTTGGTCCAGCTTCATCATCGTGAGTACCCACGGTGGGCGTAGGAACATCTAGTGTTCTAGATTCCGGCTCTTGTAACTGACTTTGCTGATACAAGTACATGAGAGCAAGTTCCTCCTCACTCGGCTCGGACGGCAGATGAAACGATTCCCAGAGTTTGTCGTAATCGAATAGGAATCTTTGTCCGGGAAATTGTTGCGACGGCGTGTGCTTCTGACAATCCACATGATGGACCTGAATCACTTTCCCCAGACACGGTATAAACACCCTTTTTAACGGGCTGGCGTAACCTACGAAAAATCCTTCATTCGCTTTCGCTCCGAATTTACCATCAACATCTATGAAAGTACACGGAGAGCCAAAAGGTTCTAAGAACTCAAGATTTGGCTTATAGCGATGCAGCAGCTCGAAACAAGTCTTTTTATATTTCTTCACTGTCAGAACTCTATTCAATGTATAGCAAGCCGCTGACACTGCTTCACTCCAGAAGAAAATCGGAAGTTTTGAATCGGCCAACATAGTACGTGCGGTCTCGATCAGGGTTCTATTCTTTCGTTCAGCCACGCCGTTTTGTTGTGGTGTGTACGGCGCACTGAATTCATGTAGTATCCCCTTCTTGTTGCAGAACTCGTACATTTTGTTATTCTTGAACTCCGTTCCGTTATCACTCCGAATTCTTCTGATCGGCAGCTTGTACACCGTTTCCATCTTTTTGAATAAAACCATCAAAGCATCGAATGTTTCGTCCTTCTTCTCCAAACAAACAACCTATGAAAACCTTGTATAATCATCCGTAACCACCAAACAGTAAGAATCTCTACTGATGCTTTTGACGTTGAACGACCCGAAGAGATCCATATGCAATCTCTCGAGAGGTAACCGGATGGTGTTGAGCATCTTTAGCGGATGAGACTTCCGTACCTGTTTACCTTTCTTACACGCAACACAATCGTCAGGTAAATGAAAATTCTTAACATTCACACCTTCTACCAAATCGTTGTGCACAAGAAAATTCATTTTACGAACGTGTATATGACCCATTTTTCTGTGCCACATAATTGACTCTTTCTCAGTTGCTTTAGACTTTGTCACAAAACATTGTTTTTGAGGAGTTGTTGGTGTTGCAGTGCTCATGTCTAAAATGTAAAGATCATTAACCCTAGGAGCACGCAACAACACCAACTCATCAGGGACTCTAAACCCTGGCTTTAAAACCAAACATTCTGTTTTTGTAAAATGTACGCTAAAGTCTTTGTCGCAAATTTGCGAAATGCTTAACAAATTGTTCGTCAATTCAACAATATAATTCACTTTGTCAAAAGATATGATGCCGTTTGTGAGCTTTCCCTGACCAACAATCCTGCCACCTTGGTTACCAGCAAATCCAACGTAGCTTCCATTAATTGCTTTGACATCATATAATAGTGCTAAGGATCCCGTCATATGTCGTGATGCTCCGCTGTCCATTATCTACCTGGATAGCACAGACTTGGGCAGCTCCTGCAATCAGCACACAAACACATCAGTTAAACAATGATGCCCACGACTTTTTAACTTCCGACACTGAACCAAAAACTACATTGCATTTCTCAGTTGTTTTCGGAAAGTTAAATGTGACATTTGACTCAATTTCCTTTTTATATTGTTTCACTTTGTTATGAAGTTTGGGAAATTCCGACAAAAACTGATCGATTTCAGACTCAAACACAGCAACATCATCTTTCACAGACCGTGACTCATTTTTCAACACACTTTCCATCTTTTTGATCTCACCAGATGGTTTAGATTTCGCGACCCATGACTGATTTTCAAAAGTTTTTGCTTTAGGGTAAAATTTCGAAGTCTTGGGAGACTTAGAAGACTCGCCAATCTCGAAAGTCGATTTTGGCTTATCCTCCGACTTCAACTTTTCACCCCGTTTAAGAATTCGGATCGGTGAAACCATCACTTGTTTATCTTTTGCAACGACCGGTGATTTTGGTCGAGGTTTTTGAATGATTTGTTTTGAAACATTTTTGTTTTCAACCTTAGGTTTTTCAACCTTCGGTTTCTCAACCATTTGTTTATTAACAGCTTTTACCACAACCGGTTTTTCAATCACTTTCTGACATTGTTTAGCCATATGTCCGATTTCATTGCAGCGATAGCACACACGTTTATCATACTCTACAAAAGTGGTAGTAACAGTTTCCACTTTCAGCTTTTGTGCTGCATTGAAATCGTCAACAGCTTTTTGACTAAAGATATATTCTTTTTCATTTTCAGTGCTAGAACCAACGACAAACACATCATCAATCCTATCTTTTGGCTTGACCACCTGCTTAGCCATTTTCTTCTCAAAACCAATACCTTTTTTCTTTAACTGATTTTTCTTGTTTTGGCTTTTACCCACCCCATCTATTTTTTCTGAACTAGTGGGACGAGAAGAACCAACTGATTTTTTCAGTTTCGAAAAGAAATCATTTTTCTTGAATTCGTTAACACTCAGTTCAACCAACTTAAAAACTTTCTCAACATTCTCGAATTTGACGTTCTGAAGCGGAAACTCAATGTCAGAATAAAGTTTGTCAGTTCCAATCATAGTGTAAACCACCATGATTGGATCATCATTCGCACTTTTATCCGTTTTCGACAAGTAACCATCCAAGAAATTCCCATCCTCCTCAGAATAACAGACAGACTTCACCGAGTTAGCCTTCTCAGAATTTACATTTTCATTATCCAACACCTGATCAATGACAGTTTTGATAACCTGGGATTCGTTATCAGTGTCAGATGCGGTGAAAGTGATGTTAATATTATCTGGCAAATCACTTTCAATAGTTCTCAATTTAAGCTTAATGCAGCTTCCACCCCATCTGGATACTTCTGTGTGTAGTGATTCCACATTGGGGGTGGAACGCTGTTGAAGGCTGGTGAAGCGTGTGGCTGTTGAGGTACAATTTGTTCTAACACATAAGATGAGGCCACGTAACTCATCAATTTTTGATCAATTCGGTCATTTTCAATTTTAACCAACTCAAGTTCTTTTCTTAAAGATGCGATCGTGTCAAGATGAAAATTAACTTCTCTTTGTTTATCAAACAATGTGGATTGAGCCAACTTTGTTGCTTTATCATTTTCAAGACTTTCTTTTTGAATCATTTTGATTGACCTAGATAACGTGTCATATGCCTCTTTTACCTGTTCTAGATCAAACTTCACCAAATCAGTATGTTGTTTCAATTCCTGATACTTAGTGTCTTTTTCAAGACACTACATGCAAGGTTGTAAACAACTTTGACATGGTGTTTCAGGGATTGAAACATTTTCAACAACATTCTTATCCTCACAGACAACTTTACCGACTTGAATTGACTCTGACTCAGACGATTTGACAACTTTGACCTCTAGGACTCCAATTTCCTCTCCTAGAACTGACATCTTATTAATTGACTCCTGGATGTCTGAATCTACCTCTTTTAACTTGCTCATCAGCGCTTTATCTGCAATCTCCTTTAGAGCCTCTCCATTCATTTCTTTTGAAACGTCAATCACCTCCTCGACTTCTTCTTTCTCTGCTTCTAATCTTGGACACGTTCCAGTTCTTGGCTCTTCAAAATAATCTGCAAAAGAATCAAAAACGTTAGGAGGCAGAATGGATATCATTGTATAAACAAATTCCTCCTGCCGTGATTGAAAGTTGAGAACTTCTGTCACAGATTCCTCAGCTTTTGCAGAACTGTCTGTAAACACCTTTTCAACAACCTCCGAAATCACTTGATCAACAACCTCAACAACTTCTTCAATCACCACTTCAGAAACTTCATCTACCATCTCAGTAACTACTTCCTCAACCACTTCAGAACCAGACTCAACAACACTCTCAGAAACTACTTCACCGACATTCTTAGTAACTACCTCATCGATAAACTTCGACTCTGCAACTGTCTCAGTAATCTCAACTACCTCAGCCATCATTGCTTGATCATCCTTTCCTGGAATATACTTGTCCCAACTAAACCCAGACGCAACTTTTTCATCATCTTGGTTTACGATATGTGCCTTCTCTGGTTTGTTCTCAATCTGAGGTCTCTGAACAGCAGATTGTTGATTTGGTCGATGATATATAGCTTGTCTGTAATAATCGTTTGTAAACGGGTTCTGATGATTCTGCACTTCACGATTAGGACATTCGCGCTTGAAATGACCTCGTTCTTTGCACTTAAAACAGGTCACCTTTGACTTATCAAACCCTAATTTCTGATCAGGACCTGACAGACTGCTTCTACCCGTGATCTCCATAAAGCGTTGTGCTCTTCTGACCAGACTCGCCATACACCACTTTATATCTATCAGTTCCAGTTCTCCCGGATCGATCTGATCGTAATCCTCTTTAGTCATATCAGGATTACCGATCCTACCAGCGACCAAACCTTCATAAGCTTCCAGAACTGATGCCAGTAACGCGATGTGCTGCTTGGCTGCATTCTCGGTGATTTCATTCCCATTCTTGATGTTAACCGCAATGTTACACTGCACACCGGACACAAACGTCTGTTGATTTGACCCTGTAGAACTTTGAGGAGAATTCTGCTCTGAAACTTTGACATTTGGCTCGTAGTTGGCAAATGGAGTCGACTGACTCGACTGATAGGCATTTGGAGCAGCAGATGAAGTGTTGTCTGCACTAAAACCGGTTTGAATCTTCGGACTCTGAACATTAGTAGCTGCCGGACTATTCTTGTAATACAAAGACACATCCTGTGGCATATTCGCTGAATTCATCTTCTTGATTTTCACCAACTCCAACTCATGAGCTTCAATTTTCTCTATAAACACGCTCAAACTATAGTTCACGAAATCTGAACTATTTTTCAACATCATCAAGTACGTTCACCATTCCTCATAGGGAAGTGCATCACATAACTTGTCTATCCACTCCTCATTCGTCTTTTCGATATTTAACCTTCTCATCTCTACCACCAGGTGACAATACCTCTCGATAAGCTGCTTTGTCGATTCACCTTTAATTCCCGTGAATATATCAAATTCTTTCTTTATCAGTGCTTTCTTACTCTTGATCATCGATGCACTGCCTTTGAATTTCTGTTCCAAAGCTTGCCATATCGACTGTGCACTATCATCGTGCTGTAGCAGAACTAGAATATCCTCTTTTATCGCTTGCTGCAGGATGCTAACCATCTTCTTTTCTGCTTTGAACTCGACCTGTTCAACATATTCAACCCGTCTACCGGAGGAACATACTTTCTTTCGATTTTTATCCAGCACTCTAGATGGTTGGCCTGCACCCAATTTTTGAATCTCCCGGACCACCCTGAATATTCATCCAAACTCATCAATTTAGGAGGTTTCTGCATCGTTCCAAGCTCGTTTTCCAGATTTACATTCTGCATGTTGCTAGCAGGACTCTGAGTAACTCCACCACTACCCGCAAACATGTTATAAAAATCTTGGCTTTCCATTTTCAGTCGTAACGAAGGAATTTTTCAAACAGTCTGTAAAAGCGAACCACACTGTAACAATGAGCGAACCCACCAAATGAACTTTGAGCGAACCAGAAAGTGCACTAAGAGCAGACCAGAATGTTGCACTTAGAGCGAACCAGGCAACTGACTTTCGAGCGAACCACAAATGAACACTGGAGCGGACCAGAATTTGTACTTCGAGCGAACCAACAAATGATCTTTGGAGCGGACCTGAAAAACTGCTCTTCAAGCGGACCAGACGAGCGAACCAGCAACCAAAACAGACATTTCGAGCGGACCAGAACAAAAATCAGGAGCGAACCAGCACAACTTGTACGTTGGAGCGGACCAGAAAAGCGAACCAAAAGACTGACAAATACGCGGACCTACTTCACGAGGGTTTTTATGTCACTTTTAGGCCGTATTTTGATCTGAATCTTTCAAGGGTTTGTTATTAGTGTATTTTACACCTGTTGTCCAAATTTGACCTCTCGAGTGAGTCAATCAGAGCTAGTGCTTACTGAAAATGTGGCGGAAACACATTTTCAGCATGATACAATGAAAACCGTAAAAGAATGGAGTAGAAACAGAGAATTCACACTTAAAATACTTTTTCTTCACTTGATAACGCTTGCCGTACGGACAGCAGTTCGACGTGGGATCTCAGACAACGTTACAAGTGAAATGACAACAGGGGGTATATATAGGCTACGCGGTCCGCTCATGTGACATGTCCACAAGAGCGGACCAGACAACAAAGCTGGTTCGCTTTTGTGGACACATGCCACAAAAGCGGACCTACAACATGACAAACATAAAATTACATTTTAACCCCCTGTAATTACACAAAAAGACCTATCTGGACCCTATACATTAATCTAGTATTACAAAGACGCAGACTTCAGACATTGTGCACCAACACTGATAGGTCCCTTGACGGCTTAACTTCTCGTTCCCTGCGTGCAGGTCCGGCGCAGGGGGTTGCCCATGAGCCTGTTAATGAACCTGTTGATGATGATGTGGAAATTCCGGCTGAGACTGCTGATCAGTTGGAAACAAGGAAGAAAACGAAGGCTGGCAAGTCAGAGAGGAAGGAGAATAGGGCTGAGGACCAAGCCGCTGAGACTCCTCGTAAGCGACCCTCTACTCTTCCTGTTCTAGATTACGTTGTCGTTTCTAATACATTGTCTGGTTTAGGGGCCGGCGAGAAACATCGTGGGTCTGATCCTGATGACAGTGCTACTCTGACGGAGATGATGAGGAAGAAAGCTCTTGAAGATAAAAAGCGGAAACTTGATGAGCAGGCTGCTGCCATGCTTGCCTCGAAAAGGGCTAAACTCCAGAAGGAAACTCCTCCTGCACCTTCAGAATCTGACATTGACATGGGTATATTTAGTGGAGATCGTGGTAATCTCTTGGAGGAAATATACGCTGCTTCTGCTCCTACAGGTAAAGGTTTTGTATTTGTAGGTTTTGTTATTTGGTTTTCGGGTTGTTTTTTGAGTGTTATGGTTGTTTCGTGGCAGGTGTCAAGTCAGGCAGAGCACCGCGTAGGATTGATATTTCAAAAATCACTCCTCCTGCCTCTCCTCCGTCTAGGACAATTGATTTGTCTCCTCCTTGTGATGATCCGGGTGAGAAGAAAAAACAGGATGATGTGAATGTTGAGCATGTGGATGAAGGTGGTGGTGATGGCGCAGGTGGCGCTGGTGGAGATGGTAAAGGCAAAGGTGTTGACACCAAAGTGGAGTCCAGCGAGGCTACTCAGCGTCAGGCCATTTATACCAAGTGCCACCTGGGTGGAGATGGTGGTGTTACTTCGGGTGTGGTTCGGAGTCCACCGTTTGAGAATGTTCGTGCCGGTTCCTGGGGGACCTATAACCCAGCGTGTGACGATTTGCCCCATACTCCTCGCTGGAATCTGACCCAAGGTTCCCGGATGAATGATCTTGATAATTGTCATGAATTCTTCTTTTTGTCTCTCCACCCTGCTGAGAGGCTATTTCAGAAAAAACGCAATCGATTTGACTTATTAGATGATCATGTGCGTGCTAGAGTTAATTATTTTACCACCTCTCAAGAGATTGTTCGTGAGTGGAGATTGATGGGGGAGGAGACGCTTGAGTTTGAAAATGAGAAGAGGGCGTTTGCTGAAGAGAGGGAAAATTTAACGCTGAGAAATAGGGGTTGATGTGGAGGGTTTCAGATGCTGAGCAAAAACTCGCGCAGGAGAAACAAGTCAACATCCAGAAACAAAAAGATTGGGAGGTTGCTTGTGAACGTACTAATGCAGAGATGCAATCTCAGCGTGATGCTATCTTCAGGTTATCTGGTGAGAAGAAGGAGATTAGCGAGGAAGCTGAGCAAGCGCGCGTTGCTTTTGAGAAAAAGGAAAAAGAGTATGTTGAACGTATAGCTAAGTTGGAAAAATTTGCTAAGCAGAAAGTTTCTAAACGCGAGGCTTCTGAACGCCTTCTTGAAGAGAAGGTTTCTGAGTGCAAGGCCTCTGAACTCCTGGTTGAGGAGGTTTCTGCTGATTGCAAGTGGCTGCTCTCGCGCGCGGTGCCTTTGGTAACTTCCTTTGTTTATGTTTGCTTTCGGTTTCTTGTAATTGTCACACCCCCAAAATCCACCTGCGGAGTATCACCGCTTGGGAGCGTGACTGACCAGGATCAAGCCACCAATCATATAGAACAATATATATATACTAAGAGTAATTGCCATTAAACCAAACAAAATCCATATGAAAGGTGTTCCAAAAACATAAGTAAGTTATCATTGTTTAGCGGAAGCGTATGAATAAAACCCATCATAATGAAGTATCAAATGTCATAAGTGTTTAACAAACTATCACGATCCAAGCCCACAACGACCAGCTCCTCCCTGTGCAAGCTCCATGTATCTAACGACCTGCAAGGCATGTAACAGAGGATCAACAACTAGTTGAGCGAGTTCACGGAAAGTAAATGCGTAAGAGTATGTTCGTTTGTAACAGGTGGCTCTACTGGGCCGAAAGTACGTTCTATTGGTGGGGGCTTCCCATGTTGTATATCCACTAGACTATTCGTAACCATATGTGTTCTTCACAATCCGAGAACAGTAGTAAGTATAAGTTCACGTAGGTCTTACATGAGTATCCTTCACATCCGAGGATAGTAATTAAGTATAAGTATCCTTCACAACCGAGGATAGTAATATGTATAAGTATCCTTCACAACCGAGGATAGTAGTATGTATAAGTATCCTTCACAACCGAGGATAGTAGTATGTATAAGTATCCTTCACAACCGAGGATAGTAGTATGTATAAGTATCCTTCACAACCGAGGATAGTAGTAAGTATATGTGTACGTAGATTGCACGTATGTGTCCTGCACAACCGAGGACGATGGTATGGTAGTCTAGTAATAGTGTCAGTACGAATCTATTCAACCTTATTCCTTTAAAACCGATTCCCAAGCCCCGGGAATCCCATGCCTTAGTAAGAGTGTGAACTCACCTTGGTTTGCTCGGTATGCTAGGTTATGCACTCACAAGTAATCAGTCAAGTCCTATTGTATGCATGTATAGTAAATCTGTTCAAGTTTGTAAAGTTTCTCGTGCAATTAATACCATAGAGCATGTTTGAAAATCGATATCATGCATCAGTGTCAGTTAATCACATTCGTATAGAATCGACGTTTCACATAAAGGCTTTCTCATTTTAATCTAACAATAACATCCGCGCGTAGTTGGATTAACACACTTTGCATAGATCACATGCGCATCAGAGTTAGTCAGGACCGAATTACAGTTAATTCATGTGACGTGGCTATCATACGGAGTTAATCATATTAACATACATAGCATATTTTACAGCGTTTGTGGCTTAGCAGAGTAACTTTCATATCTTAACAGATTCACCATGATACAACATACATTCACAGCTTTGTTTTATCATCACATAAAGTCTGACAGGTCTTGCCCTATCTACAACTCGGACAGACAAGTGTGGGGGGGGGGGCTTCCCCTGTTTAAAAGTTGGACAAAGGGTAATGGCCAATAACTCGGACATTGGGTCATGGTTTAAAACTCAGACAACATACTTTACAAATTCGGACCATGTGAGCTTTAAAAAGTCGGACAGACTTATGCCATATAAACTCGGACATCCTTATTACTCTTTAAAGTTCGGACATTTCAAGACACTTACAAAAATCGGACATCCTTATGCTTTCAAAAAGGTCGGACCATTACATATATATAAAGTCGGACTCATGCTTCTTTAACAAAAGTCGGACTTCATCCATACATAAAAAAAACTCGGACCTCATGATCATAAAAAAAAAGGTCGGACATCACCATGTTTAAATAATTCGGACTAAGTGTGTTGTGCATGAAAGTCGGACAACACCATGGAGTCTAAAACTCGGACCATGACAAGATTACAAAGGTCGGACCGAGTGATATATATCAAAACTCGGACCTATATCATATTGAAGCTCGGACATGATAACATATTAATAAACCTCGGACATGATTAATAAACCTCGGACATGATAATATATTCATTCACAAAACCCTGAGAACATTTCAATCATTCGTTCATTGAGATTAAAGCAGTTACACTTTACGCATTTCTACAGTTACGTTCTATAGTTCATATGATCTAGAAACCCTAATTCATGTATACAGAGTGCAGATTTCATAAGCAATCAATTAACGATTACAACAATCATTCGGTGAACAATCTTATCGCCATACAACTAATCATTCATCATATCACAATAATCAACATCAATTGAAAACACAGAACCATCATATGATAACCTAGGGTTTTCAAGAATTACAAGACTCATGCATTGTTAACAATCCACAATCAATAAACAATGATTACACAATTACCTTGAATGGTTCTAGAGAAATAGAGAAATCGAAAGTGATGAATGCCTTGTGCCAATGATGGTGGTGATGATGATTGCTAGGGGATTAGAGAATTGCAAGTACGTGTTTTGTTTTGTGTGCAAATGATTAGTGAAAAGGGATTAGGGTTAAGTATCTCTAGGATTTCACTAATTACCCTCTACCTCCCTAAGTATCATATTTTACACATGTACACCATCTCATAACCATTTACTAGTTTCACCACCAAGTTCATATATTTACCAAGTCTTTCACAATTAACAAATAACCATGCACAATCACACAATACGATTTATTGCATCAAAACGTATATAATTCCATAGCAATTAATTGTTCAATTAATCAACTAAACAATACAAGAACGTGCAATAAATACGAAATAGAAATCTTGGAAATTCGAGTTGTCACATTATCCCCAACTTGAAAGAAATTTCGTCCCGAAATTTAGCATGCGGTTACTGAGGAAGCTAGGTAAGTTGTATCGTTTACTGGTTTTCCTGGGGTGTCACATCATCCCCCCCGTTGATTTGGAATTTTGTCCCGAAATTCCGCAGTAGGAGCTTCAGCCTCAGTAGTAGTTGCATTGGTTTCGAATAACTGGGGGTACTTTTCTGTCATCTGGTCTTCGCGTTCCCAGGTGTACTCTGGGCCGCGTTTGGAGTTCCAACGAACTCGAACAAGAGGGATTCTCTTGTTTTTGAGGACCTTAACATCCCGGTCCGTGATTTCAACTGGCTCCTCGACGAACTGCAACCGCTCGTCGATAGTGAGTTCCTTAAAAGGAACTATAAGGGTCTCGTCTGACAGGAACTTCTTCAGATTCGACACGTGATATACATTGTGAACTGCACCGAGTTCAGCTGGTATGCTCAGTCTGTAGGCTACTTGGCCTATTCTTTCAGTGATTTCGAACGGTCCAACATACCGTGGATTGCGCTTGCCTCGTTTACCAAAACGAACCACACCCTTCCAGGGTGAGACTTTGAGTGAAACCCGGTCCCCGACCTGAAATTCCAATGGCTTCCTACACTTATCCGCGTAGCTTTTCTGGCGATCGCGAGCTGCCGCCATGCGTTGTCGTATTTGTGCTATTCGTTCAGTAGCGTCAACTACCATTTCTGGACCTGTAATCTGACTATCTCCCACCTCTGCCCAACAGAGAGGTGACCGGCATTTACGTCCGTACAATGCCTCGACTGGAGTGGCTTGTAGGCTGGTGTGGTAACTGTTATTGTACGAAAACTCCACTAACGGGAGATGCTTTTTCCCAGCTGTTGCCGAAATCGATAACACATGCCCGAAGTATGTCTTCTAGAGTTTGGATCGTGCGCTCAGATTGCCCATCTGTCTGAGGGTGATACGTTGTGCTCATGACTAACCGTGAGCCGAGAGATTTGTGCATCGCTTGCCATAGCTCTGACGTGAATCGTGCATCCCGATCCGAAATAATAGAGGTTGGCACTCCGTGCCTCGAAACAACTTCTTTCAAGTAGACGTCTGCTTAGGTAGAGCACTTATCTGTTTCCTTAATAGCTAGGAAATGAGCAGACTTTGTGAGTCGATCTACAATTACCCGGATAGTATCATTCCCACGCTGAGATCTAGGCAGGCCAGTAACAAAATCCATGGAAATTTCTTCCCATTCCCACTGTGGTATCCTGGGTTGTTGAAGTAGGCCTGAGGGTTTCTGGTACTCTGTCTTGACTCTCGCACAAGTCAAACATTTGCCGACGTAAGTAGCAATGTGGGCCTTCATACTAGGCCACCAATAGGTTGTTCTGATGTCGTGGTACATTTTATCCGAACCTGGATGTACCGAGTAGCGAGACTTATGAGCTTCATCCATCACAAGTTCTTGTAAACCGCCGTATAGTGGTACCCAAATACGTCCTGTTACATAGTAGGCGCCGTCTTCCTTCTGTTCTAATCGATGCCTTGAGCCGCGTAAAGCTTCAGCCTTTACGTTTTCTGGTTTCAATGCTTCCACCTGAGCATCTCGTATTTGTGCAGGAAGATCAGACTGAATAGTGAGCTGCAAAGCTCATACACGCCTAGGTAGAGTGTCTTTTCGACTGAGAGCGTCAGCAACAACATTGGCTTTGCCTCGATGGTACTTGATGGCGCATCCGTAATCGTTGGGTAACTCGACCCATCGTCGTTGACGCATGTTCAATTCTTTCTGCTTGAAGATATGCTCGAGTGATCGGTGTAAATTGTGCACTTCGTACCGTACAGGTAGTGTCGCCATATCTTGAGCGCGAAAACAACAGCTCCCAGCTCTAAATCGTGCGTCGTGTAGTTCCGTTCGTGAACCTTCAATTGACGAGAAGCGTAGGCAATAACTTTATCCCGCTGCATCAATACACAACCCAGTCCCTGTATCGATGCGTCACAATAGACCACAAAATCGTATGTGCCCTCTGGCAGTGAGAGAATAGGCGCGCTGCAAAGCCTATCCTTTAAGTACTGAAAAGCGGTTTCCTGGGAATCACCCCAACGGTAGGTGACACCTTTCTGTGTCAGCATAGTAAGCGGCTGTGCGATCTTGGAGAAGTCTTTGATGAATTGTCTGTAGTACCCCGCCAAACCCAAGGATTGGCGTATTCCCGTCGGTGTACGTGGTGCAGGCCAGTTTCTGATCGAGTCAACCTTGGATGGATCGACATGGATCCCATCCTTGTTTACCACGTGGCCTAAGAAGTGGACTTCACGAAGCCAGAAGTCGCATTTTGAAAACTTGGCGTACAGTTGTTCCTTTCGAAGAAGTTCCAAAATAAGTCATAAGTGCTGCTCGAGTTCCTCCTGACTCTTGGAGTAGATTAGAATGTCGTCGATGAAAACGATGACGAACTTGTCAAGATAGGGTTTACACACCCTGTTCATAAGATCCAAGAAAACTGCAGGCGCGTTCGTAAGCCCAAATGGCATGACTAGGAACTCGTAATGACCATAGCGAGTTCTGAATGCTGTCTTGGAGATGTCCCCCTCCTGGACTCTCAGGTGATGGTAACCTGACCTCAAGTCTATTTTGAAGTAGTAGCACGACCCTTGCAACTGGTCGAATAAGTCGTCTATACGCGGAAGAGGATAACGGTTCTTCACCGTCACCTTGTTGAGTTCCCGGTTGTCTATGCACATCCTGAAGGTACCGTCCTTCTGTTTCACAAATAACACTGGAGCTCTCCAAGGCGAAGAGCTTGGACGAATAAAGCCCTTTTCCAAGAGCTCGTGTAGCTGCTTTGACAGTTCTTCCAGTTCGGTTGGAGCTAAACGATACGGTGCTCGAGCTATGAGTGCTGCTCCTGGAGCGAGCTCGATCTGAAATTCGACTTGATGATGAGGCGGTACACCGGGTAAATCTTCAGGAAACACCTGAGGAAATTCGCGTACTACTGGAATATCCCCTATTCTCTTCTCTTTCGTCGATGCATCTGTAACTAATGCCAGAATAGCAGTGTGCCCCTTTCGTAAACATTTCTGTGCCTTCAAGAAAGAGATGATGCCAATCACAACACCACTCTTGTCGCCTTGAACTTCGAGAGGTTCCTGACCAGAACGGAGAATACGAACAATCTTTTCTTTGCATAGGATTTCTGCTTGCTGTTGCTGCTGGAGATTCTGATTTGCAGGCCGTGGGCTCCTGAATCCTTAGCTCCATGGCCCATTTTGAGACACCTCTGGCAACGTCCCTCATTGCACTAACCATCGTGGTGTCTGTTGCTTTCGTTACACATTGGGTGAATTCCCCGATATCCACCCTGCCCCTGACCACCAGAAGTTGGCTGACTCGGGCTCTGGTGATCACTATTCCTGCGCTGCTGCTGAGCTTGAGACTGAACGGTAGCGGAACCCTTGCTGGAATACCCATCCCATTTCCGCTTGTTGTCACTAGGAGTAGCGGGAGTAGCAGAAGTGGTAGCGGTAGTAATAGCGCTGATACAACTAGGCAGCCTGTTCTGTTCCACTGCCCGATCCGTGAGGCGATGAGCAAGACGCTGAATGTCTTGGATATTGTCGAGGTTAGCCGATGTAGCATGGCTCTGAATCTCTGAGGCTAGACCCTTGAGGTACAATTCGATACGCTTGCTTGGTGGGTCCACCATGGTTGGACACAAGATGGCCAGTTCGTTCGACCGTTTCGTATAAGCTTCAATTTCTGACCCCGTCATTTTCAAATGGTAAAGCTCCACTTCCCACTTGTGGATGTCATCATGCGTACAGTATTCCCTTTTAATGCGTTCTTTGAATTCGTTCCAGGGGGTGGCGTTAGCAGCTGCCAACCCTAGTATCTGTATTTGCGCGTCCCACCAGGTTAGCGCGATTCCTTCCAAAGTACCAGTGGCGTACTTGACCCTGCGAGCCTCAGGGCGTTCACACATGAAGTTCTTGAATGTGCCACTGAATGTGCTTGGACGACAGTCCATGAAGTTCTGGAATGTGCAGACAGGTCGTTGTGCGTTCTGACCCGTTGCGCGAGAAAGATAGGTCAAGGTTAAGCGCGAGAGTTGGGTCACGAGAGTAGGATCTAACATCCTAAGATAGGTCTGGAATAACAGGTTATACCTCCTGCTTGTGCGGCTGCAAACGCCGCAGCAACTTGTTCGTTAATGAGAGACATCAACTGGGCTTGAGTCATGTTAACACGTCCAGACATGATCAAGCAGTAAAGGTAGCATAAGTATGAATGGTTCGCGAGTAGTGCGATGACAGAAAAGTGTAAGCAAGTAGGTGTTCTCAAGCAATAACAAGTAATGAGCAGTGTAATCTAAGCATACTACGAGCAAAATTCTATGCAATTCTAGCATGTAGGCAATAACCATAAACCTTATTACCTAGAATGTCGAGTCTTGCACGTGGAGCGAAGCGTCGTTGTGGATCGTTGAGAGCACTGTTCTGGTTATAGTCTGGTTTTAATAAAAACGTTTTCCCATATTAAAACCAAGTTCTCTATAACCAATGGCTCTGATACCAATCTGTCACACCCCCAAAATCCACCTGCGGAGTATCACCGCTTGGGAGCGTGACTGACCAGGATCAAGCCACCAATCATATAGAACAATATATATATAGTAAGAGTAATTGCCATTAAACCAACCAAAATCCATATGAAAGGTGTTCCAAAAACTTAAGTAAGTTATCATTGTTTAGCGGAAGCGTATGAATAAAACCCATCATAATGAAGTATCAAATTTCATAAGTGTTTAACAAACTATCACGATCCAAGCCCACAACGACCAGCTCCTCCCTGTGCAAGCTCCATGTATCTAACGACCTGCAAGGCATGTAACAGAGGATCAACAACTAGTTGAGCGAGTTCACGGAAAGTAAATGCGTAAGAGTATGTTCGTTTGTAACAGGTGGCTCTACTGGGCCGAAAGTACGTTCTATTGGTGGGGGCTTCCCATGTTGTATATCCACTAGACTATTCGTAACCATATGTGTTCTTCACAATCCGAGAACAGTAGTAAGTATAAGTTCACGTAGGTCTTACGTGAGTATCCTTCACATCCGAGGATAGTAATTAAGTATAAGTATCCTTCACAACCGAGGATAGTAATATGTATAAGTATCCTTCACAACCGAGGATAGTAGTATGTATAAGTATCCTTCACAACCGAGGATAGTAGTATGTATAAGTATCCTTCACAACCGAGGATAGTAGTATGTATAAGTATCCTTCACAACCGAGGATAGTAGTAAGTATATGTGTACGTAGATTGCACGTATGTGTCCTGCACAACCGAGGACGATGGTATGGTAGTCTAGTAATAGTGTCAGTACGAATCTATTCAACCTTATTCCTTTAAAACCGATTCCCAAGCCCCGGGAATCCCATGCCTTAGTAAGAGTGTGAACTCACCTTGGTTTGCTCGGTATGCTAGGTTATGCACTCACAAGTAATCAGTCAAGTCCTATTGTATGCATGTATAGTAAATCAGTTCAAGTTTGTAAAGTTTCTCGTGCAATTAATACCATAGAGCATGTTTGAAAATCGATATCATGCATCAGTGTCAGTTAATCACATTCGTATAGAATCGACGTTTCACATAAAGGCTTTCTCATTTTAATCTAACAATAACATCCGCGCGTAGTTGGATTAACACACTTTGCATAGATCACATGCGCATCAGAGTTAGTCAGGACCGAATTACAGTTAATTCATGTGACGTGGCTATCATACGGAGTTAATCATATTAACATACATAGCATATTTTACAGCGTTTGTGGCTTAGCAGAGTAACTTTCATATCTTAACAGATTCACCACGATACAACATACATTCACAGCTTTGTTTTATCATCACATAAAGTCTGACAGGTCTTGCCCTATCTACAACTCGGACAGACAAGTGTGGGGGGGGGGGGCTTCCCCTGTTTAAAAGTTGGACAAAGGGTAATGGCCAATAACTCGGACATTGGGTCATGGTTTAAAACTCAGACAACATACTTAACAAATTCGGACCATGTGAGCTTTAAAAAGTCGGACAGACTTATGCCATATAAACTCGGACATCCTTATTACTCTTTAAAGTTCGGACATTTCAAGACACTTACAAAAATCGGACATCCTTATGCTTTCAAAAAGGTCGGACCATTACATATATATAAAGTCGGACTCATGCTTCTTTAACAAAAGTCGGACTTCATCCATACATAAAAAAAACTCGGACCTCATGATCATAAAAAAAAAGGTCGGACATCACCATGTTTAAATAATTCGGACTAAGTGTGTTGTGCATGAAAGTCGGACAACACCATGGAGTCTAAAACTCGGACCATGACAAGATTACAAAGGTCGGACCGAGTGATATATATCAAAACTCGGACCTATATCATATTGAAGCTCGGACATGATAACATATTAATAAACCTCGGACATGATTAATAAACCTCGGACATGATAATATATTCATTCACAAAACCCTGAGAACATTTCAATCATTCGTTCATTGAGATTAAAGCAGTTACACTTTACGCATTTCTACAGTTACGTTCTATAGTTCATATGATCTAGAAACCCTAATTCATGTATACAGAGTGCAGATTTCATAAGCAATCAATTAACGATTACAACAATCATTCGGTGAACAATCTTATCGCCATACAACTAATCATTCATCATATCACAATAATCAACATCAATTGAAAACACAGAACCATCATATGATAACCTAGGGTTTTCAAGAATTACAAGACTCATGCATTGTTAACAATCCACAATCAATAAACAATGATTACACAATTACCTTGAATGGTTCTAGAGAAATAGAGAAATCGAAAGTGATGAATGCCTTGTGCCAATGATGGTGGTGATGATGATTGCTAGGGGATTAGAGAATTGCAAGTACGTGTTTTGTTTTGTGTGCAAATGATTAGTGAAAAGGGATTAGGGTTAAGTATCTCTAGGATTTCACTAATTACCCTCTACCTCCCTAAGTATCATATTTTACACATGTACACCATCTCATAACCATTTACTAGTTTCACCACCAAGTTCATATATTTACCAAGTCTTTCACAATTAACAAATAACCATGCACAATCACACAATACGATTTATTGCATCAAAACGTATATAATTCCATAGCAATTAATTGTTCAATTAATCAACTAAACAATACAAGAACGTGCAATAAATACGAAATAGAAATCTTGGAAATTCGAGTTGTCACATTATCCCCAACTTGAAAGAAATTTCGTCCCGAAATTTAGCATGCGGTTACTGAGGAAGCTAGGTAAGTTGTATCGTTTACTGGTTTTCCTGGGGTGTCACATCATCCCCCCCGTTGATTTGGAATTTTGTCCCGAAATTCCGCAGTAGGAGCTTCAGCCTCAGTAGTAGTTGCATTGGTTTCGAATAACTGGGGGTACTTTTCTGTCATCTGGTCTTCGCGTTCCCAGGTGTACTCTGGGCCGCGTTTGGAGTTCCAACGAACTCGAACAAGAGGGATTCTCTTGTTTTTGAGGACCTTAACATCCCGGTTCGTGATTTCAACTGGCTCCTCGACGAACTGCAACCGCTCGTCGATAGTGAGTTCCTTAAAAGGAACTATAAGGGTCTCGTCTGACAGGCACTTCTTCAGATTCGACACGTGAAATACATTGTGAACTGCACCGAGTTCAGCTGGTATGCTCAGTCTGTAGGCTACTTGGCCTATTCTTTCAGTGATTTCGAACGGTCCAACATACCGTGGATTGCGCTTGCCTCGTTTACCAAAACGAACCACACCCTTCCAGGGTGAGACTTTGAGTGAAACCCGGTCCCCGACCTGAAATTCCAATGGCTTCCTACACTTATCCGCGTAGCTTTTCTGGCGATCGCGAGCTGCCGCCATGCGTTGTCGTATTTGTGCTATTCGTTCAGTAGCGTCAACTACCATTTCTGGACCTGTAATCTGACTATCTCCCACCTCTGCCCAACAGAGAGGTGACCGGCATTTACGTCCGTACAATGCCTCGACTGGAGTGGCTTGTAGGCTGGTGTGGTAACTGTTATTGTACGAAAACTCCACTAACGGGAGATGCTTTTTCCCAGCTGTTGCCGAAATCGATAACACATGCCCGAAGTATGTCTTCTAGAGTTTGGATCGTGCGCTCAGATTGCCCATCTGTCTGAGGGTGATACGTTGTGCTCATGACTAACCGTGAGCCGAGAGATTTGTGCATCGCTTGCCATAGCTCTGACGTGAATCGTGCATCCCGATCCGAAATAATAGAGGTTGGCACTCCGTGCCTCGAAACAACTTCTTTCAAGTAGACGTCTGCTTAGGTAGAGCACTTATCTGTTTCCTTAATAGCTAGGAAATGAGCAGACTTTGTGAGTCGATCTACAATTACCCGGATAGTATCATTCCCACGCTGAGATCTAGGCAGGCCAGTAACAAAATCCATGGAAATTTCTTCCCATTCCCACTGTGGTATCCTGGGTTGTTGAAGTAGGCCTGAGGGTTTCTGGTACTCTGTCTTGACTCTCGCACAAGTCAAACATTTGCCGACGTAAGTAGCAATGTGGGCCTTCATACTAGGCCACCAATAGGTTGTTCTGATGTCGTGGTACATTTTATCCGAACCTGGATGTACCGAGTAGCGAGACTTATGAGCTTCATCCATCACAAGTTCTTGTAAACCGCCGTATAGTGGTACCCAAATACGTCCTGTTACATAGTAGGCGCCGTCTTCCTTCTGTTCTAATCGATGCCTTGAGCCGCGTAAAGCTTCAGCCTTTACGTTTTCTGGTTTCAATGCTTCCACCTGAGCATCTCGTATTTGTGCAGGAAGATCAGACTGAATAGTGAGCTGCAAAGCTCATACACGCCTAGGTAGAGTGTCTTTTCGACTGAGAGCGTCAGCAACAACATTGGCTTTGCCTCGATGGTACTTGATGGCGCATCCGTAATCGTTGGGTAACTCGACCCATCGTCGTTGACGCATGTTCAATTCTTTCTGCTTGAAGATATGCTCGAGACTCCTGTGATCGGTGTAAATTGTGCACTTCGTACCGTACAGGTAGTGTCGCCATATCTTGAGCGCGAAAACAACAGCTCCCAGCTCTAAATCGTGCGTCGTGTAGTTCCGTTCGTGAACCTTCAATTGACGAGAAGCGTAGGCAATAACTTTATCCCGCTGCATCAATACACAACCCAGTCCCTGTATCGATGCGTCACAATAGACCACAAAATCGTATGTGCCCTCTGGCAGTGAGAGAATAGGCGCGCTGCAAAGCCTATCCTTTAAGTACTGAAAAGCGGTTTCCTGGGAATCACCCCAACGGTAGGTGACACCTTTCTGTGTCAGCATAGTAAGCGGCTGTGCGATCTTGGAGAAGTCTTTGATGAATTGTCTGTAGTACCCCGCCAAACCCAAGGATTGGCGTATTCCCGTCGGTGTACGTGGTGCAGGCCAGTTTCTGATCGAGTCAACCTTGGATGGATCGACATGGATCCCATCCTTGTTTACCACGTGGCCTAAGAAGTGGACTTCACGAAGCCAGAAGTCGCATTTTGAAAACTTGGCGTACAGTTGTTCCTTTCGAAGAAGTTCCAAAATAAGTCATAAGTGCTGCTCGAGTTCCTCCTGACTCTTGGAGTAGATTAGAATGTCGTCGATGAAAACGATGACGAACTTGTCAAGATAGGGTTTACACACCCTGTTCATAAGATCCAAGAAAACTGCAGGCGCGTTCGTAAGCCCAAATGGCATGACTAGGAACTCGTAATGACCATAGCGAGTTCTGAATGCTGTCTTGGAGATGTCCCCCTCCTGGACTCTCAGGTGATGGTAACCTGACCTCAAGTCTATTTTGGAGTAGTAGCACGACCCTTGCAACTGGTCGAATAAGTCGTCTATACGCGGAAGAGGATAACGGTTCTTCACCGTCACCTTGTTGAGTTCCCGGTTGTCTATGCACATCCTGAAGGTACCGTCCTTCTGTTTCACAAATAACACTGGAGCTCTCCAAGGCGAAGAGCTTGGACGAATAAAGCCCTTTTCCAAGAGCTCGTGTAGCTGCTTTGACAGTTCTTCCAGTTCGGTTGGAGCTAAACGATACGGTGCTCGAGCTATGAGTGCTGCTCCTGGAGCGAGCTCGATCTGAAATTCGACTTGATGATGAGGCGGTACACCGGGTAAATCTTCAGGAAACACCTGAGGAAATTCGCGTACTACTGGAATATCCCCTATTCTCTTCTCTTTCGTCGATGCATCTGTAACTAATGCCAGAATAGCAGTGTGCCCCTTTCGTAAACATTTCTGTGCCTTCAAGAAAGAGATGATGCCAATCACAACACCACTCTTGTCGCCTTGAACTTCGAGAGGTTCCTGACCAGAACGGAGAATACGAACAATCTTTTCTTTGCATAGGATTTCTGCTTGCTGTTGCTGCTGGAGATTCTGATTTGCAGGCCGTGGGCTCCTGAATCCTTAGCTCCATGGCCCATTTTGAGACACCTCTGGCAACGTCCCTCATTGCACTAACCATCGTGGTGTCTGTTGCTTTCGTTACACATTGGGTGAATTCCCCGATATCCACCCTGCCCCTGACCACCAGAAGTTGGCTGACTCGGGCTCTGGTGATCACTATTCCTGCGCTGCTGCTGAGCTTGAGACTGAACGGTAGCGTAACCCTTGCTGGAATACCCATCCCATTTCCGCTTGTTGTCACTAGGAGTAGCGGGAGTAGCAGAAGTGGTAGCGGTAGTAATAGCGCTGATACAACTAGGCAGCCTGTTCTGTTCCACTGCCCGATCCGTGAGGCGATGAGCAAGACGCTGAATGTCTTGGATATTGTCGAGGTTAGCCGATGTAGCATGGCTCTGAATCTCTGAGGCTAGACCCTTGAGGTACAATTCGATACGCTTGCTTGGTGGGTCCACCATGGTTGGACACAAGATGGCCAGTTCGTTCGACCGTTTCGTATAAGCTTCAATTTCTGACCCCGTCATTTTCAAATGGTAAAGCTCCACTTCCCACTTGTGGATGTCATCATGCGTACAGTATTCCCTTTTAATGCGTTCTTTGAATTCGTTCCAGGGGGTGGCGTCAGCAGCTGCCAACCCTAGTATCTGTATTTGCGCGTCCCACCAGGTTAGCGCGATTCCTTCCAAAGTACCAGTGGCGTACTTGACCCTGCGAGCCTCAGGGCGTTCACACATGAAGTTCTTGAATGTGCCACTGAATGTGCTTGGACGACAGTCCATGAAGTTCTGGAATGTGCAGACAGGTCGTTGTGCGTTCTGACCCGTTGCGCGAGAAAGATAGGTCAAGGTTAAGCGCGAGAGTTGGGTCACGAGAGTAGGATCTAACATCCTAAGATAGGTCTGGAATAACAGGTTATACCTCCTGCTTGTGCGGCTGCAAACGCCGCAGCAACTTGTTCGTTAATGAGAGACGTCAACTGGGCTTGAGTCATGTTAACACGTCCAGACATGATCAAGCAGTAAAGGTAGCATAAGTATGAATGGTTCGCGAGTAGTGCGATGACAGAAAAGTGTAAGCAAGTAGGTGTTCTCAAGCAATAACAAGTAATGAGCAGTGTAATCTAAGCATACTACGAGCAAAATTCTATGCAATTCTAGCATGTAGGCAATAACCATAAACCTTATTACCTAGAATGTCGAGTCTTGCACGTGGAGCGAAGCGTCGTTGTGGATCGTTGAGAGCACTGTTCTGGTTATAGTCTGGTTTTAATAAAAACGTTTTCCCATATTAAAACCAAGTTCTCTATAACCAATGGCTCTGATACCAATCTGTCACACCCCCAAAATCCACCTGCGGAGTATCACCGCTTGGGAGCGTGACTGACCAGGATCAAGCCACCAATCATATAGAACAATATATATATAGTAAGAGTAATTGCCATTAAACCAACCAAAATCCATATGAAAGGTGTTCCAAAAACTTAAGTAAGTTATCATTGTTTAGCGGAAGCGTATGAATAAAACCCATCATAATGAAGTATCAAATTTCATAAGTGTTTAACAAACTATCACGATCCAAGCCCACAACGACCAGCTCCTCCCTGTGCAAGCTCCATGTATCTAACAACCTGCAAGGCATGTAACAGAGGATCAACAACTAGTTGAGCGAGTTCACGGAAAGTAAATGCGTAAGAGTATGTTCGTTTGTAACAGGTGGCTCTACTGGGCCGAAAGTACGTTCTATTGGTGGGGGCTTCCCATGTTGTATATCCACTAGACTATTCGTAACCATATGTGTTCTTCACAATCCGAGAACAGTAGTAAGTATAAGTTCACGTAGGTCTTACGTGAGTATCCTTCACATCCGAGGATAGTAATTAAGTATAAGTATCCTTCACAACCGAGGATAGTAATATGTATAAGTATCCTTCACAACCGAGGATAGTAGTATGTATAAGTATCCTTCACAACCGAGGATAGTAGTATGTATAAGTATCCTTCACAACCGAGGATAGTAGTATGTATAAGTATCCTTCACAACCGAGGATAGTAGTAAGTATATGTGTATGTAGATTGCACGTATGTGTCCTGCACAACCGAGGACGATGGTATGGTAGTCTAGTAATAGTGTCAGTACGAATCTATTCAACCTTATTCCTTTAAAACCGATTCCCAAGCCCCGGGAATCCCATGCCTTAGTAAGAGTGTGAACTCACCTTGGTTTGCTCGGTATGCTAGGTTATGCACTCACAAGTAATCAGTCAAGTCCTATTGTATGCATGTATAGTAAATCAGTTCAAGTTTGTAAAGTTTCTCGTGCAATTAATACCATAGAGCATGTTTGAAAATCGATATCATGCATCAGTGTCAGTTAATCACATTCGTATAGAATCGACGTTTCACATAAAGGCTTTCTCATTTTAATCTAACAATAACATCCGCGCGTAGTTGGATTAACACACTTTGCATAGATCACATGCGCATCAGAGTTAGTCAGGACCGAATTACAGTTAATTCATGTGACGTGGCTATCATACGGAGTTAATCATATTAACATACATAGCATATTTTACAGCGTTTGTGGCTTAGCAGAGTAACTTTCATATCTTAACAGATTCACCATGATACAACATACATTCACAGCTTTGTTTTATCATCACATAAAGTCTGACAGGTCTTGCCCTATCTACAACTCGGACAGACAAATGTGGGGGGGGGGGGGCTTCCCCTGTTTAAAAGTTGGACAAAGGGTAATGGCCAACAACTCGGACATTGGGTCATGGTTTAAAACTCAGACAACATACTTAACAAATTCGGACCATGTGAGCTTTAAAAAGTCGGACAGACTTATGCCGTATAAACTCGGACATCCTTATTACTCTTTAAAGTTCGGACATTTCAAGACACTTACAAAAATCGGACATCCTTATGCTTTCAAAAAGGTCGGACCATTACATATATATAAAGTCGGACTCATGCTTCTTTAACAAAAGTCGGACTTCATCCATACATAAAAAAAACTCGGACCTCATGATCATAAAAAAAAGGTCGGATATCACCATGTTTAAATAATTCGGACTAAGTGTGTTGTGCATGAAAGTCGGACAACACCATGGAGTCTAAAACTCGGACCATGACAAGATTACAAAGGTCGGACCAAGTGATATATATCAAAACTCGGACCTATATCATATTGAAGCTCGGACATGATAACATATTAATAAACCTCGGACATGATTAATAAACCTCGGACATGATAATATATTCATTCACAAAACCCTGAGAACATTTCAATCATTCGTTCATTGAGATTAAAGCAGTTACACTTTACGCATTTCTACAGTTACATTCTATAGTTCATATGATCTAGAAACCCTAATTCATGTATACAGAGTGCAGATTTCATAAGCAATCAATTAACGATTACAACAATCATTCGGTGAACAATCTTATCGCCATACAACTAATCATTCATCATATCACAATAATCAACATCAATTGAAAACACAGAACCATCATATGATAACCTAGGGTTTTCAAGAATTACAAGACTCATGCATTGTTAACAATCCACAATCAATAAACAATGATTACACAATTACCTTGAATGGTTCTAGAGAAATAGAGAAATCGAAAGTGATGAATGCCTTGTGCCAATGATGGTGGTGATGATGATTGCTAGGGGATTAGAGAATTGCAAGTACGTGTTTTGTTTTGTGTGCAAATGATTAGTGAAAAGGGATTAGGGTTAAGTATCTCTAGGATTTCACTAATTACCCTCTACCTCCCTAAGTATCATATTTTACACATGTACACCATCTCATAACCATTTACTAGTTTCACCACCAAGTTCATATATTTACCAAGTCTTTCACAATTAACAAACAACCATGCACAATCACACAATACAATTTATTGCATCAAAACGTATATAATTCCATAGCAATTAATTGTGCAATTAATCAACTAAACAATACAAGAACGTGCAATAAATACGAAATAGAAATCTTGGAAATTCAAGTTGTCACAGTAATTTCCCTTCTTATGTTGCTGTGTGTCTCTTTGCAGATTGCTGATCATATAGTTAAATCTCATGAGCTTGCTAGCTACATGTTTGAGTTGGGTCAAGCGGGGTACAATAGTGGTCGGAAAGATGGTTATAGTTAGGGTAGGACTGCAGCTGCTAACAATGAAAAAGATTATCATTTCGAGTTTTACAAGCAGGATTGTGGTGGTGCTTATGCTGCGAAATGACAAGAATTTGCAACTTTGGAGTTTGCTGTTGTTAAAGCTGCCCAGAAGTTGTCTAGGAAAGCTGATGGCGTTGCCTTGTTGAAGAAGGCTCTTGGGGATGAAGATCGCGCGGCTGGGGGCGCTG
This sequence comes from Helianthus annuus, assembly GCF_002127325.2. Taxonomy (NCBI): domain Eukaryota; kingdom Viridiplantae; phylum Streptophyta; class Magnoliopsida; order Asterales; family Asteraceae; genus Helianthus; species Helianthus annuus. The sequence continues at coordinate 142,191,564 of NC_035440.2, forward strand.
GTACTAGTCATCCTGAATGAAGAAACCCGGCTTGCATGCCGTGTATGGGCTTTGATAGCCTTGTAACCATCTTGACAATTTCGTGAACGATTTAATTTCATGTTTCATAGACAATTTATCTATTTACTGTCATCCCTGTGACCTGCTTGGTTTTTGTTGACATTTTTAATGCTAATCATGTGCTTTAGTTTCCTATGAATTTTGTTTATCGTTACAATATGTGCATGTGTAATTACTTTGATTAGGTATCACGAATGAATGATGGCGCTGACCGGTTGTGTTGTGTTAGTTACAACGTTTACTCTGTCGTTTATGTGCGCGGGTTGGCTCGTGAATACGAAGTGATCGAGTCACAGGTTATTGTGTGGACCCGGCTGTGTTCTTCAGCATTGGGGGTCTTACAATGTTTATTTACCATGCTATCGATGTTTTCGTGTTTATGTGGGCACGAAGTTTTCGCTTGGCGTTTTGTAGGCTTTGGTTGTGTTTTTGACCCGGCTGTGCACTTGATTGTGACAAGCCTTGGAGGTCTACAACGTTTCCTAATGTCGAGCCATTGATGTTTTCGTGTATGCCCAAAGTAATATATGCAGTTGTTGCAAAAAAAATTCGCATGAGATAAAGATAGCCAAACACTTCTTGTATTGCTATTAAATGTGTTGGCAATGCGGTCGTTGCAATTACATAGGATACTTTGATTGTTTACATATAGCACTTTCTTAATTGTTGAGCATTCCAAGTTCGTGGAACCTCTTTGTTATCTATGGTGCGTAGCTTATATGCTCCTTTTCCGAGTATTGCATCTACAACATACGGACCTTCCCATTTGGGGGCTAATTTTCCGGGGTTTTCAGCATTGGATGCCTCATTGTCTCTCAGGACGTAGTCTCCCGGGTTAAAGGTGCAGATTCGGACTTTAGAGTTGTAATACTTTTCCAGCTTTGTTTTGTACTTTGCTTCGTTGATTGCCACCATCTCTCTTCTTTCTTCTAGGAGGTCCAGGTCTAGCCTCCTTTCTTCTTCGTTGTTGATTGTATTCATGGAAAGCATTCTTGGTGACGGCAATTCGATCTCTGCTGGTATTACTGCCTCGGACCCATAAACTAAGCTAAACGGTGTCTCTCCGTTGCTTGTTTTCGGCATTGTCCTATGGGCCCATAATATGCTGGGTAATTCGTCGACCCAGCCTCTTCTTTTTTCTCCCAGTCGTGCTTTGATACCGTCGACAATGCTCTTATTAACGGCTTCCACTTGACCATTCCCCTGCGGGTGCGCCACCGAGGAGAAGGTATGCTCAATGTGTAACTCTTTGAACCATTGTTGAAGATCTTCTGCAGCAAAATTCGTCCCATTGTCGGTGACAATTCTTAGTGGCAGCCCGAAGCGATATATGATCTGCTCCCATATGAACCTTCTGACAACGGTGGATGTGGTTGACGTGAGTGCTTTTGCTTCTACCCATTTTGTGAAATAGTTGACTGCGACTATTATGAATTTGACTGCGCCTGGGGCTTCTGGGAAGGGGCCAACCATATCTATCCCCCACTACTGAAAAGGCCATGCTATCGTTACTGGGACTAGTTCGTTTTTGGGGCGCATCGTTTTCGGTGCGTGCCTCTGGCAGCCGCTGCATTTTCTCAAAATCTTCACCGCGTCTAGGTACATTCCGGGCCAGTAGTACCCGACATTCATCACCTTTACTACCACCATTCTTGGTCCGGCATGAATGCCACAGATTCCCTCATGTACTTCTCTGATCAAGTAGCTCACGTCTTCTGGGTCGAGACATCTCAATAATGGGCCGAGGTATGATTTTCGGTACAGGATTCCATCAACAATCTAGTAGTGCTCAGCTTTGTACTGAACTTTTCTTGCCTCAGCTTTGTTCTCCGGTAATATCCCAGATTGAAGGTACATGATTATCGGAGTCATCCACGACGTTGTTCCCACCTGAATAACGCTTACTTCTCTTAGTGGTACCGATGGATTGCTTAAAACTTCTATGTGCACCTCCTTGGCTAGGTGCTGAAAACTTGTGGATGCGAGTTTACTCAGCGCGTCAGCTGGTTTGTTCTCGCTCATGTTGATGGTGGTGTACCTTGTAGGAATAGAAGTTTTGCAGCAATGTTTTTTCTTGGATCAAGTAGAGCGCCATCACGTCTCCTTTGGCGTCATACTGCCCATTGATTTGTCCGGCTACTAACATTGAGTCCACGTGCGCCTCAATGTGTTTGACTCCCATCTTGATTGCCAATCTCAAACCGGCAAGGAAGGCTTCGTATTCGGCTTCGTTATTCGTGCTTTTGAAGTCTAGCCTTATGGCGTACGTGAATTCATGTTTGTCAGGGCTTACCAGTCTAAGCCCTGCGCCTGCACCGTCTTCATTAGACGCGCCGTCTGTGTATAGTAGCCATGGTTCTTCTGTTTGTTGCCTTTTAGCTTTCTCCATTGCCTTACTCTCCCGATCCTTGTCATCAGGTACTTCTGTCATGAAATCAGCCAGCACCTGGCCCTTGATTGCTGGTCTTGGCCTGAAAACCACATTATGGCCTCCCAGTTCTATCGCCCACTTTGCTAATCTTCCAGAAATCTCTGGACTTGCGAGGATGTTGCCGATGTTGTAATTTGTTAATACGTGAATGACATGGTTGGCAAAGTACCTGCGCAACCGTCTTGATGTATGGATTAGTGCCCGCACTAGTTTTTCCATTATGGCATACCGAGTTTCTAGGTCGGTCAGAGTACGAGACACATAGTAAACCGGTGTTTGGACACCTTGGCGATTGACGAGTAAAACTGCTCTGACTGCTCTATCGAATGCTGATAGATATAATAGCAGAGGTTCTCCTTTCACTGGTGTCGTCAATGTTGGCAATCTTATGAGGCAGTCTTTCATCTCGTGGAATGCGCTTTCGGCTTCCGGAGTCAACTGAAATTGGCTTTTCTTCATGCAGTTGCCGAGTGTCTTGATAAACGGGAAAGATTTAGCTGCGTGATTGGCTAGGAAGCGGTTGAGTGCTGCCAACCGTCCTGCCAATTTTTGTATCTCTTTGATAGTTGATGGTGAAGGCATTCTCTCGATTGCTTGTACCTTTTTAGGGTTTACTTTAAAACCATCTTTCGTGACAATGAAACCCAGGAATTTTCCTTCTTCCATGCCGAAAGAACATTTCGCTGGATTTAGCTTGATACTTACACCGCGCAGTGTGTCGAACGTCTTCTGAATATTCACCAGCATCGTACTTTCTTCTTTGCTCATGATGACCAAGTCATCCATATATACTTCGATGTATTTGCCGATGGCATCACTGTACGTTTCATTCATCAATCTCTGATAGGTCGCCCCTACATGCTTTAGGCCGAAAGGCATTTTGGTGTAGCAGTATAGCCCTGTCGGCGTGCGGAATGCGGTTTTGTCTTCATTTTGGACGGCCATCTGTACCTGGTGGTACCCCTTGTAATAGTCAAGGAAGCACTTCCATCTGAATGTTGCTAGTGAATCAATCTTTTCGTCGATATCTGGTAAGGCGTAACAATCGCGTGGGCATGCTTTGTTCAGATCCTTATAATCTACGCACATTCTCCAACTACCGTTCGGTTTCTGTACCATTACGGGGCTCGCCACCCAAGTTTGGTATCGGACTTCTCTGATGATACCAGCATTCAACAGTTCCATGACTTGCTCTTGCATAGCATCGTGTTTTATGTCTCCCAAGTGGCGTTTGGCATGTACCACCGGTTTTGCTTTTTCTGAGACGTTTAATCGGTGTTCTGCTATGTGCCGTGGAACACCCACCATGTCAGCTGGTGTCCAGGCGAACACATCCATGTTTTCGAACAACAACTTTTTTAGTGCCGCGCGCATGAGATTGAACATTGCAGGGCCCAAGGTAACTGTTTGTTCTGGGTATGCGCTGTTTAACACCCATTTTTCTGCTTCCGCGCGTGGTGCTGGTTTGCTTGCCTTTGCTGGTCGGACTTCATCCGTTGCTAAGACTTCTTTGCTTGCGTATATTATTGTTATCCCTGTTTCTATTGGGAATCCCACAGCTGAATGTGCTTCGGAGCAAATCATACTAAAATATCCTTGAGACTCTCTTCCCAGGAGGATATCGTGTCTTGAATGCGCAGGCAATACCGTGAACGTGACTTCTTCTGTTCTTATATTTCTTCCTTCTGAGAGTAGCACCGGGAATGATATCTGACCGAGAGGAAAGACGGCTTCATTGCAGAAACCAGTTAGTGGGCAGTCAACTGGTTCCAAGCGCGCCTTGTCCTCTTGGTCGAATTGATTAAAACATTGCTCGTATATGATGTCTGCAGTGCCTCCTGGATCGATGAAAATGTAGTCGGTTTGGTAGTGACCGATTACCCCAGATATGACTATGGGTCTTCTTTCTCTTGGACCTCCTCTTACAACAAGGAAAACAACTTGTCTTTCGCGCCATGAGTCATCTTGTGTGCGCTTGTTATAATTTTTTCTTGACCTTCGTGGACCCCCTTGAACCATGTGGGTTTCTTAATTCCGGAGTTTTTTGTTATCTGGCCCTTCTTCTCTTCTTTGAATCTGGCGGTAGTCACGCTTTCCACCCTTTGTCAGATGCGTGAGCTTTCCATCTCTCAAGGCCCTTTCTATTTCTTGCTTTAAGCTGAAGCAGTCGTCAGTTAAGTAGCCTGTATCTTTATGAAATTCACAGAAAAGATTTGGGTCTTGACCCCTCTTGTTTTGCATTTGTATGGGTGGTTTAAACTAGTGGTTCTCGGTGGACAAGACCTCGAAAGGGGTCTTTGTTAGGGGTGTCCACTGTTTTTCTCTGTTTTCTCTTTTTACTTCTTTCCGATGGGCTATTTGATTGATTGTATGGCGCGCGTCTTCTTTTGTTGGGCTTCTTTCTCTATGACTGGATGCTTTCCATGGTTGGGCTCTGCCCTTTTTGTTGTGCCGGTCATTGTGGTTATACCCGCGTTGACGGTGGTCATCACCGGTCAACTGTTTGTCCATTTGCGCGATGGTCTTTGCTGCTTCAATGAAGGTTTCCCAATCTTTCGGTCCTTCGTCTCTTCCTTTTACTCGCTTGATTAGATCATCACATTTTACTGCCCTCATGAAATGCGCGCGCATCATCTTCTCGCCTACATCTCCAATTTCTAGACATTCTTTGCTGTATCTGGTGATAAAGTCTTCCACGCTTTCGTGGTCTTTTCTCCATATGTTTAAGCAATCAGCTGGATCTCTGGTATGTCTACGTTGCTGGGAGAAGTGCGCGAGGAACTTGTCTCGAAAGTGGATCCATGATTTGATCCTTCCTGCTGGCAGGCTGTCAAACCAAACGCGCGCTGCGCCGACGAAGGTTTGAGCGAAAAGATGACACCAAGTTGGCAAATTCCATCCACCTGTTGCTCCTACGCCGTTAAAAACTTGGAGGTGATCATCGGGATCTGTCAAGCCACTGTATTTGCCCACGTTGTGTGGCAGTTTTGTTTTGTCTATAGCGGTTGTGGCAATCTCTTTGATGAATTTTGAATTTTCAGCCATGTCGTCCGGACGATAGCTCAAGGTGTAATCGTGCTCTGCTTTTGGATTGTACCCTACGCGCTTGGGAGGTTTGTATGCCTCATGTTCTGGGTGTAATCTGTTGAATACTGTGCTTTCCCCTTTGTACGTCGGGTCATCTTCTTCGTCGTTCCATTCAACGTTCATGTTGCGCGCGCCCAAACGACTTTATATCGGCCTTCTTTGTAGGTGGGAGTGCTTTACATAATTTCTTTCTGTTTCACCATAAGTGTCGCGTGTGTCATGTGCACTTGGTTTTCTGATGTTTGGCACGGGTCCTTTCTCTGGACGCAAGTTCCCTGCATTGGTCTGCTGAGTTGTGTGCATACTCAGAGACCTTTGCGGTGGAGTAACAAATGCGGACTGGTTGGCTTGTGCTTGAAGCAAAGCTTGTTGTGCGCTAAGTTGTGTGTAAATGAGATTTATAGACGCCATCTGTTCGGCATACTAGGAAGCCAGAGTTTTTCCTTCGGGTAGCCCTAGAAGTGTAGAGAAGTTCAGTTGTGCCTGTTCCGATGGAGCTGAGGGGCCATCCCCATGGCTTGGTGTTTGCACTGGTGGGGGTGTTTGTTGGATTACCCCAGATGGAGGTTGGAAAGTGGCTCCATTTGTAGCTTGGGTGATGATCCTAGGTGGGGGTTGGAAAGTGGGTCCAGTTGTGGTTTGGCTAACAACCCTGGATGCACTTCCAAGAAACTAGGAAAATCGTTGTTCATTTGCCCTTCTTGGATAATTTCGTTCCTTTGGCCCCTTTGGACGTGCGCAGTGTCCGAAATGAGCTCAAAAGAAGAAACTTCTCCATCCACCTGGTGGGAAGGGTTTGTTTCAGCCATTTTGACGAGTGTTTTTGTAACACCTCGAAATTTTGTGTCCAATAATGTGTTAACACGTGTCATTAGTTTACACGTGGCATTAGATATTAAATAAAGGACTAAAGTTGACAAACCTTGAAAGTATGTAAATTCGAGGGTTATAAATGTCAACAAAGGGTAAATATACTGTATAGTAACTCTAAACGATGCTCGTACCTTCAAAAGAATAAATCATTGATCGTACGGAAGCGAAACGCGGGAGAAAGTGAGAGATTACAAGCTGCAGGGGTTAACTGTGTCAACATGTTTAATTATACCTCTGAGTGACCCTTTGACGAACCCGAGGCTTTGTAACAGTAATATACGCTCACTAGAATGTACTATATAAATTTCTCGAAGTTCCGTTTTAAAACGAGAAAGTTATGATCAAATTCGTATGCGAGGGGTTAAAAGCGTCAACAATGAAAGTTAAGGCTTTCCGGATAGTAATTAAACTAACCGGGGACTTAACAGTGCGGTAAATGGCACGAGGCCCTTAATTGTAATTAACCGAGGGCCAAATCGCAAAGTTACCCCTTCAAACCCGAAAGGTCAGGTTAATGATTACGAAAGATTCGGTTAATCATTACAAAAGATTTAAAAATCTTTGAAAACAGGCCTCAGGCGGCCCGCCTGAGTGAAACAAGAAAGTTGAAGCGGGCCGCGAGCCACCTATAGATACGTATCCTGACAAGAAGATCCAGGCGGCCCGCGTACATGTTGGCCTAAATCTAATGCGGGCCGCGTGACAGACACAGATGCAGAAAACATGGGCAGATTCACTAATTGAGCTTGTGAACGATCTTGTGTGCATTTATTGAAGCATGGGCGCCCTCTACATGACCCCTAGCACCCAGGGCCACCTGCTGATCATCCATGCTCCCTTGTAGGTTGAGTTGTAATGATCTTGTGCTTGGAAATTCACTATAAAAGGACATACATTGCACATAAGTGAAATCACACTCAAACCTGCATTCTAACTCACTTCTGGAGCTCCAAAGCACTCTTCTATCATTCTTAGTCATGCACCAAGCTTCTGTAAGTATGCCAACCCTTTTATGGCCTTGTTTTTGCTTAGTTTAGCCTAAAAGTCAATCCGTCGTAATTAACGATTGACTTTGCGATAAATCACGAATGGTCCAGTGGTTTGTCGAATCAAAGATAGTTATATGATGGTAATCATGTGGGCATTAAACCCCTAAAAGGGCACCCTCTGATTCCCACTGTAACTAGTTCAAATGTCGAGTCAAACGCGCTTAGAAAAAGTCAACAGAAATGTCATTTTGCGATTTCTTGCATAATCTGTAATGTAGAGGATATGTAACCTGTTTGAACACTCATAAAACATGATAATAAGTATATAAACTTGTCTAAGCTTGTATGATCCGACCATTTTCTGTTTAGACCCGGTTCGGAACCAAATGTCACACCCCCAAATTCCACACGCGGAGTACCACCGCTTGGAGGCGTGACGCGACCAGGATCAAGCCATCAATCATATTGAACATAGCATAATATAAATAATATAGTTTGTAAAACCCAAATCAATACGACTGATGTTCCAAACCAAACATAGTATCAATAGCGGAAGCGAAATAATGAAAATCCAAAGTAAAGTTATAAGTTCATTTGTTTAACATAACGTCTGCGATCCGAATCCCACAACGATCCGCTCCTCCTTGTGCAAGCTCCATAAGTACCTAAGGTCCTGCAAGGCATGCAGCAGAGAGTCAACGACTAGTTGAGCGAGTTCACAGTTAACAGTTCAGTAATAGTATAGTGAGAGTAATAGTATGTTCATTCGTTTATATCATGTATCATATTTCCATCGCGGCCTCCCAGGCAGGTATGCGAAGATGTCAGGGAATGTTCCTCCCACGTATTCTAGACTAGGTTTGTTTGTATCGCGGCCTACCAGGCAGGTGTGCGAAGATTAGTAAGTTTAGTTCGCGGCCTTCCAAAGGCAGGTGTGCGAAGTCAGTCATAATATCGCGGCCAACCCTTGGCAGGTGTGCGAAGATCAGTTCAATAAGTGTTACTAGTCTAGTCGTATTCTTATCATTAGGTTCTATCAGCTGAGTATGTACAATAAAGTAATCCAATCCCATTCCCACCCTGGGAATCCCATGCCTTGGCTGTGTGAACTCACCTTGGTTTGCTCGGTATGCTCAAAGGGTTACACGTTCAAAATTAATCAGTCACGACCAATTTAAATGTTTCGATGCGCAGGGGAGGGGTCTATTGCCGTCGCCAGTCACAGGGGAAGTAATCTAGGGTTTCTGTTTTGGTGATTAGACTTTTACGTACTAGTGGGAAACATGATATTAAAACATTGCTACTGGGCCCGAGGCCCTTGTGTTGATTTGGCCGGCCCACCAGTTAACGAAAACACTTTTGTGTCTTCGTGATGGGTGATTTCAAGGGGGAAAGGGGGTTGTGTTTGGCTAGGGTGCTTTCGAGTGGGGTAGGGTAAACAACCCAAGGTTCCATGTTTGTTCCATGTTTTAATTGTACCATCATAACAATAAATACCCAAAATGTATTGTTAACCTATATACATATAGTGCCCACCATACATAAGCACAAAAAAACAACACTTGCGTTGCACATCAAGTATAACATATCAATCACAACACGATATAGCGTATTAGAAACGTGCACGGTTGCGAAACCACAAATCATGTAACAAAACAACTTAACCAATTAACGTGCAATAAATGCGAAGGTGGAAATCTTGGAAACTCGAGTTGTCACATTATTCCCAACTTGAAAGAAATTTCGTCCCGAAATTTAGGATGCGGTTACTGAGGAAGCTAGGTGAGTTGTATCGTTCACTGGTTTTCCTGGGGTGTCACATCATCCCCCCATTGATTTGGAATTTCGTCCCGAAATTACGCAGTAGTAGCTTCAGCCTCAGTAGTAGTTGCATTGGTTTCGAATAACTGGGGGTACTTTTCTGTCATCTGGTCTTCGCGTTCCCAGGTGTACTCTGGGCCACGTTTGGAGTTCCAACGAACTCGAACAAGAGGGATTCTCTTGTGTTTGAGGACCTTAACATCCCGGTCCTTGATTTCAACTGGTTCCTCGACGAACTGCAACCGCTCGTCGATAGTGAGTTCTTTGAAAGGAATGATAAGGGTCTCATCTGATAGGCACTTCTTCAGATTTGACACGTGAAAGACATTGTGAACTGCCCCGAGTTCAGCTGGTAGGTTCAATCTGTAGGCTACTGGGCCTATTCTTTCTATAATTTCAAATGGTCCGACATATCGCGGATTTAGTTTACCCCGTTTGCCAAAACGTACCACACCCTTCCAGGGTGAGACTTTAAGTAATACCCGGTCCCCGACCTGAAATTCCAATGGCTTTTTACGCTTATCCGCGTAGGCTTTCTGACGGTCGCGTGCTGCCGCCATGCGTTGTCGTATCTGTGCAATCTTTTCCGTGGCGTCCACAACATTCTCTGGACCCGTAATCTGACTATCCCCCACCTCTGCCCAACAGAGAGGTGACCGGCATTTACGCCCGTACAATGCCTCGAATGGAGCGGCTTGAATGCTGGTGTGGTAACTGTTATTATACGAAAACTCCACAAAAGGGAGATGCTTTTCCCAGCCGTTGCCGAAATCGATAACACATGCCCGAAGCATGTCTTCAAGAGTCTGGATCGTTCGCTCAGACTACCCATCCGTCTGAGGGTGATAAGTTGTGCTCATGTCTAACCGTGAGCCGAAAGATTTGTGCATCGCTTGCCATAGCTCTGACGTGAATCGTGCGTCCCGATCCGAAATGATGGAGGTGGGCACCCCGTGCCTCGAAACAACTTCTTTAAGATAGATGTCTGCGAGAGTGGAGAACTTATCCGTTTCCTTTATCGCTAGGAAGTGTGCAGACTTGGTGAGTCGATCCACGATCACCCATATCGTATCGTTCCCACGCTGAGATCTAGGTAGGCCTGTAACGAAATCCATGGAAATTTCTTCCCATTTCCACTGAGGTATCATAGGCTGCTGAAGTAGGCCAGCTGGTTTCTGATATTCAACCTTGACCCTCGCACAGGTCAAACACTTGCCAACATAAGTAGCGATGTGGGCCTTCATGCTAGGCCACCAATATGTTGTTTTGATGTCGTGGTACATTTTATCCGACCCTGGATGTACCGAGTAGCGAGACTTGTGAGCTTCATCCATTACAAGTTCGCGTAAACCGCCATAAAGTGGGACCCAAATACGCCCCGTTACATAGTAGGCGTCGTCTTCCTTTTGTTCCATTTGTTGCCTCGAACCACGTAAAGCTTCAGCCTTTACGTTTTCTGGTTTCAATGCTTCCACCTGAACATCTCGTATCTGTGCAGGAAGACTAGACTGAATAGTGAGCTGCAAAGCTCGTGCGCGTCTAGGTAGAGTGTCTTTCCGACTGAGGGCGTCAGCCACAACGTTTGCCTTGCCTGGATGATACTTGATGGCGCATTCGTAGTCGTTCAGTAGTTCAACCCATCTTCGTTGACGCATGTTCAAATCCTTTTGCTTAAGGATATGCTCGAGACTCCTGTGATCGGTGTAAATCGTGCACCTGGTACCGTACAGGTAGTGTCGCCATATCTTAAGCGCGAAAACAACAGCTCCCAGCTCTAAATCGTGCGTCGTGTAGTTCCGTTCATGAATCTTGAGTTGTCGCGAAGCGTAAGCAATAACCTTATCCTGTTGCATCAATACACAACCAAGACCCTGTATCGATGCGTCACAATAAACCACGAAGTCATCTGTGCCCTCTGGCAATGAGAGAATAGGTGCGCTGCAAAGCCTATCCTTTAGGTACTGAAAAGCGGTCTCTTGGGAATCTCCCCAACGGTAGGTGACACCTTTCTGTGTTAGCATAGTAAGCGGTTGAGCGATCTTGGAGAAGTCTTTAATAAATCGCCTGTAATAACCCGCCAAACCCAAGAATTGGCGTATTTCGTTGGTGTACGCGGTGCAGGCCAGTTCCTGATCGAATCTACCTTGGATGGATCGACATGAATCCCATCCTTGTTCACTACATGGCCCAAGAAGTGGACTTCACGAAGCCAGAAGTCACATTTTGAAAACTTTGCGTACAATTGCTCCTTTTGAAGAAGTTCCAAGATAAGACGTAAGTGCTGCTCGAGTTCCTCCTGACTCTTGGAGTAGGTCGGAATGTCGTCGATGAAAACTATGACGAACTTGTCAAGATAGGGTTTGCACACCCTGTTCATAAGATCCATGAAGACTGCAGGCGCGTCCGTAAGCCCGAATGGCTTAACAAGAAACTCGTAGTGACCGTAGCGAGTTCTGAATGCAGTGTTAGAGACGTCCTCATCCCGGACTCTCAACTGATGGTAACCTGACCTCAAGTCTATCTTGGAGTAATAACACGACCCTTGCAACTGATCGAATAAGTCGTCAATGCGTGGAAGAGGATAACGGTTCTTCACTTTAACCTTGTTCAGTTCCCGGTAGTCTATGCACATCCTGAGTTCCCGGTAGCTATGGGTGCTGCTCCTGGAGCGAGCTCGATTTGAAATTCGACCTGACGATGAGGCGGTAGACCAGGCAAATCTTCAGGAAACACCTGAGGGAAGTCGCGTACAACTGGATGGTCTTCTAACTTCTTTTCTTTCGTTAATACGTCAGTAACGAGAGCCAAAATTGCGGTGTGACTCTTCTGTAAACATTTCTGAGCCTTCGAGAAAGAGGTGATGCCAACCACAGCACCACCCTTGGCGTCTTGAACTTCGAGAGGTTCTTGGCCAGAACGAGGAATGCGAACAATCTTTTCATTGAATAGGATTTCTGCTTGCTGTTGCTGCTGGCGATTCTGATTTGCAGGACGTGGGCTCCTGAATCCTTAGTTTCACGGCCCATCTTGAGACACCTCTGGGAATGTCCCTCGTTGCACTAACCACTATGGTGTCTGTTGCATTTGTTACATAGTGGGTGAATTCCCCGATATCCACCCTGCCCCCTGACCACCAGAAGTTGGCTGACCTGGGCTCTGGTGATCACTATTCTTGCGCTGCTGCTGTGCTTGAGACTGAACGGTAGCGGAACCCTTGCTGAAATACCCATCCCATTTTCGCTAGTTGTCACTAGGAGTAGCGGGAGTAGCAGAAGTGGTAGCGGTAGTAGTAGCGCTGATACAACTAGGCTGCTTGTTCTGTTCCACTGCCTGATCCGTGAGGCGATGAGCAAAACGCTGAATGTCTTGGATATTGTCGAGGTGAGCCGATGTCACATGGCTCTTAATCTCTGAGGCTAGACCTTTGAGGTACAATTCGATACGCTTGCTTGGAGGGTCCACCATGGTTGGACACAAATGGTCAGTTCGTTCGACCGTTTCGTATAAGCATCAGTTCCTGACCCTGTCATTTTCAAAGGGTAAAGCTCCACTTCCAACTTGTGGATGTCGTCACGCGTGCAGTATTCCCTTTTAATGCGTTCTTTGAATTCGTTCCAGGGAGTGGCGTTAGCAGCTGCCAACCCTAGTATATGTACTTGCGCGTTCCACCAGGTTAGCGCGATTCCTTCTAAAATACCAGTGGCGTACTTGACCCTGCGAGCCTCAGGGCATTCACCCATCTCGACTACTGACTCGAGCATCCCAAACCAATGGAGTAGTCCCACTGCTCCTTTTGTGCCACTGAATGTGCTTGGACGACAGTCCATGAAGTTCTTCAATGTGCAGACAGGTTGTTGTGCGTTCTGACCCGTTGCGCGAGAAAGATAGGTCAAGGTTAAGCGCGAGAGTTGGGTCACGAGAGTAGGATCTAACGTCCTAGGATAGGTTTGGAATAGCAGGTTATACCTCCTGCTGGTGCGGCTGCAAGCGCCGCAGCAACTTGTTCTTGAATGAGAGCCGTCAACTGGGCTTGAGTCATGTTAACACGTCCAGACGTGATCGAACAGTAAAGGTAGCATAAGTATGAATGGTTCGCGAGTAGTGCGATGACAGAAAAGTGTAGGCACATAGGTGTTCTTAAGCAGTAACGAGTAGTGAGCAAAGTAATGTAAGCATACTACGAGCAAAGTTCTATGCAGTTCTAGCAAGCAGGTAATAAACATAAACCTTATTACCTAGTATGTCGAGTCTTGCACGTGGAGCGAAGCGTCGTTGTGGATCGTTGAGAGCACTGTTCTGGTTATAGTCTGGTTTTAATAAAAACGTTTTCCCATATTAAAACCAAGTTCTCTATAACCAATGGCTCTGATACCAATCTGTCACACCCCCAAATTCCACACGCGGAGTACCACCGCTTGGAGGCGTGACGCGACCAGGATCAAGCCATCAATCATATTGAACATAGCATAATATAAATAATATAGTTTGTAAAACCCAAATCAATACGACTGATGTTCCAAACCAAACATAGTATCAATAGCGGAAGCGAAATAATGAAAATCCAAAGTAAAGTTATAAGTTCATTTGTTTAGCATAACGTCTGCGATCCGAATCCCACAACGATCCGCTCCTCCTTGTGCAAGCTCCATAAGTACCTAAGGTCCTGCAAGGCATGCAGCAGAGAGTCAACGACTAGTTGAGCGAGTTCACAGTTAACAGTTCAGTAATAGTATAGTGAGAGTAATAGTATGTTCATTCGTTTATATCATGTATCATATTTCCATCGCGGCCTCCCAGGCAGGTATGCGAAGATGTCAGGGAATGTTCCTCCCACGTATTCTAGACTAGGTTTGTTTGTATCGCGGCCTACCAGGCAGGTGTGCGAAGATTAGTAAGTTTAGTTCACGGCCTTCCAAAGGCAGGTGTGCGAAGTCAGTCATAATATCGCGGCCAACCCTTGGCAGGTGTGCGAAGATCAGTTCAATAAGTGTTACTAGTCTAGTCGTATTCTTATCATTAGGTTCTATCAGCTGAGTATGTACAATAAAGTAATCCAATCCCATTCCCACCCTGGGAATCCCATGCCTTGGCTGTGTGAACTCACCTTGGTTTGCTCGGTATGCTCAAAGGGTTACACGTTCAAAATTAATCAGTCACGACCAATTTAAATGTTTCGATGCGCAGGGGAGGGGTCTATTGCCGTCGCCAGTCACAGGGGAAGTAATCTAGGGTTTCTGTTTTGGTGATTAGACTTTTACGTACTAGTGGGAAACATGATATTAAAACATTGCTACTGGGCCCGAGGCCCTTGTGTTGATTTGGCCGGCCCACCAGTTAACGAAAACACTTTTGTGTCTTCGTGATGGGTGATTTCAAGGGGGAAAGGGGGTTGTGTTTGGCTAGGGTGCTTTCGAGTGGGGTAGGGTAAACAACCCAAGGTTCCATGCTTGTTCCATGTTTTAATTGTACCATCATAACAATAAATACCCAAAATGTATTGTTAACCTATATACATATAGTGCCCACCATACATAAGCACAAAAAAACAACACTTGCGTTGCACATCAAGTATAACATATCAATCACAACACGATATAGCGTATTAGAAACGTGCACAGTTGCGAAACCACAAATCATGTAACAAAACAACTTAACCAATTAACGTGCAATAAATGCGAAGGTGGAAATCTTGGAAACTCGAGTTGTCACACCAAAAGTCGCAAAAGTTTGACTTTTGCTTTGACTTTAGTTCTGACCCGTTAAAGTTTGATTTAGATATGCCTTAGGACTCTCTTAGGACCAGGTTACATGATGGTATAAGCCTCTGTGACCGGTTCATTGTTTGTCCAAGTCTTTTACACATTTCCGTTAAATGCTTAAAAGTTGACCGTAACGCCCTTTTTAATTTAAAACGAGAACTTCGGACACGTGAAAGGATCATGACCTTGGTTACTGATTTCTAAGCATGTCCCTAAAATTTCACGTCAATCCGAGGTCCAGAATATGAGTTATGCTAAATAGCGCAAATTGCGAAACTTTAGTAATTAAATAGCGCAATTAGCATAACGCCTATCTAAACCCGGATTTCGACACCAAACCTTTTACTTACTGATGTAAAATAATATTTTGGGATTTTTAAAGATTTTTAATTATTTTTAACCTGCTTATAACCTGCGGTTATGGCAACGGTTCGGTAAATACCGAATGTGCCCTTTTCGGCCGTAATTTGAGTTCTACAAGGTCTTTTGACCCGATTCCAGTTGGTACTGATTTTAAATAATAAATAAAGTATTTTAGACTTTATAAACTGTTCGGGAAACTCAGATTTCCTGTAGAACTCTAAAACCTCTTTTATAATCTTTAAAAAGACCAAAATACCCCTACGGGGCATAAAATGAACCTAAACTCGTTACGGGCATTATGGAAGGTATCCTACTGATACCACAACCTCTTTAAGGCATGTTGACTTAGGAAATCAGTATAGGACTCTTACGGTTACCCGTTACGCCTTTAGCGCGCACGGTTCGGCTTATGTAACTAGTTTACATAAGTTAGCCGAAACGGGTCAAACCATATTGTTTGGACCCCAAAATCCAGAGTATGATTATTATACCCATATAAAACAAGTCTTCAAACTTGTTGGGTCAAAATCACACTCCATTCACGGTTTTCGCCTTTCACGCGATTAAACCGTAACTATCCTTTGAAACCGACCGGTCTAAGCTACGGCAAATATAAAGACCCGTTAGGATTCTAATAGGTTATTTTAAAACCTTCGTTCCAGAATAGGAGACCAGTAAAAGCTATCTGTGATTTACTCAATTAAGGATTATACTTGCAAAGGTAAATACTTTTAACTTATTTTCCGTTATACGGGCTTGGGTTACGGTATCTAAAATACCGCTTGGTCGGGCAATTGACCCCAACTCATTAGTAGTTGGGTATTATCAATGTGACCTGTTTAAAAACTGTTTTGTTAGCTTAAAGCCTTTGGGGGCTTAATGACCATGTCCCGGATATCCTTGGCAGCATTTACGAATGGCCACGACCTTGACATCCCGGTGTAGGCGTACACCCGGCATTATGTCTATAACTATAAAAGTGTAGCCGTTGGTTACCCGCCACGGTGTTATATGCTATGTGGTGTGTCTATTAAACTTTAACCCGACACGACTCGGGCGACCGAACGCATAGTAACATGTAATTCTTTACAAGATTTGATTATAAATTATCCCAAGTTATAAAGAGTTTGTGCCTTGAGCATTTAAACCAATTTTATTAAACATTTTACAAAAGTGTCAGTTGAATGTATTTACCAGTGTAAACTGACGTATTTTCCCCAAAAAGACTAAATGCAGGTACTAGGCGTAATTGGCTGGGATTTCTCCTTAGCATCATTAGAAGTCTCGCAAGCTTAAGATGCCTGAAGTCTGTTGAACAATATTTTGATATTATTATTTGATCCCCTGTGGATTATTATTTCAACAATGGTGATACGTTGATATTACACTTAATGTTGAAATATATTATCTTATTGCTTCCGCTGTGCATTCATATATATTGTGTGGTTTGACTATAATGTTGCCAACTACGTCACGGTAATCCCCCACCGGGACCACCGGTGAGACACGTGGAAATCGGGGTGTGACAGTTTTTCGAAGAGAAAAGAGATGAGTGTGGTTTTGCAAAAAAAGCGGATGGCGCCAATGATGAAACACAGGTTAACACTGAGGTTAATCTGTGGGATTGTTTCCTCTGTGGGTTCAATCTCCTTCTCTGCTCGTGCAATGACCAAGATCGTACAAAACAGCAACACCGTTAGTCTCGTTAAGAGGGGGAATATGGGGGTTTCCCTCTTAACCAGGCTCCGGCGTGAGAATAAGTACTGTTCTAAAGGAGAGTAAACAGTGTGTGTATGGAGTGAGAGTTTAGAGAGTGTAATGATTCAACCTGAATGATGAAGGGTCCTATTTATAACCGGAGGGTGAAGGAAGGAGGAGCAACCGTGCCAGCTGTCGTAGTGCGCCAGATGTCCGACCAAGGGGAATATCCTCTTGGTCTCCTCTGTTGTTGGATCTGAGTTTGTTTTTTATTGTATTTTATGTTTGTAGATAAGATGAAGATGGATGAGTGTGCAGCGGAAATTAAGATGAAAACAAACTTTGCATACAATCAAACGAGAGTAATACTTTTATCAAACATCTTTACACAATGAACCGAAAGATTGAATTTATTTCAAACATGATTACAATGATTGATGAATGATTGCAAACTCCCCCTCAGCCAGAGCTCTGTAGTTTGTTCGTGCAAAGAAGACGAATGATGCAAAGAGCTAATAGAACAGTACAAAGTACTGTACTATTTATAGGCACTTGCAAACTACTGAGCATCTTAGCTGACATCACCATGAAAGTGACATCTAACCTCCTAACAAACTCTAACCTCTGATCTATATAGACACTGCTTGTGTTAACTACTGCTAATACATTCTATTACAAAACAGACTTTAGAACAGCTGCTGCAACCTTCTACTGCTGTGAACCCAGCAGCACTTGTCCGGATCAGCAGTGCTTGACTCAAGGCAGTAGATTGAATCAGCAGGACTTTAGTCTTCCATCAGATCTTTACTTGAGCAGCAGTTGTAGGTCAGCACTTTGCAAGATCAGCAGATAGGAGGTCATCAGTTGTTGTAATCACTTTCAAGGGGAGAGATTTGTATATCAACATCTGCTTATTCAGGATCCACTGCTCTGATCCAGTTTTGGCTTTAATTATCTGTTCCTCTGATAGGGTTCAATCCCAACAATCTCCCCCTGGAACAGATAATGCCAAAACCCTTCATTATTTGTGGACGTTTTATTGCCTCATTAACAGCTCCCTTATCTGACCTTTAAATTGTAATTCAAAGTCAAGGGCATCTGTATCTTCATCATCCCTGCTAAGTGGAAGATCAAGGAGATCCTGCAAATCTTCAAGACTCAGGCCAAGAGCTTGTTCCCTTGATATTTTCTCCACTTCTCCACCAGACCTGAGCAAAGTCAATACGCAGGTCTGTTTGTCAGTTTCCCACTTTTGTATTTTTGAGCCTGGTGGGTTTCTTGGGAAATGCTTATTTGCAGAAGTATTTGGTGAGGCTGGCCTGTTCATCACTGGTTGAGCAGTGGTAGCAGAGTTTTCCAGTTCAAATTCTTCTTTAAACGTTCTCAACAAGCCTTCTTTTACAACGGCATTTCCAGTAAGAATTTCTTGAACTGTTTCAGCAACTAGCTGGCTTTGTCTCCTTCTTTTGTAGATGGCAGTACCAGTTGGAGCAGTGGCTCTCCTGATTTGCAGCTTTGTTGGTCTTTTTGAAACCTCTGCTTCAGGATAGTCAGGTTTTTGAGGAATTTTTGGATCTTTCTTTCTTAATTCCTCTAACCATTTGTAGGTTGACCTGACCACATCTTCTTTCCATCTAGCAATTTGTCTTTTTGTACCAAAATCATCAGCAACCAGTTCTTCTTTCATTCTCTTGAGTTCCAACTGTTTGTCAGGTACATTCTTTTTGAACTTTGCCCAATCAGGAGGAGTGTGAGTGACTTTCCTTTTTATCATGTCTTGAATTCTTGCTGCTTCAACTTCAAGCTCAAGAACAGTCCACTCTTTGTACATGTGTCTCTCTCCTTTGTATCTCTTGTGAAACATAATGCTTTCAATGTAGTCTTTCTTCAAAGTTTCAGCTGCTCTTTCTGAAATTTGTTGACTGACATTCTTTGCAAAACGTTCTAGGGAACTGACTTGTGTGAGCAGATATTGGTAGTATCTTGATACTTCTTTGTCAGATTTCCCTTGTGTGTTTCTTCTCGAGATATCATCTGCTTGCTTGGCCTTTATCTTCAAATATTCATCAATATTTTTGGGCCAGGGATATCCTTTGATTGAAGGCAAACTCCTTTTGGCAGGGTCATCCTCGGTATAAAAAGATTTTATTTCTTCTCTAACAGCTTCAAGTTCAAGAGGAAATTGAACACCTGCAGGAGGTAAGGGCTTGTGCATTGGAACAGAAGAGAGTGGAACTGGTTTTGGTATATTGACAAGAGCTAAAGGTTTTGAAGATGTTTGGGATGGTGAAGTGACATCATCTTTAGGAATTAGCCTTCTCCTCTTTATTTGAGGAGGGACTGATGATGTTTTGGATGGAAAGGTGGTTGTAGTGGTAGTGGCTTGTGATAGACTAACAGTTGTTGAAACAACTGGTGTTCCAACTACTGTTGTCTTTACAGCAGATGTTATAACAGCTGCTGTCTTCTGCCTTTTGGCAGGAGGTGACTTTGTTTTTGGTGGTGAAGCAGTGGATGTAGTGTGTGTTGAAGTGGGAGCAGATGTTGAAACTACTGAAGTACCAACAGCAGCTAATACAACAGGAGTTACAACAGTTGTTTTAGGTGGTGGTTTTTGAGCAGACTTTGAACGTCTGACTGGAATGGATTTGGGTAGCCTTACTCTTCTTGTAGGCTTCTTCTTTTCATCAATAAGATTTTCATCATCTCTCGACCCTGAAGTACCCTGATCCGGATAATCCACCCTGGCTTTCTTTTTGGCCTCTCTATCCCTTTTCACACATGCAAGTGCTTCTGCAAGTGCATTTGTGGTCACATCAATTTTCTTACTCCCATCTGGCAAAGGAATCTGTTTGGTCATATTTGAATTTTCTGGTGCAAGGTAGAGACCATCTGTTATTCCTTTCCTTCTCCACTCCTGAATTTTCTCCCCCTTTTTGGCATTATCTTCGGGGAGTTGATCAATGAAGAACACTGGTGGAGGAGCAGTGCCAGTGGAGTGCAGGATCTGAGTTTTGAGAGCCTTTAGATCAGCCTGAGTATCTTTGAACCTAGACTCCATAGCATTTCTCAGCTCTTGAACATGTTTTTCATGTTGCTGATCTGCTACTTGTGCTTGATGATGGAGAAAAGGTTGAAATAGATTCCAGAGCTCATTTGTAGCAGGTACCTGTTGGAGAGCAGGTGCTTGAGGTGGAACAGCAGTGGATTGTACCTTTTGTACCTGTAACAACTGTTGGAGCATATCTTTGAGCTCTGCAACAGAGTTATCAAGTTTTTCTACACGAGCCGTCAATTTCTGGTACTTTAAATCATCACCCAAGTTAATGGGATCATCTGATTTCCCACTAACAGTGGTTTTATCAGTGGTAGAGGTAGGGAGTTTACTCCAAACATTAACCACTGATGCCCCTTTTTCTTGGTACTGGGGTCTTCTTCCTTCAACACTTGACAACCTTTTGATGATGCCAGTAGGATAAATAAATCCACTGGTGGTTGGCAGAGGTGCTATAAAAGGAATTGCCTCCAAGGAAGTCTTATTGATGTAACCACTGTCCAACTGTAAACCAGTGGGTTCAACAGTTGTAGTGGCTGCTTCACTTGGATTACCACAAAGAGTTACTTGTAACTCAATGGGTGTAACCTCCTCAGGTTGTGTTGGTGGGTTAGCAATGAATAATACAGCAGGCTCAGTCAGTTGTTGGGGCATATTCTTATTGACAGGTGATTGAGAAGGACTGAGTAATGCCTGGTTCAAATCAATTGCATCCAACAGTAATTGTGTTTTTGGTGGAATTGTGGATGTGATGGTTGGTGTAGAAGGCAGACTTGCTCTGGGCATTGAGCTGTGGATGATGGAAACGAGTGTATCCAGAGCATCATGATGTGGTGGCCCTTTGTGTACAACCTGTTCTTTTTGTGAAGAAGCAGGAGGAGTTATGGTTATGGGTTGAGATATTTGTACCAACTGCGGTGAGGAAGAAGCAACAGTGGTTTCTTGTGACATTTGTGTTGTCACAGGCATTAACTCTGGTATCTCATCCTCCAGAGTTGCCGTTTTGATTGGTTTGGGGGGTTTTGGATTTTTCTTTTTGTTTTTCTTTTTGGGATTTGTAGGTGTGGGTTTCAAAACAGTTGGTTTGCTGCTTTGATCACCTAGAGCAGTAGGCTCAGCAGCAGATACCTGAGGAGCAGTGGTAGCTGCTAAATTCTACTCAGGCACCCCTGCTTGTGTTTTGCAAGGTGCTAACATACGTGAAAAAGTTTCAGATGTTAGGCAGTTTATTACAGTTATTTCACCTTGGTTTATTAAAGCTAAATCATCCTTACTGAATTTCTTTGCAAAATAGTAACTTAAAAACCTTGGAAACAGTAAGAATGATTTGGTTTCAACATTATGAACCAAATCTTTAAAGATTTCCCTAGAATAGTTAAAATTTTGTTCTTGAAGAATTGCATATCCCAGATTTTGAATCTTTATAGGGATCTCATTAAAAGAAGTGGTTTTATTTGAAACACATAGTAGGAGGGTATGAAATAGGAATCTGGGTGCAGGAGGAAAATAACCTTTTTCTAAGGTTAGTTTCGTCATCATTGTGGCTTCATACCCTCTTTCAATGAAGCCAGTGTGCAACTCGTTTTTAGTGAAGGAAGTTTTACCTGCCTGATCATCGAGTTGGAAGACCTCGGAGATGGATTGTGGCGTGATTTGGACCTTTTTACCCTTTATAGAAGAGTGAATGGTGGTTGCAATGTCTCCTTGTTTTTCAAGGGTTGCATTCTTCCAAAACTCCCTTTGGGTCGCCAAATAGATTGGTGCATCGGCGGTGAGCAAAGTTTTGTACTTTGATTTTGCCAAGATGTTAATAATGGAGTCGAACACATCTGTGGTTCCTGGTTTTGTGAGAAGACCCAGGAGATTGTGAGATTTTTATATGGAATTTTAGTGGAAGTTGCCTTTTGAGAGGCTGTTTTCGATGATTTTGATGTGGGTTTTGCAGATGACTTCGATTTTGTCATTTTTTAAACGAATGATCGAAGGAATTTGTGAGAGATGAGAAGAAAAACTGCTTTGAGAAGAGAATTTTTAAGAATTCAATTCGACAGTAAAACCCTGTTTTGATGGTGAGTGGGGGATTTTATGGGAAAGAGAATGAATGCTGACGTGGCAGCCGTTACAAAAGGTCTGACTGCTGTGTACTGCCCATGTGACAACCACTGGTGAAAATGAAGGACAGTACTTTTGATGAAAGCAACTGATGAAAGCAGTGGAAAGGGGGCAGTGGATGATTTTCACTATCAGTGGATAGCATATCAGTGGATAAGACACTGCTTTTGAACAACAGAGGTTATCAAGAAATGAGAGAACAGAGGTTGCCTTTCAGCAGTGGGCAGGCTATTTGAAGTAGAGCAGACTTTTGAACAATCAGTGGTTATGGCGGACTTTTAAGGATTTTAATGAAATTTTCATTTTTAGCTATTTTTAAGGATGGATTTTTGATTTTCTGAAAACATTTTGTTGCTTTTATTCATAGAAAAACAAGATGTTGCTTGTTATTCCATGTTTAGCATCCCAATCCTAGAGACCAAGCTTTCAAAAGTGGCTGTATCAAGTGCTTTTGTGAGCACATCTGCCAGCTAGTCTTTAGTTGGAACAAGATGCAGAGAAATCAAACCTTTTTCATAGCAATCCCTCACAAAGTGATGTCTAATGTCGATGTGCTTTGTGGTAGAGTGGGAAACTGGATTTTTTATGATATTTTCTGCTGCCTGGTTGTCCAACATGAGTGGTGTCTTTAAGGCAGTGATACCAAAATCCAGCAACTGATTTTGAAGCCACAGGAGTTGGGCTGTACAGCTTGCAGCAGCAATGTATACAGCCTCAGCAGTGGATGTTGAAACTGCTGCTTGCTTTTTGCTTTGCCAAGAGACTAAGCAATCACCTAGAAACTGGCACCCTCCTGAAGTGGACTTCCTTGTGGTATGACATCCAGCAAAGTCACTGTCTGAAAAACCTGAAAGCTTGATATTCCCATTAGCTGGATACCAGATACCAAGTGTGGGAGCACCTTTTATGTATCTGAGAATCCTTTTTACAGCAATGAGATTTGATTTTCTGGAGCTGATTGACTTCTTGCACAGACACATGTTGCAAACATGATGTCTGGTCTAGATGCAGTTAGGTACAATAAAGACCCAATCATGCTTCTATAAAGTGTTTGGTCAACCAGCTCATCCTTTTCATCAGACAGGACCAGCTTATTTGTTGCCATGGGTGTACTGCATGGTTTACAATCATTCATATCAAATTTGGTTAAAAGTTCTTTAGCATATTTGCTTTGATGAATGAAAGTTCCATTTTGCAATTGCTGTACTTGGAGACCAAGAAAGCATTGCAGCTCACCCATTGCACTCATTTCAAACTCAACTGTCATGAGTTCTCTAAACTCTTCACACATTTTGGTACATGTGCTTCCAAAAATAATGTCATCCATATAAATTTGGATAATCATTAAATCTTTCCCTCTCCATTTAAGAAACAGTGTTTTATCAATGGTACCTCTTTTGAAACCATTTGAGAGTAGAAAGTTGGAAAGAGTTACATACCAGGCCCTTGGTGCTTGTTTCAAGCCATACAAGGCTTTGTTTAGCCTGTAGACATGATCAGGATAAAATGGATCCTACAAACCTGGAGGTTGACATACATATACCTCTTCATGCAATGTACCATAGAGGAAAGCACTTTTGATATCCATCTGAAACACCTTCATGTTGTGGTTAACAGCAAAGTCTAGGAACAGTCTAATAGCTTCCAATCTTGCAACAGGGGCGAATGTTTCATCATAATCAATCCCCTCTTCCTGTCTGTAACCTTGAACCACAAGCCTGGCTTTGTTCTTGACAACAATGCCCCTTTCATCTGTTTTGTTCTTAAAGACCCACTTTGTGCCAATGGGACTAACCTCTTTTGGCAGTGGTACAAGCTCCCATACTTGTTGTCTTTTAAACTGTTGGAGCTCCTCTTGCATGGCTTCTACCCAACTGTTGTCTTTTAGTGCCTCTTGGTACTTGACTGGCTGATGGAGTGATAGAAAACCAGCAAAAGGACAAATGTTTTGGGTTTGGCTTCTTGTAAGCACCTCTTCATTGATGTTGCCAATGATTTGATCAGGTGGATGAGATCTCAAGAAGATTAAATCTCCTTGGTATGGTATGATGGCATTTGTTGGTGAAGGCTGCAAATGTGTATCATCTGAGCTAACCACTGCTGGTGACTTTGATTGTCACACCCCCAAAATCCACCCGCGGAGTACCACCGCTTGGGAACGTGACTGACCAGGATCAAGCCATCAATCATATCAAACATAGCTTTTAATAATAATAAAAGTAATTAACGTAAGTCACCATGACATGATTGATGTTTCAAAACCAAATACTGTGTTAAGTAGCGGAAGCATAGTAAAGTAAATTCAAAACGAGTTACGAGTTCGACATCATTAACGATCCATCTGCCCACAACGACCTGCTCCTTCCCTGTGCAAGCTCCCAAGTATACCTAAGGTCCTGCAAGGCATGCAGCAAATAATCAACAAACTAGTTGAGCGAGTTCACAGAAAGTAAGTTCATAAAGTAATGCATAAGTATAGCTAGTGGGGGCTTCCCATACTAGTGTGTAATACAGGTGGGGGCTTCCCATGTTCATCCTGGTTAATGAGGGCTTCTCATTAACGGTACTTACTAGACTAACTTCCGACCATGTGTTCTTCTTTACTGAGAACAGGAAAACGTACAGGGTCACGTAGGCTTTACGTGACGTGCCCTTCCCCGAGAACAGTGGTACGCGTGGGGGCTACGTAGGCTTTACGCAGCGTGGCCTTCCGACCTGGAAGCCAGTGATTGGTATTGGGTTACGTAGGCTTTACGTAACGTGTCCTCCCGACCCGGGAGACATATGGCAAGTATACTGGGTTACGTAGGCTTTACGTAACGTGTCCTGACTAACCTGAGGACGATGGTCTATAGTCTGGTATATGCGTAAGTACGAGTAATCATTCCACATTCATCATATCCAACCCAATTCCCAACCCGGGAATCCCATGCCTTGGCTGTGTGAACTCACCTTGGTTTGCTCGGCAGATACACAGAAAGTACAAGTAGCAAGTAAATGGTCACTCACGTCCTATCATGGTTATTATACGAGTCAGGTTCGTATATAGCACGTATATAGTAATCACGTATAGACATGGCGATCATGTACGCACATAAGCAGATAAGGCATAGCATGTGAGGATCCAATTGTCTAAGTCCAACAATACCCGGCCCAATGACATAAGCAGCCCAATAACAAAACAGTTCAAATTCTCAATCGGCCCAAATAGCAATCACATACAAGTCCATTAGCAAACAGTCCACAATTTAAATCGTTGGGCTCAATAGATTGGGCCCGTGACAGTGAAGGCCCAACAGTGTGCGTGTAAAGGGTGGTCTCGAGTCGCAACGGAGATCTCGAGTCGCAACCGGAGATTGCGAGTCGCAACAGCTGGTTACGAGTCGCAATGGTGGTCTCGGTTCATCATGGTCTGGTTACGAGTCGCAACGGGACTCGCAACCGTGGTTTCGGTTCATGCGGTTGTGGTCTCGAGTGGGGTTCCGACTCGCAACGAGTGATGCCGAGTCGCAACCGCGTGTGTAACTGGTTTCCATATTTTCTGCATTGACTTATCCGTGATTTCAGCTAACAGTTTGGTCAGTTTCGGAAATCAGATCAAACAAGGATTATACAACATTCAATCATATTCATAATGTCTTCAAACCTTCATCATTTAGCAAATTCATAACCGTATCAAATCAATAATCGGATTATCAACCAACACTAAACCGAATCCTAATCATAACACCATCCTAGCATGCACCCTAATTCGCATGTACAAACAGAATCATCTCAGCCGATTACAAACATCAATTCGGACCAATTAACAAATCACTCATGCAACCTATTTCGTATGAAAACATGATCATCATTCACAGAAACCGATTAACAAGAGCAAAATCAAATAACTCATACCAACCGAATACTAAATCATACAATCCGATTTATCATGGCATCACCTAAGCATAAAACACATAATCATAGATAATATACTAACCGATTACAAGTAACGAGATGTGATCCGAACAAGAGGGTGGTCGGATGGCCTTGTGTCGTCGGTTCCTCAACAAGCCGAGAGAGAGAGAGAGCAAAGCTTCTAGGGTTTGTGTGTGTTTGTGATTTGCAAAAGTGGTAAAACAAAACCCCTAACTCGGTTTTGTGTTGCGAGTGGGGAGTGGGCCGAGCCCACTTGGTTGTCTAATGGACCCGAGAACAAGGAGCGGCCCAAAGGGCTTTGTGTGGCCGGTGCACATACATACGACATACATACACACATAATGCATATAACATAACATATATCATGAGATCAATTAATCATTCGGGTTTATAAAATCACATATCGTGCACAAACGTTACATCAAAGCAAGTCTAAAGTTCGAGTTGTCACATTATCCCCAACTAATTGGAAATTTCGTCCCGAAATTTGGTATGCACTCACTGAGGAAGCTAGGTAAACTGTACTGTTCACTGGTTTTCCTGGGGTGTCACATCCTCCCCCCGTTGATCTGGAATTTCGTCCCGAAATTCCGAGGTAGTAGCTTCAGGCTCAGTGGTGGTAGCATTGTTTTCGAATAACTGGGGGTACTTTTCTGTCATCCTGTCTTCGCGTTCCCAGGTGTACTCTGGGCCACGTTTGGAGTTCCAACGAACTCGAACAAGAGGGATTCTCTTGTGTTTGAGGACCTTCACATCCCGGTCCGTGATTTCTACTGGTTCCTCGACGAACTGCAACCGCTCGTCGATAGTAAGTTCCTTAAAAGGAATGATGAGGTTTTCATCTGATAGGCACTTCTTTAGGTTCGATACGTGAAAGACATTGTGAACTGCCCCGAGTTCAGCTGGTAGTTTCAACTTGTAGGCTACTTTGCCAATCTTTTCTATGATTTCAAATGGTCCGACGTATCGCGGATTCAGTTTGCCCCGTTTGCCAAAACGAACCACACCCTTCCAGGGTGAGACTTTCAATAAAACCCGGTCCCCGACCTCAAATTCCAATGGCTTTCTACGCTTGTCCGCGTAGGCTTTCTGACGGTCGCGTGCTGCCGCCATGCGTTGTCGTATCTGTGCAATCTTTTCTGTGGCGTCCACTACAATCTCTGGACCCGTGATCTGACTATCCCCCACCTCTGCCCAACAGAGAGGTGACCGGCATTTACGCCCGTACAATGCCTCGAATGGAGCGGCTTGGATGCTGGTGTGATAACTATTATTGTATGAGAACTCCACTAAAGGGAGATGCTTTTCCCAGCCGTTGCCGAAATCGATAACGCATGCCCGAAGCATGTCTTCAAGCGTTTGGATCGTTCGCTCAGACTGCCCATCCGTCTGAGGGTGGTATGCTGTGCTCATGTCTAATCGTGAGCCAAAGGATTTATGCATTGCTTGCCAAAGTTCTGACGTGAATCGTGCATCGCGATCCGAAATGATAGATGTGGGCACCCCGTGCCTCGAGACAACTTCTTTAAGATATACGTCTGCGAGAGTGGAGAACTTATCCGTTTCCTTAATCGGCAGGAAGTGTGCAGACTTAGTGAGTCGATCAACTATGACCCATATCGTATCGTTCCCACGCTGGGATCTAGGTAGGCCTGTAACGAAATCCATGGAAATTTCCTCCCATTTCCATTGCGGTATCTTAGGCTGCTGAAGTAGCCCTGCTGGCTTCTGATATTCAACCTTGACTCTCGCACAGGTCAAGCACTTTCCAACGTACGTAGCGATGTGGGCCTTCATACTAGGCCACCAATAAGTAGTGCTGATATCGTGGTACATTTTATCCGACCCTGGATGTACCGAGTAGCGAGACTTGTGTGCTTCTTCCATTACAAGTTCGCGTAAACCGCCATAAAGAGGGACCCAAATACGGCCCGTTACATAGTAGGCACCGTCTGCCTTCTGTTCCATTTGCTGTCGTGAGCCGCGTAAGGCTTCAGCCTTGACGTTTTCGGGCTTCAGTGCTTCTGTCTGAGCATTTCGTATCTGTGCTGGAAGGCTAGACTGAATCGTAAGCTGTAGCGCTCGCACGCGCTTCGGCAAAGTGTCTTTTCGACTAAGGGCATCAGCCACAACATTGGCTTTGCCTGGATGATACTTGATAGCGCATTCGTAGTCATTAAGTAACTCGACCCATCGTCGTTGACGCATGTTCAAATCCTTCTGCTTAAGAATATGCTCGAGACTCCTGTGATCGGTGTAAATCGTGCACCTGGTACCGTACAGGTAGTGTCGCCATATCTTAAGCGCGAAAACAACAGCTCCCAGCTCTAAATCGTGCGTCGTGTAGTTCCGTTCGTGAACCTTGAGTTGACGAGAGGCGTAAGCGATAACCTTGTCGCGCTGCATTAACACACACCCCAATCCCCGAATGGATGCATCACAATATACTACGAAGTCTTCTGTGCCCTCTGGCAATGAGAGAATAGGTGCGCTGCAAAGCCTATCTTTTAAGTGCTGAAAAGCAGTCTCCTGGGGCTCTCCCCAGCGATAGGTAACACCCTTCTGTGTCAGTAGTGTAAGCGGCTGAGCAATCTTCGAGAAATCCTTGATAAACCGTCTGTAGTAACCTGCCAGACCCAAGAATTGGCGTATTTCTGTCGGTGTACGCGGTGCAGGCCAGTTTCTGATCGAATCTACCTTGGATGGATCAACATGGATCCCATCCTTGTTCACCACATGGCCTAAGAAGTGGACTTCACGAAGCCAGAAGTCGCATTTAGAAAACTTAGCGTACAGCTGTTCCTTCCGAAGGAGTTCCAAAATCAGGCGAAGATGTTGCTCGTGTTCCTCCTGACTCTTGGAGTAAATCAGAATGTCGTCGATGAATACTATGACGAACTTGTCGAGATAGGGTTTGCACACCCTGTTCATAAGATCCATAAATACAGCAGGCGCGTTCGTTAACCCAAATGGCATGACGAGAAACTCATAGTGACCGTAACGAGTTCTGAAAGCTGTCTTGGAGACGTCCTCATCCCGGACTCTCAACTGATGGTACCCCGACCTCAAATCTATCTTCGAATAGTAACACGACCCTTGCAACTGGTCGAATAAGTCGTCTATGCGTGGAAGAGGGTAACGGTTCTTTACCGTCACCTTGTTGAGTTCCCTGTAGTCTATACACATCCTGAACGTACCATCCTTCTTTTTCACGAAAAGTACTGGAGCTCCCCAAGGCGAAGAGCTTGGTCGTATGAAACCCTTTTCCAAGAGTTCCTGCAGTTGCTTAGACAGTTCCTCCAATTCTGATGGAGCTAGACGATATGGTGCGCGAGCTATGGGTGCTGCTCCTGGAGCGAGCTCGATCTGAAATTCGACCTGACGATGAGGCGGTAAGCCAGGTAAGTCTTCAGGAAACACCTGAGGGTAATCACGTACAATTGGAATATCTTCCAATTTCTTTTCCTTTGCTGACGCGTCTGTAACGAGAGCCAAAATGGCTGTGTGACCTTTTCGTAAGCACTTCTGAGCCTTCAAGAAAGAGATGATGCCAACCACAGCACCACTCTTGTCGCCTTGAACTTCTAGAGGTTCCTGACCCGAACGAGGAATGCGAATAACCTTTTCGCTGCATAAGATTTCTGCCTGGTGTTGGGATAACCAATCCATCCCAATCACGACGTCGAAGCTACCCAAAACTATGGGAATGAGATCAATGGAGAAGGCTTGACCAGCTAGGATAAGATTACAACCATGAACTACGTGCGTGGCTTCTAAACTTTTACCGTTAGCTAACTCTACTACATGTTTGGTGGGTAAAAGTGTTGGTGCACGTTTTAGCAGTTGACACATTTTCACAGACATATAGCTTGTATCCGCACCCGAATCAAATAAAACAGTAACGTAAATATTGTCGAGGAGAAACTTACCCATAACAACGTTGGGATCGTTCACTGCGTCGCCTCGACCTAGCACAAAAGCACGACCACGAGCTTCATTGCCGTTGTTGTTGTTTCCCCCGTTGTTGTTCCCGTTGCCCTGGTTGTTATTGTTGTTGCGATTCTGGTTCAACTGAGGGCAATCGCGTTTGAAGTGACCTTCGGCCCCGCACTGGAAACACCCCCGGTTTCCACGCTGTGGCTGCTGCTGCTGCTGCTGGTTCTGTGGAGCTGGTTGCTGAGACTGCTGATTCTGATTCGCAGGCCGTGGACTCCTACAGTCTTTGGCCTCGTGACCCATCTTAAGACACCTTTGACAACGACCCTTGTTACATGGGCCGTGGTGATGCCTGTTACAGTTGTGGCACCTGGGTTGACTACCCTGATATCTCCTCTGTCTGTGACCACTAGAGGATTGCTGACTGGGACTCTGATAGTGATCGATCTTCTGCTGCTGAGCTTGTGGCTGAACAGATGCTGAACCTTTGCTGGAATCCCCATCCCATTTTCTTTTACTGTCACCAGACGTAGCAGGAGTAACTGTGGTGGTGACGTTAGCAGTAGCATTAACACGCTTGGGCAGTCTATTCTGATCCACTGCCTGATCAGTGATACGGTGAGCAAGGCGCTGGATTTCCTGGATGTTTTCGAGATTAGCCGACGTCACGTGGCTCTGAATTTCTGGCGCCAATCCCTTGAGATACAACTCAATGCGCTTGTATGGAGGGTCCACCATAGTAGGACACAGAACGGCCAGCTCATTAGACCGTTTAGTATACGCCTCGATTTCCGATCCAACCATTTTCAAGTTATACAGCTCGTCTTCTAGCTTGTGAATATCTTCCCGCGTGCAATACTCACGCTTGATGAGTTCCTTGAAATCGTTCCATGGGGTGGCGTTAGCAGCTGCCAACCCTAAGATCTGGACTTGGGCGTTCCACCAAGTCAGTGCTATCCCTTCCAAAGTACCGGTGGCAAACTTGACCTTGCGAGCCTCAGGGCACTCGCACATCTCGAATACTGATTCTAGCTTCTCGAACCAGTGGAGGAGTCCCACCGCTCCTTCTGTGCCGCTGAAAGAGTTTGGACGACAGTCCATGAAATTCTTGAAAGTGCAGACAGGCTGCTGCGCGTGTTGACCTATTGTGTACGAATAGGACGAAGTTAAATACGAGAGTTAATGTAGGATCTAAAGATCCTAGTGTGTGCCTATACTGCAGGATATACTACCTGCTTGAGCTGCTGCAACTGCCGCAGCAACTTGAGCTTGAACAAGAGCCTCTAGCTGGGCTTGTGTCATGTTGATTCGTCCAGACATGATCTTCATAGTAACAAGTAGCATACGTAAGAATGGTTCGCGAGTAGGGCGATGACAGAAAAGTATAGGCATATAGGTGTTCTCATGTAATCAAGCATGTGTATCTAAGCGTAATGCGAGCAAAGTTCTAAACAGTTCTAGCAAACAGGCAATAAACATAAACCTTATTACCTAGGATGTCGAGTCTTGCACGTGGAGCGAAGCGTCGTTGTGGATCGTTGAGAGCACTGTTCTGGTTATAGTCCGGTTTTAATAAAACGTTTCCCCATATTAAAACCAAGTTCTCTATAACCAATGGCTCTGATACCAATCTGTCACACCCCCAAAATCCACCCGCGGAGTACCACCGCTTGGGAACGTGACTGACCAGGATCAAGCCATCAATCATATCAAACATAGCTTTTAATAATAATAAAAGTAATTAACGTAAGTCACCATGACATGATTGATGTTTCAAAACCAAATACTGTGTTAAGTAGCGGAAGCATAGTAAAGTAAATTCAAAACGAGTTACGAGTTCGACATCATTAACGATCCATCTGCCCACAACGACCTGCTCCTTCCCTGTGCAAGCTCCCAAGTATACCTAAGGTCCTGCAAGGCATGCAGCAAATAATCAACAAACTAGTTGAGCGAGTTCACAGAAAGTAAGTTCATAAAGTAATGCATAAGTATAGCTAGTGGGGGCTTCCCATACTAGTGTGTAATACAGGTGGGGGCTTCCCATGTTCATCCTGGTTAATGAGGGCTTCTCATTAACGGTACTTACTAGACTAACTTCCGACCATGTGTTCTTCTTTACTGAGAACAGGAAAACGTACAGGGTCACGTAGGCTTTACGTGACGTGCCCTTCCCCGAGAACAGTGGTACGCGTGGGGGCTACGTAGGCTTTACGCAGCGTGGCCTTCCGACCTGGAAGCCAGTGATTGGTATTGGGTTACGTAGGCTTTACGTAACGTGTCCTCCCGACCCGGGAGACATATGGCAAGTATACTGGGTTACGTAGGCTTTACGTAACGTGTCCTGACTAACCTGAGGACGATGGTCTATAGTCTGGTATATGCGTAAGTACGAGTAATCATTCCACATTCATCATATCCAACCCAATTCCCAACCCGGGAATCCCATGCCTTGGCTGTGTGAACTCACCTTGGTTTGCTCGGCAGATACACAGAAAGTACAAGTAGCAAGTAAATGGTCACTCACGTCCTATCATGGTTATTATACGAGTCAGGTTCGTATATAGCACGTATATAGTAATCACGTATAGACATGGCGATCATGTACGCACATAAGCAGATAAGGCATAGCATGTGAGGATCCAATTGTCTAAGTCCAACAATACCCGGCCCAATGACATAAGCAGCCCAATAACAAAACAGTTCAAATTCTCAATCGGCCCAAATAGCAATCACATACAAGTCCATTAGCAAACAGTCCACAATTTAAATCGTTGGGCTCAATAGATTGGGCCCGTGACAGTGAAGGCCCAACAGTGTGCGTGTAAAGGGTGGTCTCGAGTCGCAACGGAGATCTCGAGTCGCAACCGGAGATTGCGAGTCGCAACAGCTGGTTACGAGTCGCAATGGTGGTCTCGGTTCATCATGGTCTGGTTACGAGTCGCAACGGGACTCGCAACCGTGGTTTCGGTTCATGCGGTTGTGGTCTCGAGTGGGGTTCCGACTCGCAACGAGTGATGCCGAGTCGCAACCGCGTGTGTAACTGGTTTCCATATTTTCTGCATTGACTTATCCGTGATTTCAGCTAACAGTTTGGTCAGTTTCGGAAATCAGATCAAACAAGGATTATACAACATTCAATCATATTCATAATGTCTTCAAACCTTCATCATTTAGCAAATTCATAACCGTATCAAATCAATAATCGGATTATCAACCAACACTAAACCGAATCCTAATCATAACACCATCCTAGCATGCACCCTAATTCGCATGTACAAACAGAATCATCTCAGCCGATTACAAACATCAATTCGGACCAATTAACAAATCACTCATGCAACCTATTTCGTATGAAAACATGATCATCATTCACAGAAACCGATTAACAAGAGCAAAATCAAATAACTCATACCAACCGAATACTAAATCATACAATCCGATTTATCATGGCATCACCTAAGCATAAAACACATAATCATAGATAATATACTAACCGATTACAAGTAACGAGATGTGATCCGAACAAGAGGGTGGTCGGATGGCCTTGTGTCGTCGGTTCCTCAACAAGCCGAGAGAGAGAGAGAGCAAAGCTTCTAGGGTTTGTGTGTGTTTGTGATTTGCAAAAGTGGTAAAACAAAACCCCTAACTCGGTTTTGTGTTGCGAGTGGGGAGTGGGCCGAGCCCACTTGGTTGTCTAATGGACCCGAGAACAAGGAGCGGCCCAAAGGGCTTTGTGTGGCCGGTGCACATACATACGACATACATACACACATAATGCATATAACATAACATATATCATGAGATCAATTAATCATTCGGGTTTATAAAATCACATATCGTGCACAAACGTTACATCAAAGCAAGTCTAAAGTTCGAGTTGTCACATTGATGACCCAGCAGTGGCTTCAAAAGGTGGTGGAATGGGTGGTAATGAAGTGGACCACTGCTGACTTTTATCCACTATTTGAGGACTTTTGTCAGCAGTGTTTGAGGATGTGGAAGCAGTGGTAGAAGGGCTACTTTGGTCAACAACTGTTGAGGTAGCAGTGGTTGAGCTTTGAAAGCTGTTTTGAACAACTGATGCTTTTCCATTTGTGGCAGACCTTTGAGGGATGATGATTTCATACCCATAGTCTGGTGTTGTATCCTCTGTTGGACCTGCACTGTTAGTCTTGATAGCAGTATTTTCAAAAGTGAATTTTTCAAGATCAAACAGATCAGCAGGATTTGCTGGGATTTTCATTGATGAAAGTTCATTGAACTTTACATCCAAAGTCTCCTCCACTACCTTGGTCCGTGCATTGAACACTTTGTAGGCCTTGGCAGTGGTTGAGTATCCCAGAAAATAACCACAATCAATTTTGGCTACAAATTTTGAAATGGAATCTTTTAAGTTCAAAATAAAGCATGGGCAGCCAAACACCTTGAAGTATGAGATCAGTGGTTTGATTTTATACAAAATTTCATAGGCAGTCTTTTTGTGCCTGGGGTTTATTAAAACTCTATTCTGGACATAGCAAGCAGTGTTTACTGCCTCTGCCCAGAAAGTTAATTGCAAACCTGAATCTGCAAGCATGGTTCTGGCAGCCTCAATTAAAGTTCTGTTCTTTCTTTCCACAACCCCATTTTGCTCTGGTGTTCTAGGGATGCTGTACTGCCTTACAATCCCTTTCTTCACACAGAAGGCATCCAACTCCTTATTTTTAAATTCTGTGCCATTGTCACTCCTGAAGCTTTTCACTGGAAGGTCAAATTGATTTTCAACCTGTGTCACAAAGTCTTGCAAAATGCCTGCAGTTTCATCTTTAGAGTACAAAAAGAAAGTCCATGT
Organism: Helianthus annuus; assembly: GCF_002127325.2. Classification (NCBI taxonomy): domain Eukaryota; kingdom Viridiplantae; phylum Streptophyta; class Magnoliopsida; order Asterales; family Asteraceae; genus Helianthus; species Helianthus annuus. The sequence continues at coordinate 142,226,500 of NC_035440.2, forward strand.
AAACCTAGAAAAGTCATCAACAATAATCAAACAATATCTTTTCTTTTTGAGGCTCATGACTTGAACTGGGCCAAACAAATCCATGTGTAGCATTTGCAAACACTGGGTTGTTTTGGACTCTTCAATGGACTTATAAGAACTTTTATGCTGTTTTCCTTTTAAACAGGAAATGCAATGTTCAGAACATGAAAACAATTTTTGTGGTAGGCCTCTCACCAAACCATTTTTTGAAATTTCTGTGATTGTCTTAAGATTTGTGTTCCCCAGCCTTCTGTGCCAAAGTTCTGTCTCTTTGTTAGAGGTAGCTGAGTACAGACAGGCATCAGCTCTGGGACACTCTTTTGACATATCAACAACATAAACATTGCCACTTCTTTGAGCAACAAGTTTTGTGTGACCAGTTTTGATTATTGCTTCAATCCTACAACAATCTTTTGTGAAGAATGACCCAAACCCTTTGTCACTCATTTGTGATACACTCAGAAGGTTGAATTTCAGATTGTCTATTAGATTGACATTTTCAAATTTTACATTTCCAGATTGTACTGTCCCAGACCCTAGAACTTTCCCTTTACTATTATTCCCAAAGGATATATCACCCCCTCCATGGATTTTAAAGTCTTTTAGGAGGGCTTTACATCCTGTCATGTGCCTGGAGCCTCCACTATCTACATACCACAGACTATCAAAGCATGCAGAAGCTCCCTGCATATGAAGTAAAAGGATTAGTTCATTAAGGGCTCCAAAGCCAACAGGGCTTTGGATGGGGATTCACCAGTGTCTGGTATGGATGCAGAATGATGGACAGTGGTTAGGTCAGGGGTTTGGACAGTTTTAGTACTGTTTCTTGCTAACCACTGTTGAGGGTCTTGACCAGTCACCTGTTGATAACCAAAAGGATGCCTATTCACTTTAGGTTTAGAGGGCCTTTTGTAGGTCTCATAAACGTGTGGAATCCTTTGGTAAGACTGTTTTTCCTTGCCTTTTCTGAACTGATTGGCTGGAGGTGCATCAGTAACCTGAACATCTCTTTTGACAGATGTTTGAACTGGTACAAACAGTGGTTGCTTTTTGGTGAATTTGACCGATGGTGATGCTGATGGACTCAAGGATGTTTTAGCAAGGTACTCATTCTTTTTGATATCAAAGTTATTGAGATACACACATGCTTGAGTTTTGTGGTTTGTTTTACCACAAACAATGCAGCTTTCAGCTGAAACTATGACACTTGTTTTGTTTATATCATAAGCTTTTAAGTGGAAATAATCTTTTGTTAGATGGTTCCTTTTCTCACAGAATTCACAAAACAAGTTATCAATTTTTTCTTTTTTCTTTCTCTTTTCAGACTCCTTTGTAGCAGAGGCTTTAACCACTGCTCTGATGTCCTTAAGAGGAATGACTTTAGCTTTTGGAGCTTTAACACCGTCAGTTGATGTAAAGTCCATTGGCTTGAAATTTTCAAGAATATCACACTCATCAGACCATCTTGGTTTAAATTGATGATTTTCAATCTCCTCAAAAACAGAGGGGCCCATTGGTCTGTCAAGTGTGATTTTGTTACCAAGTTTGTCAGTGATTTTCACTTCTTGGCCATTCTTGTTTGTGGGGATGAACTCAGCAGTTACATCAGTGGTTGAAACAGATTTTTTAAAAGCAGTGTTTTCATCATCATGTTTTCTATAACCAACCCCAAATTTTACATTGCTTTTTATCTGTTTCTCAAGCATAACTTCATACCCTTTGCATGATTCCACCCATCTCTCACATGTGATCTGGGTGTATTCTAACTCCTTTTTGCAACCTTGGTATTTTTCTACCAAGGTTTGAAGTTGGGTTTTGGTTATGCTTTGCTCTTCTTTCATGCTGCAAATCTCTTTCTCTTTTTAAGCCAATTTGTTTTTAAGTTCTTTTAGAGACCTTTCAAATATAACTTCATCAGATAAGATTTTATCACGAAGGTTTTAATTCACCTCTTTGATGTTAGCAAAAACAATAATGCAATTATCAGAACACAGTTTTTCAAGAACTTGAGGTGATACCTTTGCAGCAGCCATCATTGCACAATCACATTTAGGATTTTCCTCATCTTCAGCTCTCTCTTCTATCTCACCTGTCTTTTCTTCTTCGGACCATGGATCTGTCAGTGGTTCAATCAGGGTGCCTGAACTTTCTTCCAACAGTACTTCATTTGCCACAGCAGTAATCACTTCCTCAATCACCTCATCCACTGTTTCGGAGGCCAGCTGTTCCTCTTCAGATTCAACCCCCTCCTGTATTAACTCTAATGCCATCAAACAAAATTCATCATGAGAAGAAACATTAGAAGCATAGAGTGCAAAATTTTCATCACTGAGGTCTTCAGGCATACTGCTCCAGTCAACAAATTCTTGAGTAAAGAAACTTTGTTGATCTGGTTGTTTTGGTACTGGAGCAGTGGTTTGTGGTGCAGGTTGCACTTGTGCCTGGGGAGCAAGGGTTTGAACATATTGGATCTGTGGAGCTGCTGTTTGGACATAATGCACTGGCACAGGAGCAACAGCATAGTGAGCAGTGTTCACATGTGCTGCTGGGGCATATTGGGCATAGTGCACAGTGTTTTGATTTTGAGGTCTAGGATTTGAACTAGGGTGAGTGATTATGGGACCAGTTGTTTGACTCCTACACTCTCTAGCAAAATGTCCTAACCTGTTACACTTATAACACTTGATTTTCGATTTATCCAACCCAACCCTTAGATTCCCATGCAACCCTGGGAATTTTCGCCCTGTTCTTTTATAAAACTTGCTAGTTCTAACACTTAGCAAGGCCAGTTGGTGCAGGATGTCCATTTCCTCTAGATCAGTGGGGTCGAAATGTTGTAGATCATTGAGTTCAAAGCTTAAATTGTCTGACATCTGGTTTTCATTTGCAGTGAATGCATAACCTGTAGAGTGAGGATCAGGGTTGTTAAAATTTGCACCAGCAGTTATGTCAATGAAGTGATCATAACCCTGATCCTTACCACTACCACCAGATTCTTCTTGACCCAGAAGAGCAGTGTTACCGAATGAATAATCATCAACGGTTTTCCCTGACTCTTGTAACTTCCTTTTTCTGGTTCAACTCCCTTTCGTAGGTCAGGAGTCGACCATGGAGTTGGGTCAAGGTCAGATCCTTGAACTCGGGTGAATTTCGGGTGACAAAAGCTATTGTGTCCTATTTTTCTGGCAGTGACCTGAGGAACCTGTTGTTTTGAGTTGAGTTTGTAAAAGTGGTTTTAACAAGCCTCAGTTCACTGATGAGACAACTGAAACGCTCAAATTGTTGCGTCGGTGATTCACCTTTAACATGACAAAATGTTTCATACCGTTGGTTCAGGATTTCCCTATTGTTTTCTATGACTTCTTTGGTACCTCCAAACTGTTCCTTAAGCGCGTCCCACAACTCTTTGGCATTGTCACAATGTAACAATCCAGCATATATTTCGTTGGGCAGCGCTGATGCTATGATACTAAACGCTTTAGCATCTAGTTCAAATTTTTGATAATCCGTTTCAGTATAATTTTCAACAGGTTTTGGAACTTGTTTTTTAGCATCTTCAGCGCTTGGCACTGTAGGAACATGAGGACCAAAGATGACAGACTTCCAACAACCTATGCTTTGTTGAGCGAGGATGTGACCCATCCTCCTCTGCCAGATGTTGTACTCATTTCTTTTTAGCATAGGTGGTTTAAAAAGAGAACCAATGTTGTTTTTATCGTCCTGAGATTGTGACGTCATTCTTGTTGTTTTACAGGTACTGAGAAATCAACTTTAATGGTGATTAATCCTTACTCTGTTTTTCAACGACGAACAAACGATCAGTATCAACTGTTTTGAGCTGAACTATTTACGTCAAAATGATTGTTAAATCAAATTTGACCGTCCAAGCTCTGATACCAATTGTTGGATCTGAGTTTGTTTTTTATTGTATTTTATGTTTGTAGATAAGATGAAGATGGATGAGTGTGCAGCGGAAATTAAGATGAAAACAAACTTTGCATACAATCAAACGAGAGTAATACTTTTATCAAACATCTTTACACAATGAACCGAAAGATTGAATTTATTTCAAACACGATTACAATGATTGATGAATGATTGCAAACTCCCCCTCAGCCAGAGCTCAGTAGTTTGTTCGTGCAAAGAAGACGAATGATGCAAAGAGCTAATAGAACAGTACAAAGTACTGTACTATTTATAGGCACTTGCAAACTACTGAGCATCTTAGCTGACGTCACCATGAAAGTGACATCTAACCTCCTAACAAACTCTAACCTCTGATCTATACAGACACTGCTTGTGTTAACTACTGCTAATACATTCTATTACAAAACAGACTTTAGAACAGCTGTTGCAACCTTCTACTGCTGTGAACCCAGCAGCACTTGTCCGGATCAGCAGTGCTTGACTCAAGGCAGTAGATTGAATCAGCAGGACTTTAGTCTTCCATCAGATCTTTACTTGAGCAGCAGTTGTAGGTCAGCACTTTGTAAGATCAGCAGATAGGAGGTCATCAGTTGTTGTAATCACTTTCAAGGGGAGAGATTTGTATATCAACATCTGCTTATTCAGGATCCACTGCTTTGATCCAGTTTTGGCTTTAATTATCTGTTCCTCTGATAGGGTTCAATCCCAACATCTGTTGTGGTTAGTGTAGTGGTACACGTGGCGCGCCTACATTTGTCTATGCTGGAGACGTCGTACTGGTGCTGTCGGCCTACTCTTTGATTTGCTGCAGGCTTACATGGCGCTCGGCGAATGGTGACACGTGTTGTCCTTTATATCGGAGGGAGCATCTTTGATGCCACCTTGATGTTCTCCAGAAGCTTCTAGAAGCTTCTGGGTTGGCTTGCTGATGTATGCGCCATGTAGGATGAAAAGGTGGTATGATCCTTGCCACGTGGGCAAGGAATTGGGACCATACCTCTTCAGTAACATATCTACATCATAATTCCAAGGGATTTTGATATCAAATATAAGTCTAATAACCAACTAGACGACATTTAGAGGATCATTAATGTTCAAATTTATAAGCCCTAAAATCCATTATTCTTTAAAATAAATAGATTAATTGTTCAAATTTATGAAATGAAAAACAAATACATAAATAATTAAATGCCCTAGAAACACTTCTTCATTCATATAAACAAATTAATGTTCATAATTAAGAAATCAGAAGCAAATGTTGATTATATCTATAAACATGGGTCAAAATATAGAACCTAATCATGTTTATTCAATCATAACGTAAATATAGATACCGAGTTAGAGACACTTACTTGTGGGAGTGGTCATCTTTGAAGACGAAGATAAGGCCATGATTCCCGTTATGGTACCTTGGGTTGATAGATCACCTTAGAGGGAATTTTAGTGTTGGTGTTCTTAAGGAGTTTTTCATACCTTTTTATCAATACCAATGATCAATATATTATGATCATAAGTGATGGTAGGTTATGAAAACTCTTTACATTCTCTATTAAAGGTACCTAAAGGGAAATCATAATTGCCCCTTAAACTAATCAATAATTACGATTACTACCATCAAGTAATTGTCAGGGATTAGTTATGTCATATTGGTAATGTTACAAAATGATCCGTAAGGCTACATCAACGGGTTATTTCTAACATTCTCCCACTTGGCCGAGTGATCATTTGTGATAAGTATAAGTAAGTTTGGCCAAGTTAAAACATTAATCAATGTTTCAAATTGAAATTGCAAAAGAAAAATACAGTCATTGAGTTATTCTCAACTCAAGACCCCCATTAATCATGTTACAACCCCAAATCAAAACATACGTAAATTTAAGACCAAAATGACTAAGGTAAGCCCTTTAAAATTATTTTGTATAATTCTTGTCTATACGTCATTAGGTGCGCATACGTATTTATAGACAAACAAATTGTATAATTGAGAAAAAATAATAACTAATCATTCATATGTACGATATGCTATTATGTAAGGCCTTTAGTAAAACCCGTCTTTATTATGAGCTCTTAGAAAGACTTTGGGTGTAGACCTTAGTTATCGGATCCACAAGCATATCATGAATGTAAATGTATTCGATACAAATATTTGGTTTCTTCTTCTTGTTCATAAACGAACAATAATTTTGTATCGAAGTTTAATGCAGCACCTCTCGAACTGTTACTGTTCGAGGAAATAAGGTAGCTGACTTTTCATAGTAAGTCTTCAATATAGTATTTATATGGAGTTCATAAGTTTATGAGTCTACTGATAAGTTTTCAACAACACTTAGTGACAATTGCGTTGTTAATTAACAACATATTATGTCATTATAATTTATGTTGTTTTTTCAGTTTCTTATGACTCCTCCATGAGACAATTATATCTGCTGACGTAAGGATATAGCCCGAAATTGACATTCAAAGGAAAAGTAATTAACCTGTTTGAGTTCTCACTTCGTCTTACAGTCTTTCTCGTTTCTAAAAGATATCGTAAGATGCTTCACAATAATCTATAGTGGTCTAATGTTCATCAATGTGAGCAATATCTAAACGAGTATAGACTTGAACCTTCATAAGGCTTCTAATTAATGAAGAATAATTTTCTGTCACACCCCGACCACGTAAAACAACAAATCGTGGCGGAAACGTCGGGGAGTGTTGTAACAGAATCATTGTTTCACAACCATGGATCAAATAGTTTTGTTTTATTAAATTATTGAACTCAATGTTTTGGTACAATTCAGATAAATTCAAATAATTGTTTCTCAGTTTTAAAGTCGCTAAGGCACAAGTCCATCCTATGTATAGCATGCATCAACAATCATCACAAAGCGGTACCTGAAACATATATGAAAATAGGTACGGCAGAATAAAAATGCCTGTGAGTAACATAGGATTTTATGAATTAGATTCATGGCTTTGGATAAAGGAGGAAAAGGTTTTATGTTTTCAAAATAGCCATGAATCCAATGTAAAAAGTTTTGTTTCTGAAAACGTGTCGTTTTGAAAAAGGGTTTATAGTATATACAAAATATACTTTGGTTTTGGAAAGTTTGTATAAATAGTATAACAAAGTATACTTTAGTTTTGAAATAGTTAATAGGTAGTATATCGAAATATACTTTAGTAATTAAAATATTAGATTTGGTAGTATATCTCAAGTATACTTTAGTTTAAGGATAAAAGTATTGGTAGTATATCAAATTATACTTCGGTTTGAAAATAGCATATCAAATATGCTTTGGTTTAAAAATAGCATATCAGTTATGCTTTGGTAGTATATCAAATTATACTTTAGTTTATGAAATAACAAAGTGGGTAGTATATCAAACTATACTTTGGTAAACAGTAGCATATCAAACTATGCTTTGGGAAATAACAAAGTAGTATGTTAAAACATATGTTGGATTTTGTACTTAGTATATCAAAATATACTTTGGTAGATCACATTTGAGAGTACATCAAACTGTACTTTTGTAGTATATCAACATATACAAAAAGAGTGTGATTTGGTATTCATTCAAGCCTTAGTGTATCAAACTACACTTTGGAGACTATAGAAATACCACGAAGGCAATTTCTATTTGGTTAAAATTTGGTTTCTGACATTCCATACAACAGAAATGGGGTGTCTAGTCCTATAGCGCTATATCATACTACCAATCGGCTGGGTGAATGTATAAAAATGGTACAATCCAACAATTTGTTTATTAAGTTTTGGAAAATCAGTGTTTAAACCATAGGTAATTGTTTAATTTGTCAAAAGAATATGTATTAAGCATGTGTAATCATATAGTTTAAAATCAGGAAAATAACAGATAGGCATATATGTTTCACCCCAAAACAATTGAAAACAGTAAAAGAGGGGACTATGTACTCACTTGGGATTGCTAATTAGTCTTGAGAATAAGACCAATTTAAGCTCCAAGGGTCACGGAATCAACCGGCAACTAGTATAGGTAACTATGTTAATAATCGGCTCCTAAATCGGGAGATAGGATAGAATGAGGTTCTATAAATCAAATGAGTAATTGAACTCATATGGTATGATTTATTAGTCCCAACATTCTGATTGGAAGGCCTACCTAAGTGCTTTTGACCCATTTCGACACATTATGGTAACATAAGCTACTATAAGGCGTCGTTAGCGTAAAACTATGATCGGATGGTTAACTATGTGCTATGTCAAGTCTTACATGCCCAATTATCCCTAAACATGTTACTAAATCAGATTACATGTCAAAATTATGTTCACATAGTCAAAATACGGATTTATGCTTCAAAAGGGCATTTTGGTCATTTCCTATGGGCATACAAGCTAACAAGCATATGACTAACCAATCCTAGGTGATCATAAGGTTATAACCTCAGTGGTTATTCCCTATGAAACTATGATCATTAACTAAACTTGGTCGGATCCTAAAGATCGACCGAACGGGTCGGGTTCGAAAGTCTAAGCGGTTGTTTAGATCGCTTACCTTACGACCCTAAACAAGCACAAACTAATAGTGTCGAGTTAGACATGTCAAAACATGTCTAACCTACTGATTTGGTATCAAAACAAAGTGTTTTGATACCCTAAAGTAGTTTCGTTGCAAAATGCGTGCTAAAACGCATGTTGACCGAAACTTTGACTCGACACTACAACTAGCTAACGTGGAAATCAGCAGCTATAACCGCGAAGGATTATAACTATCGTGATTACAATCACGTTTCAAAGTTCAATTGAACTTTGACTTGACCAATTGATGGTCAAAACCGAAAGTCAAACTGTTGGCCAAACTGTTTGACTTTCTGCTTAAACATAAAGAACAAGCATGAAAGAAGACTTACAAAGGGTCCTAGCTATCTTTTCTACAAAGAATAAAGTTCCAAGAAGATTAGAAAGCTCCCAAATCAGATAAGAGATGAGAAATGAGAGGAATGAGCAAAGAATTGAGGAGTTTGGCCAACTATTTATACTTGTTGGTGATCAACAAGATCATGACAAGTGGTTTGTATAGCCATTAAGCAATGAATCACAACCATACAAGTGTTAGGAGCAGGTGCAAAGCCTTGGAGAGGTGGTAACTTGGCTACCACACAAAGAAATTGCAAGATTGGCCCCTGAATTTACAAACTGATGCTGAAAACAAACTTTCTGCCCAGATGTGATCGTCGCGTAGCGCGACGAAATAGGCAGGGGATGGTCGCGCTACGCTACCATGTGTCTGATTTAGCAAAGTTTCAAAAATGACAGAAATGGTCCCTGCACGTGTTTAAAGCCTTTTTCGATGCGTTTAAACCCCTTTAACCTCATTTCAAGGCTCTAAAACGAAGTTAAAGTATAGGGGACTCAAAACATGCTCAAAAATATCTCGGATGTCGGTTCGTTTGTGTGACAACCCTCACTAAACCAGGTATCCGTACGTCTTAATTAACTATTAATTGTTGCTTAATTACTGTGCTTGACTGAGATTACTGATAAACTGCTACTTGATTGTTGATACATGTACATATCTGCATCATACTTTGATTTCCGTCACTACATTATTTACTTACTGAACTCTAGTGACAAACATGATGCACAAAAGCACAGTAGCATTAGAACGGATAACCTATTGAACATGCTGATATAGCCAGCATCAGGCAGACACTGCCTCTAAAGGCCTGTATGAGCCAGAAATATTTTACTACACCCATAGTGTGTGTAGGGATACAAGGGTTGTATAACTGCTTCTTTAGGAATAAGATGTAATGATTGGATGTGCCTAAAACGTACTCTAAGCACGAAACACAGCACTTTTATCAACATACTAGCTTCTAGCTAACTAATAAAGTGCCAAAACATGAGGAAATTTCCTGACACTTTGCAGAATAAATTATGTCGCTAAAAATATTATTTACAACGCTTAAAGGATTACTTAAGCACTTTAACGGATTACTATCCAACCGAACAACCGGACTATACCCGGAACATAAAAATATTGACAAAAATATTGTTAGTCTTTTTCTGAGCCAGTTAGGGTCCCTGATTACCCTAACACCCGCCTTATAACGCATCATGCAACTAACGGGGTTAATCTCTAAAGTAACCGACTTAACATAACTAAACTCTAACTGAATGATTGAAAACCAACCGGATACCCCCCCCCCTAAAGAGATCGGCCAAACCAAGGGGACAAGGAGGTACACTTTTTGATTTTTAAATTGTTTATGCCTAAAATCTAGAGAACATGAGATCCGTTGGACGATAATCCTAAAATTGTCTATAAATACAAGGGCTTAGCACAAGAGATTACACACACTACCAATCACCAAAATCTCTCTCTCTCCCTTGCCAAGAGCTCTCGGCCGAACACTCCCCTCATCACACATCCATTGTTCGATTCTTGTTCATCCATTTCAAGCATATACAAGGCTTACGGGTTACGTATTAGGAAGCTTGAAGCAAGCGGAAGTGGAAGGACCTCGTTTCTTTGCTTTTATCCACGCCATTTTCGACTAGATTCTTCCCTAGCCCCGAGCTAGAGGTATAATGTTTAAAACCCACTCTCGAACGTATTTAAAGTGGTTAATATGATTTTTAACGGTTAAAAGTCGGAATCATGAGTTTTGAATCTATAAAGTCTACTAAAACTCGAATATTGTTGGTTAAAAGCTCATAACATGTGTAAAAGTTGTAGTATTTGAATATGTTGATTATTGAGGCCCGATCTACGATGTGGTGGCTCTTATCATCGTTTAACCCGACTTTGTTAAGATCATAGATCTTGACATAAGCTTGTTTCTGTCGGTACGAGGGTTAAAAGGTGAAACTCCACCACACGAGAAACATGAACTTGTGTAAAAGTATTTTGACTTGTAAAATAGTATTTAAAACGAGCCGATCTACGTATGTACAAGTGGTATATTCGTAGAACCAAGTGTCGAGAAAACCATGTTTTATAAAAGTTGGGTGACATGTTAACAAATATGATTTTTACAAACTACAAGTATATAAACACTTGTGAAACGAAAGATCCGACGAAGTAACAATTTTTATAAAAGTTGTCGGGAAGTTGTTAAGGGTGATTTGTTCTAAAAACGGGGTTTTTACAGGATTAAACTAATTTATACATAGATCCATCAAATATAACGAGATCTACACTATAGTTTTCATAAAACTACAAGTTCATGTAATAATGCGATTTTACATACTAGTCTACAAGTTTGATGTGTTGAAACTAGTTTGAAGTATCGGAAATTGATTGGTTGATTTAAAGAAGTGTTGGAATGATTTTGTAAAAGAAAATGATACGCTTGAAAGCGTGGCCACCTCCAGTTACAGGGGAAACTCTGGCGAAATTTTTCTAAAATCTAACACTTAGAATTATTTGCAAGTGTTAAACTATTTTGAAATGTTTTCAAAATACATTTCGCCAAGACTTTATTTATTAAATAATCGGAGGTGGGATTTTCACAAAAACTAAACGTGATAAATATTTATTCGATAAATATATTTTTCACCACACTGTTTAGGATTATTTTGTGAAAATATATAAATATTATTTTTAGAGTAAAAATAATATTTACAAACGTTGACGAACCCAAAATAATACCAACGCCTACACGACAAACATATAAGTTACAACGGTAATTACTATTACCACTAAATCGCCAAAACGTAACTTACGCTTTATACGGAAATATTCATAAATGCGTATTTTGTCAACGTATTATTTTTGGGAAATATTATGTGTAGAGAAAATATAATATTTTGAGAAAAATATTTATATTTTGGAATGAGAAGTAAAAATATATTAAGTGGGACTTAATGAGATGATACAAATACACATGTATTAAATCCCCCATCCTTGGGAAGGAAATTAAATTACCAAGTACATACAAGGGACGGTTGTCTAACTGTTTCCCCAAGAATGTAAACTATAAAGCTAAGGCACGGCCATCCGTCTAATAGAATTAGCACATGTAGGTCGTTGCACAGCAGTTGGATATTTGGAGTACTTGGTATAGCGACGCACTGACTGTGAGTTCATGTCCCCCTTTTCTCTTAACTCTTTTCAGTTTTATAAACTGCGGGGGTGAAATACATGTTACTATGATTATGAAATACTTGATACATGGTATGGTTAGCGTAAGGAGGGTTACTACTTAGATCATGTGAGTGGGTAGGCGGGAACTGGAGGCCATTAATCCTCATTGTAGGACCGAGGGACGTAAGCGGTAGATCTATCTGGGTGTAGCGAGCCCAACTCCAGGTCCAGCATAACGGACCTCGGGGTGACTTTGTGCCCTACGCGAAATCCGCTAGGTTTGAGTCTTCCTACTTGCACTTCACACATATCAATGGCCTTGCAAACCATTGGTGATCTCTTTTTCCTTATTTGCTACATACCAGGGTTTTGATAAATACAAAGGTTTATTTACTCACTTTCGCATGAACTCGCTCAACATTATTGTTGATTTTTCAACTTACATGTATTTCAGGAAATTAAAGATCTGGCACGGTATGGCATGTTTTCCGCTGCATAAGTCACCAGGGTCATCCAGGGTTCGGGGAATGTGACTCTTTCCTGGACAAGTCACAATCCTTGAATCACGTTTATGTTGTGATTGGGTTTGTAATGTTTAGACAAGTTTATGGTTGTTGGGTGTTAACCCGTTAAGACAATGTTTTAATATTTTTATTTTTAATGGATGATCTTGCATATTTTTAAATCATATAGCTTGTTATGATTAAGCTATGGTATTAAGAAGTCACACCAAATTAACCACGCTTCCGCAAAGCCAGGGTGTGACAGCTTGGTATCAGAGCTCTGATCATAGCGAACTAGGATTCCTTCTTGAGTCTAGACAATGATCACTAGGGCTCTCACGAAAACATTTTTACTGCATACCACTTAAGTCCAGATCCAAAACGTTTTTATAAACAAATGTTGAGCATATTTTATTTATTATTTTAGGCTCAGTCTGGGAGGCTGAGGCTCGGTCTGGGAGACTGAGGCTCGGTCTGGGAGGCCGAGGCTCGATCTAATGGATCGAGGTAGTTGTCTAGTGGGACTAGGGAGTCAGTCTGGGAGGCTGGGAGAATTTGCTAGTGGGACTAGGGAGTCAGTCTGGGAGGCTGGGAAAGTTTGCTAGTGGGACTAGGGAGTCAGTCTGGGAGGCTGGGAAAGTTTGCTAGTGGGACTAGGGAGTCAGTCTGGGAGGCTGGGAAAATTGGCTAGTGGGACTAGGAAGGACAGTCTGGGAGGCTGGGAGGCTAGTGGGACTAGGAGGATTATGTGATTTTTACTTGGTAACTTATGTGATTGTATGTGCCTAATTGTGTTTATGTTACTGACATCATGAGTCACCCGTGCCATGCGACATGTTTATGCGTATGTGATTCGGATACCACCGGACCTTTACCCATAGTATCTGACGACACTATATCCTCAGAGCACGAGGTGCACACCTCCGATTACACGAGCACTGATGACGATGACTTTCAGCGCCGTCTGGCAGTGATTCCGGCACCCATACCTTTCGCTGATGAGCCTATTGATGACCCTCCTGCTGAGTACTTACCCTTAGTTGTGATACCAGCTCCTATTCCTTTAGCTGTCTATCCCGCATATGACTTGCTACTCGACGCCGAGGCTGACGGCGATGTTGATCTCTTTGAGGACGAGCCTTTCGAGGATGAGATTCCTGATGCAGCCCCTCTTCCTGCTGGCGATCTTTTGATGATCACTGGTGCTCCTGTTGAGGACTCGCCCGCCCATTCGCCCGTCCCAGACTCCTTTGAGTCTGTGGCATCTGCACCGTCTCACGAGGTGAGCGCACCGCATTTTGTACACGACTCGGACCCCGATCAGGCATCTTCAGCCGCACCGATTCCGAGCTATGCATTTGAGCACGACGATATTGAGGACTCTGATCCCGTCTTTCCTCCGGGATTTGACCCCGATCATGACATTGAGTACATCCCGATGGACCAGCACATGGAGGATCCTGCTGATCCCATTGACCCTATTGATCCAGAGTTCGATTTTGACATGGCTTTTGATACCCAGAGCCTGCCTTGGCCCCAGAGCAGGCAGTTGCTCTAGATCCTGTGCATGAGCATGACCTGGTACATGCCGGCGTTCCTGATGAGCCCATATTAGCAGACCCACCTGTTGGTGACCATCTTGTGGACATTCCTTTGATTGTTGACGACCATGTTATAGCTGGTGATCCTGTTGTTGATCCACCTTTTGTTGATCCCCCTTTGATTGCTGATATCCCTGTTGACCACCCAGTTGAGCATGTTGCACCAGTTGACCCTGTCATTGCTCCATTTGATCCTGTTCCCCTCGAGCCTGAGCACGCTCTATTTGCTGACCACATGGATCCACCCGATGAGGAGGCTCAGCATGGTTGGATACCTGCTGACGAGGATGTTCCACCATTACCCCCTCAGATTCCGGTTACACGACATGATGATTTTTCATTTCAGATCCCACAGTTTGTACCTCCAGCGGGGCCTGGAGAGGGCTCTTCAGCCCACCCTTTTGGTCACGTACCGATGCCTATGCCTTTCATGCCCCAGATGTCATCTGTTCCATCTTCTGTTTCACCTGTTCATGCAGCACCATTCGATCCCACCAGCATGCCACTGCTTTGGTCATCTTCCTCTCCGATGCCACCCACTGATACATATCATCCATTCCATATGGGGTACACCATAGAGGACGTCTTGATGTCCTTTGTCCATCAGCATGAGTCCCATACGAAGCGACTCCAGGAGCTCGAGAGAGCTCAGATGCCACCATGTTCATGCCATGGTCAGATACACTCCCCTCTTCAGCCAGGTCGATCTTTACTCTCAGATTTTGCTGCTCGTCTCTTTACCCTGGAGCAGCAGGTTGCTTCTGTTATTCGCACTCAGTAGGCTATGGAGGAGGATTGGCTTCATCTACGCCGCTTACTCTACACTCACTTTCCCCCTCCTCCACCCCCATCCGCATAGAGCTCATCGGTGCTATATAGGTAGACGTTGGTGAGACGACAGCGATTGTGACTGCACAGCATTTTGGAGACCAGCTGATGATACTGACTTTTGTTGACACTTATTTGATGTGCTTGATGTATTTGACACTGACATGATATAGTTTTTGGACAGGGGTGATGTAGCCCCTAATTGATTGATGATTGTATGACACAGTGATGTACTGATACACTTACTACATTGTGGTCTCGATATATATGGCAATCGCAGTATTCTCACCATATCTGATTCACTTGATTTCTTATTTATATTTTTGGGACATGGGATGTTGTATGTATGATATTTGCAACATGGGATGTTGGGACATGGGATGTTGTATGTATGATATTTGCAACATGGGATGTTGGGACATGGGATGTTGTATGTATGATATTTGCGACATGGGATGTTGGGACATGGGATGTTGTGTGTGATATATTGATAACATGAGATGTTATGTGCTATTACTATTACTATATACGTACGCTTATGATGGCCTGACCGACATATACATCTTTAGAAGATGCCGCCAAGACGTCAACCTCAGCCAATGCCTACGACCCAGGACGAACTACAGCAAGTCATTGCTGCTGCTATTGCTCAATATGCCGCCTCGCAAGGAGGAATGAGTGGAAGCAACTCCGGCAACACGGGCAACAACAACAATCCACCGCATGGGTGTACTTACAAACAATTCTTGGACTGCAAGCCCATAAACTTCGATGGCACAGGAGGTGCTGTTGCTTTCGTTCGCTGGGCTGAGAAAACCGAGTCCGTACTTCGCATGAGCAAATGCGCGCTGGATCAACAAGTCACATACATCTCAGGGCTATTTGTGGATGGAGCCCTATCCTGGTGGAATCTACAGGTCCAGACCCTTGGCGAAGCTGCGGCTTACGCACTGACCTGGACTGAGTTGAAAGAACTCATGCGCAAGAAGTACTGTTCTCGCGCTGAAATTCAGAGATTGGAGACCGAGTTTTGGCATCTAAAAATGGAAGGTTCTAAGATAGCTGAGTATGTTCAGAGGTTCCACGACTTGTCGCATGTGGTACCTTACATGGTTACACCTGAGTTCAAGAGGATTGAACGCTTCATTTGGGGATTGGCTCCTCAAATCATCAGCATGGTAACCTCCTCCAAACCTGCAACTATCACAGAAGCCATTGATTTGAGTGTGGCTCTCACCGAAGAGGCAATTCGGTTGAACAAGTTTGATGAAACTGAGCCCAAGAAAAAGGAGACTCATGTGGAGTCATCAGGAGGAAACAAGCGAAAGTTTTCGAATTTCAAGCAGGGCACCGGGATGGTGGTTAAGAAAGGGGAATCGAATGCGCCGGCTCAAGATTCAGCTGGTGGTAGGAAGAAAGGTAAGGGATATATGGGTGCTCATCCCAAGTGTAATTCTTGCCAACGCCATCACTCTGGCCGATGCGGGCCAAAAGTTTGTGAATCATGTGGAAAGACTGGTCATTCAAAGGAATCTTGTTGGGCTAATGCTGGCCGGGGAGGCCAAGGAGGATATGGGAATAGGAACAACCGTGGTGGTGCTGGGAACCGCCCACAAGGAAACCAGGGAGGTGATGGAAACCGTGCTAATCATGCTAACCAAGCGGGCACCGTGAATCGAAATCAGGGAAACAACCAAGCGGGAAATAATGGAGGGAACGGGCAGAGGCCCGGATGTTTTAACTGTGGTGATGTTGGGCATTACAAGAGGAATTGCCCGGAATTAAACCAAGCACGCGGAAGAGTTTTCAACATAGAAGCAAGGGAGGCGCGCCAGGATCCCAATGTTGTCACTGGTACGTTCCCTATAAACCAACGCTATGCATCCGTTTTGTTTGATACTGGTGCCGATTATAGCTTCGTATCGCTAGAATTTAGAAACATGCTTGGTTTAGCTGCTAGTAAGTTAGATATTCCGTACTCGATCGAATTAGCGAATGGGAAGTTAGTAGAAGCTAACGAGGTGATTCGAGGTTGCGTAATCGAATTGGGAGAGCGTGAGTTCGCTCTGGATCTACTACCAGTCCAGTTGGGAAGCTTCGACGTGGTAGTAGGGATGGATTGGTTATCGAGTAACAAGGCCGAGATAGTTTGTCACGATAAGATTATTCGTATCCCGACCGATGATGGTGAGACCATTGTTGTTCATGGGGAGAAGCGTGAGACGCCGTTGAGGATGATTAGCTGCCTGAAAGCGAGAAAGTGTTTGCAGAAAGGATGTGTTGCTTTTCTGGCACACATTGTAGATAAAAAGGCTGCTGAGCCGAAGATCGAAGACATCCCTGTCGTGAGGGAATACCCAGAAGTCTTTCCAGAAGATTTTCCTGGCTTGCCGCCTCAAAGGCAAGTGGAGTTTCGCATTGACTTAGTCCCAGGCGCCGCGCCTGTGGCTAAGGCACCTTACAGACTCGCTCCGTCTGAGATGCAGGAACTGTCGACACAACTTCAAGAGTTGCTAGACAAGGGATTTATCCGACCGAGCTTCTCGCCTTGGGGAGCTCCAGTTTTGTTTGTGAAGAAGAAAGACGGCAGTTTCCGCATGTGTATTGACTACAGAGAGTTGAACAAGCTGACGATCAAAAATAGGTATCCCCTGCCAAGAATCGATGATCTGTTTGACCAACTTCAAGGTTCAAGCTTCTATTCAAAGATCGATCTTCGATCTGGATACCATCAGCTACGGATACAGGAGGAAAGTATCCCAAAGACAGCCTTCAGAACTCGATATGGACACTACGAGTTTCTCGTTATGCCGTTTGGTTTGACAAACGCACCTGCTGTGTTCATGGATCTGATGAATCGAGTTTGTTAGCCGTACTTGGATAAGTTCGTGATCGTATTCATCGATGATATTTTGATTTATTCCAAAGACAGAGGCTGAGCACGAGCAACATCTTAGAGCCATTCTAGAGTTGCTAAAGAAAGAACAGTTGTACGCCAAGTTCTCTAAGTGCGAGTTTTGGCTAAGGGAAGTGCAATTCCTTGGGCACGTGGTGAACGACGATGGAATCCACGTGGATCCCACCAAGATCGAGGCGATCAAAGATTGGGGAACGCCAAAGACAGCAACCGAGATTCGGCAATTCTTGGGTTTGGCTGGCTATTATCGAAGGTTCATCGAGAACTTTTCAAAGATCGCTCAACCATTGACACTCCTCACGCAGAAGGATAAGAAGTTTGATTGGGGAATCAAACAGGATGAAGCATTTCAGATATTGAAAGATAAGCTTTGTAACGCGCCAATCTTAGCTCTACCAGAAGGCACTGATGATTTTGTGGTATACTGCGACGCATCGCGTCAAGGATTGGGTTGTGTGTTGATGCAACGTCAAAAGGTTATCGCCTACGCATCACGCCAACTGAAGGTGCATGAAAAGAACTACACCACACACGATTTGGAGCTAGGTGCAGTGGTTTTTGCCTTAAAGATCTGGAGACACTACCTTTACGGTACAAAGTGTACGATCTTCACAG
Source organism: Helianthus annuus (assembly GCF_002127325.2). Lineage (NCBI taxonomy): Eukaryota > Viridiplantae > Streptophyta > Magnoliopsida > Asterales > Asteraceae > Helianthus > Helianthus annuus. The sequence goes on from NC_035440.2 coordinate 142,244,966, forward strand.
ATCACAAGAGCCTCCAGCATATATTCAACCAGAAGGAGTTGAATATGAGGCAAAGGCGATGGGTCGAGTTGTTGAACGATTACGACTGCGAGATCAAGTATCATCCAGGGAAGGCGAATGTGGTCGCTGATGCCCTAAGTCGTAAAGAGAGAATCAAGCCCATAAGGGTTAGGGCTATGGAAATGATAATTCAAACCGACCTTTCCTCGCGCATTCGTGCAGCACAGAAGGAAGCTCTCAAGGAGGGAAACCTTGAGGAAGAATATCTCCGTGGGATGGAGAAGATATTGGTGCCAAACAGGGAAGGAACGTTGTGTTTTGAGAAAAGGATTTGGGTTCCTCTGTTTGGTGGTTTAAGAGAGGTTATCTTTGATGAAGCTCACAAGTCGCGGTACTCTATCCACCCTGGAGCGGATAAGATGTACCAGGATCTTAAGGATTATTACTGGTGGCCTAGGATGAAAGGCGATGTTGCTATTTACGTGAGCAAATGTTTAACTTGCGCTAAAGTTAAGGCGGAATACCAGAAGCCTTCGGGACTTCTGCAGCAACCAAAAATTCCCCAGTGGAAGTGGGAACAAATCTCCATGGATTTTATTACAAAGTTGCCAAGAACGCCAAAAGGCCATGACACTATCTGGGTGATAGTGGATCGCTTAACGAAGTCAGCACACTTCTTACCTATCCGCGAGAAGGATCATACAAGCAAGTTGGCTGAAATTTACATGAGAGAGATTGTTACGCGCCATGGAGTACCTCTCTCGATTATCTCTGATAGAGACGGAAGGTTCGTGTCAAGGATATGGCAATCCTTCCAAGAAGCTTTTGGCTCCAAGTTGAATCTGAGCACAGCTTTTCACCCGCAGACCGACGGACAAAGCGAGCGGACGATTCAGACGTTAGAAGACATGCTGAGAGCATGTGTGATGGATTTGGGCGGTAGCTGGGATAAGCATTTACCCCTGGTTGAATTTTCATACAACAACAGCTACCACACCAGTATTGGTGCCGCGCCATTCGAGGCTTTATATGGGCGCAAGTGCAGATCGCCGCTTTGTTGGGCTGACGCAGGTGATAGACAATTGGTTGGTCCTGAAATGGTACAGGAAACCACAGATAAGATCGCGCAAATCCGAGACCGTATCAGCGCGGCTCGTGACAGGCAGAAAGCCTACGCGGATCGAAGCAGGAAACCTCTAGAGTTTGAGGTTGGTGAGATGGTTTTGTTGAAGGTATCACCCTGGAAGGGTGTGGCACGATTTGGGAAACGTGGAAAGTTGAACCCGAGGTATATTGGACCATTCAAGATCTTGGAGAGAATCGGGTTAGTAGCTTACAGGTTGGACTTACCTGCCGAACTAAATGGTGTTCACGATACATTTCATGTATCCAATCTGAAAAGAAGTCCAACTCAAGTTAACGTTGCCATTCCTACCGACGAAATTCATGTTGATGACACGCTCCACTTCGTTGAAGAACCTGTCGAGGTCACGGATTGGAAAGTGAACAAGACCCGCTGGAGCAGTGTCAAGCTCGTCAAAGTTCGTTGGAATGATAGACATGGTCCTGAATTCACCTGGGAGCGTGAAGACCGAATGAAAGAGAAATACCCCCACTTATTTCCTGAGAACCCTGCTTCTACTAGCAGAGCCTAAAATTTCGGGACGAAATTTTTCTAACGGGGGGAGAATGTGACAACCCTCACTAAACCAGGTATCCGTACGTCTTAATTAACTATTAATTGTTGCTTAATTATTGTGCTTGACTGAGATTACTGATAAACTGCTACTTGATTGTTGATACATGTACATATCTGCATCATACTTTGATTTCCGTCACTACATTATTTACTTACTGAACTCTAGTGACAAACATGATGCACAAAAGCACAGTAGCATTAGAACGGATAACCTATTGAACATGCTGATATAGCTAGCATCAGGCAGACACTGCCTCTAAAGGCCTGTATGAGCCAGAAATATTTTACTACACCCATAGTGTGTGTAGGGATACAAGGGTTGTATAACTGCGTCTTTAGGAATAAGATGTAATGATTGGATGTGCCTAAAACGTACTCTAAGCACGAAACACAGCACTTTTATCAACATACTAGCTTCTAGCTAACTAATAAAGTGCCAAAACATGAGGAAATATTCCTGACATTTTGCAGAATAAATTATGTCGCTAAAAATATTATTTACAACGCTTAAAGGATTACTTAAGCACTTTAACGGATTACTATCCAACCGAACAACCGGACTATACCCGGAACATAAAAATATTGACAAAAATATTGTTAGTCTTTTTCTGAGCCAGTTAGGGTCCCTGATTACCCTAACACCCGCCTTATAACGCATCATGCAACTAACGGGGTTAATCTCTAAAGTAACCGACTTAACATAACTAAACTCTAACTAAATGATTGAAAACCAACCGGATACCCCCCCCCCCTAAAGAGATCGGCCAAACCAAGGGGACAAGGAGGTACACTTTTTGATTTTTAAATTGTTTATGCCTAAAATCTAGAGAACATGAGATCCGTTGGACGATAATCCTAAAATTGTCTATAAATACAAGGGCTTAGCACAAGAGATTACACACACTACCAATCACCAAAATCTCTCTCTCTCCCTTGCCAAGAGCTCTCGGCCGAACACTCCCCTCATCACACATCCATTGTTCGATTCTTGTTCATCCATTTCAAGCATATACAAGGCTTACGGGTTATGTATTAGGAAGCTTGAAGCAAGCAGAAATGGAAGGACCTCGTTTCTTTGCTTTTATCCACGCCATTTTCGACTAGATTCTTCCCTAGCCCCGAGCTAGAGGTATAATGTTTAAAACCCACTCTCGAACGTATTTAAAGTGGTTAATATGATTTTTAATGGTTAAAAGTCGGAATCATGCGTTTTGAATCTACAAAGTCTACTAAAACTCGAATATTGTTGGTTAAAAGCTCATAACATGTGTAAAAGTTGTAGTATTTGAATATGTTGATTATTGAGGCCCGATCTACGATGTGGTGGCTCTTATCATCATTTAACCCGACTTTGTTAAGATCATAGATCTTGACATAAGCTTGTTTCTGTCGGTACGAGGGTTAAAAGGTGAAACTCCACCACACGAGAAACATGAACTTGTGTAAAAGTATTTTGACTTGTAAAATAGTATTTAAAACGAGCCGATCTACGTATGTACAAGTGGTATATTCGTAGAACCAAGTGTCAAGAAAACCATGTTTTATAAAAGTTGGGTGACATGTTAACAAATATGATTTTTACAAACTACAAGTATATAAACACTTGTGAAACGAAAGATCCGACGAAGTAACAATTTTTATAAAAGTTGTCGGGAAGTTGTTAAGGGTGATTTGTTCTAAAAACGGGGTTTTTACAGGATTAAACTAATTTATACATAGATCCACCAAATATAACGAGATCTACACTATAGTTTTCATAAAACTACAAGTTCATGTAATAATGCGATTTTACATACTAGTCTACAAGTTTGATGTGTTGAAACTAGTTTGAAGTATCAGAAATTGATTGGTTGATTTAAAGAAGTGTTGGAATGATTTTGTAAAAGAAAATGATACGCTTGAAAGCGTGGCCACCTCCAGTTACAGGGGAAACTCTAGCGAAATTTTTCTAAAATCTAACACTTAGAATTATTTGCAAGTGTTAAACTATTTTGAAATGTTTTCAAAATACATTTCGCCAAGACTTTATTTATTAAATAATCGGAGGTGGGATTTTCACAATAACTAAACGTGATAAATATTTATTCGATAAATATATTTTTCACCACACTGTTTATGATTATTTTGTGAAAATATATAAATATTATTTTTAGAGTAAAAATAATATTTACAAACGTTGACGAACCCAAAATAATACCAACGCCTACACGACAAACATATAAGTTACAACGGTAATTACTATTACCACTAAATCGCCAAAACGTAACTTACGCTTTATACGGAAATATTCATAAATGCGTATTTTGTCAACGTATTATTTTTGGGAAATATTATGTGTAGAGAAAATATAATATTTTGAGAAAAATATTTATATTTTGGAATGAGAAGTAAAAATATATTAAGTGGGACTTAATGAGATGATACAAATACACATGTATTAAGTCCCCCATCCTTGGGAAGGAAATTAAATTACCAAGTACATACAAGGGACGGTTGTCTAACTGTTTCCCCAAGAATGTAAACTATAAAGCTAAGGCACGGCCATCCGTCTAATAGAATTAGCACATGTAGGTCGTTGCACAGCAGTTGGATATTTGGAGTACTTGGTATAGCGACGCACTGACTGTGAGTTCATGTCCCCCTTTTCTCTTAACTCTTTTCAGTTTTATAAACTGCGGGGGTGAAATACATGTTACTATGATTATGAAATACTTGATACATGGTATGGTTAGCATAAGGAGGGTTACTACTTAGATCATGTGAGTGGGTAGGCGGGAACTGGAGGCCATTAATCCTCATTGTAGGACCGAGGGACGTAAGCGGTAGATCTATCTGGGTGTAGCGAGCCCAACTCCAGGTCCAGCATAACGGACCTCAGGGTGACTTTGTGCCCGACGCGAAATCCGCTAGGTTTGAGTCTTCCTACTTGCACTTCACACATATCAATGGCCTTGCAAACCATTGGTGATCTCTTTTTCCTTATTTGCTACATACCAGGGTTTTGATAAATACAAAGGTTTATTTACTCACTTTCGCATGAACTCGCTCAACATTATTGTTGATTTTTCAACTTACATGTATTTCAGGAAATTAAAGATCTGGCACGGTATGGCATGTTTTCCGCTGCATAAGTCACCAGGGTCATCCAGGGTTCGGGGAATGTGACTCTTTCCTGGACAAGTCACAATCCTTGAATCACGTTTATGTTGTGATTGGGTTTGTAATGTTTAGACAAGTTTATGGTTGTTGGGTGTTAACCCGTTAAGACAATGTTTTAATATTTTTATTTTTAATGGATGATCTTGCATATTTTTAAATCATATAGCTTGTTATGATTAAGCTATGGTATTAAGAAGTCACACCAAATTAACCACGCTTCCGCAAAGCCAGGGTGTGACAGTTTGATCGTACAATCGCGTTGTTCGGTTAATTACGACGGAAGTCGTAACGAACGCAAAATCGATCCAAATTAAGCGACGAATGGAATTTTTGCATGCCGATCACTAAAATAAAAATATTTTAGTGTGTACAAAAATTTTGGATGTCCAGATGTGGTCAGAACGTAAGATATGCGCGAAAATGCAAACTTATGTCGTTTTTGACACTTTTAGCCCCTGTAAGATCATATAAGCATGTTTTCGCACACCGAACCTATCAAAGCTTATTTCTAAGCTATGTTTAGGTTATATATGGTATGTTTAGCTTATGATCAAGTTCCGGACTATTCGTTACCTTACGAATCGGTATAGTTTCGCAGTTTGACGCAAATAGCCCCTGCGATCGAATAAACTTGTTTTTGCCATACCAAACCTTCCAAAACTTATTTCTAAGTTATGTAAAGGTCATTTAAAGTATGTTAAGCCTATTTCACTATTCCGGAGTGTTTGTCGCGCTAAACTGATTACGTTTACGCACCAGTGCGCGTATAACTTTCTAGAAAGCGATTTAAAGCTCGGAATTGAACAAGAATTGATATGTGCAAAGGATACACATATTTATACAAATCCCAGGTATGAAACACAATGTTTCATAGGTTTGGCATTTGTTTGGTATTCGTGGTGACACAGGTGTCACAGTCTCCCCTACTTTAGGAAATTTCGTCCCGAAATTTAATTCTAGAGGAAACTTGTGAAGACAACTGTGATCGTTTCGCTTTCAAATGAATCCTTCGTTTCCCAAGTAGAACTCTGGGTCACGTTTGGATTCTTAGCGAATCTGTTAACTGCCAGAATGTCGTTGTTGTAGTACCGAAAACATGGGGTTTTGAACAACGGATAGGAGAATGTTTCCTATGAAGACTATTATAGGAAACTTGTGTGTGCTCGAAATCAGAGTCGGGGAATGCAAAATAAGATTGACATTGGTCAAGGTCTAGGACTTCTAGCAATTTAAATAATGCTACTTTCACAATGTAATAAGGAACACTTATATATAGGAAGTACCAGCGGCGTATCCACCATGCCCTTTTTACATTGTTTCCGTCTTGTTATTCTTATCACTATAGGTCTTAACACATGACAAAACTTGCTGTGGTTTCTGTGCACTGAATTCCATAATTACGTATGCATCCATAATTACGTAATTCCTTGCACAGTCCGCACAATTCATCTCATAATGTGTAGGGTAAAATCAATCGAATAACCATGAAATGACTTGACTAGACCACCAAAGGATCTTTTTAACCAGATCAATGAACGATCCTTTTAACCAGATCAACACATGATCTTCCTTAACTAGACCGTTGTATGATCTCTTTAAATAGACCACTTAAGGGATCTTTATAACTCGGAACCAAATAATCGTTTTGAATCAGCACTTTGGAATTCAAGGTTCTTACTATTTACATAGAAGCCTCTTAAGGATTTAAGACAGTACTTTGAGTATCCTTCTGAGAATCAAATCATATAAAATACGAAAGATTCTACCAGGACTTAGATAACAAGCTTTGGAGTTACACATAAACACAAAATCACCAAATTATGTATTCGTTAATTTAGTTATTAGCTCGTTTGTGAATTTGAAGTACACTAGAAATCCAATCACGGACTTCAATTAGTACTTTAAAATATCCTCAAGAATCTAACTATGAAGATAGGAAGATCTTATAAGGATTTGGAATTTGCCTCTGTCGTGTTATAACATTCGTATTAGGACACATAAAGAATCCAATTAAGGACTTACGATAGCACCTTTATCAAATCAAAGATTTAAAATGGTACTTCAAGTATCTGATTAAGAATTGCACCTGTACTTTGTTTCTTAAAAGAAACTAGTACTTAGGATTTTTGGGGGGATAACAAATGATCATAGAATAAAGGAATCACACGAGAAGTTTGTTCTAGAAAGAACATGGTTCTTTGGTGTCGATATTGTAGAGGTATGCCAATACATACACAATCATATCAGTTTTGGAAATAAAATTGGAATAACCATTTTATTTATAATAACTGAATTGTCTCAAATGTCAAAGGATAACAAACGAAGGAAATACAAAAGTCTAATTGTTCACTGCTGCATTGTCATTTGCATTTGCCTCGTTTATGTTAAATGCTCGTCCGCGCGCTGGATTTGCATTAATAAGTCTCGGGCAATTGTTCCGGTAGTGAGCAAGATCACCACAGTTATAGCACGATCCAGGTGGAAACTGTGCTTGAACAGCAGCAGGATTTACAGCATTCTGGTTTTGGATAACATGACGACATGTATTGACCAAGTGTCCCAAACGCCCACAGTGGGTACACTTGAGACACGGTGTTTGATTCACATGATGACGGTTGCATTTGTTGCACAAGGGTGCAGTACCAATATAGTTCTTCCTAGCACGAGGCTGTGCTGGCTGATTTGGTGCAACCTGATCATTTTGAGCGACTACTGCGAAGTTTTGTGAAGCCTTACGCTTCTTCGACTTCTTAGAGGACTCGGTCTGTTTATCCTTTGGTTTATCTTGTGTTGTCTTGTCAGACGGTCTCGGATCGCCTTTTCGGAAAAGCTTACCCTTCCTGATTTGAGATTCAGTCAAGGTGGCAGATAGTTCAATGGCTTGTCTGACGGTAGTAGGGTTGCTACCAGTAACAATATCCTGAACTGGGTCAGGAAGACCATCGATGTATCTTTCAATCGCCTTATCCAAAGGCGTAACCATGGTAGGACATAACAGACTCAATTCCTCGTAACGATCAGTGTAGGCTCGATGTTCACCGCTGTCTTGTTTGAGATCGTCGAATTCCCGTTCTAAAGCCCTAAGCTCATGACGAGGACAGAATTCCTTCATCATTAGAGCCCGAAGCTCTTCCCAGGTTTGTGCCATTGCTACATCGGCACCTCGATCCCTCATTATTCCATTCCACCATGTGAGTGCTCTTTTCTGGAATACACTCGACGCAAACTCAACTTTTCGCTCGTTTGGGCATTGCACATGACGAAATGTGCTTTCAAGACTCTCAAACCACTGTAGGAGTCCCGTGGCCCCTTCAGACCCAGTAAATGTGAGTGGCTTAGCTGAGTTGAATGTCTTAAAGGTGCACTGAACATTGTTATTGTTATTGTTTGCCTGATTTATCTGGGCGATAAGGTTCGGGAGTACAGCAGCGAATTGCTGAGCGATTAAGGCTGCCAAAGCGGCATCCTGAGCTTGATCACGTCGAGGAGGCATATTCTAAAAGAGCAAAGAAACACGAGGGAAAAACAAGTGAGATATCATTGGATATTCAAAACTGGATGTTAAGAATATCGACAAGGCATAAGGATTGTGACCATTTGTTCGTTACTTAAAACAAACAAACGACACTGTGACAAATCAAAGTAAATGGGTCAACATAATGTATCACTGAAGACATGCTCGCCTATAAGCGAACACTCACCCCAAGAGTTCCCAGGTAAGAGTGACTGGTCCGATACTGTGGATTTGTACGAACACTCTAGCCTTAGATAGAAAACTCAGGGTACAGGCATTCACCCTTCCAGTTTGCACGTGTTCACATTATTTAGACCCAAACTTTGACGAGATTTTGAAAACACCAAAGGCTTAAAAGCCTAAAAACAAATCATCTAAGGATAGATGACTTCTTGTGATGTTTTTGAAAGATTTTAACTCGAGAGAATGAATTGTGTTTTGTTTTTGTTAATCACCTAAGGATAGGTGAAGTGTATTGTTTTAAGACTAAACACAAGATAACTTGTGTTAGGGTCCTAGGAAGGTTATAGTCTAGGTCAGAGCATTACTAATAACCTAATTCCCTATAACCATTGGCTCTGATATCAACTTTTCTGTCACACCCCGACCACGTAAAACAACAAATCGTGGCGGAAACGTCGGGGAGTGTTGTAACAGAATCATTGTTTCACAACCATGGATCAAATAGTTTTGTTTTATTAAATTATTGAACTCAATGTTTTGGTACAATTCAGATAAATTCAAATAATTGTTTCTCAGTTTTAAAGTCGCTAAGGCACAAGTCCATCCTATGTGTAGCATGCATCAACAATCATCACAAAGCAGTACCTGAAACATATATGAAAATAGGTACGTCAGCATAAAAATGCCTGTGAGTAACATAGGATTTTATGAATTAGATTCATGGCTTTGGATAAAGGAGGAAAAGGTTTTATGTTTTCAAAATAGCCATGAATCCAATGTAAAAAGTTTTGTTTCTGAAAACGTGTCGTTTTGTAAAAGGGTTTATAGTATATACAAAATATACTTTGGTTTTGGAAAGTTTGTATAAATAGTATAACAAAGTATACTTTAGTTTTGAAATAGTTAATAGGTAGTATATCGAAATATACTTTAGTAATTAAAATATTAGATTTGGTAGTATATCTCAAGTATACTTTAGTTTAAGGATAAAAGTATTGGTAGTATATCTAATTATACTTCGGTTTGAAAATAGCATATCAAATATGCTTTGGTTTAAAAATAGCATATCAGTTATGCTTTGGTAGTATATCAAATTATACTTTAGTTTATGAAATAACAAAGTGGGTAGTATATCAAACTATACTTTGGTAAACAGTAGCATATCAAACTATGCTTTGGGAAATAACAAAGTAGTATGTTAAAACATATGTTGGATTTTGTACTTAGTATATCAAAATATACTTTGGTAGATCACATTTGAGAGTACATCAAACTGTACTTTTGTAGTATATCAACATATACAAAAAGAGTGTGATTTGGTATTCATTCAAGCCTTAGTGTATCAAACTACACTTTGGAGACTATAGAAATACCACGAAGGCAATTTCTATTTGGTTAAAATTTGGTTTCTGACATTCCATACAACAGAAATGGGGTGTCTAGTCCTATAGCGCTATATCATACTACCAATCGGCTGGGTGAATGTATAAAAATGGTACAATCCAACAATTTGTTTATTAAGTTTTGGAAAATCAGTGTTTAAACCATAGGTAATTGTTTAATTTGTCAAAAGAATATGTATTAAGCATGTGTAATCATATAGTTTAAAATCAGGAAAATAACAGATAGGCATATATGTTTCACCCCAAAACAATTGAAAACAGTAAAAGAGGGGACTATGTACTCACTTGGGATTGCTAATTAGTCTTGAGAATAAGACCAATTTAAGCTCCAAGGGTCACGGAATCAACCGGCAACTAGTATAGGTAACTATGTTAATAATCGGCTCCTAAATCGGGAGATAGGATAGAATGAGGTTCTATAAATCAAATGAGTAATTGAACTCATATGGTATGATTTATTAGTCCCAACATTCTGATTGGAAGGCCTACCTAAGTGCTTTTGACCCGTTTCGACACATTATGATAACATAAGCTACTATAAGGCGTCGTTAGCGTAAAACTATGATCGGATGGTTAACTATGTGCTATGTCAAGTCTTACATGCCCAATTATCCCTAAACATGTTACTAAATCAGATTACATGTCAAAATTATGTTCACATAGTCAAAATACGGATTTATGCTTCAAAAGGGCATTTTGGTCATTTCCTATGGGCATACAAGCTAACAAGCATATGACTAACCAATCCTAGGTGATCATAAGGTTATAACCTCAGTGGTTATTCCCTATGAAACTATGATCATTAACTAAACTTGGTCGGATCCTAAAGATCGACCGAACGGGTCGGGTTCGAAAGTCTAAGCGGTTGTTTAGACCGCTTACCTTACGACCCTAAACAAGCACAAACTAATAGTGTCGAGTTAGACATGTCAAAACATGTCTAACCTACTGATTTGGTATCAAAACAAAGTGTTTTGATACCCTAAAGTAGTTTCGTTGCAAAATGCGTGCTAAAACGCATGTTGACCGAAACTTTGACTCGACACTACAACTAGCTAACGTGGAAATCAGCAGCTATAACCGCGAAGGATTATAACTATCGTGATTACAATCACGTTTCAAAGTTCAATTGAACTTTGACTTGACCAATTGATGGTCAAAACCGAAAGTCAAACTGTTGGCCAAACTGTTTGACTTTCTACTTAAACATAAAGAACAAGCATGAAAGAAGACTTACAAAGGGTCCTAGCTATCTTTTCTACAAAGAATAAAGTTCCAAGCAGATTAGAAAGCTCCCAAATCAGATAAGAGATGAGAAATGAGAGGAATGAGCAAAGAATTGAGGAGTTTGGCCAACTATTTATACTTGTTGGTGATCAACAAGATCATGACAAGTGGTTTGTTTAGCCATTAAGCAATGAATCACAACCATACAAGTGTTAGGAGCAGGTGCAAAGCCTTGGAGAGGTGGTAACTTGGCTACCACACAAAGAAATTGCAAGATTGGCCCCTGAATTTACAAACTGATGCTAAAAACAAACTTTCTGCCCAGATGTGATCGTCGCGTAGCGCGACGAAATAGGCAGGGGATGGTCGCACTACGCTACCATGTGTCTGATTCAGCAAAGTTTCAAAAATGACAGAAATGGTCCCTGCACGTGTTTAAAGCCTTTTTCGATGCGTTTAAACCCCTTTAACCTCATTTCAAGGCTCTAAAACGAAGTTAAAGTATAGGGGACTCAAAACATGCTCAAAAATATCTCCGATGTCGGTTCGTTTGATCGTACAATCATGTTGTTCGGTTAATTACGACGGAAGTCGTAACGAACGCAAAATCGATCCAAATTAAGCGACGAATGGAATTTTTGCATGCCGATCACTAAAATAAAAATATTTTAGTGTGTACAAAAATTTTGGATGTCCAGATGTGGTCAGAACGTAAGATATGCGCGAAAATGCAAACTTATGTCGTTTTTGACACTTTTAGCCCCTGTAAGATCATATAAGCATGTTTTCGCACACCGAACCTATCAAAGCTTATTTCTAAGCTATGTTTAGGTTATATATGGTATGTTTAGCTTATGATCAAGTTCCAGACTATTCGTTACCTTACGAATCGGTATAGTTTCGCAGTTTGACGCAAATAGCCCCTACGATCGAATAAACTTGTTTTTGCCATACCAAACCTTCCAAAACTTATTTCTAAGTTATGTAAAGGTCATTTAAAGTATGTTAAGCCTATTTCACTATTCCGGAGTGTTTGTCGCGCTAAACTGATTACGTTTACGCACCAGTGCGCGTATAACTTTCTAGAAAGCGATTTAAAGCTCGGAATTGAACAAGAATTGATATGTGCAAAGGATACACATATTTATACAAATCCCAGGTATGAAACACAATGTTTCATAGGTTTGGCATTTGTTTGGTGTTCGTGGTGACACAGGTGTCACAAATCTCATTTATCATTTTATCCTCTTAATGAGAGCAATATTGTTTGTTACATATGTAAGGACCCACTTTAGAGTAAAGCTTATGGCATGAAACTAATGCCCCAATGGGTCTATCTCGGTATATTTTGATATCTCTCACGTAAGTGGTATTTCCGAGATTCATTATATCAAAATATGTGTGAGAAATTATTTGACTTATGTAACATATACTTATCAAAAGAGTGTCATCTATATAAGGATAAGTTTACATTAATTGCTCCCACTCATCCTGAGGTTGCTACACATAAATCCACTTAATTCGTGATGAAAAGAATTGCATTAAGATTTCGTCACATTTTGATGTTTGCTTCAACCCATATATGAATTTCATCGACTTAGAAACTAAGTGTTCTTGACCTTTCAGTTTAGAACTTTCAGGTTGTTTTGAATATGTAAGTCTTTGTTTAGGGAAAGTTGTTTTAATATCCATTTAATTAGCTACAAAAGATTATAAGCTACTAGAACAACAATGATCCTCAAAGAAAACTTTTGCAAAAAGGTAAGATGATTCTTTGATAACAAACGTTATTCTAAACAAAAAATTAATTTTACTAAAATAATTTTTATGCCATTTAGAAAATTGATTAACGCAAATGGCTTAATTAGGAAAGGTAGAATCAGTAAACTTTCCAATATCCATTTCAACTTCAGTCAAGTAGGATACATAATCATCAAAGTTAAACCTATATGACCTCCGTAGTTAATTATTGGGTTGTATAATGAGTTTCAGATTTATGGATTAACTCTTGATTAAGTTGCTATCGCTTTCAAGATTCTAAGTGTGTAAGAGTTGGTGGAGTATGGTGTACAAGAGGTGTAATCGGAGTAAAAATTAATAAGTCTCTTCCCCCCGCCTCTTGTACTTCTTGCAAGTCCTGATAAGGACTATTACTGCTCCCACTGACGTAGAAATCTTTAACAATTTAGCATGCTTATGGTCAACATTAGGAGACCAATAAATTCTAATAGAGTAACAAATTAATGAAGTTACTCCTTGTAGTTTCTCTGTTTGAGGATTCCAATTATGGCAAGAAATCTGATTGTGCCCACGTCTAAGCAACAATGAAACTTTTGTTAAAGTAGCAGTATATTCTTAAAGAGAAAAGTTGTGAAGGAGTAGTGTCTTGTACAAGAGGTACAAATTGATGTAACAACAAACTTTCACTCCCCTACCTCTTGCAACTCTCGCAAGTTAAGATAAAGACACTTAATGCTCCCACTAACCTTTTAGATCTCTAGGAATGCTACAAGTTGAGTTTCAGTGATGTACGTGTTATGGGAACCTTTCATATATGTTAGACTTGATTTCCTTAATGTCCAGATGTTATAAAATATTTGAGGACATATTTAGAAGGAATCATAGTATACATGAATTAATTTCTTTAATATCTTTATTCATATAAGACATATTAAATACAAGTAAATATTATGATAAATGAATTATGTCTGAATATTCCATTTTGGGATAAGTTCCAATGAAATATAACTTCTAATGGAACTTAATTTATTCCCTTAGCCATTTAAATATTAAGGCTTATAACACATGCCCATAAGTCACTAAGAATGAGATTTGATAATATTTCATCATTCATTAACCTAGTCATGATTTCTCATGAAATTTGGTCTTAATGGATGGAATTTGTAAGTCTCATTTTTCTTTTGTTAAATTTTCATTTTCATGATAACAAAAGGTTGTGAAAAAGTGTAGCATCATCTAGTGCTATCTTATAAGGTTTCTATCCAGATTGAGATGACAAATAATATGATTGTTTAAGGTAAGAGTGACTTTGTTTTAACCATGCAAACCTCACAACTGTCATAATGTAGCTTTCATATTGATACTAAATTCTGAATAATCTACAGAATATATAAGGTATCATAAAGCCTAATTATAAAACAGTTTATTATGGTTCTTATAGTCTTAACATAAAATTTGCCACTAACTCTCATATTAATTATTTGTTGATTTCTGGTAAGGAAACACAAAGAACTAGAGTCAACTCGTCATGTGTTGATTGGAATATCATCATTAGCAGACTTAAATATCATAAATTTCTGACTACTTATCTTAGCCAGCTGTTCCATTGAATAATGGATAGTCTCGATGCTCATGCCTGGTTTAATGACACAAATTTGCAGCAAGACTTTCCTTTTGAATAAACTTATAGATGGAAATAGTACTTGTACACTATCGCTGAATCTTAAAAGTATCCTCCTTTAAGGTTTAGTGGCGGTGAGATGAACAGCATCTAATTTTCCAGTTTCATGCTTTCCTTTTCCTGTACATATGCTGCTAATCAACACACTCGTTTTCCTTTGCTACTCTTGAGTGGTATAGTTGATTCTTAAGGCAACTTGTGGTATTGGTGGAAAAGTTATATGTAATGCACCGGAAAAGTGTACTGATTTCCATCTGTAAACCTTTAAATTATGGGTCATGGTATTGTACACCATGATGTACTCGCATATGCCACTAACTTTATAGTAAGAATCTAGAGTAATGCATGCATCTTAGGAGTTATTTTGATTCTTCCAAAGAAAACAAATTAGTCTTCGGAAATTTAGAATCTAGAATAGCTCACATGATAGCAATAATTAAGTTAGTTCTTGATTATCATAAGAGATATAATGGTTGACTTATCCCACTAGTCATACTCTATTTGTCTTCTGGAAAACTTTTATCAGAAAAGAGCAGTAGGATTATCATATCTTACGAAATAATCAACAAAATAACAAGAGCAAATTTTGTAGAAACTCTTTAGTAAGCAAAACATTTTAGGTTTTGAAATTAGAGTGGATGAAATAGATGAGATACAAACCTAAGAAGAAGCTTGGAGTGATTTACATTATGGGGTAATCAAGTAAGGCATACACAAATTATTATATTGAAGATATAGTCTACTATAACACCAAAATAACAGACTAATTTAAGATTCTACCTGAATTTTGGCTTCGCTTTGGCTTTGACCAAAATTCAGACATTATGAACGTACATAAATAACAAATTGTCTTGATGTTCTATAATAAATCTGGCTTCGCTTTGACCAAAATTTATGCATTATGAACATACATAATAGACTGACTTATTGTTCTACATGAAATTTGGCTTCGCTTTGGCTTTGACCAAATTTCATGTATTATGAACATAGATAAATAAAACCAACTTAATGTTCTGCCTGAATTTTGGCTTCGCTTTGGCTTTGATCAAAATTCACGCATTATGAACGATATAAAATAATAAACCTCGGCTTAATGTTCTACCTAAATTTTGGCTTCGCTTTGACTTGACCAAAATTCAGCATTATGAACGATATAAATAATAGACCGTCTTTAGTGTTCTACATGAACTCTGGCTTCGCTTTGGCTTTGACCAAAATTCACATATTATGAACACACATAAATATAGACTGTCTCAATGTTCTACATGAACTCTAACTTCGCTTTGGCTTTGACCAAAATTCATGTATCATGATGAACATACATACACAATAAGGTAAAACACATAAATATAACATAACACCTTTGGGCCAGAAATGAAATATTTATGTAAATTAGGCTAATAATTCATTATGTATGTCATTAAACAATTAGTTGTTGGGTTCATTATCCAATAATACACATAATAACATAAAATGACATAAATTAAAGTTGGGTCATTCGCAAGTTATGGTCATACGAAACCAAATAAAATAAGGCTTCCAAAAGTTAACATAAGGCATGCGAATTCGTATAAATGTTATGCGAAAATTTATGTAGAAATAATTTATACAAAATATCACATGTGAAAGCTTAATATATAATTTTCGTGGATCATACAAAAAAGTCAATTAATTAATTTCATAAATTAAATGAGCCATGCGAAATTGGAGATAGGATTCACACCAACAAATATATATACAATTTAGTTTTGATAGCCATCGACATAAGGCAAGGCACTAAATTTTAAATATAATGACTGATCAATTAACCGTATATAAAACACATCATAGCAATCTAAACCTATCAATTAAGGTTCAACACACATAGTTCATATATATGAACTAAAATTGCCAATAATCATAATCGTGAATGAAGACAGATATATATTAGTATTTAATAATTCATAAGAAAAAACATTCCAATCAATTATTTATGTGAGAATTAATAGAATTTATTCATGCATTCAATTCATGAAATGCAACTAAAACGTTGCTTAGACTAAAATTATTTATGTGAGAATTAATAGAATTGATTCATGCATTTATAAAATTAATATACCATAAATATAAAATTAATATACCATTAATTCACTAATTAATCACATTGAATAAAGAATTGAATAGAGTATTGTGAAACCCAATAGACAAAACACAATTAAAAATATGTCACTAATTAAAATCACCATCAATTGCAATTCAAGATGATGTAAATATAGTTAAAATGACAATTCTTTGTTTTGGATTGTATGCCATATATTTTCGGTTATCAAGAGTGTCAGAATGAATCATTTGAAAATGAATATATTTTATTTCCATAAGAAAGCCATTACATCATGATTGCCAGTTATTTGAATTGTTCAAAAGAGCTCGTGATATTATTAACAAATTGACTTACATGATTTATCTTCTAAATCAACTTGCAGGTCAGAAGATCACGAAACATATAACATGGAAACAAATCGATTTATATGATCAACCTGATATAATCAACATTGCTCTGATACCACATGTTGATTATATCTATAAACATGGGTCAAAATATAGAACCTAATCATGTTTATTCAATCATAACGTAAATATAGATACCAAGTTAGAGACACTTACTTGTGGGAGTGGTCATCTTTGAAGACGAAGATAAGGCCATGATTCCCATTATGGTACCTTGGGTTGATAGATCACCTTAGAGAGAATTTTAGTGTTGGTGTTCTTAAGGAGTTTTTCATACCTTTTTATCAATACCAATGATCAATATATAATGATCATAAGTGATGGTAGGTTATGAAAACTCTTTACATTCTCTATTAAAGGTACCTAAAGGGAAATCATAATTGCCCCTTAAACTAATCAATAATTACAATTACTACCATCAAGTAATTGTCAGGGATTAGTTATGTCATATTGGTAATGTTACAAAATGATCCGTAAGGCCACATCAACGGGTTATTTCTAACAGCAAATACATGAATGATTATCAGCACTATAAACTGTTTTTTCAACAGCTCATGCCTGATTCACACAACAAAACCCAAAATCAGATTACTGAATCGTCTGACAGTAATTCTAATTTTCAAGTCGAACGATTTGCAAATCAATACACAATTTTCTTCAAATAAAGACGATTATGATGAAGTTTATTCGAACTTTGCATGTAAATTGGTACCCTCGGGCTGCAATCCATTAACAAATCTTGTCAATCATCTGCCTCAAAATTCAAATTCGAGATCTGAGAGGAAGAGGAAATTGAAAATTGAGGATGAATCTGAGGGCTTAGGTGTGATAACTGTAAATGTAAATGCAATTGATTTGAAATATCTGGTGCATACGAAGCATTTGAATCTGATTTAAAAGTACGACAGAGGGGATGGTGAGAGAGGATGATATTTTAGGGTTTCTAAATTGTTTAAAAGAGCGTGGGGAAGCAGCTGGAAACTGAGGAAGACTGTAGACGCCCATGTGTTTGCGATTTTTTTCTTTGGACGAAAATGCCCATGTTCCCCTGTTCCTCACTTTTTTAGTGTTCCCCAATGAACCTTCTTCTCTCTATATATATAGAAAGTGTAACATACAATAGGGCTTATCGTACGTATGCAATCATCCCAGCCGTACGATCTGGTGCGAATTCAATCTTCGCATGTTATGAAAAGGCAAATAAAATTGCATGGCTTGAAAATGCAATTAAATCGCATGTTTTGAAATCCCATGCAAATGAAATCGCAAGTGAAAAAATGGCTAGCATGGGGTAATGTGAAAACTGGCATGGGGTGTGTAGATGGACAAAATCACATGTGGAAGATTGAATATCGCATGTGAAAAAATGGCTAGCATGGGGTAATGTGAAAAATGGCATGGGGTGTGTAGGTGGACAAAATCGTATGTGAAAGATTGAATATCGCATGTGAAAAATGGCTAGCATGGGGTAATGTGAAAAATGGCATGGGGTGTGTAGATGGACACAATCGCATGTGGAAGATTGAATTCGCACCAGATCGTACGACTGGGATGATCGCATACGTATCGTACGATAAGTCCTATTGTACGTTAACTGGCCTCTATATATATATATATATATATAAAAGAAGACCTTCTTGCTTTTATTTTGTTCGAAGCACCCTTTTGGCCTGGCCCGGTCAATACCCAGCCGGGTCTTTTTTTGTTCCAAAAAATTCCCTTTCTTTTTTATTTATAGGCAACATACTCTAAATAGCCAATTTTGTGTCTTTGTAACAATTTCCGTTCTAGGGTTTACATATACTTATCATTTTTGTTATAATGGAAATTGAGAAGGACTTTTGATTCAAAAGAATCAATTAAGTATGTATCAATTTGTATTTTCTTATGTCATTAGGCAAACCAAATTTTAGATTCAAATCCAATAATCATTCACGAATTCTCAGTCAACGAATAGTTAATGGTTCCCATTTGTCATCAATTTTGGTTTTTTTAATGAAAAATATACATTTTCTTTTTCAATATAAAAGTGAGGGGAAGCTTTTTGGCATTGTGTGTTTTGAGATACTATATAATCAATCGAAGGGGTAGATCAAAGACAATCAAAAGGGGAAAGATGGTTTCTTTTCTAATTTTTCTAAATTAAAAAAGGATTAAAAACAGAATATGTGTATGTATATATATATATATATATATATATATATAGGTAGAGGTAGAGGTTCTTGTAAAAAGAGGTTTTTTTGTGAGAAAGATAAGAAAGAATCTACACTATTAGATCTTTGATCTAATGGTTGAGATCATAATGGCAAAATTGTAAATAATGTTTACTATTAAACATATTAATTTTCTAGATTAAGGGTATACATGTAAATTTAACATTTTTAAATTAAGAAACTAACATTAATGCACATGCAACTTTCCCCCGTCTTTTTTAAACGTCAATAACTTTTTATACATAACTTTTTTTTAAATTACACCATAATAACGAGCGTTTTTTATCTTTAATATGAGTACCATATTGCTATACTTATATAGAGAAAAAAATATGTTTGGATCAGATGTTTAGTCTATGATGTTTTATCTATATTCATATAGTGGCATTTTAATTGTATTGTGATCCAAAGCGTGGTGTTTTAAATACATACGGGAATGCAGGTGTAAAACACTATACGATGAACATGCGAAGAACACCTACTGGAATGTAGGTTTAAAACACCATGGTGTTTTAACAAATGGAATCTGGAACATCTACTAGCATGCAAATGTAAAACACAATGCATGCAGGTTTAAAACACCATGTACAATAACCATACTGTGAACATTATACTTAGAACATATTCTGAAAATGGAGGTAGTGTCTTTAATAGTGTTATATACTTATTGAATGGTGTTATATACTTATTGAATGGTGTTATATAATTATTGAATGCTGTTATATATATGCTGAATGGTGATTTTGCAGTGTTATTCGTAGTTTTTTTATAGAGATCTTTAAAATGGTGTTATATACTTATTGATGGTGTTATATACTTATTAAATGGTGTTATATAATTATTGAATGGTGTTATATACGTGCTGAATGGTGGTTACAGTGTTATTCATAGTGTTTTTATAGAGATCTTTTAAAAAAAATCATGTTCCTATAAATAAAGTGGAGATTATGGAAGGTTTTGAATTAATTGAATCAGTGATAAAATTACTTGTTTACCCTTTTAAATTAATTTAGATTGAGGACACATGTCATCTCCACAATATTTCTCACACTTCTCACACTTTTAACTTTTTTTACAATAATCTTACGGCCCATCCCCTTCCGGCTCATCCTCACATCCGCTTACGTGGACGCCTACGTGACGGAGCATCCTTTGAGGACTACCCTCCTTCACACTCCATAGTCTAACAGGTTAACACGAGTTTTTTTTGTAAAGTAATTTAAGTACCGTTTGGAACTTAGAAGGTGGCTTGGGTTGACATACAAGCAATTCTTGCTCATGTTTTTTTGTATATTGTTACATTTTGGGTAACTGACTTTTTCAGGCCTGATTGCAAAATCCATCTTGTTACACTTTGTATAGATATTGGATGAAAATGTGTGAAAATCTGTCATATGTAGTATATTTATTTCTGAGTTAGTAGTTTTTACTATGCTTTTTCACAGTGATAAGAAGTGGTGAATGAAAGGCGAAAACTGTGGTTTCTGACAAGCCCTTGGCCGAGGAAGAGTCAAAGGATGAGAAAAAGGAGAATGTTGCAAATGAATATAAGGAGAAGGAGCCTAAGGCTAAGGTGTTAGTTATGATTACAGATAATCTACTACTAACATTGATGATCTAACTTAGAGAGCATGTATGCAGTTTTGAGATTGTCAAGTACTCCAACTAAAGCACTTATATGTAAGGTTATGGGTCAAGTTATTCTACAAAGGCTTCTAATTGTAAGAAGTGTAAGAAGGATTTATAAAGTGACAAGTGTCTAATAACTTAAAACTAAACCCACTACATCACCACCAAAAACCTAAACACCCACCCCCACCCCACCCCATCACCACCCAAAAACCTAACCCCCCCCCCCCCCCCCCCCCGAAAAAAAAAACTATACCTCACAAAAAAACCCCCAAAAAACAAAACCACCCCCCACCCCCCAAAAACCTAAAAAAAACCTAACCCCCCCCTCCCCCCACGCCCCAAAAACCTAAAAAAAAATCTAAAAAAAACTAAACACCCACCCCACCCCCACCCAAAAACCTAAACCCCCACCCCCCACCCCCTCGGCAAAAAAAAAAAAAAAAACAAATTTTTTTTTTTTTAGGGTGGGTGATGTGTGGGTGGGGGGGGGGGTGGGTGGGGGTTTAGGTTTTTGGTGGTGGTGAATGTTTAAGGTTTTTTTTTTTTTTTTTGTAGTGGGGTTTTTTTGTGTAGTGGGTTTTTTTAGGTTATTGGACACTTCTCACTCTATAAATCCTTCTCACACTTCTTACAATTAGGATCCTTTGTATTTGATCCTAATCCGTAAGGTTATTATCTATATCTATACTATATAATAAAAGAAACCACTTTAAGGACACTTGTCATCATATTAAAGCATCTCTTATAGATAATTATTATTTTAATTTAATATTTTCTAATTAATTATATATAACCCTTTTATTAAATATTATTTAGTTTAATATCTTATGGATAATTATTATTTAGTTTAATCTTCTTCTCCTTTATAATATTATTTAGAGAAAAATACAATTTTGGCCCCTGTGATTATATCACTTTTACCCTTTTAGCCCAAAAAAGAATTTTTTAACATCTGAGCCCCCAACTTTTTT
This sequence comes from Helianthus annuus, assembly GCF_002127325.2. Taxonomy (NCBI): domain Eukaryota; kingdom Viridiplantae; phylum Streptophyta; class Magnoliopsida; order Asterales; family Asteraceae; genus Helianthus; species Helianthus annuus. The sequence continues at coordinate 142,266,875 of NC_035440.2, forward strand.
TTTTTTCTAATTCTTTTGACCCATAACACTAACCCCATCCATTAAATGTTAGGGGACAAAAGTGTTAAAAAAAGATGTATTTTTTATCACTTTTACCCTTTTAGTCCAAAAATGATTTTTTTAACATCTAAGCTCTCAACGTCTTCTTTTCTAACCCTTTTGGCCCCTAACACTTTTTGCCCAAAAATGATTTTTTAACATCTAAGCCTTCAACGTCTTTTTTTCTAACCCTTTTGACCCCTAACACTAACCTCATCCATTAAATGTTAGGGCCAAAAGGGTTAAAAAAAAAAGATGTATTTTTATCACTTTTACTCTTTTAGTCCAAAAATGATTTTTTTAACATCTAAGCCCTCAACGTCTTCTTTTCTAACCCTTTTGGCCCCTAACTCTAACCTCATCCATTAAATGTTAGGGGCCAAAAGGGTTAAAAAAAGACGTTAAGGGCCAAAAAGGTTAGAAAAAAGACGTTGGGGGTTTAAATGTTAAAAAAACCTTTTTGGGCTAAAAGGGTAAAAGTGATATAACCACAGGGGCCAAAATCGTAATTTTATTATTTGATGTATAAAATTAGATTTATTCAATTCATACAATACACGAGGTTTTTTAAGGATATATATATATTTTTGAGTAAATTACGTTTTTGGACTCTGTGTTTATATCACTTTTACTATATTAGCCCAAAATAAGAATTTTTAACATATCTGCCCCCATAGTCTCTATAACTAACCATTTTGGCCCCTAATTCTAACCATTTTGGCCCCCATGGCCTCTATAACTAACCATTTTGGCCCCCATGATCTCTAGACTTAGTGGCCAAAATGGTTAGTTATAGAGACCATGGGGGCAGATATGTTAAAAATTCTTATTTTGAGCTAATATAGTAAAAGTGATATAACTACAGGGGCCAAAAACGTAATTTACTCTATATTTTTTTATTATTTAGTACAGAAAATTACATTTATGCAAACCGTGTAATACACATACTTTTAAAGATGTAATTTTTTTATTATTTGGAATATAAAATTACATTTATTCAACCTGTGTAATAAATGAGGTTTTTTAAAGATGTATTATTTTATTATTTGGTAAACAATATTATATTTATTCAACTCATGTAATACACGTGGTTTTAAAAATATAACTTTTTTATTTGGTATATAAAATTACATTTATTCAATCTGTACAATATTGTTCTTATAAGTATAACTTTTTATTATTTAATATATAAAATTATATTTATTCAACTCGTGCAATAAAGAAGGTTTTTAAAGATATACTGTTTTATTATTTAGTATATAAAATTTATTTATTCAACCCGTGTAATACACGGGGTTACACGGGGTTATAACCTAGTTAAGTTATATCCCAACTTGTGCCTACAGAAATTGTGATGATTAATCACACCCGTTGGGATAGAATATATTTGTGTAATCCTAAATTCCTAATGTAAATATGCAGTGATCAACTATGATGCACTGGGACGGGTATGGGAATGGGGTATGGGGGCGGGTACGAGAACCGGAAATGACAAAACTAAAAAATTCAAGAAGCGGAGACGGGACGGGACATGTACGTGAATAAAAACATATAAAAAATAAATATATATTAAAGATAATGTATTTTTAAGGATCTTTTATTTTTAAGGATGCATATTTTTAAAATAATAGATGTATATATAAAGTAATATGTTCTAAAATTATACAATAAAATAGCATCTAATATATAAATACGTGAATAAAACCTTACGACATAATGGTTTCTTTATAAACAATAAAAAAATATATATCAATAAATAAAAATACAATATAAAACTAAAAAGAATCAATAAAAGACAAATTAATATTAATAATTATAAGGAATTTAAGAGAGAAATGAATAATAACTAGTTTTTTTTCGTCGCGCGTTGCGGCGAAATCGAGCAAATGATAATGTAAAACAAACGTGATTTGAAATAAAACATCTTCTTTAGAAAGCCAAACCATTAGAACGGTTTATTTTATCATCGTACTTTTTTATGATACCAAATAAATACTTTATGATAAGTACAGTTCCGTTTTTTACAAAACTTAAAACGGAACGTCTGGGAAAAAATCAAGCATTACTACGTATTTAAGTTTTTAGAAATGTAAATTATTAAAGAAGTATCAAATTAATCGATAATATATGTTCTAAAAAAAGAAAAAAATAATTAAAAAAATGGTATAGGAAATATATAGTTAAAAAAAGGAAAAAAAATTAAAAATATGTTATTAAGAATAAAAAATAATAAAAAAACTATGTATTATTATAAAATTAAAATTACTATTCATCGTTCATCACTAACAATATATATATAATATATATATAATAGTGTAATATTAAAAATAAACAATAATAAAACACTAATATCACTTTTCACTGTCAGGGTTTTCTTTTCGATAAAGTTGTACTATACAAAATTATATTACTTTATATATTTCAATTACACATCTCCTTCTTAACTTCATTCTTAGTTTCTTACCTTCATTCTTACAGAGACCATAAAATCCGATCAGAAAAGAAAAATTACAGTTATACCTTCAACTTTTAGTGGATCGGCAGGGTTTGGTGATCCTGTAGGGTTTGGAAACGGGAACGTCACTTGGTATGTTTCAATAGGAGGCGGGGTATTTTAATATAGGATTAAGTAATCTTTTTTTATAAAACAAAAAGAAATAAAAGGAAACTTGCTGGAAACGTATCCACGCCGTCCCCATAACCCGTCCCCTGCTGCATCGCGTATCCAGGCCGTCCCCAGCATGTCGGAAACGTTTCCACGGCATCCCCGTGCCGTTTCCGTCCCTTGCAGTCCTCGGGACGGGAGACAGCACCTACTAGCCGTTTCCGTGCTTTCGAGGTGATCAATAAAATATATATATATATTATCGTGTGGCTGTTCCTGTGTTCGTACTCCAGTATTTCCATTATTATTTCTGCAATATTAACGTGCAGATCAATTTCATACATTTGTAACAAAATATATGAAACTGATATGTGATTATGATCACAGAAACAACCACAAAATGAACAAAGGTTGTTTCTGATTTGTTCATTTTGTGGTTGTTCTTGTGATCATAATCCCAGGTTAGTTTCATATATTTGTTCAAATATTATTCATGGTTTATTTCCAACAACTTTTCCTCTTAATTCGGAGCTCGCAGGCACCGTATCGTGGCTTAGAGAGTGGTCATTAAAACCTCATCAGCTATCAGCTGTTTACAATAATTCGGTTTGCAAGATGAATATTGTGGCAAAAAAAATCCGTAATTCAGAACCTAACAAAAACCAAAACAAATGATAAACAAACGGAAACGGGAGAACGTGGCTGTAAATTGTGAACTCCGCCGCAACGCGCGGGTCCCCATTAGTATTCAATAATAAAAAAAAAAAAAAGACTAAGACAAACATATAACACTAATATATATATTTATCTTGATCAAATCAAAACATATCTCAAGATCATAAACCATAGGGAAAAATATAGATTTACATAATAAGAGATCCAAATCACTATATCTCTATTTTCTATCTCTGTAATCTTTTTAGGTCGGTAAAATGCATTTGTAATATTGGTACTAAATTGGAGAAGTTACCAATTAAGCTCATGGTCATGATGCTGACGTGGACGATCGTTATCATCATCCCACTGAGTTTGATTCCAATATGTCTGATCAACGGTTCCGGTTAAATCAAACAACGCTTGTTCCGTACAATTATTCCACTCCTCTGTACCAACTCCACCGTCACTCATCTTCTCCGGCACACCGGAAAACTCAACTGCACCCGTAATATCTGCAACCATCCACTCTGGTTGCTCCAAGTGAATATTCTCCACAATCCTGCTGGTGTGATGCAACCGGAACGGCGAAATACCGCCAGATATGTTAAACTCTGGGGGTAAATCAGCCGCCGATGACGTCATCATTCCGGTTAAAGTATCAATCTCCGGCGAAATGATGTTTCCGGTTGATGATTGATGATTTAGTAGCGGTATATCGAAGCTAGGGTTTTGACAAAACCGAAACGATGTCATTGCAGAATTTAACGAATTAACACCTGACAACGCCTCCACAGCGGTTACAGGAACGGTTACGGTTGTTTTCGCCGTCGTATTCGCCGCGGTGGTGGTGGCGGTAAGGCTAGAGCTGCCGCTACTCGAATCGTCCGAATTTGACGGCTTCCGTATAGTAGCGTGACAGCTAGCGTTTCGGTTACCGGATTTAGATTTTGGTCGTTTTTTCTTCCGGCAACCGCCGCCGACGGGGACATTACGGAGGACTCCGCCTATGGTCCAGTATCTCCGGCAGCTTTTGCAGAAGTGACGTGGCTGAGAGAGGTTATAGTTGTTGTAGTAACAGAATTTCGTGTTCAACGACTCGCATCGCGGACATTTCAACGCCGGAGGACCAGTTACTTGCTGGTGATGATGCGGTCGCAACCGCCTATCTCCGCCACCACCGCCATTAATCGAACGTAAATCCTGCATTTCTTCGAAAATCACAGTTAAATTGATAAAAAACTAGCTTCAAATTGAGTATAACTTGAAGAATTTCAAACGAAAACAAGGATTTAACACCGTATTTTGATCTGTTTTGAAAATGTTTGAAGGATTTTGGAAGATTTGAGATCAGTGAGTTGTTTCTCTCTCTAGAAAACTATGAGTGAGAGAGTGATTATGAGATATCTGATATGGAGTGGGAATAATATGAAGTGGTTGCATGAATTACGGAAACGGGCCTGCCGCAAGTCAAGAATTACAATCATTGCCATTAGTGTGAAATTACGAAAGTGGCCCTGGAAGTTGTCGAAATGGTAGTTACTACAATGGGGGACGTAGGTAGGGTGTAGAGCCTCTATGTAGCTCGCACTCGTAATATTATTACTTCATTTAGGGTGCCCGCCTGCCCGGTGTGGAGATCGGCAAGAGTTGGCAGATGACTCGGTAAATACCACCACCAACACTAGTTTACCGCTCAAACTTTATTAAATTGGTGGTGGGTTGACGATGCGCGGTGAAGAGTGCGTGTGCGGTGGGGTGGGGTCCATGCAATCTCTCAACCAATCACACTCTTTTTTTTTTTTTTTTAAAGTTTACCACTTCAGCAAGTGTCTAAACCATTGTCAACACTTTTCAGCAAAGTTTAAACACTTTTCACTGATTGACGTGGCGCACTCTCATTGGTTGATTTTTTAGTTTGACACTCTCAAGTGTTTAACCACTCCTTACACCATTATGAGGATTTTATTTGGGTCAGTCTAATCACACACTATTTACACACAATGAAAAGTCGCGTTTTGGCAGAGCGCAACATTTTAGTATAAAGTCAACAGACAATGACTGATCCTGTCAGTCCTTTTCTGTTGATCACGTACCTAAGCGATGCGTTTTGGCCAAAGTGTCGTGCTTAGGTTGGACTGTTTGTTTTTTGGTGAAAAAAGTGAGGTTTTGATGGGGTGTTGGTTTGTTGTTTGGTTGTGGCTTTTTATTGAAAAGTTGTAAATTTTTGTTTTATTTTTATAAAACATATGTTATTTAAAGTTGATTTATAAGAGTCGTTTAACATGAGTGTACCAGTTATAGTTGATTTATAACAGTCGTATTTAAGATATGTTTCATTATGTCAATGTTTTTATAACGTGAGTTTACCGATTGTAGTTTATTTATAACAAACGATACATAGATTACATATATTAAAAGTTCCCAACCCAAACAAAATCAAGAACCAAAATTCTCCAACTTAAATATCAAATTGATACAAATTATATGCACATATGAAATAAAAATCTAAAACACAACAAAATCAAAAATAAAAATCCCCAATTTCAATATCTGTCAAAACGATACAAATAATATGCAGATATCAAATATTCCAAAACCTAACAAAATCAAACACCAAAAATCCCCAACTTCAACATCAAGAACAATGATGAACTGCAGATGTTTTTTTTCGCAGAAGCCGTGTCACACCCTGACTTTTGCGGAAGCGTGTGATGTGTGACTTAATCAGTTTCATTGCATTCAATTATAATAAACAACTACATGATTAAAACATGATGTTCATCCATACATAAGTTTTAAAATATTACAAACACAAGTTGTTAAGTTCCAACCAACCAACTTCAAGTTAATGTTTACAAACCATTCAAATGAAATAAGTTCCTTAAAGGACTTTTTAAAACAAAAGACTTTTTAAACTAAGGCTTTGGTTCGTATATCTTATCGAAGATAAAATATACTAACCAAACCCTTCCAAAAGGATGACATCAAACTTGAAATATCTTCTTGAAATCTTTCTAACGCCGCCAGACCCAATCAGTTTCCTGAAATATATGTAATTTGAAAACATCAACAAAAGTTGAGCGAGTTCATGTGTTTTGTATGTGAACTCGTAATAACTTGTAAACATTTGAGAGAATTCCTTTGATAACCGGTATGTAAAGCTTCTACGAACAGATCATTAACGTTTTGCAAGGACATCAATATGTGTGGTGCGTAGAAAGTGCTAAAACCTAGCGAATTTCCTCCGGTCCATCCGGCGGGAACGACATAGTCACCACATGCGACCACACAAGGACCCATGGGTGGGGCTCGCTACACCCAGATAGATCTACCACTCATGCCCCTCGGTCTATACTAGATTAATGGCACTTAGGAGAGATACTACATCATCCACGTGATCTAACAGTTCATTCCTTAGTTAAACCATACCATTTAAACAATTGAAACATGTATTTCACCCCCGAATGTTATAAATCCGAAAACAGTTAAAAGAAAAGGAGGACATGAACTCACATGTTTGCGTCCGGTGTCCTGTAAACTCAAAGATCTTTCCTCGGGTCGTACAACTACCTACCTACACGTGTGTTATGTTTAATTAGATGATTAGGTCGTGTAACGACTCTTGGTCTTATTTATTAAGACTTAATTGGAATTTAGTATTCTTTGAGTTATACGGGTGATATGTATTATATAATTCCAAATTATATAATTATTAGTTAAAATAAGAATATTTTAACTTAAACTATTTTTATCCAATTATTTGGAATATTGTTAAAAATTATATATCTTCAACTTGTTTTGTCATATATTTCTCACATATGTATTTTCCAAGTATAGGTATACTTGTATTTGCGTATTTTGCCAAGTATTGGTAGTGTATTCCGGTATGTATTTATACGTATAGAAATACGTATTTTCTTGTATTTATTAAGTATTTCATACTTAATTTGTGTATTATTTTCAAGAATATTATTTTTATACAACTAAAAATCACCAAGTTTATATTCTTAAAATATACATTTTTTAAGAGAATTTTTATAGAAAAATATCTGTAAACTTTAATTGGCAAAAATAAGTATACTTTCATATGCATCTTAAAAATAATATATTTTTAAGATTAAACTTAGAAAATATATATATTTCTAGTTTTCACCAAAATAATATATTTTTGCATTGTTTAAGAATATATTTTCTCCACTCAAAAATAATATATTTTCTATTTTGACAAAATATGATATATTTTGTAATAGTTATAAAAATTCATATTTTACCGTTTCTTCGGTTTCAAAAATACCGTTTATCACGTTTGTCGAATTACGAATTTATATTCTGGAATATATATATATATATATATAGTCCATATGTCCTTTGTCCGATTGTCCAATATTCGGGTATAAATTATATATTTATTTTCTCGTGATTTTGGTAATACTTTATATTACAACTTTTAGTATTTTGGTGTGTTATATTATTTTTAAGTCCCTAATTTTAATATAACTAATACAATACAAGTAGCATATAATTTTGTGACATCTAAATATATATATTTTCCTAAATATATACTTAGTTTTTTTTATTATCCAAAAATCAACCTCCAATATTGGTAATTTTTGTAATAAAAATTATGGCAAATTTTATACTTAAAACCATGATCAAAATTTACTTGTAAACACTTGTTTAAAAATATTTTTCTAAGTGTTTAATTTTTACAAAAATTTTGCCATAGTTTCTCCTTAAAAATGGAGGTTTCCATGCTTAATAGCATATCTTTTTCTTTTAAAAATTCATCATCAATCAACAACAAGTTCACACAAAAAGAATCAAAAAGAACAGATGCAGGTCGATTGTTAACAAGAAACGTGCCATTGACAACCTCGTTGTCCGCCCTCGCTTCGTTTGCATTCAGATTGTACGCTCGCCCACGAGCAGGATTCACATTGACATTGACATTGACATTGACATTGACATTCGGGTTCGCATTAGCATTCGCGTTCGCATTCACCAGCCTCGGACAGTTGTTGCGGAAGTGACCAAACTCTCCACGGTTAAAACATGAACCCGGTGGGAATCTCACAGCATTCCCCTGAACCGGAGCTAGAACCTGAGCAACCTGATTCTGTCCCAAACGACAAATATTGGCCAAATGCCCAAGTTTACCACATGTTGTGCATTGCTTAGAAGCTTGCTGTGCAACATGATGACCGTTGCAGCGTGCACAATGAGGTATGGTACCAGCATATACCTTCTTTGCAGGAGGTTGAGTCGGTGGGTCCTGAGCAGTCTGTGCTGTAACAGCAAAATTCTGAGCCCCCTTTCGCTTCCTCTTCTTCGACGACTCACCTTTCTTACCCTTGCCCTTATCCTTATTCTTCTCAGAATCAGCCGAATTCTTTTTATCACCCTTGCGGGTAAGTTTACCCTTCCTGACTTGAGATTCAGTCAGGGTAGCCGACAACTCGATTGCGTGACGGACGGTAGTAGGATTAACGCCGGTCACAATATCCTGAATGGAATCGGGCAAACCCTCGATATATCTCTCGATTGCTTTCTCCAGAGGGGTAACCATAGTGGGACACAACAGACTGAGTTCCTCAAAACGATCTGTATAGGCACGGTGTGCACCCCCATCTTGCTTTAGATCATCAAACTCTCTCTCCAAAGCCCGAATTTCGTGACGGGGACAAAACTCCTTCATCATGAGAGCCCGAAGCTCTTCCCATTTTTGTGCTAATGCCACTTCGGCACCCCTATCGCGCATAACACCATTCCACCAGGTAAGCGCTCGCTTCTCGAACACACTTGAAGCAAATTCAACCTTCCGCGCATTCAGACACTGCACATGTCTGAATGTGCTCTCGATACTCTCAAACCACTGCAGGAGCGCAGTTGCTCCTTGTGACCCAGAAAACTTTAGAGGCTTCGCAGGATTGAAGTTCTTGAAGTTACACGGTGCATTATTGTTGTTATTATTGTTGTTGTATATCTCGTGGACTTGGGTCATAACACCGGGAAGCACAGCAGCCACTTGCTGAGAGACCAGGGCTGCAATTTCTTCAATAGTGAAAGATTGTGCTTCGCGTCGAGGAGGCATTGTCTAACAAGGAAACAGAGGAAACGAGTGAGGTTGAAAAGCAAAAGAGGTATTGAAAATACCGACAAAACACAAAGAAGGCGATCAGTTGTTCGTTACCTCGAATAAACAAACGACACGCAGTGACTAATCAAATTAAATAGGTCAAAAATAATGTATCGCGAAGACATGCTCGCCTATAAGTGAACACTCACCCCAAGAGTTCCCAGGTAAGAGTGACTGGTCCGATTATGTGGATTTGTATGAACACTCTAGCCTTGGACAGAAAAATCAGGGTACATGCACTCACTCTTCCAGTTTGCACGTGTTCACACTATTTAGACCCAAACTTTGACAAGATTTTGAAAACTCAAAAGGCACTTAAGCCAAATATGAGTCAAACTCGAAGGGTTCAAAACCATATAACAGAGGGTTCAAAACCTAGTAATCAATCATCCTAGAACAGATGATTAGTTTTCAAAGCAGATTCGAACTTAGTGTTCTCATTGTGGTTATCACCTAAGGGTAGGTGACAGTATTGTTTTAAAATCTAAACGCAAAGAAACTTTGCGTTAGGGTCCTAAAAGTTATAGTCTAGGTCAAAGCATTACTAATAACCTAATTCCCTATAACCATTGGCTCTGATACCAACTTTCTTCTGTCACACCCCGACCACGTAGGACAACAAACCGTGGTGGAAACGTCGGGGAGTGTTGCAACAGAAGTTATTGTTTCATAACCACGGATATAAAAAGTGTTTCGTTTTATTGATAATGTTAAACTTTACATTGTCTTAACACAAAACAAACAATTACATATCGACTATCGTTATTATTATGTCACTAAGGCCTTGTCCAGATCCTATGTGACGCATGCATCCTAGAGATCACATCAAGCAACATCACCTGAAACATATGTAAAAACAAAGTCAGCAAAGAAATGCTGGCGAGTACATAGGTTTTATAAGAATGTCGGAATCATGGCTCGTTTATATGTTGCAGTACTTTATTAGACTACAAGAGTCAAAATACAAACCTTGTTTTAAAAAAAGTGTATTGCAACATATTTAACCAACTCAAATCAAGTGGGTTATAGTTTGAAAAATCTCGTAGCCATGATTCTTAACCCCAAAACATTTGTTTTAGTAAACCAACTTGTAAAACATCTTGTAAAATCTCGTTAAAAACTTGTATGGTTTATATATTTTAGAAAACATTGTTGTGTGACATTGTTTCAAAATTGTTTAACCCAAGTGAACTAAATAACGCCACGGTATGTAAGATGATGAATACACTTATATATAAGAAGTATCAGCGGCGTATCTACCATGCCTTCATCACATTACACCCGTCCCGTTATCTAAACACTAACCAAAAACCAATCGTTTATCCAACTTGTTTAACTTGTTCAAATCGTTTCCAAATTGTTAACTCGTTTAAATCGTTTAAATCACCCTCGTTTTAATTTGTGAAAAACTATTTATGGTCGTCTCGCTAACAACATTCAAACCTTTGTGACTAGACCACCTCGCTTCTCGAATTAACAAACCACCAAAGGGTAAGTTAACAAACATCAGATTCACTCGTTACCCACAACCCCCACACATAACCATAGGTGCAGTAAAATAACGGGATTTGTCAAATCCTATGGTACCATAACCTAATACTGGTCGGCTTGATCAATGCTAATGAATGTCATTTGTTATGTAACTACAACCAATAAGTTTTGTCACTTTATTAAAATCGTTATTAGTTTTGTATAAACCATCTTAATTGTTTTTGAAAAACCATTGTTTAAACCTTGAAAATCATTTGTACATATGAATCACCCAAAACAATTGAAAACAGTAAAATAGGGGAACTATGTACTCACATGAAGTGCAAAGTATCCTCAATCAATAGAACTTCAATAAACTCAAGCAAACCAGAGAAATCAAGTAGCACCTAGTAATTGAATCATTAGTCAAACAATAGACGCCTAACTCGGACGATCGGATAGAATGAGGTCTTGTAAACCAAATGCGTGTTGGAACTCATGTGATATGGTTTAACAAATCCTACCCCCTAAATGAAACCTAACCTAAGTGCTTTCGACCCATTATGACCCATTAAGGTAGCTTACGCTACTTTAACGCGTCTTGCGCGCAAATGCGCGTTTGAGACGTCTAACTAGTCCTATGACAAGTATTATATGCCTCTACATGTTTAAATATGTTACATAATCAGTTACGTGACAAAAGTTTAGGTTACATATGCTTATTTACCAATTATGTATGAAAATGGCATTTTGGTCATTTATCAAAGGCATATAAACTACCTATCCTGCGACTAATTAAACCTAAGTGACCATAAGGTATAACCTCGGAAGGTTATTCCCTATGCAATTATGGTCACTAAACATGTTTGATCGGATCCTAATGATCGACCAAACGGGTCGTGTTCGAAAGTCTAAGCGGGTGTTTAGTCCGCTTGACTTACGACTCTACACAAGCACTAATCTAAAAAAAGTGACGAGCTAAACATGCTAGAACATGTTTAGTTAAGTTAGAAAACAGGTTTTGATATCAAAACAAACGGTTTTGATACCCTAGAGTAGTTTGGTTACAAAATACGTGAGAAAACGCATTTTGGCCGAAACTACGACTCGTCACTGAGCCTAGATAACGTGGTAATTAGTAGGTATAGTCACTAGGGACTATAACCATCGTGATTACTCTTACGTTATGATGTTCAAACGAACTTCGCGTTGACCATAAACTGGTCAAAGCAGAAAGTCAAACGCAGTTTCACTTTAACGATAAAAACGAATGAAAAGAACGAAAGAATACTTACAGAAGGTCCCCGCAAGATTTGATCCGATTTTCTCTCAAGTATGAAGTATACACTTCAACTTAGAGAGCATAAATCAGATTCAAATGTGCTTTGGGAGGAAATGAGGGTGGGTATTTATAGGAATTCAAGAGCCATTAGGATCGTTTCTCGAAGATTGAGCTTCGATCTAAGCCGTACAAGTGGGCACATGGTATTTGGATACCATGGGCACTTGAAAACCATCTAATTTTGCCCATAGATTGATAAAAAAAACCATGTCCAAAAGCCTGCAAACCAGCTGCTGTTTCTGAAAAACCAGTTTGCTGAACTGGGTAACTCACGCGGCCCGCGTAAGCCAAGCACAAGAACTTACGCGGCCCGCCTGGGCTTAGTTTCTAGAATTTGCAGTTTAGTCCCTGAACTTGAGAAACATGCATTTCGGCCCATTTTTTACACGTTTAAGCCCCGTTAACCTCATTTCAAGGCTCTAAATGAAGTTAAAGTATAGGGAACTCCAAACATGCTCAAAATATCTTGGATGTCGGTTCGTTCAGTCGTACGGTTGTGTCGCTTAATTACGACAGAAGTCGTAACGAACACAAAAATGATCCAAATTAAGCGACGAATGGAATTTTATCATGCCAAACACTAAAATAAAATATTTTAATGCTTGCATAAATTTTTGGATGTCCGGATACATTCAGAACGTAAGATATGCGCGAAAATGCGAACTTGTGCACCTTTTGACGTTTTTAGTCCCTATTGATCAATAAAGTTTATTTTAGCATACCGAACCCCTCAAAGCCTATTTCTAAGCTATGTAAAGGTTATTTAGGGTATGTTTAACTTATGATCAAGTTCCGGAATGTTCGTTACTATACAAATCGGTATAGTTTCGCAGTTTGACACAAATAGTCCCTGCGATTGAACAAACTTGATTTCAACACACCAAACCATCCAAAACTTATTTCTAAGTTATGCGGAGGTTATTTAAGGTATGTTAAGCCTATTTCACTATTCCGGAGTGTTTGTTGCATTAAACTGGTTATATTTACGCTTCAGTGCGCGTATAACCTTCCAGAAAGCGATTTAGAGCTTGAAATCGGAATTGAATCAAATTGAAAAATCACCAAACACAAATATACACATAATAACACCAAAACACATATAATAACACCAAAGCACATTGTTTTATTGATAATCAACATTGTTTTACATTGAACCACGACTATTGAACACAGTTGTCACAGTCCTTCCGCAACCTTCTTAGTGATGCTTGAAACACCTTAGATAACCCTTAGATGTCACAACCATGGATTAAATAATTTTGTTTTATTGAATTATTGAACTCATGGTTTTATTACAAATCAGATAAATACAAATATTGTCTTTCAAGTTTTAAAGTCGCTAAGGCACGAGTCCATCCTATGTATATCATGTATCAACAACCATCACATGGTAGCACCTGAAACATATGTAAAAATAGGTACGTCAGCATAAAAATGCATGTGAGATACATAGGTTTTATTAATGCATGATTCATGACTTATAAGTTTAAAAGAATGTTTAACAAAAAATAGTCATGAATTTAAAAATGTTTTCTTTATAAATCATATAACAAGTGATAAGAAATCAGATGATATAAAAGAAAGATGCATATATAAATAATTAAGTAAAATGGGTTTGTATAAAATATGTTTTGATAAAAAGGTTTGTAGTATACATAAAAATATACTTTGGTTTTAAGAAAGTCGATTAAGTAATATATTAAAATATATTTCAGTTCCAAAATAGTTAAACAGATAGTATATTAAATATACTTTAGTCGTCAAAATAATAGTTTTCAGTAGTATATCAAAAGTATAATTTGGTTTTATTAATAACATATTAAACTATGCTTTGGTTTTATAAATAACATATTAAACTATGTTTTGGTTTTATAAATAACATATTAAACTATATTTTGGTTTTATAAATAACATATTAAACTATGTTTTAGTAATTAACAAAATACATGTTGGTTCTGTACAATATCACACATGAGAGCATATCAAACTATACCTTGGGAGTATAACTAAATATACAACAAAAATGTGAATTGGAATTCATTCAAACCTTATTGTATCAAAATACACCTTTGAGACTATAGAAATACCAAAAGGCAATCCCTATTTGGATAAAATATCGGTTTCTGATATTCCTTACAACAGGAATGGGGTGTCTAATCCTATAGCGCTATATCATACTACCAATCGGTCTGGTGAATATATAAAATAAGTACAATCCAACAATTAATTTTATAATCTTTGAAAAATTTGTGTTTAAACCATAAATAATCATTCAGTTTGTCAAAAGATAAGTACTAACATGTATAATCAATTATACTTTGAAATCATGAAAATAACAGATAGGTACACATATTTCACCCCAAAACATTTGAAAACGGTAAAAGAGGGGACTATGTACTCACTTGAGGATGCTTATAAGTCTTGAATAACAACCAAGCAAAGCTAGAGGGATCACGGAATCAAACGGCACCTAATATTGGTAACTAAGTAAATAAATCGGACCTAAATCGGAAGATCGGATAAAATGAGGTTTCGTAAACCAAATGAGTATAGGAACTCATGTAATATGGTTTAACAAATCCTACATCCTAAAACGGAACCTATCCTAAGTGCTTACGACCCGTTAGGTAGCTTACGCTACTTTAACGCGTCGTTCGCGTAAAACGCGCTCGGACCGCCTAACTAGTCCTATGACAAGTATTATATGCCTTAACAAGTCTAATAATGTTGCCTAATTAGTTTAGATGTCAAAATTTAGGTTACATATGCTTAAAATGAATTTATACGTAAAAAGGGCATTTTGGTCATTTACCTAAGGCATATAAATTACCTATCATACAACTACTTAAACGAAGTGACTATAAGGTATAACCTCGGAAGGTTATTCCCTATACAACTATGGTCACAATACATGTTTGGTCAGATCCTAACGATCGAACAAACGGGTCGGGTTCGAAAGTCAAAGCAGTTGTTTAGACCGCTTATCTTACGACCCTATATAAGCACTATCCTAAAAGTGACAAGCTAAACATGTTAAAACATGTTTAACGAAGTTAGAAAACAAGTTTGATATCAAAACAAACAGTTTTGATACCCAAAAATAGTTTGGTTGCAAAATACGCATAAATACGCATTTTAACCGAAACTACGACTCGTCACTACGCCTAATCAACGTGGTAATCAGTAGGTATAGTCACAAGGGACTATAACCATCGTGATTACGCTCACGTTGCGAAGTTCAACGAACTTCGTGTTGACCATAACCTGGTCAAAGAAGAAAGTCAAACACTGTTTGACTTTCATGCTTAAAAACGCATAAAAGAACGAAATAAGCTTACAAAGGGTCCATGCTAGGAAGATATGATCTATAAATTCTCAGGTATGAAGCATTAGAGCTTCAACTTAGAGAATTCAATCAGATCAAGTGAGTTGCAAATGAATGGGGTTGGGTTTATATAGATTTTGGTAAACCGTTAGGATCATTTCTCGTAAAACGTGCTTCGATCTTGGCCCTCCACTTGGGCTCATGGTTTTCAAAACCATGGGTATGCTCAATACCATCAAATTCAAGCCCATAGCATGCCAAATCAGGGGTTAAAACCCATAAAAAACAGCTGGAATGGTCAGGTTCATTGTTTTTTTCTGCAAGTACTACGCGCCTCGCGTAAGATTACTCTTCATCTTACGCGGCCCGCCTAGTAATCTTTGGCAGATTGTCCAAAATGGTCCCTACACTTGAGAAACTTGCATTTTGATGCATTTTTGGCACGTTTAAGCCCCGTTAACCTCATTTCAAGGCTCTAAAATGATGTTAAAGTATAGGGAACTTAAAAAATGCTCAAAAACATCTCGGATGTCGGCTCGTTTGGTCGTACGGTTGCGTTGTTCGGTTAATTACGACGGAAGTCGTAACGAACGCAAAAACGATCCAAATTAAGCGACGACTGGAATTTTATTATGCCAATCAGTAAAATAAAATATTTTAATGATTACATAAATTTTTGGGTGTCCGGATATATGCAGAACGTAAGATATGCGCGAAAATGCAAACTTATGCACTTTTTGACGCTTTTAGCCCCTGAATGACCAAAAAGTTTATTTTAGCATATCGAACACCTCAAAGCCTATTTCTAAGCTATGTAAAGGATATTTATGGTATGTTTAACTCATGATCAAGTTCCGGAATGTTCGTTACCACACGAACCAGTATACTTTCACAGTTTTGACACAAATAGTCCCTGCGATCGAATAAACTTGATTTCAACACGCCAAACCATCCAAAACTTATTTATAAGTTATGTGGAGGTTATTTAAGGTATGTTAAGCCTATGTCACTGTTCTGGAGTGTTTGTTGTATTAAACTGGTTATATTTACGCATCAGTTCGCATATAACCTTCTAGAAAGCGATTTAGGGCTCGAAATCGAACAATAATTGATATGTGCAAATGATACACATATTTATACAAATCCCAAGTATGAAATATAATATTTCATTGGTTTGGTATTTGTTTGATGGTTGAAGTGACACAGGTGTCACATTCGATTACCTAGGAATGTATTGAAAATAAAGGAGAGGGGAAGGGGTGCTTGGGCCGTAGCTTGAAGGAAGAAGAAGAGATAGTGTTTGTTGAAGGTGATGAATGATAAGTGGGTGAAGGACTTGAGGTTTTTAAAATGATCTTCCAACAATCTCTTTAACTTAAGGTTATTATGTCTCATATCAATATAGCATATCTAATTAACAATTCAAAAGAAATGTGGGGTGTGGGACCCCACATGAAACCGTCAAAGAGGGGGGGGGGTCTAGTTGGGTTTTAATCCTTAGTTAAGTGATTTAGTTGGAATGTAAGTGTAACAGTTAGTGTTTTATGTGTTTAGTAATTTTAAGATGTAATATGGCGTTTGGTGATCATAATTAGCTTGGTAACATTAAAACAATGCTTCTAGTTAAATTTTGGTGTTTCGGGTAGTGTCCAGTTGTTCGTTTGGTTACCGGTTTCGTTAAGGTGCTAAATTGTGCAGTTTTGTGTGCGATATGATATCTTTTAGGACAGTTTTGATTCCCAACACTTATCAAGGTATTTTAGACCATTAAACCATAATTCAGCATTATATTTTGAGGTTAAAATGCTGATTTTTGTTGTTTTCTGAGAATTCTGCAGTTTTAGTGTGTTTCTGGCACTTTCTGGCACTTAAATCGTCACTCGGAAGGCAGTTTTATGATCCCTACTTTCCTAGATACTATTCTAGTGTAGTTCTTGGTTCCGGGGCTCATTCTGTGTCTTAACATCATGTCTGTCTGAGTATTGAACTCCCGTCAGTACTTCTAGTTTGTCTGATCACTACGCTAGTTTCATTCTTTGCACTATTTCAACTGTCTCATGTTGCATTCATCTTTCATAAATAACATGCAGTCATGTAATGTATTTTGTATGTCTATGACAGTAATCAAAAAATCATTCATCTCATTAGTTCAACCATGCATAGTCATTAAAGTACAAATTTACTATTTATATTGTACGGAATACATGGAAAAGTGCCAGTTGTCACATTCTCCCCCCATTTTCGTCCCGAAATTCAAGTTGCGTTATCGGTTGCAGGGGAGTCGTGGAACAAATGCGGATACTTTGACTTGATTTGGTCTTCACGCTCCCAAGTGAACTCTGGGCCATGACGTGAATTCCAACGGACTTTGACAAGTTTGATACGACTGCTCCGGGTCTTGTGGACCTTCCAGTCCGTAACCTCTATAGGTTCTTCAGTATATTGGAGTTTGTCGTTGACGTGAATCTCGTCAGCGAGAATAACTACTGTTCCTGAGTAGGACTCTTCTTGAGATTTGACACGTGAAACATGTCGTGGACACTGCTAAGTTCCTCTGGTAGCTTCAGCTTGTATGCAACAGTTCCGATCCTTTCAAAGATCTCGAAGGGTCCAATGTCCTGTGGGTTTAACTTTCCACGCTTTCTAAACCGTACCACGCCTTTCCAAGGCGAGACTTTCAATAAAGCCATATCACCAACTTCAAATTCCAACTGTTTCCTTCGCTTGTCAGCATAACTCTTTTGTCTCTCATGGGCTGACTTGATACGATTACGTATCTGAGCAATCTTGTCTGTAGTCTCCTGAACCAACTCAGGACCAACAACCCGTGTGTCTCCGATCTCCGCCCAACACAGCGGGGATCGACACTTACATCCATATAGAGCTTCAAATGGGGCGGCCTGAATGCTGGTGTGATAACTATTATTGTAGGAAAACTCCACTAAAGTCCATCACACAAGCACATAGCATATCTTTTAGAGTCTGAATCGTCCGTTCACTCTGGCCGTCCGTTTGAGGGTGAAAGGCTGTGCTAAGATTCAACTGTGATCCAAATGCTTGCTGAAATGATTGCCAGATTCTCGACACAAAACAACCATCTCGGTCGGATATGATGGATATAGGCACTCCATGACGTGCCACAATCTCTCTCAGATATATCTCTACTAACTTTCTCGTGCTGTCTTTCTCGCTGATTGGTAGGAAATGTGCAGACTTCGTGAGTCGATCGACAATCACCCAAATCATATCGTGTCCTCTTTGGGTTCTCGGTAGCTTCGTAATGAAATCCATTGAGATCTTTTCCCACTTCCATACGGGAATCTCAGGTTGTTGCAGCAGGCCTGTTGGTTTCTGGTATTCCGCCTTAACTTTAGCACAAGTAAGACAGTTACCCACATATATAGTGATCTCGGCTTTCATCTTGGGCCACCAGTAAAAATCTTTCAAGTCTTGGTACATCTTGTCGGATCCTGGATGGATCGAGTACCTTGACTTGTGAGCTTCATCCAAAATAAGTGCTCGTAGATCGCTGAAAAATGGTACCCAAATTCGTTCCATGAAGTACAGTGTTCCGTCATACTTAGGCAACAATTGCACTTCCATTCCTCGTAATGCTTCGGCTTGTAGATTATCTGGCTTAAGTGCTTCCTGCTGGGCTTCACGAATCCGAACTGTGAGATCAGTTTGTATTGTCATCTCTAAGGCTCACACCCTTAGAGGCTTTGCACGCTCCTTGCGGCTCAAGGCGTCTGCTACAACATTCGCCTTGCCCGGGAGATATTTGATCTCACAACCGTAATCATTTAATAGTTCAACCCACCTTCGTTGTCTCAAGTTCAAGTCTTTTTGATCAAAAATGTGCTGCAAACTCTTATGGTCTGTAAAGATTGTGCAGCGAGTACCATACAAGTAATGATGCCAGATCTTCAACGCAAATGTCACAACTCCTAGCTCAAGATCATGCGTTGTATAGTTCTTCTTGTTGGATCGTTCCGGTGACCCTAAACAGTCAAGTTGAGTAGTTCATCATCATTTACAAAGGCGGAATCAATGTAAACAATGTCAAACAGCTTGTTTCCTTTTCAATTCCTTTCTATTACTGATTTTCTGAGCTTTACAATGATTTCTAACAAAAATCCGGCAGCACCTCGACTCAGAATAAATGGTCAGATTCCGCTCCAAATGACACAATCACTCCTATTTATAACCTACCTGATTCCGCTTGAAACACTCCCAAGCGGACCCTGATTCCGCTCCAAACTTTTCAAGCGAAACCCCTATGATGCTTTCGAGCGGGATTACAAGACTTATGATTCCGCTTGAAATGACATGTTGTCATTTCAAGCGGAATTACATGAAATAACCCACTTTCTTGATTTCCAACCCTAATCTATCCTATCTAGACCTAAGACTCGATTAAGACGAAGTTAACAGACATTAGATGCACCAACAGACTCCCCCTTGGATGTTGACGAAGTCTTCGGCGTCGAGTCTTTAGTCTTTGTCTTTTCCGAATTCTCTTGATCTTGTAAAAACTCTCTTCAAACTCTAATCTACAATCTTCAATCTTCAATCTCCAAGCTCCCCTTTTGACTGTTGATCTAGAATCTTGACTGCCCCTTTCGAAGACTCCCCCTCTCAATAAGCTGGGACTTGAATTCTGGTTCAAACTTTGACATTTTGATGCCGTGGAGATTTTAATTCCTGTTACTCAAACATATAACATTACAAACTATTGATTTTCAACAATAAATCTCATTATCTATCAGTTTTAGAAATCCACTTAAGTATTCAGGTCCAAGTTAATAACCCTGATTACTCAATTAATCTACCAAGTCCAACTTAATGACCTTGGTTGATCTGTTGACAAAATATATTGATTTAGTTCAACAATTTCAAACAGTTTTAGAAAATAACAAGTATCAAGTTAATGAACTTGTTTTTGACTTTTCATCCATCAAATTTTAACAAGATAAGCTCTACTCATCCTCCAGTCCAGAAACTTCCTGCATCTGCTTCAACTTTGAGAGTCAGACAATCAACTTTCCACTTTGGTTTGTCGGAAAATAAAGCAGAAATGAAAAATCTTTTTGGATTTTCAATAAAGTTTCTAAACTAGAAATGAAATACAGAAACTTAAATGCAGTAAAAATAAACTATTTACAAACATATTTTTGGTGAGCGTGTTAGGGAATCATATAAGCTATCAGACAAGTCACTAGTACCGTTAAGCTTTAATTTCATACTCAGAATTAAACAATTTACTTAGATTGTCAATATACTGATCCACTTAAATTCTCACACAATTTTCAATCTGTTTAGGATACGAATTAGGTGAATTAATGAACTTAAACTCATTCATGTGTCCCACCTCTTGAATATACTCCCGTATCCAGATCCCAATATTCAGTCTTACAGGTGAGTATACCACAGATGATATCTGTAAGGGGTTAGATGTGAAACCGTGAGAGCTCAGGTCAGAACTTCCATTCAGCAGAGAGATGATGGTTCGACTTAAGGTGTGTCCCCTTTAGAGGATCTTTTTTACAACAGCACACGATTATCATTTTGCAATGTTTCATCGTTTTTTATGCTGAGGGTTGTGCTATGTTTCAAGCAATGCGGAAAGTATTATTCGGGGACTTGGTCAGAACTTCCATTTAGCAGAAGTCCCGGAATAATACCCCAGATATCACTGAGTATAAAGACCTAGTATTTCATAAAGAGGGACCTTTCAAACGAGATTTCAGGGGTTACCTATATATCCAAGTAATGTTCCCCACGAAATAAGCAAGTTTGAATTTTTTTTATGTTTATATCCCGAACAAACCTACTAAATGTGTAAAAACCTATCGGCACATCATCAGCGAGACTGTTTAACGCTTTTAAACTTTACAAATCTTTAGCGTACAGTAATTGTCAAGCCGATGTACTATCATTTTCCCTTTTTACACAAGCTCTTTTTCAGTTTTCTATTGTTTTTGGATTTTGAAATTTTCTATTGTTTTTGTATTTTCTGTAAATATTATATCTACTCCCCCTAAATACCAAAACAAGTAAAAAAATCGAAAAACCATTGCAGATTGTTTCTCATCGTCATCTACAACAGTACCTTCATCAACGCCAATAATTCCATCCGACACCGAGAAAAGCATCATACCATTCAGTTTTAAAAGATATTTAAAACGTATTTTATCAAAAGCTTTGGTATGTAAATCAGCTTTCTGATTATCAGTCTGGATTTTCTCAATTCGTATTAACTTCTTCTCGAAGCAATCTCGGATGAAATGATGACGAATTTCTATGTGTTTAGTTTTAGCGTGATGTACTGGATTTTTCGTAATGTTAATAGCGGCCTCATTATCAACAAATATAGAGGTGTTTAGAAATTGCAAACCGTAGTCGCGCATCTGTTGCTGGATCCACAAGATCTAAGAGCAGCAACTGCTAGCAGATACATACTCCGCTTCACATGTGGATAGAGCCACAGAGGTTTGCTTCTTACATTGACAGGTGACCAAACGAGGTCCAAAGAACTGACAACCCGCTGTTGTTGATTTTGCGTTGACTTTGCAGCATCCAAAATCTGAATCGGAATACATTCGAGCGTGAAATCGCCTTTTCTAGGATACCACAACCCCAACGATGGAGTTCCTTTCAGGTAGCGTAATATCCTCTTCACAATAATCATGTGCGAAGCTCTCGGGTTAGATTGAAATCTTGCTGCGAGGCACGTTGGATACATTATATCGGGTCTCGAAGCAGTTAAGTACATCAACGAACCGATCATGGAACGATAAAGCGTCTCATCTACCCTGTCTCCGGTGAGATCTGGGTGTATCCCATGATTCGTTGCTAATGGGGTTGACGCTAGAGTAGAACCTGACATCCCAAATTTCTCTAGAATATCATGAACGTACTTCGTCTGGTGAATGAAGATTCCCTTAGGTAGTTGATCAACTTGAAGACCCAAAAAGAATTTCATCTCCCCCATTGATGACATTTCAAATTTTTGCTTCATAACTTGTTCAAAATCTTTGCACAAATTCTCATTTGTTGACCCAAATATTATGTCGTCCACGTATATCTGAACTATCAGAAGATGTTCGTCGACCTCTTTGGTGAAGAGAGTGGCATCCACTTTTCCACGAATGAATCTGTTGGCTAGTAGGTGTTGAGACAAAGTCTCGTACCAAGCTCTCGGGGCCTGGTGTAAACTATACAACGCTTTGTCCAACAAATAAACCTTGTTTTTGTGGATTGGATCGGTAAAGCCCGGCGGCTGTCCGACATATACCTCCTCTTTAACCTTCCCATAGACAAATGCCGATTTTACATCTAACTGATATACTTTGAAGTTTTTCCATGATGCAAATGCTAGGAAGATTCTGATCGTTTCTAGTCGAGCTACAGGAGCATACACTTCAGTAAAATCAATACCCTCCTGTTGACTAAAGCCCTGGACTACGAGTCGAGCTTTGTTTCGCACAACAACTCCTCGGTCATCTCTCTTACACTTGAACACCCATTTTGTATTGATCTTCCTGTGACCATCGGGCAAGTCTACTAACTTCCACACTCCCAACTTTTCAAACTGACTCAACTCTTCTTGCATAGCATTGACCCAAGAATCTTCAGTTAGCGCCTCTTTATATGTTCGTGGTTCAATCTGCGAAATAAAACAACTTAGTGAAAACTCAGTTTGTAAAGGTGCTACTGTAGAATAAAAACAAGTAAGGCCTTGGTCAATTTGACGTCTAGTGCGGATGCCTGATTGTAGTTCTCCAATGATCAGCTCCTCAGGATGGTATGAAAGAGTTCTTGGCATCATTTCGCCTGGAACATCTACCTCGCCTTCCAGATTAGTAACATTCTAGTTTGCACCTTGTTCACTGACTGGGTTTGTTTGACTTGAAATCTGAATTTGCTCCCCCTCAGAATCTGAATCACCATGATCAAATATCGACATGTTCTCAGATTCTTGATTATCATTCTCAACCGTCTGATTATCTTGAGCAACTTCATCTTGTTGAATATCATCATGTACTCCAACATTACTCGGACCTGCTTCATTGTCATTCGAAGTTTGTCATGGACTCCTTGAATACTCAGCTGGGAACCTTTCCTGCGAAGACTCATACTCTCACAAAATATCCAACTCATCAAAGAAGTCTTCTTCTTCTTCTTCTTCTTCTTCTTCTTCTTCTGGTTCTTCCATCATGTCAAACGAATCCCACAAAGTATCGTAATGATAACGCCATGAATCGCCAGGATTCTGCGACGGCATCGTATAACCTTGACATTCAACATTGGGAGCTTCAATAATCTGCTTTAAACTTGGAACGAAGACATGTCGTAATGGACTAGCATAACCTATGAATATACCCTCAATACTCTTTGGACCAAACTTTCCAAAAGGCTCTAGAACAGTACAGGGTGACCCAAATGGTTCAAGATACTTCAGATTTGGTTTGCGGTTATTGATCAACTCAAAGCATGTTTTGTTGAATTTCTTGACAGTGAGAACTCTGTTGAGCGTATAGCATGCGGCGGAAACAGCTTCTGCCCAAAAATTTATCGGAAGCTTTGAATCAGCAAGCATTGTTCTGGCCGTCTCGATTAGTGTCCTATTTTTACGTTCTGCAACTCCATTCTGCTGCGGAGTGTACGGAGCATTAAACTCATGCAATATACCTCTTTCATCACAAAATTCTTCCATCTTGCTGTTCTTAAATTCAGTACCATTATCACTTTTAATTCTTCTGATACGCCTTTGGTACAGATTTTCAATTTTCTTGAACAACGCCATCAAACTATCAAACGTTTCATCTTTCGACTTTAAGAATGAAACCCTCGAAAATCTGGAATAATCATCAGTAACCACAAGACGATAGAGATCCCCAGTAATACTTTTGACATTCACAGGACCAAAAAGATCCATGTGAAGTCTCTCCAGAGGTCTTGAAACTGAATTGACTTGCTTTTTAGGGTGTGACTTTTTCTTCTGCTTGCTTTTGATGCAGCTAATGCACTCCCCTTCCAGATGAAAACCTTTTACATGAACTCCAGTAACCAAATCATTGTGCACTAAGTGATTCATTTTTCTTAGGTGAATGTGGCCCATCTTTCGATGCCACAATTGTGATTCTTTCTCTGTTGCTCTAGACACAAAACAATGAGCCTGACCCGTGGTTGTAGTAGCTACGCTCATATCCAACACGTACAGATCATTGACTCTTGGTGCCCTCATGATAATCCATTCTTCAGGGATAACAAATCATGGTTTCAAGATCAAACATTCTTTGTCAGTAAAGTGAGTGGTATACATCCTGTCACAGATCTGCGAGATACTCAGCAGATTATTCTCCAGCTCAGCAATGTAGTTAACTCTTTCAAATGTAACAATCCCATTGGAAAACGTTCCTTCACCAACAATTCTACCACCTTGATTGCCTGCGAATCCTACATAACCTCCATTGAAATTTCTAACATCATGCAGCAAAGCTGTCTTCCCTGTCATGTGCCGAGAAGCTCCACTATCCATAATCCATCGTGAAACGGATCTTGGAAGCTCCTGCACAAACCACAAACACGTTAGTTAGATTTGGATGCTACCCAAGCCTGTTTTGACTCAGGTAACTCAATTTTGATGTGAGATTTTGTAGTGTAAAGTAGTGGAAAATTTTTGTCATTCATTTATAGGCTTTCTTCAGACCCAACCTCAACCTTTTTATATAAGAAAAACTCATCTTTCTGAGGTTGACCAGATGGTTGGTCTTTCTTTTGAACATCTTTCTTTTCAGTTTTTTGCATTTCTTTCTCAAGTTTCACATAATTAATAATCCAAAGGAACATTCATCTTTACTGGTGTGGTAGAAGATGATTGTTTTTCAGTCTCAGAAACCTTTGGTTTTGGAACACTTTCTTTCTTTTCAACCACTTTTGGCTTCCATGTTTGTTGAGCTGATGCAACCCGCTTGTAAAACTTGTCGTTTTTAGTTACCACATTTTTAGCAGGTTCAGTTTTGATCTTAATGTTTTCATTTTTCAAGATCTTTTTCTCAACAATCAATGGAGCTTTTCCCTTATCATCATCTTTCTTTCTTGAATTCATCACAACTTCAGTCTTAGATTTCAAGTTGGTACACTTTCGTGCAATATGTCCAACTTGATTGTATTTGAAGCGTGTTCGGGTGTCAGCTACCCGACTTGTACCTTCAGACTGAGGCTGTGAAGCCTTTTTCTCAAAGAACTCTTTGTTTGATTTCGAAAAAATCTTTGATTCTTCATCAGAAAGTGAACTCGAACTTGATACAAACACTTTCTTCTCAGCAAACTTCTTGTTTTGAACATTTTTCTTGTGATAATTCTTACCACCCTGATAACCACCCGACCATCTGTTTCGATTGTTGTTATAAAAACGCGGTGGAACAACAGGTTTCTTGTAGTAAGCTTTGTCTTTTTCAAAATTCATTTGCCTTTTTGTTTGGTTTAAACTTTTCACTTCAGACAAATCGATTTCAATCAATTTGAACACATTTGTCAATTTGGCAACATTTACATTCTCCAGTGGAAAATCAGAATCCGAATACAACTTATCCGATCCTGACATCTTGTACATGACAAGATTAGGTTCTTCATTTAAGTTGTTTTTGGACTTTGATTTCGGAATGTATTTGTCCAAGATACATTCATCTTCCTCAGTAGTGTCAATTTCAGATTTTAGAACATTCTCAACCACACTTTTTACCACTTCAGTTTGGACACTATCGTCATCGGAAGATGAAGTGAATGTGACATCAATCGTGTCCGGAAGTTTCACTTCATTATCATCTTCAATATTAACCAACCCTGATTGCTTTTTCGAATAATTGTTTAGAACTGGTGGTGGAAGTTGATGATAACCCACCCCGGTTCCATCCGAAAAGACATCTTCGCCTGCTTTGTTTTTCCCGATGGGTTTGGGAACAATGTGCTGCAAAACAAAGCTTGCAGAGTTGTAACTTTTTAGTTTCAACTGGATGCGTTCATTTTCAATTTCAGCTTCTTGAAATTTAAGCTTCAACTTTGCAATTTCATCCAGTTGCTGGTTGATTAATTCTTCTTTTACCCGAAGAACTCCCGACAGATGATTATTTTCTTTTGTTGTCTTACTATTTCTGTCATCAGCATCTTTAACCGTTCGTTTAAGCTTTTCAAAGTTTTCAGAAATCTGACGATTTTCAAGAACTAACTGCTCATTCTCTTTCCTAACTTTTTCTTTGTCAATTTTATCATTTTCAATTTTGTCAGATAATTCTTTTAATCTGTCGTTCGAAGCTTTCAACCATTTATCATGGTCAAGGATCTGATCCTCAACACTTCGGACTCTAGCAGTCAAATCATCAACTTTCTTACCACTAAGGTAAGTGATTGTACTACAAATTTTGCACTCTTTCATCCAATTTTTGCAGTCACTGTCACCTTTTACTTTCTTACCTGAATCACTTGTTGACGCATTTGAACTGACCTGGCTTTTAGACTCAGACTCAGACTTAGGTAGCGTTTGGTATGAAGGAATGGAAGATGGAATGGAATGGATTATTCTGATGGAATGAAAGAAAAATGTTTGGTTATAATGTGGTAATGGAATGAAGCATTCCAAAGAAATGTAACTCCTTCCAAATATAATAATTTTCATTCCTTGGTATGTAGGTGTTTTTTTTTTCCATTCCTTCAAGGAATGGAAAAGAAATATATTATTATTATTATTATTATTATTATTATTATTATTATTATTATACTTTTACTTTTATTTGTATTTATATTTATATTTATTAATATTCATACTAATATTAATATATATCAAAAATCTATTATTAATTTTTTATCATTAATATATTATTATTATTATTATTATTATTATTATTGAGGCAATTATATTTTTGTCTTTTTAATACATTTGAGTTTCGTTACTTCATCTTTTTTTGTTTATCAAATTGTACAAAGTAATGATTCATTCTATTCACATATGAGTAACCAAACATCACAATGGAATGGAATGATCCATTTCATTCCGTTGTCCATTCCATTACCTCGTCCATTCCGTTCTCTCATCTATTCCATCACCCCATACCAAACAGACCCTTAGAGTCTACCTCAAGTTCCTTAGCAGCCAGCACCTTGTCAGCCATCTTTCCCAAATTTTCAGCATTCAACTCTTGTGATGTGTCAATGATCCCATCATCAATCTTCTTTGACTTTTCTTCTTTTTCTTTCTCTTCTCCACCTCCCCACCATTTTCTTTGCCAATACTCTTCCTCTTCAGCAACTTGTTGAATCATGGCATCAAAATCGAGGGTTCTTGGATTAATAGCAAAATTTCCCATGGGGTCAAGATAACATTCTCTGTCTGGATCCCATCTCTTTGCTCTTTTTGCTTCAGTGAATTTCTCAGATATTTTGATCATCCTAGTTTGAGCTTTCATTCTCCTGCCGATATACTTCTCTTCTTCATTTCTTTTATCTTTAAAAGGAACAGGTTCAACAGATTTTGCCATGAACGCATATCCAACCACATCCTCCTCAGGTAACAACTCGCTCCAGTCAAAACCTTCATCGTCATGAATCACAGCAAGAGCTCTGGATTTCTCTTTAGAATTATCCTCAAGCTGCTTCATCCTGGGCGATTCTGATTTATTCTGATGATAAATCGCTCTTTTGTAGTAGTCTTCTCTGAATAGATTTTCAGAATCATCAGCATAAGCATTTCGGCATTCACGCTTAAAGTGACCTTTCTGTTTACAGTTGAAGCATGTCACTTTAGACTTGTCAAAGCCTAAATTGGTAGAAGGTCCACCAATCGACTTCCTTCCTGTAATCTCCACGAAACGCTGCGCCCGTCTCACTGCACTGGCCATACACCACCTTTTGTCGATCAATTCCATCTCCTCAGGATCTATCTGATCGTAGTCTTCCTTTGTCAGGTTGGTGTTGCCTATCTTCCCTGCCACAAGGCTTTCATACGACTCTAGCACAGAAGCTAAGAAAACCCTCTGTTGCTTTGCAGATTCCTCGCTGAAGTTTTGAGCGTTCTTTAAGTCTACAATGATGTTGCATTGAAATAGGTTCTTTGCAGCTGATTGGCTGGAAGTTGACGAAGAACCACTGTGAAATCCACTGCTCGTACTTTCTTTGCTTGATGTGTTGGAATTTTCAACAGAAAAAGCTGTCTTGGGAGACGTATTCTTTGGAATCATGCTTTTTGGATAATACAGCTCCAGGTTTCGTTGATATGACGAGTGATTGACTTTGTATGTTTTCTTTATCTCCAGCTCATGACTTTCTAGTCTTTCAATCAACAAATCAACTGTAAGATCCTCAGACTTGATTGTATTCTTCAACATCAAGGCATAGTATTGCCAATCCATCTCATCTGGCAATGAATCAAACAATTTGTCAACTAATTCATCTCGAGAATAGATGATTCCATGTCTCGCCAGCTCCAACTTCAGGTGCCCAAACCTCTCAATCATCTTACAAACTGATTCATTTTTTAAACAACCAAATAAATCAAACTCTTTTCTTAGCAGTTTCTTTTTGTTTTTCACTATTTCTGCACTACCCAAACATTTCACTTCTAACTTTTTCCAAAGATCTTTAGCATTGTTGTACTTGATCAAAGATATTATATCTTCTCGGACAGACTGAAACAGCAACGCGATGCACTTTTGCTCCGCGACAAAATTCTCTATATCTTCAGTTTGTGTCAGAAGTTCACCACTTTGTTCTCCAATATATCCGTTCTTTAAACTTTTCCAGCTCGGATAAGCAAATGCTTTTAACCATTATTCGAATTTCTTGGCCCACCGACTGTACTCTTCGATTGCCATCAACTTTGGGGGTTTATTGTATTTTACGTATGCACTTTCCACACCTAAAGCATCCGACAAAGTTTTCTTCGTATCCGGAGTATTCTCATTGGTGTTGCTAGAAGTATCATCAAATTTTTGAAAAACAACAAATTCAAGCGAAATCAGTTTGAAGCGAAATCACTTTGAAGCGAAATCAGCAAGAATTTTCCAAGCGGGATCAGCCTTTCAAGCGAAATCACTTATTTCGCTTGAAATTACACAACTATTTCAAGCGGAATCAGATTTTCGAGCGAAATCAGACACAAAGTTCAAGCGGAATAAGCTTTTAAGGTGGTTTCGCTTGAAATTTTTCAAGTGGAAACTGATGATGTCAGCATTTTCGAACTGATTTTCAAGAGGAGTTAGTTTGTTTTGTCTGAATTTTTCGAATTTAGGTCCAAAACTCTCAGGGATTAGTTAACACTATGTTTCGCTTGATATATGTCAAAATCAGGCCATTTTAACCGTAAAATATTGTTCAAATCAGAAAAGAAGGTGTAGAAGTATGAGAATCCGAAGAAATCAAGCTGAACTGGTATGAACTCCTCGTCCTGAGCTCTGATACCACTTGTTGGATCGTTCCGGTGACCCTAAACAGTCAACTTGAGTAGTTCATCATCATTTACAAAGGCGGAATCAATGTAAACAATGTCAAACAGCTTGTTTCCTTTTCAATTCCTTTCTATTACTGATTTTCTGAGCTTTACAATGATTTCTGACAAAAATCCGACAGCACCTCGACTCAGAACAAATGGTCAGATTCCGCTCCAAATGACACAATCACTCCTATTTATAACCTACCTGATTCCGCTTGAAACACTCCCAAGCGGACCCTGATTCTGCTCCAAACTGTTCAAGCGAAACCCCTATGATGCTTTCGAGCGGAATTACAAAACTTATGATTCCGCTTGAAATGACATGTTGTCATTTCAAGCGGAATTACATGAAATAACCCACTATCTTGATTTCCAACCCTAATATATCCTATCTAGACCTAAGACTCGATTAAGACGAAGTTAACAGACATTAGATCCACCAACACTTCTCATGCACTTTCAGCTGACATGACACGTACGCGATGACTTTATCTCATTGCATCAACACGCAACCAAGACCTTGTCGAGATGCGTCACAGTAAACTACAAATCCATCGGTACCGTCAGGTAAGGACAAGATAGGCGCGTCTCAAAGTTTATCCTTCAACGTCTGAAAAGTTGTTTCTTGTTTCTCGCCCCAATCAAACTTCTTATCCTTTTGTGTTAGGGATGTTAGCGGCTGAGCAATACTCGAAAAGTTCTCAATGAATCGTCTGTAATAGCCTGCTAATCCCAGAAATTGTCGTATCTCAGTTGGCGTCTTTGGGGCTTCCCAGTTCTTGATTGCTTCAATCTTGGCAGGGTTGACATGAATTCCATTCTCATTCACCACGTGACCTAGGAATTGCACTTCGCGAATCCAAAATTCGCACTTTGTCAGCTTGGCATACAACTGTTCTTTTTTCAAAAGTTCCAAGATAGCTCGCAGATGTTGCTCATGTTCTTCCTTGGTCTTCGAGTAAATAGGGATGTCGTCAATGAACACAATCACGAACTTATCCAGATATGGCTTACACACCCGATTCATAAGGTCCATGAATACTGCCGATGCGTTGGTTAAGCCAAACGGCATGACAAGGAACTCGTAATGCCCATAGCGAGTCCTAAAGGCCGTCTTAGGGATACTTTCTTCTTGTATTCGCAGTTGATGATACCCTGACCTCAAGTAGATCTTCGAGTAGTAGCTAGAGCCTTGTAATTGGTCGAACAAGTCATCAACACTGGAGCTCCCCAAAGCGAGAAGCTCGGCCTTATAAATCCCTTGTCCAACAACTCCTGGAGTTGCGTAGATAACTCTTGCATTTCGGATGGCGCAAGTCGATATGGTGCCTTGGCTACAGGAGCGGCGCCTGGAACCAAGCCAATATGGAATTCGACTTTTCTCTGCGGAGATAATCCTGGCAAGTCTTCTGGGAAGACTTCAGGAAAGTCCTTCACCACTGGAATGTCTTCAAGCTTCGGCTCTTCAACTCTCTTATTAACTACGTGTGCTAGGAAGGCAACGCATCCTTTTCGTAAACATCTAATGCGCTTTCATATAGTTGATAATTCGCAAGGGCGTCTCGTGTTTTTCTCCATGAATCACAACCGTCTCTTCATTCACCAACGGAATGTGAATGGTCTTCTCGTGGAAAACTATTTTCGCATGGTTGTTCGACAACCAATCCATCCTAACAACGACATCAAAGCTTCCCAAATCAACAGGTATAAGCTCAATAGAAAATTTGCGTTCTCCAAGCTCCAAGGTACAACCCTTAATCACCTCATTCACCTCCACTAACTTTCCATTTGCCAGTTCTATCAAATATGGGACGTCTAGCTTACTTGTGACTAAGCCAAGTGCATTCTAAAAGTCTATAGGTACGAAACTAAAGTCGCTGCCAGTATCAAACAGAACAGATGCATAACGTTGGTTAATAGGGAACGTACCAGTAACCACATTTGGATCCTGGCGTGCTTCCCTGGCTCCAATACTAAATACTCTTCCTCGTGCTTGATTGTTCTTAGGGCAACCCTTCTTGAAATGCCCTAAGTCTCCGCAGCGAAAACAACCTTGGCCACGCCCATTATCCTTTCCATTTCTGCCCTGATTGTTATTGTTGTTTCCTCCACGATTCCCGTTACCAGCTTGATTCCCGTTTCCAACCCTGTCACACCCCAACCGATGGCGGAAACATCAGGGTGAGGCACTGAGCGAAACAGATTGTCCAAGAGAATCCATAACAACTAATATATTACCAAATCCTTAACGTTAATATCCCATACTACTAACAGATAAAGTAAAAATGGTTATTACAGATAATTGTTCTCAAGACAAATATAAACTATTCCGACAACTTATAAATTATTCGCGGGTTTCTAGACCACCTAACTTGATTCCACAAAAGTCCAGCAATCCTAGCATCTTAAACACCTGTCACATACGTTAAAATAGGTCAATACACATAGTGTAAAGGTGAGCATACAAGTTTAATAGCATAATAGTAGCGAAAAGCGGTTTACGCATAACCAGCATGTAACACGTTGAAATGTGAAGCAGTAAGCTATCGACAATGAAATATGCACAGACATGACTGCGAGTTGTAGAATGCGCAACACATATCACCACTGTGATACGTGAGAAATACCCTTAACAACCCCTGTCCACGACAGGTGCTGAGTCCAAACTATAGTACTAACGTTACTAATGTGCCAGGCAACAATCACTATGTAAACATAACATACAAGCATTCATCGAATAACACGTAGAACATGCAGAGCAGTTAGTGTATAAAAGTGGTTGCGCTGTTTGTCGAAGTGATTTAATATAAGTAACGATAGTAACACCCAAAAGTGCGTTAAGCAAAAAGGGATCGAGTATACTCATAGTACGTTAGTAGTGCTAACACGAACTATATTGGATTGAAGGGAGTGCTTAGAGTAAGCCTGATCACAGTATGACAGTATAAGCATTGAACGGTGCGCAAAACAGCCTGTCAGTAAGATAGAAAATCAGATGGTGGTTCGATCGGATGGCCATCCAGACGGATGACCGTTCGGTCGGATGGTCATTCGACTGAGGGAGGTGTGTTTGTGAAATGTTGAACTTTTGAAGTTTTCGTTGTAGTATAATTAAAGTCATTTGATCGGATGGTCATCCGGACGGATGGCCGTTCGATCGAATGGCAATTCGTTTAAGTGGAAAGTTACAAAGAATTAAGTCTCCTGTCCGGATAGTCATTCGATTGGATGATCATCCGATCGGATGATCATCCGATCGGATGACTATTCGTTTGGAAACTGACATTCCTTGAAGTCTTACAAAAATTGATTAAGTGTTGAACTTGAAAAAGGGCTGACACCTGACCGAATAGTCATTCGATCGGATGGTGGTCCGATCGGACGGCAATTCGATCGAGCAGCTGTTTGTTTGAAACTTGTAATATCAGTTAAGTTTAGAAATGTTTGTGGTTTGACAGAGACGGTAGGACGGCGTGTTAAACAACAGAAATCATATCAAGTCCAGTTCGTCCGATCGGATGGGAATCACCCCGCTCGACCAACCTTAACTGTTCTTGACGGTGTTTCATATTCAACCCGTGAATCGGTTATCTCTCCGGTAGAAATCCATTCTCAGATCGGTTCTCCACTAAAGAATGAGTAGAGAGCCCGAAGGAGTCCAGATTCTAACGGTTTTGAGTGAAATAGTGTAAAAAAGTTGAAAGAAGTTTAAATCTGTTTGAAAATGTTTAGATTTAGGTGAAATCCGTGTTTAAACATGTAGAAATCCATTAGATCCGAACTGTTCTTCATAAGATGAGGTCACACTTTAATGTTCATAAGAACTCCATGATGACATCAACATAGAACAAGCCGAATCAGAGGGATTTCACGGTGGAACTGCAAGATTTGTTGGTGAAATTGATGAGAAAGTGTGTAGTGATGATGAAAGTACAAGATTTAGGAAGAAAACTTACAAGAATCGCGAGGAATCGAGAGAAAAGTGGCTGAGAGTGCACTGGGTCGGAGGGAGCTGTCACATCAATGAACAGTGATGTGACAAGAGGGGTATTTATAGTGAGTGGGTGAGAAAGGGGGTGCAAGGTTAAGCAGGTCGGACGGCCTTCCGATCGGATGGCCATCCGATCGGATGGTCATCCAGCCGGATGTCCATTCGACCGAATGGTCGTTTGATCGGAGGGCCTTTGCGAGTTGGTTTTCCGACTTTCGTTTCGTGCGTTGAGCGTTGCGTTGCGTTTAATCGAGTTCCGAGTAAGCGATGCAATAGTTTTAAACAATACTTACACAAATAACATAACTAACACATAACATAAAAGTATAACTTATTTTCGAGTCCGCGATGAGATTGCATTGCGATAGAGTTGCGATTGTGTTTTCGAATAACACCTTTAACATATACAATCATGCACAAGTAACACATTGTCACACCCTGTCTTTTGCGGAAGCGTATGATGTGTGACTGGTTTAATATCATTGCATTCAATCGTAATAAACAACTACATGATCAAAACGATGTTCATCCATTCATAAAATTTATGTACTACAAACAGTGTTTATTCAAGTTTTTAAAACACGACCTTCGACTAGGCTACAAACCAACAAAAGTGGATGACATCTAAACTTCTAGTTACGACACCTGCGTCCAAGATCCATCCTGTTACCTGAAATACATGTAATTTTGGAAAACATCAACAAAAAGTTGAGCGAGTTCATGCATCTAGTTTGTGTACTGTAATTGTTGTAAATCTTTGAGAGACTCTTTTGTAAAGAGATATGAAAAACGCGTATGAACATGAATGTTTTACAAGAACTTTAAGGCATGTGAGGACATGGGGAGTACTTGTTATGACTCCTTGTCGGAATACTCGTTCTGATTCCTTGTCGGAATAGTCGTTCTGATTCCTTTTCGGAATACTCGTTCTGATTCCTTGTCGGAGTACTCGTTCTGACTCCTTGACTGTGTCGATTAACCTCGACTGTGTCGATTAGCCTCGACTGGGACTCCGAAGCACTACTAGGTACTAGTTGTGACCATGAGTGGGGTTCGGCCGTACCCGTTAGATCTAACCCTCGTCCCTAATTAATGAATGTTTTTAATGGCTTGGTACTAGTTTTCACCAAGACTTTATGGCATTTTTAGTATTAAGTCTATGCTCACATGATCTAGTATTTCATAGGCATTTCATACCGTTTAAGTATTTGTACATGTATTTCACCCCCGAGAGTTATAAAACCAAAAACAGTTAAAGAAAAGGGGGAGCATGAACTCACAACTTTGCGTTCCTGCGTCGTAAACTTCACTGGATTTGCTTATCTAACGTCGTGACCTAAACGTGTCTATTAACGTTAGTCACTAGACTTGTATCACACAAGTACAAGTCACTATCTTTTGTATATGTGTTCTTGTGTTAAAAATAATTTATATTTTTAACTATGTATCTTACTTATATTATTTTCTCAAGAATAAATATAAGTATCTTGTATTTTGCACCCGATTTATGTATTTTGTCCAAGCAATATATTTTCATAAATATATCTTCTTGTATGTGTCTAAGCATGTTGTATGTGTATTTTTGTATTTTTGTATTCTTACTCTTATGAGTTTTTAGTGTATTCTCAAGTCCTAATACACTATTCATGTATAATACATACTACATACACTTAGCACAAAATTTAGTGATCAATAAATACATGTATTTTTCCTCAAAAATATACATACTTAATATCGATTTTAATCTTGAAGTTTTCATAAAAATTGGGAAACCTTGGTAAATATTTTTAGGGAATAAGTTTCACCAAAACTTATATTTTTCTAAGTGTCAAAATTTATAGAAATTTTGACAGAGTTTCCCCTAAAAACGGAGGTTACCCATGTTTTCAGAACATGTGTTTATTTTCTTTTAAATTCATCGTCAATATCATCAACACAATCAAGTCTTACCATATGCCTAAATCATGTAATTCACACTACATCATGAACTTGAAGTTCTTGTAAAATCTTGTAGTAACTTACCATGTTATTTAGTAGGTCTAGTTACCCTTAAAAACATGATCCCTTATTTGTAAATCACTTTCTTGAAAGATTTAGTCTTTTACAACTTGTAATCTCATTTCACAAAAATATTTATTTATAGCATCTTCTTGTTTCTCTAGTGTTTTTACACTTATTTCTTTGCCAAAAATAGTGTAAGTTTAGTAAAAATCATGATCTTTCAAAAATCATATTTTCAACTTGGTTTTTCTTGGAAAATTATTTATAGATCTTGGATCTATACGTTTACTAGTTTACTTTGTTTATTATTTTCCAAGAAATCATTTATTCATCAAGTTCATGTTTATACATGAGGATGATCTTCTTGTGTTAACACATAATCATCCTCTAACTTGTTAGATAATGTGTTTAATCACAATCTAACAAGCTTTATGTATTGATCAACATCAATATTTCTAGTATTCACAAGCAAACATTACACATCTACTAAAAATATTATTTCATCCATTTTTCATCATGTGCAAGCTTATGTTCTTTAGTGTTCTTGTCATTTACATCATGTTACATCTTTTAACCAAGCAAAATAGAAGTAAACAAGGGTTTAGATGATCTTACTACTAGCTTAAAGCTAGGGAAGAAACAATGAGGAATATGGAGTGGATAATAGCACACGAGAGAGGTCCTTCAAGATCCGTTGCTTGCAACCTTCCTAATTAGGCTCGAGACACCTTAGAATCATCATAGATTGCTTGGGAATTAGATAGAAAAATTATGGTAGTGTGGGGTTGTTTGGGCCATAAGCTTCAAGGGAGGGAGAGGAAGAAGAAAGTTGCTTGAATGGAGGTGATGGTCATGGGTTATGGTCTTTTGGTTATAAGGAGATTACTTCCACCATTAAGGAAGGCATATGGCATCCTGTTGGTATATTCCTAGACATAATCTAATAAAATATATCAAAGAAATCAAATGTGGGAACTATGTCCCCTAACCGGTCATCAAAGTGGGGTGGGGGTGGGGGGGGATCTAGTTGGATCTTGATGGTTAGTTACTTGGTTAAGTTGAAATGTAAGGGTAATAGTTAGTGTTTTAGTGTTTAGTGATTTTTAAGATGTAATATAGTGTTTAGGGTTCATAATTAGCTTCAAAACACAAAAACAATGCTTCTAGTGAAATTTTGGTGTTCCGGGTAATGTCCGGTTGTTCGGTTAAATACTGGTTCGTTTAAGTGCTAAATTGCATCGTTTAGTGTCTTTTATGTACCCTTTTTGTACCTTTCCAATTCCTGACACTTAGGAAAATATTTTAGATCAATTTGTCATATTTTTGCATGAAACAATCTTGTTACAATGCTGAATTTTGCTGAATTGTATGAATTTCAGCATTTAAAGTGTGTTTCGGGTGCTTTTTAGTGCGTATTTTAGCTTTCGGAAAGTATATATATATAAACCCTTGTATGTACTCTTGGGTTTTAATGATTTCTTGTCGTTGGTCCTACACCTAGGCTCTAATTCTATTGTCTAACTGCTTTCTGCTGAATTGTCGACACAATGTGTCTTATCGGTGAGTTTACTTGTATTTTTGACGCGACGCAGTTCATTAATGCATAGAGTAATTATTCTAGTATAAAACGTGCCTGAATTTCACTTATATTGAAATCAGAAATTTTTTTGTCTTGTGAACTGGATCATGTACGTTCATTAAAGCACAGATCACTGTTCATTTAGTGATTTGTCATATTTTTGCATGAAACAATCTTGTTACAATGCTGAGTTTTGCTGAATTGTATGAATTTCAGCATTTAAAGTGTGTTTCGGGTGCTTTTTAGTGCGTATTTTAGCTTTCGGAAAGTATATATATAAACCCTTGTACGTACTCTTGGGTTTTAATGATTTCTTGTCGTTGGTCCTACACCTAGGCTCCCATTCTATTGTCTAACTGCTTTCTGCTGAATTGTCGACACAATGTGTCTTATCGGTGAGTTTACTTGTATTTTTGACGCGACGCAGTTCATTAATGCATAGAGTAATTATTCTAGTATAAAACGGGCATGAATTTCACTTATATAGAAATCAGAAATTTTTTTGTCTTGTGAACTGGATCATGTACGTTCATTAAAGCACAGATCACTGTTCATTTAGTGTACGGAATGTACGGAAAAGTGACGGTTGTCACACACATAACAACACACACACATAGAACAATACCAATAATTGCGATTCGAGTTGCGATGCGATAACGATAAAATAGCGTTAAGTAGATTAGCGTTTAATTGCGTTTATCGCATTGTTACTTCATATATTACAAATTGTATAACAAAATAACGTAAACTAAAGTATCTATTATCGAGTCAAAGAGTACAAGCAATAATTAAGTCAGAAATAGCAGATTTGAATAGCAATCTTTTCTTCCTTTGACTTTGACTTTAAAAGTCGGGTTCCCACTTTAGGGAATTTCGTCCCGAAATTAAGGCGCATGCGTAATGAATAGCTGTGGATACTTAGCCTTCATGTCACTTTCGAGTTCCCAGGTGAACTCGGTGCCGCGTTTTCCTTCCCAGCGAACCTTCACAATGGGAATGCGTGAGCGTCCGATTTTCTTGGTTTCTCGGTCCATGATCTCAACTGGCTTTTCCACGAAGTGTAATGTTTCTTTGTAAATCCTTAAAAGGTACATGTAAAGTCTACTCGGCTAGACACTTTTTGAGGTTCGAAACATGGAAAGTCGGGTGGACGTTGCTGAGTTCCTCCGGTAGTTCGAGTCTGTAGGCCACTTTGCCAATTCTTTCCAGAATCTTAAAGGGTCCAACGTATCGAGGCACGAGCTTTCCTTTCTTGCCGAATCGGATCACCCCCTTCCAAGGTGAAACCTTTAAGAGTACGTGATCGCCAACGTCAAATTCAAAGGGCTTGCAGCGTCTATCAGCGTAACTCTTTTGACGACTCCGAGCTTTCAGTAGATTGTCTCGTATCTGGAGGATCTTGTCAGTCGTTTCTTGCAATAACTCAGGACGGTAATTTGCGCATCTTCGATCTCGTGCCATACAACAGGCGATCGGCATTTTCTTCCATATAATGCCTCAAACGGTGCCATTTCAATGCTAGAATGATAACTGTTGTTGTACGAGAATTCGACTAAAGGTAAATGTAAATCCCAATTACCACCAAGATCTATCACACACGAGCGAAACATGTCTTCAAGGGTGCGAATTGTGCGTTCAGCCTGACCGTCGGTTTGGGGATGGAAAGCGGTACTTAGATTAAGAGTAGTACCGAGAGCAAATTGAAATGTTTCCCAAAGGCGCGAGGTAAACTGACCGTCGCGGTCAGAGATGATATCACGAGGCATCCCGTGTCGACATATAACTTCGTCGGTATAGATCCGTGCTAATCATTCTACCTTAAAGTCTTCTCGTATCGGTAAAAAATGAGCGGATTTAGTAAGACGATCAACGATAACCCAGATGCTATCGTGACCCGATGGTGTGCGGGGAAGTTTCGTTATGAAGTCCATATCTATACTCTCCCATTTCCACATAAGGATCTCGGGTTGCACGAGTAAGCCAGAGGGTCTTTGTTGCTCAGCCTTGACTTTTGAACAAGTCAGGCACTTTGAAACATAGATAGCGATATTCTTCTTCATTCCAGGCCACCAATACCGAAGAAGGAGGTCATGGTACATCTTGTCAGCATCGGGATGAATGGAATACCGAGACTTGTGGGCTTCAGTCAACAATATCTCCTTAAGGTTATTGCGACTTAGAATCCAGATGCGATCGAGATAGTAATAGATACCATTCGATTTGGTGACAAGTTGGGTTTCAGCACCACACTTCTTCATTTCCTCTTTCAAGGTGTTCTCAATGAAGTAGGCATGCTGAGTGTCACGGATTAGATCTTCGAGGTCGTGCTGTGCATGAGTATTATGAACGCTATGCAAATAGCTTCGTCGGCTGAGAGCGTCGGCAACGACATTTGCTTTGCCAGGGTGGTAACGAATCTCACAGTCGTAATCGTTAAGAAGTGCAACCCATCGGCGTTGGCGCATATTCAGTTCCTTCTTGTTCAAGATATGTTGTAGGCTCTTATGGTCGGTGAAGACCGTACACTTGGTACTGTAAAGGTAGTGTCGCAAATCTTCAACGCAAAAACAACTGCACCAAGCTCGAGATCGTGGGTTGTATAGTTCTTCTCGTGGATCTTGAGTTGACGAGAGGCGTACGCGATAACCTTGTCTCGTTGCATGAACACAACCGAGACCGAGGTTAGAGGCATCACAGTAGACTACGAAGTCGTCGTTTCCATCGGATAACGCGAGGATAGGAGCATTGCAGAGCATATGCTTGAGAGTTTGAAAGGTTTCCTCCTGTTCAGTTCCCCAAACAAAAGGCTTGTCTTTATGCGTCAGAGAAGTAAGCGGAACGACGATTTTAGAAAAGTCAGCGATGAATCGACGGTAATAGCCCGCCAATCCGAGGAACGAAAGAACTTCGGACGGGGATTTTGGTGTAACCTAGCTCTTAACTGCTTCAATCTTCGCGGGATCGACGTGTATACCTTGACTATTGATGATGTGACTGAGGAATTGAACCTCCTCTAGCCAAAATTCACACTTGGAGAACTTGGCATAGAGTCGATTCCCTTGGAGTAATTCGAGAGCCAAACATAGATGTTGCGCGTGTTTAGCTTTCGATTTTGAATAGATAAGGATATCATCGATAAACACGATGACGAAGTGGTCGATAAAGGGCTTACACACGCGATTCATCAAATCCATGAAAACCGCGGGTGTGTTGGTTAGACCAAAGGGTATTACGACGAATTCATAATGGCCGTATCGGATTCGGAAAGCGGTTTTAGGGATATCTTCCTCCTGGATTCGTAACTGATGGTAACCTGAGCGTATGTCGATCTTCGAGAAACACGTAGCACCTTGAAACTGATCAAACAAATCATCGATTCGGGGTAGGAGATAGCGATTCTTGATAGTGAGCTTATTGAGTTCCCTATAATCGATGCACATCCGGAATGATCCGTCCTTCTTTTTGACGAAAGGGACAGTTGCGCCCCAAGGAGAGGTGCTAGGGCGAAAGAAGCCTTTATCAAGCAGTTCCTGGAGTTGACTCGAGAGTTCGCGCATTTCAGACGGGCGAGGCAATAGGGAGCTTTAGCAACAGGGTTAGCTCCAGGAATGAGGTCGATACGGAAATCAATATCAAGACTCGGGGGTAAACCAGGTAAATCGTCAGGAAAGACAGCACGAAAATCATGAACCACGGGCACCTTATCCATTGCCTTCTTTTCCTTTTCCTCCGCTACTACGATGTGTGCCAAGAAAGATTTCTATTCCTTGCGGAGATACTTGCTCGCTTAGATACACGACATGAGTTTGAGATCCTTTGAAGGCACTTCGCCATAGACACAGAGTTGATCACCATTAGCGAGAGAGAAACGAATCATCTTATCAAAGCAAACGACTTCGGAACGATTTTCACGAAGAAAATCCATGCCAACTATGATATCAAAACTACCAAGATGCATCGGAATAAGTTCTATAGGGAAGACGTGATTGTTGAGTTCAAGCGTACAATCACGGAGAACGGAACTAACAGTGACGGTTCTTCCAGTGGCAACTTCTACGTCGAACGTTGTAGGGAGATTAGCGCGTTTACGTTTTAGGAGCTTTTTGAATTCTAACGATACAAAACAGTTATCGGCTCTTGTATCAAATAAACATGAAGCATATATACCGTTGACAAGAAACGTACCATTTGTGACACCCGAGCAAAATCCGCAATAATCCTAATTCCTCACTTCACCCTTTCGTGCCTACTTGTCAAATTTCGGGACGAAATTCTTTTCAAGTTGGGGATGATGTGACAACCCGAATTCGCAGGGTTAGTAGCGTTTAATTAATACTCGTACCATAACTCCGTTAAACTAAATACGATAACATGTTAATTAATATTTTGGGCCACATATGCATTACTTGATTTTGATACGTTATAGTTTGTGTATTAACTTTAAACGTAAGTGACAACTGATTGCGTCGCGGACCACGAGTAACACGAGTCACCCATGTCACCTTAGACTCGAATCACTTGGGAGTAGTGTGGATCGATCACTTGGACCCTGATTACTCCACTCATGGGCCGGCTAGGGGGACTTCATCCACATATACGCACCACACGCACACATTGATTTAGTGATTGGGCTAAGTAAAGCCCAAAGGGCTGATTGTTTTGGTTAAGGGCCGGTTACCTTAGGTTATATACACACACATGAGGCTACGTGACATAATACCACACATATTCAAACCCTACTCCCATACATTGCATTCGGCAGGAGAAACCCCTCCCACTTGATCGAAGTTCTTCCCCTTGGAGGTCATTCTGTGTGTCTAAATCTCGGTTAGTCTTGTACCTTAATCCACTGTTATGATAAAGTGCACGATAGTTGTTTTAAATATGTCGAATTCTTGTTATGAAAACTGCTGTCGAATCATTGTTCTTGTATAAATAAATGGCGGTTATGGGTGTGTGTAGTAGTAGCCTTGAATTGATCAACCATGTGCTAGATATTGTTGTCAAATAGTCAAAAGACATTAATGTATGTCACAAGAATAAGAGATAATGTGATGTGTTTTGTGGAGATTGAAATTCGTGTATAGGATTGACTTTGTGATGCATGCTTTGATTTAAATTAATTAAGCCATGAAGACTAGCCGACAACTTGGATAGGAGATACACATACATCTGACAACATTAAACATATATAAAAGTCACATGGGCGGTCGATTATTGTGATAGTACCACTCTCATTAGACCAAAATGAGGCCCAATCACAATATCTTGAGTGTAAACCCAAACCGGCCAAATAAGGCCAAGTCACCCTAGCCCTTTTATTTTGAGGTGATTATTAATTGGTGTTTATGTGTATGTATAATTTTGATAGAAACATGCTGATGAATCAATAGCTTGGTTTGGAATTTTCATATTTAAATAGGATAATAATGGTTAGCGGTGATTATGGCAAAGAGTCAAGGAATTGATGACTAGAACATATATCAGTTTGACACGTTTCCATGTTTGAGGTTATAATAATAAGTTAGTCGTCAAATATATATTAGTCATCACATGTATTAATCACCAAATAATAAGGAACATACATTAGTCATCACATATATATGCATAGGCTATGAAATCGGATCTCACACATAAAACCGAACTGGATTGGGCCGTTCTGTTTAAAGCTGGGCCACAAAAGTTAATTATTTATAGACAAGGGGGCCGGCTCTCATAACCAGTTGAGTTTTGGGGCAATCGAACAACATAACCATTTGTGAAGAATTTGTGTAGACTTGAACAGGAAACCATTAAACAGAATTTAGTTGGGCCTCCGCTATTACCGGGATTACTGTTAAACTGGGCCGGCGTAGTGGGCCAGTAGTTGGGCCGATGGTGTGGATCGCGTATGGGTTACTAACCCGTGAACACAAAACAAACCACACACTTTGATTTTAATCACACACCTAAAGTGAACATGAATCGAACAGTTACATGTTGATGTATATTGAGGACTTAATTAGGAATTAATGAATGTGAATTGTATGCTAACAGTAGGTGGTTAGTAGAATATGAAGCATGACTACGATTTACAAAGTGGTTAGCACATGTGTGATAATATGATAGTATAGCATATGTTACTGCTGAATCTCATGACTGTTCATATGATGATGTGTGAACTCTACTTGTGCAATGTGAATATTGAATGTGGGATTTACGTGCATGTAAACTGACTGTCTTCGTAACCACGATAGGGTTTGATTAATCAACTGTTTAACAAGCACTTAATCTTACCGAGCAAACCAAGGTGAGTTCACTGCACTTTTCTCAAGCATGCGTCCCGGTGGTTTGGGACAACTGGTAAACATTTGGAAGGGAAACATTGGGTAAATAACTTAATCGGTTTTGGTTATTGCCTGGAGGGCAATGGGGTGATTAGTTGATAGCGCTATTAGGTGGGAAACCTCACACCGGGCCGTAAGGACGGGCGTGAACTAATTATCTGGGTATGGCTATGGTTGTTAGAGGCACACTCCTCGGATACATATGGGCACTCTCCCTAGGGTATCTAACGATGGCAACATGGCAATCGGTCGTTAAGGGGTACCCACTCCCCGGATACACATGGGCACATTCCCTAGGGTATCTAACATGAGCAACATCGTAACGCAACATTAAATCGCATTAACATACATATGGTAACATAACTTGTTAACAAAACCTTGAACTCACCAGCGTAGTCTGACACACTTGTTGCATGCTTGTAGGTAATTATTGAAGGAACTTGGGAGCTTGCCGTCTGATGCTGCTGGAGTGGTTATGGTCATAATAAACAATTATGTTGATTTGGTTTTCATTCATTTACGCACTTATACATTTATGCTTCCGCTCAGTATTTTGGTTTTGGTTTAACTTTTCAAACGATACATTTCTTTCAATTGGGTATTTTAATACATTATGACTTGTGTTTGATATGATTGGTGGCTCTTTGTTGGATCGTTGCACCTCCAATAGGGACATGCCCTAGGTGGTTATTTGGGGGTGTGACAGTTTGGTATCAGAGCCACTGGTTATAGAGAACTCGGTTTTAAAATGTTTTCATAAAACCAGACTATAACCGAATTGATCCAAACGATGACCATGACACTCAGCTCCAGACTGCAAGGTTCGTTTCTCATTTACGATTGCATAGCATATTTAGTGTACACTTATGTATAACATTACGCGTGAATGCACACTTGGCACCACAGCATGAGCCCTTACATTACCAACCCCTGTTATGTGATCTATTAGTGTGACACTA
This sequence comes from Helianthus annuus, assembly GCF_002127325.2. NCBI lineage: Eukaryota > Viridiplantae > Streptophyta > Magnoliopsida > Asterales > Asteraceae > Helianthus > Helianthus annuus. The sequence goes on from NC_035440.2 coordinate 142,311,793, forward strand.
CCCTTCGACTATTGTGATTCTTGATCCCATAAAACCCCTCGCTTGCTATTTGAATGCGGGGAACCTTTTAGCGCAAGTTAAGAGGCACTGAGATAAGCATGCAAATCGCCTTATTATTATGGGTGCACACATAATAATAGCGCGAGGTGCATGCAAATCCCAGTGAGGCTTAATGAGCGTGAGAAGAGTTCTGCCCTATTGTGTGTAAACTTGGTAGTTTGTAGATTTCAATGTGATACTCGACTTTTACCTCATTTAGACCCTTAAGATTGTTCCCTTCTCTTATATAGAACCATGAGGGACAACGGAGGACGGAGGTATAAGTTAATCAACTCCCGGATAAACATGATGACATAAACAATAATCTTACTCCTTGTATTGCTAGAATTGCTGTTACATAACAGTTCTCTTTAAGCTAGTCTATCCCCTAGCCCTTGCCTTGGCCGACGCTTACCGTTTAAGGTAACAGTTAGTTACTGTTCTTGATATAGATAAACCTATCATTCCATTATCATGGTCACACTACATTCTCGATTGTCTACGCATAAACTCCTATAACATTGTGCTCTAGTTTAAAAATAACCTGATAAACTCTTCTTTTGATACGTAGTGATCACTTCTTGTACTCTGAGGATGGTTGTGTATTATTTTATGACCATATCATTTCGAAAATATTTTCGTGTCCTTGTAATGAAACCTTTTGGTGACGTACTTGATGTTCCTAATACACACGCCTTAGTTCAACCCTTCAAAGTCGGCTTCATACCTGTTCGACTAATTACACACTCAATTTCGTACATAGATTTTAGTGAACCATTCTTATTCGCATACGGCAGGCTTGACGACTGTGGAGAACGCTCCGATTAAACCGGATCACTATGAATTCGACCAACCGTTACTCTTCAACATAATTCTTCTTGCGCCAACACCCTCAAAGTAACGCTCCCATCGACTGGTACATCACTTTATTTCCATTTATACTTCTTGTTTGCGACCAGCTACATCCTCATCATCGGATTTGCTACTTTACTCATGATTCTAAAACAATTAGATGGAACAGATTGATGATAACCGCGTTTTGGTATATTCTTCGCGTCTTATCTTGTTGTGCTAAAATGAATACCATAGTTCTTGCATAGCCCCGTTATACGCTAATCCTCGCTTGGTTAAATCACTCTCTACGAACGTCACTCGAGGAATGAGTCATACTTAAGATCATCAAGTGCAAGAACATAAAATAAAATTATTACTTACGTAAGGTATGCCAAGGTCAAATTCCTTCTTGTGTGAAAGCACCATACTCATGTATAGCTTCATCGACCTCTTTGTTCCATGCTTATTCCTCTTTGACCGAAGGCTGGTCATCTTCTACAACCAACTACGACCAAAATATCACGATCAATATCAACTGAAAATCTCTTTTCCCTCTGAATGAACGAGTCAAGATGATACCCGTCTGAAATAGGGATTAATGCCTAACTTGAGTTTTCATTCAATCGATTGATTGAATCGCTTGAATCACCTGTTCCAAGAAATTATAATTTCCTTCTCGAATTCTCACATACGATGGCATCACCTTTGATCTTCGATAGGGGTGACTACACCAGTTCTGATCGCCGGTAGCGATACCATATATAGACATATATCTTTTACACTCACTTTATCACATTCACATACTTTGCTTCGAGTAAATCTTGGTGGTGCACCCAACACACGTGATTTTAAGGTTGAGCATTTTAGCCTGTAACAAACTACCTTAACACATTTCCGGTTCGGTTTATTTCGTCGACCCTTCGTTTATGATGTACGACATTCGCCTCAATTCTGGTAAGCTCTAGATATACATTAGATACACTTGCTTCGTGAAGAGTTGGTTACTTAATATACAACATCCATGATAACTAAATACTGCCTTTTTGCAAGTCCCCAAATTCGAAGGCGTATAGTTCACCTAAGTTATATTTAGTGCGACGAACCCCCCCCCCCCCCGGTCACACATGTTAAATGCATCAGGCAATGCCATACAGATGTATGACACACTCGTATTTCAACTTTTGTGAGCATCTCTTGAGCTTAGCATAACTTGTCACAACATTCTTCATTATCAAGCTCCTATTAACTCAACTTGTGTTTCTACTTAAGAGCAAGACATTTTTAGTTTAACACAATTAACACAAACTCTATTACCTCAAACACTCATTCATGCATAACACTCACATAACGGCAATTCGGGGAATTACGGAATTACACATGGGTTGTACTCGAACGTTGATGAACAATTAGAACACTATTCCTGAACAAATAAAGAAATATAACTTATGTGAATTTATATGTTATCTGACTTTATATGCTATATGACTTATATATTATTTAGTGAACTTTCGTGAAACCGTATTTAACTACGTGTTTAGTGAATTATCGACAAACTCATAATTGGAGCCTAGAGTATAATATAGCCTAAATTTCGAGGACGAAATTTCTGTAACATGGGGAGGATGTGACACCCGAGCAAAATCCGCAATAATCCTAATTTCCTCACTTCACCCTTTCGTGCCTACTTGTCAAATTTCGGGACGAAATTCTTTTCAAGTTGGGGATGATGTGACAACCCGAATTCGCAGGGTTAGTAGCGTTTAATTAATACTCGTACCATAACTCCGTTAAATTAAATACGATAACATGTTAATTAATATTTTGGGCCACATATGCATTACTTGATTTTGATACGTTATAGTTTGTGTATTAACTTTAAACGTAAGTGACAACTGATTGCGTCGAGGACCACGAGTAACACGAGTCACCCATGTCACCTTAGACTCGAATCACTTGGGAGTAGTGTGGATCGATCACTTGGACCCTGATTACTCCACTCATGGGCCGGCTAGGGGGACTTCATCCACATATACGCACCACACGCACACATTGATTTAGTGATTGGGCTAAGTAAAGCCCAAAGGGCTGATTGTTTTGGTTAAGGGCCGGTTACCTTAGGTTATATACACACACATGAGGCTACGTGACATAATACCACACATATTCAAACCCTACTCCCATACATTGCATTCGGCAGGAGAAACCCCTCCCACTTGATCGAAGTTCTTCCCCTTGGAGGTCATTCTGTGTGTCTAAATCTCGGTTAGTCTTGTACCTTAATCCACTGTTATGATAAAGTGCACGATAGTTGTTTTAAATATGTCGAATTCTTGTTATGAAAACTGCTGTCGAATCATTGTTCTTGTATAAATAAATGGCGGTTATGGGTGTGTGTAGTAGTAGCCTTGAATTGATCAACCAAGTGCTAGATATTGTTGTCAAATAGTCAAAAGACATTAATGTATGTCACAAGAATAAGAGATAATGTGATGTGTTTTGTGGAGATTGAAATTCGTGTATAGGATTGACTTTGTGATGCATGCTTTGATTTAAATTAATTAAGCCATGAAGACTAGCCGACAACTTGGATAGGAGATACACATACATCTGACAACATTAAACATATATAAAAGTCACATGGGCGGTCGATTATTGTGATAGTACCACTCTCATTAGACCAAAATGAGGCCCAATCACAATATCTTGAGTGTAAACCCAAACCGGCCAAATAAGGCCAAGTCACCCTAGCCCTTTTATTTTGAGGTGATTATTAATTGGTGTTTATGTGTATGTATAATTTTGATAGAAACATGCTGATGAATCAATAGCTTGGTTTGGAATTTTCATATTTAAATAGGATAATAATGGTTAGCGGTGATTATGGCAAAGAGTCAAGGAATTGATGACTAGAACATATATCAGTTTGACACGTTTCCATGTTTGAGGTTATAATAATAAGTTAGTCGTCAAATATATATTAGTCATCACATGTATTAATCACCAAATAATAAGGAACATACATTAGTCATCACATATATATGCATAGGCTATGAAATCGGATCTCACACATAAAACCGAACTGGATTGGGCCGTTCTGTTTAAAGCTGGGCCACAAAAGTTAATTATTTATAGACAAGGGGGCCGGCTCTCATAACCAGTTGAGTTTTGGGGCAATCGAACAACATAACCATTTGTGAAGAATTTGTGTAGACTTGAACAGGAAACCATTAAACAGAATTTAGTTGGGCCTCCGCTATTACCGGGATTACTGTTAAACTGGGCCGGCGTAGTGGGCCAGTAGTTGGGCCGATGGTGTGGATCGCGTATGGGTTACTAACCCGTGAACACAAAACAAACCACACACTTTGATTTTAATCACACACCTAAAGTGAACATGAATCGAACAGTTACATGTTGATGTATATTGAGGACTTAATTAGGAATTAATGAATGTGAATTGTATGCTAACAGTAGGTGGTTAGTAGAATATGAAGCATGACTACGATTTACAAAGTGGTTAGCACATGTGTGATAATATGATAGTATAGCATATGTTACTGCTGAATCTCATGACTGTTCATATGATGATGTGTGAACTCTACTTGTGCAATGTGAATATTGAATGTGGGATTTACGTGCATGTAAACTGACTGTCTTCGTAACCACGATAGGGTTTGATTAATCAACTGTTTAACAAGCACTTAATCTTACCGAGCAAACCAAGGTGAGTTCACTGCACTTTTCTCAAGCATGCGTCCCGGTGGTTTGGGACAACTGGTAAACATTTGGAAGGGAAACATTGGGTAAATAACTTAATCGGTTTTGGTTATTGCCTGGAGGGCAATGGGGTGATTAGTTGATAGCGCTATTAGGTGGGAAACCTCACACCGGGCCGTAAGGACGGGCGTGAACTAATTATCTGGGTATGGCTATGGTTGTTAGAGGCACACTCCTCGGATACATATGGGCACTCTCCCTAGGGTATCTAACGATGGCAACATGGCAATCGGTCGTTAAGGGGTACCCACTCCCCGGATACACATGGGCACATTCCCTAGGGTATCTAACATGAGCAACATCGTAACGCAACATTAAATCGCATTAACATACATATGGTAACATAACTTGTTAACAAAACCTTGAACTCACCAGCGTAGTCTGACACACTTGTTGCATGCTTGTAGGTAATTATTGAAGGAACTTGGGAGCTTGCCGTCTGATGCTGCTGGAGTGGTTATGGTCATAATAAACAATTATGTTGATTTGGTTTTCATTCATTTACGCACTTATACATTTATGCTTCCGCTCAGTATTTTGGTTTTGGTTTAACTTTTCAAACGATACATTTCTTTCAATTGGGTATTTTAATACATTATGACTTGTGTTTGATATGATTGGTGGCTCTTTGTTGGATCGTTGCACCTCCAATAGGGACATGCCCTAGGTGGTTATTTGGGGGTGTGACACCATTGACAACATTGTTGTCGGTTTGTGCCTGGCGGACATTAATGTTAAATGCACGGCCGCGGGCTGCTTGTTCAGCTGGCTGCTGCTGTTGATGTTGTTGCTGCGCTGGTTACTACTACAGCTCTTGCTTCACCACTCGGTTCGGGCAGACATTTGCAAAGTGGTTAGTGTTGGGATTGAACCCTATCAGAGGAACAGATAATGAGAGCCAAAACCGGTTCACAACAGTGGATTCATCATAAGCAGATGCTTGCATTAGACTTTACCCTTGAAAGTGGTTATAACACCTGATGTCCTCTATCCACTGTCCCTATACAACAGCTATTGTCCTTTTAACCGCTGATGAAGCCCTGAAGATTGTTAAGGACTAAACACTGTTGGTTCAATCTACTGATGATATCTAAATACTGCTGTTGACTAAAGAACTGCCCACTCAAGGACTGATCAACTTTGAGGAAAGCACTGATTGTCAAACATCAGTGCTTGGCATGCAACAATGGAAGGAAGAAGCATTAGTTTAGTCTGTCACTTATATTGTATAGAATCAGTAGTTAAGATTAGCAATGTTTGTATAGGAGCAGTAGTTAAAGGTTGTTAGATGTCACTTTCATGGTGACGTCAGCTTAGATGCTTCAGTGGTTTGATTTGCCTATAAATGGAACAGTACCCTGTACTGTTACATTTGATTGACTGAGTGACTTCTTCTCCTCTAATCCTTTCATCTTGTTCAATCAACCAGGGAGCATCAGGCTGAGGGGGAGTTTAGTTTGTAAGCATGCATTGTAATCTTTTGATTTGATCTGTAATCTTTTGACTAATAGAAAAGCATGTGTTTATCAAAACTATTTTCCTCTTTGATTGTGTTTACAAAGTTTGTGTTCAATTCCACTACATAAATCATTGAATCATGTTTATTCATTGTTCATCTATTACAAACAAACACAATCATGAGAGCCTGCGATCCTAACAATTGGTATCAGAGCTTGGACAGTCAAATTCGATCTAACAATCAATTTGACATAACAGTTCAGCTCAAAATTGATTGATGCTAAGTTTGATCGTATTTTGTTGAAAAACAGAGTAACGAGTGAGCAGGTTCAAAGTTGCTATTCAAAACTCTGTAAAATAACCAAGATGTTATAAGACACACAAACTTCTCATAACAAGTGATATCATGCATAAACCACCTATAGTGTTCAGATCTGAAAATATGTCTGATAACTATGGTATTATCATTTTCTTTACAAAAATTGATCTCAAGTGTTGATATGATGTTTGTGATGTTTTCATCATGTTTAATATTAAGGTGTGAACTTCTGGTCAACAAAACCTAGTTTCGTAAAAACATTAGTGTTTTTGTTAACATAAAAGGAGGGAAATTAAAACCTTAGTTATGAAATCTTATGTGTTGAAAAACAAGTTGAGAATCCTGTTAAAAAGGATCAAATCAACTTTGTTAAAAACACATTAAGAAAATCAAGTGTTAAAACAGACTAAATCATATGTAATGTGAGATTTGACATAAGCTTGGGCAAAAATGCCCAAGTCTCTCTAAACATTGCTGTAAAATGATTCTGGTCTAAGTATTTCTTCAATAAAAACCTCCCAGTGAGTATTTTAGTACTTATGAATGGGAAGGGTAAAACGGAAAAAGAAAAATCATAAAAACTCAAAAGTGTGTTTATCTCAAAACTTTTGAAGTCAAAAGAAAAGAGTATAGATGTAAAACACTTATGAGTCCAAAATTGGGTGAACAATGGTCATCAAGCAGCTATGTGCATTCAATGATTCAGGGAAGTTCAGGTAACAATAGTATCACCTGTGATTAAACTTAAAAGAGGACTAGGCAAGTTTTTCAGTGTCATCACATGCTAACAAAGTCTATAACAGGACTTTCAAAACCTATGTGTACATGTCTCCTCATTTTTGCAATCAATTGACAAGGAAATGGTCTCAAACAGTGGTTATTATAATGTATTTCAAAACATTGACCATTTTCTTAAAACTTGAGAATGATGCGACTATGAGTTTAATTGGAAAGTATACCAGATCCTTTTTGATGTTGTTTTCAGAATAACATTTAATTATTTTTCTTGAAAAGGTTTTTCTCAATAAAACAGGATATATTATTCATTATTTTTCTTTAGAATGATATATTTTGTATTTTTACCTCTTTTTGATAGTAAAAATTTCATTCTCATGTCATGATGCAAAACCCTTATTTTTTTGTGGTGATGCTATCCTTGAAAACAGATCAAAAGGAAATGGTACAAGTGTCAAGGTCATGTCAAACTCAAGTTTGTGTTAACACAGATCAAAGATTGATTGCTAACAGACCTTAAAATACTTGGATACTCATGTCATAATTAAAAAAATTATGACTCAAAATGAGTAGCCACTGTAAAAGAGTTTTCATTATCTAGGGTACTAAACCACTGTCAGGAATTTATAAAGGCTTCAAAACTGGTAATAGACATGTGGCAAAACCTTGAATACAAATTCCTGTAAAAACTGCTGACATATTAAACTTGACAATTTGCATCTAACATGTATTTTGTTAAGGATAGCATTCTTGCAGATATTTCATAAAGGCCATCAACAGATGATTGGATATGATATTGTGGTTACACAATACAAAATCATTCCCCTTCATCAGAACAAGCAGATGCTAAAAACTTTTGTCAAAAGCTTATTCACTGTTGCACTAACAGTTGCTGACTTAATGGCCCTTCAAATTCTTACCATTTCTTTACCCCTAACTACTGTTGTGCTCAAACATCTACTTCCTAAAGTCTGTCCACTGCTAAAAGTCAACCCTTGTTCTCTCATTTTCCTGATAAACAATGTTGTTCAAAATCAGTTGTTCTATCCACTGATATGCTATCCACTGATAGTAAAAATCAGCCACTATCTCATTTGTTACCGTTGCAACCACTGATATTTGCTTCATCAGTGGCTCTCAAAACAACTGACCTCCATTATTCATCTTTTTCATCAGAGGTTGGCACGTGGTCAGTTTTTAGCCATCAGATCGTTGTAACCGCTGCCACATCAGCATTCACTTTTTCCTAAATAAAACCCTGATGAAAACCCAAACAGGGTTTTACACTGTCGAATTGAATTCCAAAATTCTCTTCTCAAAGCAGTTCCCAACTTTCCATCTCAAATCATTTTTCGTCCTTCTTCATCAAAATGACGAAATCAAAATCAAAATCAAAATCATCATCATCTTCCAAAGAGGTCACTCAAATGGCCGCTTAACCCATTGAAATCCCATACAAATCCCCTCAAAATTATTTGGGTTTACTCACAAAACCCACTACCACCCACACCTTCGATTCCATCATCGACATCATGTCTGCATGAAAGTACAAAACTTTGCTAACAGCAGATGCTCCAATTTACCAACAAACCCAGAGAGAGTTTTGGAAAAATGCTACCCTTGACAAACAAGGCAAGAATGTCATAGCCATCAACTCTTCCATACAGGGTAAAACGATTCAATTTACTCCACAATCCATCTCAGAAGTCTTTAAACTCGATGATCAGCAAGGTAAAACTTCTTTTCCTAGAAACGAGTTGAAAACTGATTTTCTGGAAAGGGGGTATGCAGAACAAACAAAAAGAGATGCCTTACAAAAAGGTTTCTTCCCTTCTGCACCTAGGTTTTTATTCCATACACTTTTGATGTGTGTTTCAAATAAAACAACTGCTTTTAACGAAATACCATTAAAGATCCAATGTCTGGGTTATGCTAGTTTACATAATGAAAATTATAACTATTCCCAGGAGATCTTTGATGACTTGGTAAAAAATGTTGATAGCAAATCATTTTTACCTTTTCCAAGGTTTCTAAGCTACTATTTTAAACAAAAATTTGGAAAGGAAAATGAAAATTTTCTCAAACAAGTTGTTTACTTTCAAATAAATGGTTTAACACCTGAAACATTCACTAGAATGTTAACACCTACAAAAACAAAAGGAGAGGTGCCTTGTAACACCCCCAAAATCCCACTTGCGGAAATCCCGCGAGGCGTGTTACGCATCAAAGTTCGAGCCACCAATCACATTGAACCAATAGTAAATACTTAAATAAAATATAATATCAAATCCCAAAGTATTGTGTAGCGGAAGCATTTAATAAATCGTTTAGCAATTGTTTCATAATACTTAAAACCAAAGTATCCAATGTAAATAAATCCAAGAGCCTCGATCCATGACCACTCCAGCACTCCCAGATAGCAAGTCCATGTTCCAAGTGTTAATGACCTACAAGCATGCAAACAAGTGTGTCAGACTACGCTGGTGAGTTCAAGGTGTTATCACGCGTTGTGTTACCAGATATACGTTAATAAGATTCAATGATATGTTACGATGTTGCTCAAGTTAGATTACCCTAGGGACTACGCCCTTACGTAACCGAGGAGTGTGCCTCTTAGCAACCCACTATGTTGTTCGGTTAGTTACCCTAGGGAAACCGCCCTTACGTAACCGAGGAGTGTGCCTCTTAGCAACCCACTATGTTGTTCGGTTAGTTACCCTAGGGAAACCGCCCTTACGTAACCGAGGAGTATGCCTCTAAACAACCATAGTGAAACCCAGATAATTAGTACCTAATAGCGCTATCAACTAATTACCCCCATTGCCCTCCAGGCAATGACCAAAACCGATTAAGTTGTTTACCCAACGTTTCCCGTCCAAATGTTTACTAGTTGTCCCAAACCACCGGGACGCATGCTTGAGAAAATGCAATGAACTCACCTGGGATTGCTCGGTATGATACACACAGTTCAATTAAGTTAAAAAGCGATCAACCACGTCCTACCAAAGTTATCATACCAATCAGATTCGTATTCAAGTATTGCACGTAGGTTCTACACGTATTGTAACAGGTTGTACAAATATTCATCATCGTATAGGTATCAGCGTAAAAAGTTACATAACAAGCATAGTCCAAGTGTTCAGCCCAATCAGTTGGGCTCGTGATAGTGTGCAGGCCCAATAACAAAGTGTACGTGTAATAAGGGCCTCGAGTCGAGACCGGAGGTCTCGGGTCGCAACGAAGGAAGTTTCGAGTCATATTGGTGTTGAGATTTCGAGTCGCAACCAAGGGAGGTTACGAGTCGCAACGGGACTCGCAACTGTGGTTTCGGCTTGTCATGGTCCGGTTTCGAGTCGCATCCTGACTCGCAACCGTGGTCTCGGCTTGTGCGGTTTGTGTGGTCTCGAGTCGCAACGGGACTCGCAATCACGGTTTCGACTCGCAACCGTGTTAAGTCTATCAAATTTGTAATCACTTTCCTGATTTCATGCACATGATTTCCGTGATATCAGCTAACATATTCGGCAGTTTCATAATCAGATCAAACACGATTTCAAACAGTTTCATTCGTATTCATATCATTATCAAGAACAGTTAATTCATCAACAACTAATCATACTATCGGTTCATCAAACTAGCCGATTCTACACTAGCATGCAACCTAGTCATGTGCATAACAAATCTGTGAGCATGTTATATACCAAATCCATTAGGTTATATGATCAATATTCAATTCTATTCACAAGAACATAACCATCTAGTATAATCATCATGTAACATCCGAAGGTGTGATATGCCAACCGAGAACACTAAAAAAAATCATGAACCAAGCAATAGTGATATACTAACCGAGAGTGTGAAGTGATTAACTAGATCGCGATGTGAGCCGAGATCCTAAGAACTTCGATGTTGATGTGTTGCCGTCGGGTTCCAAGGGAAAACGAGAGGGAGAGAGTTCTTTAGGGTTTGTGTGTGTTTGTGTTGTTGTAACAATGAGAGAACAAAACCCCCCATAGTGTTTACATGTTTAAGAAAGGTGGGCCGACCCCTACTTGGGCCGTCCCCAAGGTCTCGAGTCCAACCGCATGGACCGAATGGGTTGTGTAGGCAAGTGGGTTGGAGTTTGGTCCGTTTATCCGATGCACAATGTCACAAAAGTCATAATCACATAACATCCAAGTTCACACAATTAGTTCAAATATTCACATAAGGTTCAAGCGAGTTATACTAGGTTAGGTTCAAAATACGAGTTGTCACAGTATCCCCAACTAAAAGGAAATTTCGTCCCGAAATTTGGTACGCACTCACTAACGTAAGCTATATAAGTTAAAGCTAGGTAGGTTACATCGTTTGCTGGTTTTCCTGGGGTGTCACATCCTCCCCAACTTGAATGGGAATTTTGTCCCGAAATTCACTAGTTGCGTCAACACCAGGTTCACTAGGTTTTGACTGGTCTTCGGGGAACAGATGTGGGTACTTAAGTTTCATCTGGTCCTCGCGTTCCCACGTGAACTCTGGACCACGTCTTGAGTTCCAACGAACTCTCACAATCGGTATACGGCTGTGTTTGCGAACTTTAACTTCCCGATCCATAATCTCAATTGGTTCTTCGACAAACTGCAACTTGTCGTCTATCTTCAGCTCTTGAAATGGTACTACTAGTGTTTCATCAACCAAACACTTCTTTAGCTGCGATACGTGAAATACATCATGGACATTACCCAACTCAGCCGGTAATTCCAACCTGTAAGCCACCTTTCCAATTCGTTCTAGAATTTTGAACGGTCCCACATAACGAGGGTTTAGTTTGCCGCGTTTCCCAAAACGCACCACACCCTTCCAGGGTGAAACCTTTAACATAACGCGGTCATTAACTTCAAATTCCAACGGTTTACTACGCTTGTCAGCGTAGCTCTTCTGTCGGTCACGAGCTGCGGCCATACGGTTTCTGATCTGCACAATGCTTTCCGTTGCTTCAAGAACAAACTCAGGGCCTGTGATCTGGCTATCACCCACCTCATGCCAACAGAGAGGTGAACGGCATTTCCGTCCGTACAGTGCTTCGAACGGAGCTGCCTTAATACTTGAATGGTAGCTGTTGTTGTAAGAGAATTCTATCAATGGTAGGTGCTTCTCCCACCCTTTTCCAAAGTCGAGTACGCATGCCCGAAGCATATCTTCGAGTGTTTGGATGGTGCGCTCGCTTTGACCATCCGTCTGCGGGTGATAAGCGGTACTCATGTCGAGTTGGGAACCAAACGATTTATGCATAGACTGCCATAACTCTGAAGTGAAACGCGGATCACGGTCTGAAATGATAGAAGTTGGCACTCCATGCCTAGAAACCACTTCCTTAAGGTAGATTGCTGCCAATTGAGAAAACTTGTCTGTTTCCTTGATTGCTAGGAAGTGTGCTGATTTCGTGAGGCGATCAACAATCACCCAAATAGTGTCGTTCCCAGCCTGAGTTCTTGGTAGTCCTGTCACGAAATCCATAGCGATCTGTTCCCACTTCCATGTGGGTATCTCTGGTTGCTGCAGTAGACCTGAGGGCTTTTGATGTTCTGCTTTGACTTTAGCACAGGTCAGACATTTGCTTACGTAGGTTGCTATATGAGCCTTCATGCTGGGCCACCAGTAGGTAGTTTTCAGGTCGTGGTACATCTTATCTGATCCAGGATGTACAGAGTAGCGTGATTTGTGTGCCTCTTCCATTACAAGTTCTCGTAAGTTGCCAAAGAGTGGAACCCAAATGCGTCCAGTTACGTAGTAGGCGCCGTCTCCCTTTTGTTCTAGTCGTTGTCTCGAGCCACGTAAAGCTTCAGCTCGAACATTCTCTGGTTTCAATGCTTCTAACTGAGCATCCCGTATCTGGGAAGGGAGATTGGACTGAATCGTGAGTTGCAATGCTCGCACGCGCCTAGGTGCATTATCCTTTCTGCTGAGGGCGTCAGCTACAACGTTTGCCTTGCCCGGATGGTACTTGATGGCACATTCATAATCGTTCAATAATTCCACCCATCGTCGTTGTCGCATATTCAACTCTTTCTGGTCGAAGATGTGCTGGAGACTTCTATGGTCGGTGTAGATGGTGCATTTGGTACCGTACAGATAGTGCCTCCAAATCTTCAACGCAAACACCACCGCTCCTAACTCCAAGTCGTGTGTCGTGTAGTTCTTCTCGTGCACCTTTAGCTGACGAGAAGCATAAGCTATCACCTTCTCGCGTTGCATCAACACACAACCGAGACCCTGAATCGAAGCATCACAATAAACCACAAAATCTTCGGTACCCTCTGGTAATGACAAGATCGGTGCACTGCAAAGTTTCTGCTTTAACAACTGGAAGGCCTCTTCCTGCTTCGTTCCCCAAGAGTACGCCGTGTTCTTCTGTGTTAGTGAAGTGAGAGGTTGCGCGATTTTTGAGAAGTCTTTAATGAACCTTCGATAATACCCTGCGAGACCAAGAAATTGTCGCACCTCAGACGGAGTCTTTGGTGCCGCCCAATTCTTTACCGCATCCACCTTCGCAGGATCCACATGTATTCCCTTCTCGTTAACAACATGCCCAAGGAAGTGTACTTCTCGAATCCAAAAGTCACACTTAGAAAATTTCGCATACAATTGTTCCCTTCTCAAAAGTTCCAAAATGAGGCGTAGGTGGCGCTCGTGATCTTCCTTGTTCTTGGAATAGACTAAGATGTCGTCAATAAATACTATAACAAACTCGTCGAGATATGGCTTGCATACGCGGTTCATGAGATCCATAAAAACCGCTGGTGCATTGGTCAATCCAAACGGCATGACCAAAAACTCATAGTGCCCGTAGCGCGTTCGAAAGGCTGTCTTGGGAACATCCTCTTCCCTAACCCTTACCTGGTGATAACCCGACCTTAAGTCGATCTTTGAATAGAAACTCGACCCTTGCAACTGGTCGAACAAGTCGTCGATGCGTGGTAACGGATAGCGGTTCTTAATGGTCACCTTGTTGAGCTCTCGATAGTCGATACACATACGGAATGACCCGTCCTTCTTCTTTACGAACAAAACTGGGGCTCCCCAAGGCGACGAACTGGGTCGAATGAAACCCCTATCCAATAACTCCTGCAGTTGATTGGACAGTTCCTGTAATTCTCCAGGTGCTAACCGGTAAGGAGCTCGAGCAATTGGAGCCGCTCCCGGTGCAAGATCAATCTGAAATTCTACTTGACGGTGAGGAGGTAACCCTGGTAGCTCCTCTGGAAATACATCAGCGAATTCTCGCACCACTGGTAGATCCTCAATCTTACTCTCTTCAGACTGAGCGTTGGTAACTAACGCTAACATTGCTGGGTACCCCTTTTGTAGATACTGTTGTGCACGCATGGCCGTGATAATCCCAACCATCGTCCCACTACGATGCCCCTGAACTAACAGTGACTCTCCATCAGGGAGAGGAATACGCACAATCTTCTCCTTACATAGGATTTCTGCTTGGTGCTTAGACAACCAATCCATGCCTACCACTATGTCAAAACTACCGAGCGTAACGGGAAGGAGGTCAATATCAAACACCTGACCCACGAGATCTAGTTTGCACCCGAAAAGGACGTTCGAGGCTTCTATCGTTTTACCATCTGCTAGTTCTACTACCTGTTTAACTTCTAAGGGTGTTGGGGTTATCCCTAATCGCTGACTAAACTCTAGGGACACGTAACTCCAATCGGCACCCGAATCAAATAATACAGAAGCAATACGATTGTTAACAGGAAACGTACCAGTTACAACGTTGCCGTCATTCCTGGCATCCCCTGCTCCAAGCTGAAACACTCTGCCCCGAGCACCATTACCCCCGTTGTTGCCGTTGTTGTTATTGTTGTTGTTCCCAGCATTGTTGTTATTCGGGCGGTTGTTGTCGTTAGCGTTCTGGTTTAACTGAGGGCAATCCCGCTTAAAGTGACCCTCGTCACCGCACTGATAGCACCCCTTTCTGAAACCCTGGTTCTGCTGGGGTGGTTGCCCCTGTTGTCTCTGGTTTTGCTGGTTCTGTTGCTGCTGGTGTTTGGGTTGTGAGGTCCTACAATCCCTGGCCTCATGGCCTGGCTTACCACACTTGTTACACGTCCGACCACACGGCCCCCGATGATGATAGCCACATTTGTTACACCGTGGCTTCCTCCCTGCATATGAACCCTGGCTGTGACCACTCCCCTGACCTTGATTGACAGAAGACGACTGGCTGACGTTGCGGTTGCTGTTGTCTGGCCTTTTCTGAGTCTGACCAGCACTGGATGCTTTGTCGTAGTCGCTCCACTTTCGTTTGTTATCATTAGCAGATGTAGTAGCAGTGGGTGTCGCAGCAGCAGTGGCTGAAATGCGCGGAGGTAACGAATCGCTTTCCACCTCTTGATCCACAATCTTGTGAGTCAGACGAACGATCTGTGTCAAATCATTGAGATGGGCTGCAGTGACCAAGCTCTTCACACGCGGAGGCAACCCTTTGATGAATAACTTAATCCTCCGGGACATAGGCCGAGACAAGTTCGGGCACATGTCGGCCAGTTCGTACGATCGCTTCACATACGCTTCGACTTCAGATCCAACCATCTTCAAGTCGTAGTATTCGTTTTCCAACTTCTGGACCTCGTCCCGAGGATAGTACTCCTCCCTGATCAGTTCTTTAAAGTCTTCCCAAGTTGTGGCATTCGCTGCCTCGATGCCCAACAACTGTACTTGGGCGTTCCACCATGTTAGGGCACCATCAGCCAAGGTACCCGCAGCATATTTCACCCTGTCCCCAGCGGGACAGTTACAGATAGCGAACACAGACTCTGCTTTCTCGAACCATCTTAGAAGTCCCACAGCCCCTTCAGTCCCGGTGAAGGTCTGTGGCTTGCAGTCCATAAACATTTTGAATGTACACGCAGGCTGGTTAGGTTGAGGTTGCGCTTGTTGACCTAAATAACGGGAGGAAACACATTATAGGAATGAAAAGACGTGTACGGTGGTATAAGAGTAAAGAGTACTTGGTACATTCCGTACCAGCTTGATAGGCTGCTAAAGCCTCAGCCACGCGGGTATTGATTAGGTCATTCAACTCAGCCTGAGTCATGTTGATGTTGCCACGTCCGTGTCCTCGTCCACTCATGTTTCTATAGTTGGGAATAAACCGATTTAGAAATCGAAACGAGATGGAAGTCAGGTGTCATACAGATATCTATATACTACCAAGTTTACACATAGTAAGGCAGAACCCTTCTCACGCTCGATAAGCCGCACTGGGACTTGCATGCACCCCGCGTTATTATTAAGTGTGCACCCATAATAATAAGGCGATTTGCATGTTTATCTCAGAGCCTCTTAGCTTGCGCTCGAAGTTTCCCCCGTTCAAATAACACAACAGACGGTATTACAGGTCTATGATCTACATGAGTCGAAGAGTAGTGTCACACTATCAAGTCACTATAGTATTAAATGTGTCAGTTCATATACGTTGTGGGTGTGTGACTGCTAAGCTAGTAATGTATAAAGGGAGAGACGAACCTTGCAATCTGGAGCTGAGTGTCATGATCGATGTTCGAAGGCGTTCGGTTATAGTCTGGTTTTACAAAACGTTTTAAAACCTAGTTCACTATAACCAGTGGCTCTGATACCAACTGTAACACCCCCAAAATCCCACTTGCGGAAATCCCGCGAGGCGTGTTACGCATCAAAGTTCGAGCCACCAATCACATTGAACCAATAGTAAATACTTAAATAAAATATAATATCAAATCCCAAAGTATTGTGTAGCGGAAGCATTTAATAAATCGTTTAGCAATTGTTTCATAATACTTAAAACCAAAGTATCCAATGTAAATAAATCCAAGAGCCTCGATCCATGACCACTCCAGCACTCCCAGATAGCAAGTCCATGTTCCAAGTGTTAATGACCTACAAGCATGCAAACAAGTGTGTCAGACTACGCTGGTGAGTTCAAGGTGTTATCACGCGTTGTGTTACCAGATATACGTTAATAAGATTCAATGATATGTTACGATGTTGCTCAAGTTAGATTACCCTAGGGACTACGCCCTTACGTAACCGAGGAGTGTGCCTCTTAGCAACCCACTATGTTGTTCGGTTAGTTACCCTAGGGAAACCGCCCTTACGTAACCGAGGAGTGTGCCTCTAAACAACCATAGTGAAACCCAGATAATTAGTACCTAATAGCGCTATCAACTAATTACCCCCATTGCCCTCCAGGCAATGACCAAAACCGATTAAGTTGTTTACCCAACGTTTCCCGTCCAAATGTTTACTAGTTGTCCCAAACCACCGGGACGCATGCTTGAGAAAATGCAATGAACTCACCTGGGATTGCTCGGTATGATACACACAGTTCAATTAAGTTAAAAAGCGATCAACCACGTCCTACCAAAGTTATCATACCAATCAGATTCGTATTCAAGTATTGCACGTAGGTTCTACACGTATTGTAACAGGTTGTACAAATATTCATCATCGTATAGGTATCAGCGTAAACAGTTACATAACAAGCATTGTCCAAGTGTTCAGCCCAATCAGTTGGGCTCGTGATAGTGTGCAGGCCCAATAACAAAGTGTACGTGTAATAAGGGCCTCGAGTCGAGACCGGAGGTCTCGGGTCGCAACGAAGGAAGTTTCGAGTCATATTGGTGTTGAGATTTCGAGTCGCAACCAAGGGAGGTTACGAGTCGCAACGGGACTCGCAACTGTGGTTTCGGCTTGTCATGGTCCGGTTTCGAGTCGCATCCTGACTCGCAACCGTGGTCTCGGCTTGTGCGGTTTGTGTGGTCTCGAGTCGCAACGGGACTCGCAATCACTGTTTCGACTCGCAACCGTGTTAAGTCTATCAAATTTGTAATCACTTTCCTGATTTCATGCACATGATTTCCGTGATATCAGCTAACATATTCGGCAGTTTCATAATCAGATCAAACACGATTTCAAACAGTTTCATTCGTATTCATATCATTATCAAGAACAGTTAATTCATCAACAACTAATCATACTATCGGTTCATCAAACTAGCCGATTCTACACTAGCATGCAACCTAGTCATGTGCATAACAAATCTGTGAGCATGTTATATACCAAATCCATTAGGTTATATGATCAATATTCAATTCTATTCACAAGAACATAACCATCTAGTATAATTATCATGTAACATCCGAAGGTGTGATATGCTAACCGAGAACACTAAAAAAATCATGAACCAAGCAATAGTGATATACTAACCGAGAGTGTGAAGTGATTAACTAGATCGCGATGTGAGCCGAGATCCTAAGAACTTCGATGTTGATGTGTTGCCGTCGGGTTCCAAGGGAAAACGAGAGGGAGAGAGTTCTTTAGGGTTTGTGTGTGTTTGTGTTGTTGTAACAATGAGAGAACAAAACCCCCCATAGTGTTTACATGTTTAAGAAAGGTGGGCCGACCCCTACTTGGGCCGTCCCCAAGGTCTCGAGTCCAACCGCATGGACCGAATGGGTTGTGTAGGCAAGTGGGTTGGAGTTTGGTCCGTTTATCCGATGCACAATGTCACAAAAATCATAATCACATAACATCCAAGTTCACACAATTAGTTCAAATATTCACATAAGGTTCAAGCGAGTTATACTAGGTTAGGTTCAAAATACGAGTTGTCACATGCCTGAGCAGAATTTAGCAGCTACCACAGCTCCTCAGGTATCTGCTGCTGAGCCCACTGCTCCAGGTGATCATAGCAGCACAACCACTGCTTTGAAACCCATACCTGCCATTATCAAAAAGACCAAAAAGAAAACATTCAAAAAGCCCCCCAAACCCAAATCAAAGGCAACTCTGGAAGATGAGATCCTAGAGCCACTGCCAGTGACAACACAAATGTCACCAACAACCACTGCTGCTACTTCCTCACAACAGATGGAAGAAAGATCTTCACCCTTGCCTCAAACTCCTCCTGCATCCTTACAAAAGGATCAGGTTGTAAACACAGGGACCCCACATTATGAAGCTCTGGATCCAATTGGATCCATCTTCCTCAGTCCTGATCCCAAGGACATGTCTCTTTCAACACCAATATCCTCACCCATCTCATTACCACAATCCATAATACTCTTGTTGCATGCAGTTGATATAGTTCAGACACAAACCAGTTCCGCTCAATCACCTATCACTGAGAGCACACTCCCACAAGTGACTGGGTCTGATACTTATACCTCTGCTATCCCAGCAACAATTGAGGAGGTTACACTGCAGGGATTACAAGTAATTCCTGACAGTAGTTCAAGTGGAGCAGCAACTACAAATGTTGGATCAACAGATCTACATTTGGCCAGTTGTTTCATCAATCAGACTCCCTTGAAGGCAATTCCTTCTATAGCACCTTTGAGAACCACCAGTGAGTCTGTTATGACCACTGGTACCTTCAAAAGGCTATCAAGTGCTGAAGGAAGAAGACCCCAGTACCAAGAACAAGGGGCATCAATGAATGATTTTTGGGATTCAGTTCCTAAGTCCACATTGATACAACCACTGCTGGTGGGGAATCAGATGATCCCATTAATTTGGGTGATGATTTACAATATTAGGAATTGAAGAGGAGAATTAATAACCTTGAAATATATGTCGCTGAAATAAAGGATATGGTGCAACAACTGTTAAAAGCTCAAAAAGCACATCCCACTGCCGTTCCAGCTCAAGCACCTGCACAACCTGCACCTGCTACAAATGAGTTATGGAATTTATTTCAACCCCTGCTAGAAAAACAAAGACAAATGGCAGATCAGCAACACGTAACATATGTGCAAGAACTGAGAAATATGATGGAGTCAAGGTTTAGAAACACCCAAGCAGACATCAAGGCTATAAAGGCCCACATTCTGAATACCACTGGCACTGGTCCTTTCACTGTTCTCTTCATTGATCAAAACTACCCCCAGATAATGCCAAAAAGGGGGAGAAAATCAAGGAGTGGAAGAAAAAAGGAATAGATGATGGCCTTTATGTTGAACCAGAAAAAAAACATGTTTCTAAACCATCTCCCAAAGACTCCAAGCACCAAACCTCTACCCAAACAGCTGATGTAACTCCTGCTGTATCAACAACTGTTGGTACATCAGTAGTTTCAGCGGTTGTTAAAACCATCACTCCAACACACACCACAACCACTGCCCTACCTCCACCTAAAATCACCTCACCACCAAAAGCCATTACTTCAACTACATCACCATCCATCAAATCACCACCTGCTGAAACCCAGAAGACATCTACTGACACATCAGTAGTTGTAATGACAACAGAGGTTGAAACACCAGTTGTTTCAACAGCTGTTTGCCAGCCATCTACCACTGCTCTCACCATACAACCCAGTGTCACATCACAACCAAAACCTCCTTCACCCAAAAAGCTTTATACAAGAAAAAGGAAATTTTAGAAGAATAATGATGATATACCAGCACCTACTCCATTATCCTCCACACCTTACAATGTTATCAAGCCACAACCATCCACTCCACCAACTCTGGCCAAACCAGTAAACCCTGCAAACATTGTATCTGTTGCTGAAAGTTATCCACTGGATTTGGAAGCTGTAAAAGATGAGATGAGACAATTCTATACGGTGGATGATCCTTGGAAAAGAAGATTTCCTTCTCTCATTGGCTTCAGGAATCCAGTAAACATGAATGAGTATCTAAAACTCAAAGCCAGGCAAGCAGACATAAGAGCTAGAATTGAATGCAAAGATCAAGGTGATAAAGCCATTTATGAGAGAATGGAATTTTTACTCACTAAGGTTAAACAAATGGAAGATTATGCAAAAGACCTGAGCAAAGATATGTCAAATATGCCACCTGATGCTGCCCTACAAAAGGAAATGAGAAAGGATTATCTTGAATTCATCATGAAAGAAAAGTTTTATCCAGCCTAAGAAGAACAATTCGGTGAATGGCCACATCAAGGTGATAAAGCCATTTCTCAAAGCAGTTCCCAACTTTCCATCTCAAATCATTCTTCGTCCTTTTTCATCAAAATGACGAAATCAAAATCAAAATCATCATCATCTTCCAAAGAGGTCACTCAAATGGCCGCTTAACCCATTGAAATCCCATACAAATCCCCTCACAATTATTTGGGTTTACTCACAAAACCCACTACCACCCACACCTTCGATTCCATCATCAACATCATGTCTGCATCAAAGTACAAAACTTTGCTAACAGCAGATGCTCCAATTTACCAACAAACCCAGAGAGAGTTTCGAAAAAATGCTACCCTTGACAAACAAGGCAAGAATGTTATAGCCATCAACTCTTCCATACAGGGTAAAAAGATTCAAATTACTCCACAATCCATCTCAGAAGTCTTTAAACTCGATGATCAGCAAGGTAAAACTTCTTTTCCTAAAAACGAGTTGAAAACTGATTTTCTAGAAAGGGGGTATGCAGAACAAACAAAAAGAGATACCTTACAAAAAGGTTTCTTCCGTTCTGCACCTAGTTTTTTATTCCATACACTTTTGATGTGTGTTTCAAATAAAACAACTGCTTTTAACGAAATACCATTAAAGATCCAATGTCTGGGTTATGCTATTTTACATAATGAAAATTATAACTATTCCTAGGAGATCTTTGATGACTTGGTAAAAAATGTTGATAGCAAATCATTTTTACTTTTTCCAAGGTTTCTAAGCTACTATTTTAAACAAAAATTTGGGAAGGAAAATGAAAATTTGCTCAAACAAGGTGTTTATTTTAAAATAGATGGTTTAACACCTGAAACATTCACTAGAATGTTAACACCTACAAAAACAAAAGCAGAAGTTCCTGAGCAGAATTTAGCAGCTACCACTGCTCCTCAGGTATCTGCTGCTGAGCCCACTGCTCCAGGTGATCATAGCAGCACAACCACTGCTTTGAAACCCACACCTGCCATTACCAAAAAGAAAACATCCAAAAAGCCCCCTAAACCAAAATCAAAGGCAACTCTGGAAGATGTGATCCCAGAGCCACTGCCAGTGACAACACAAATGTCACCAACAACCACTGCTGCTACTTCCTCACAGCAGATGGAAGAAAGATCTCCACCCTTGCCTCAAACTCCTCCTGCATCCTCACAAAAGGATCAGGTTGTAAACATAGGGACCCCTCATTATAAAGCTCTGGATCCAATTGGATCCATCTTCCTCAGTCCTGATCCCAAGGACATGTCTCTTTCAACACCAATATCCTCACCCATCTCATTACCACAATCCATAATACCCTTGTTGCATGCAGTTGATATAGTTCAGACACAAACCAGTTTGTCTCAATCACCTATCACTGAGAGCACACTCCCACAAGTGACTAGCGAGGCGATGCGTTTGTCAGTGTGGTTGCGGCGGGTCGCACGAGAAGTGTGCGATCCAAATGACGACATTGTCTGCAACAGACATCGTCATAGGATTCAGACACGATTTCGATTAAATCGAGTGTAGTCTAATGTATCTCCAAAAGCTACTTTATATAAAGCACAGGAACACGTCTACACATAGGCACATAATCACATAGGCACATAATCCACATAGGCACGTAAACACATAAGCATGTAGAGCATATAAGCACATATTAAACTATATTTTGCACGTATTCACCTACATATATTGCATGTATTCACCTATCATTCAAGTTTTGCGAGCGCGTTTGAGAGTAGCGTGTGCGAGTATCACGGCGTACGGTTCACATACTTCAGAAATACGATGAGAGAGTTGCGATTTGTTAGCGTTTTGAGATAAATATGCAGTGCGGGTTGTGCATGTTTATCAAAGCGAAAAGCGAAAAGCGGAAAAGCGTATAGTCTCCAAAATCGAAACACATAAACATATAAAACCACATAAAACATATAAAATTTACACATAAAATCGAAGAACCAGCAGTTGCGAGCTCAGAATCGAAACAAATAAACACATAAAATTAGCGATTGCGGGCTTGAAATCGGTAATAGATGTCTTGGGCGATAGACGTCGACTACCCAAAGTGATTCGACTATTCTCAACGACTTCGAGCACACATTTTTGGCCTAATAGACTATGCTCTTTCATCGACAAACGGCGAATGGCACGCATCCTTTCGGTTATTCACATAACTCAACAACTTAACTCGAGTTGTTGGAATCCATCGAGTCCTTGGTGAGAGTTTTGTAAAACCAAAATAAAGAGCGGAACAAGTCATCAGGGTTCGGGTTCCACCCTGAACTTAACGACTACATTCCTGTTTGTGTGATAGAATCACGAAGAAGATAGGGATAGGGAGATCTGCGTCGAGATATGGATTTCACTCCTGACTCAACGCAAATTCTCGTGTTTATAGTAAAAATTCGCGTCGAATGAGCAATATAAGCGAGAGTTTGCGGTTTTCACACCTAATCTCGACAAGATCGCTCTTTTGTGTTATGCGAGTGTTTTTAAAAATCGTGTGTGGTGTCCGCCTTAGGAAACGCGTTAGTGCGTTTCCAGTCTTAGGAATGAGTGGCTTCATGCGAAGCTGTAGTATGCGGTGTTCGCGCAAGAGTAGGTTCGAGAGAGCATAACAGAAATAGGCTCGTGCAGAACCTCTACTGGGTTCGCACAAGGCGGTCTGTTGGTACTTAGACTATAGACTAGGTCATTTCTAAGACATCGACCCGGACTAGGTCGAGTCTTGCCTAATTCCCTATAGTTACGGCTCTGATACCAATCTGTCACACCCCAACCGATGGCGGAAACATCGGGGTGAGGCACTGAGCGAAACAGATTGTCCAAGAGAATCCATAACAACTAATATATTACCAAATCTTTAACGTTAATATCCCATACAACTAACAGATAAAGTACAAATAGTTATTACATATAATTGTTCTCAATACAAATATAAACTGTTCCGACAACTCATAAATTATTCGCGGGTTTCTAGACCACCTAACTTGATTCCACAAAAGTCCAGCAATCCTAGCATCTTAAACACCTGTCACATACGTTAAAATAAGTCAATACACATAGTGTAAAGGTGAGCATACAAGTTTAATAACATAATAGTAGCGAAAACTGGTTTACACATAACCAACATGTAACACGTTGAAATGTGAAGCAAGTAAGCTATCAATAATGAAATATGCACAGACATGACTGCGAGTTGTAGAA
The DNA here is from genome assembly GCF_002127325.2 of Helianthus annuus. Classification (NCBI taxonomy): domain Eukaryota; kingdom Viridiplantae; phylum Streptophyta; class Magnoliopsida; order Asterales; family Asteraceae; genus Helianthus; species Helianthus annuus. The sequence continues at coordinate 142,336,092 of NC_035440.2, forward strand.
TGCGCAACACATATCACCACTGTGATATGTGACAAATACCCTTAACAACCCCTGTCCACAACAGATGCTGAGTCCAAACTATAGTACTATTGTTGCTAAGGTGTCAGGCAACAATCACTGTGTAAACATAACATACAAGCATTCATCGAATAACACGTAGAACATGAAGAGCAGTTAGCATATAAAAGTGGTTATGCTGTGTGTTGAAGTGATTTGATATAAGTAACGTATGTAACATGCAAAAGTGCGTGAAGCAAAAAGGGATTGAGTATACTCACAGTACGTTAGTAGTGCTAACACGAATTGTATTGGAATGAAGGGAGCACTTAGAGTAAGCCTGATCACAGTATGACAGTATAAGCGTTGAACGGGGCGTAAAACAGCGTGTCGGTGAGATAGACAATCGGATGGTGGTTCGATCAGATGGCCATCTGGACAGATGGTCATCCGAACGGATGGTCATTCGACCGAAGGAGGTGTGTTTGTGAAATGTTGAACTTTTGAAGTTTTCGTTGTAGTATAATTAAAGTCATTTGATCAGAAGACCATCCGGTCGGATGGCGTTCGATCGGATGGCAATTCGTTTAAGTGGAAGGTTACAAAGAATGAAGTCTCCTGTCCGGATAGTCATTCGATCAGATGGTCATCCGTTCGGATGACTATCCATTTGGAAACTGACATTCCTTGAAGTCTTACAAAATTGATTAAGTGTTGAACTTGAAAAAGGGCTGACACCTAACCGAACAGTCGTTCGATCGGATGGTGGTCCGATCGGACGGCAATTCGATCGAGCAGCTATTTGTTTGAAACTTGTAATATCAGTTAAGTTTAGAAATGTTTATTGAGTAATTGCCATCCGATCGGATGGCAATTCGATCGGATGGTGGTCCGATCGACAGAGACGGTTTGACGGCGTGTTAAACAACGTAAATCATATCAAGTCCAGTTCATCCGATCGGACGGGAATCACCCCGTTCGAGCAGCCTTAACTGTTCTTGACGGTGTTTCATATTCAACCCGTGAATCGATTGTCTCTCCGGTAGAAATCCATTCTCAGATCGCTTCTCCACTAGAGAATGAGTAGAGAGCCCGAACGAGTACAGATTCTAACGGTTTTGAGTAAAAGAATGTAGAAAAGTTGAAAGAAGTTTAAATCTGTTTGAAAATGTTTAGATTTAAGTGAAGTCGGTGTTTAAACATGTAGAAATCCATTAGATCCGAAACGTTTTTGATAAGATGAGGTCACACTTCAATGTTCATAAGAACTCCATGATGACATCACCTTAGAACAGCCCGAATCAGAGGATTTCACGGTGGAACTGCAATATTTGTTGGTGAAATTGATGAGAAAGTCTGTAGTGATGATGAAAGTACAAGATTTAAGAAGAAAACTTACAAGAATCGCAAGGAATCGAGAGAAAAGTGGCTGAGAGTGCACTGGGTCGGAGGGAGCTGTCACATCAATGAACAATGATGTGACAGGAGGGGTATTTATAGTGAGAGGGTGAGAAAGGCGGTGCAAGGTTAAACGGGTCAGACGGCCTTCCGATCGGAGGGCCTTTGCGAGTTGGTTTTCCGACTTTTGTTTTGTGCGTTGAGCATTGCGTTGCATTTAATCGAGTTGCGAGTAAGCGATGCAATAGTTTTAAACAATAGTTACAAAAATAACATAACTAACACATAATATAAAAGTGTAACTTATTTCCGAGTCCGCGATGAGATTGCGTTGCGATAGAGTTGCGATTGCGTTATCGAATAACACCTTTAACATATATAATCATGCACAAGTAAGACATAACAACACACACACATAGAACAATACCAATAATTGCGATTCGAGTTGCGATGCGATAGCGATGAGATAGCGTGTGACAACCCTCACTAAACCAGGTATCCGTACGACTTAATTAATAATTAATTACTGCTTAATTACTGTGCTTGTTTGAAATTACTGATGAACTGCTACTTGATTTCTGATACATGCATACTACTGCATCATACTTTACATACCGTCACTACATTATTTACATGCTGAACCTTAGTGACAAACATGATGCACAAAAGCACAGTAGCACTATGAACGGATAACCTATTGAACATGCTGATAAAGCCAGCATCAGGCAGATATTGCCTCTAAGGCCTGTATGAGCCAGAAATATTTCACTACACCAATAGTGAGTGTAGGGATACAAGGGTTGTAGAACTGCGTCTCTAGGGATAAGTTACAATGACAGGAGGTGCCTAAGACATACACTAAGCACAAAATTCAGCACATTAACCAAAAATTCAGCATTTGGTTAACTAAGAAAGTGCCAAAACATGAGAAAAATATTACTAGACACTTTCCAAAGTGTCGGAAATAAGTTGTGTCACTAAAAATGGTATTAACGACACTTTAAAGCTTTGTTTAACGCTTTAACGGATTACTATCCAACCGAACAACCGGACTATACCCGGAACATGAAAATATTGTTAATAACATTATTTGTCTTTTTCTGAGCCAGTTAGGGTCCCTGAATACCCTAACAACCACTGTAATGCACAACGTACAACTAACCGGGTTAATCCCTAACTTAACTAATCTAACCTAACTATAAACTAACTAACACTTGAAATCCAACCAAGAACCCCCCCCCCCCCCCCCCGGCCGATTTCGGTCACATTGTGACCACCATGGTACAACATTTGATTATTTTATTTCTTTGGTCCCATATCTAGAGAACATGAAGTCCATTGGATCTTAACTCTAACATTGTCTATAAGTAGCACCATTTGCACATATGATCATTCACCTCACATTTCACACACACAAAACAACTCTCTCTCTCTCTAAGAAGTTCGGCCGAACACCCCTACACAAGCCATCACATTTTCGAGTTTAGTTCATCCAATTCCAACATCATTCAAGTGTCAAGGATCCCGTATAAGGAGGCTTGGTGCATTCGGAACTCAAAGGACCTCACTCTCTTGCTTTTATCCACCCTTTCTGTGTCTAGATTCTTCCCTAGCCTCGAGCTAGTGGTATGTTGCTTAAATCACCTTCTCGAACTATTTTGAAGTGGTTAATATGATTTGTAACGGTTAAAACTTGTAATCTTACAAGACGACACATAAAAGTTTACTAAAAATGCTTGTAATGTTGGTTAAAAGCTTATATGTTGTGTAAATCTTGTAGTATTTGAATAGTGTAGTTATTTGGACCCGATCTATGTTGTGGTAGCTCGGATCATCATTTAACCCGGGTTGGTCATGATCATGGATCATGACATAAGGTTGTTTTGGAAGTAACAAGGGTTAAAGGATGAAACTCTACCACACACGAATCATGAACTTGTGTAAAAGCGATTTTGCTTGTAAAATAGTGTTTAAAACTAGTAGATCTACGGATCTACAAGTGGTATTTTCAAAGAACCAAGTATCAAAGAATTCATGTTTTCTAAGAACGGATCTTACACTAACAAGAATGATTTTTAGAACACACAAGTGTGTAAACACTTGTGTAGCACAAAGTTTCGACAAAATAACTATTTTTGTAAAAGATGACGAGAAGTTGTAAAGACGAAATTTCTATAAAAACGGGGTTTTTACGAGACCGGACTAATTTATATAAAGATCCGCTAAAAGTAATGGGATTTACATCATAGTTTTGGAAAAACTACAAGTTCATGTAATTTTTGCGATTTACATATTTATTTACTAGTTTGTTGTTTTGGACGTTGTTTTGATTGAATAAGAAAATTGTTGGATTTATTTGTAAAAGAAAATGATACGCTTAAAAGTAATGGGATTTACATTATTTTCACTATAAGTGTTAGAAATACTTTTCGACATGTTTTCAAAATATAAGTTTCGCCACGACTTTATTTACAAAATATCGGAGGTGGGATTTTCACAAAATTAAACGTGATAAATATAAATTTTGTAAATATATTTTTCACAACGTCACTTGTCAATTATTTCGTGAAGTGTATAAATATTATTTTTAGGGTAAAAATAATATTATCGAACATTAACGAATCCAAAATAATACGAACGCTTTCACGATAGACATATAAGTTACACCGGTAATTATTATTACCACTCGATCGTTAAAACGTAACTTACGCATTTTAAGGAAATAATTATGAACGCGTATTTTTGTTAAAGTATTATTTTGGGAAAATTATGTGAAATAAAAATATAATATTTTTGAGAAAAATATTTATATTTTGAAGTTAGAAATAAGATATATTTGAAGTGGGACTTAATAATATATTTCGAACACACATGTATTAAATCCCCCATTCTTGGGAAGGAAAATAATTACCAAGTATGCACAGAATGTAAACACAAAATAGTTGTCTAACTATTTCCCAAAACTTAAACCATAAAGCTAAGGCACGGCCGTCCGTCTAATAGAGTTAGTACATGTAGGTCGTTGCTCAGCTGCTTGACTTGGAGACATACTTGGTAGAGACCCACCGCTGTGAGTTCATGTCCCCCTTTTCTCTTAACTGTTTTCAGTTTTCTAAACTGCGGGGGTGAAATACATGTTACTATGATTACGAATACTTATTACATGGTATGGTTAGCGTAAGGAGGGTTATTACTTAGATCATGTGAATGGGTAGGCGGAAACTTGAGGTCATTAATCCTCAGGGTAGGACCGAGGGGCAGGAGCGGTAGATCTATCTGGGTGTAGCGAGCCCAGCCCCAGGCCCAGCATAACGGACCTCGGGGTGACTTTGTACCCAACGCATAAGTCTGCTAGGTTTGAGCCTTCCTACTTGCATTTCACACATATCAATGGCCTTGCAAACCATTGGTGATCTCTTTTTCCTTATTTGCTACATACCAGGATTTTTTATACATACAAAGGTTTATTTACTCACTTACGCATGAACTCGCTCAACATTATTGTTGATTTTTCAACTTACATGTATTTCAGGGAATTAAAGGATCTGGCGCGGTATGACACGTTTTCCCGCTGCACTAGTTATGAGATCATCCGGGTTTAGGGGATGTGACTCTTTCCTGGACAAGTCACAGTCCTTAAACTGTGTTTATGTTATGTTTGTGTTTGTTGAACAATGTTTTTTTTGTTGTTAGGGTGTGTTTCCGTCAAGACAATGTTATTGTATTTGGATTTTAAAACTTCATTAAATGGATGATCTTGCATGATTTTATTTCATATAACTTTGTTATGATTAAGCTATGGTATTAAGAAGTCACACCAAATTAACCACGCTTCCGCAATGCGAGGGTGTGACAGCTTGGTATCAGAGCTCTGATCATAGCGAACTAGGATTCCTTCTCGAGTCTAGACTATGATCACTAGGGCTCTCACGAAAACATTGTTACTGCATACCACTTAAGTCCAGATCCAAAACGTTTTTACAAACAAATGTTGAGCACATTTTATTTATTTTCTTTTTAGGCTCAGTCTTGGAGGCTGAGGCTCGGTCTTGGAGACCGAGGCTCGATCTAAGAGATCGAGGTAGATGGCTAGTGTGACTAGGAAGAGTAGGCTCAGTCTTGGAGGCTGAGGCTCAGTCTTGGAGACCGAGGCTCGATCTGAGAGATCGAGGTAGATGGCTAGTGAGACTAGGAAGAGTAGGCTCAGTCTTGGAGGCTGAGGCTCGGTCTTGGAGGCCGAGGCTCGATCTAAGAGGTCGAGGTAGATGATAGAGCAGTCTTAGAGGCTGGGAGAATTTGGCTAGTGGGACTAGGAATGTCAGTCTAGGAGACTGGGAGGCTAGTGGGACTAGGAGAATTATTTGGTTGTTTATTATTGACTAACATGTTTATATGATTATATGATTGATTGTTATACGTATATGTGTTTGTGTTACAAACGTCATGCTTTCATCATGTACTAGAAAGATGGACACTACGAATCCCATGGCCATAGTATCAGACGACTTAGTTTCATCGGAGCATGAGGTGTACATTTCCGATACTACCGGCACAGACAATGACGACTTTCAGCCCTTTTGCGCTGTCGGAAGTCGTAGCAGAGCCTACTGATGGCCATCTTGTTGGGAATTTGCCACTCGCGGTGATCCCTGCTACTGTGCCCCTTGCCGCTTATCCTGTTGTTGATATGCCCCCCCCCCGGCCGACGTGGCCTCTGACGACGATCACGATCTACTAGAGGAGGACCCATTCAAGGGCGAGGCCCTATTGCTGCTGGTATTAGCCTACTGCTTGCGGACGCTCCTGCAGGGAAAACTCATGCCCATTCCCCTGTCCCAGACTCATTTGGGTTCCTGACATCCGCATTTTCGCATATACAGGGAGTGCAGCACAATTCACACGACGCCGACCCTGATACGGCATCATCAGCTGCACCGGTTCCCGCACACAGCTTTGAGTTTGATCACAGTATTGAGGGTGATCTTGTTCTTCCACCCGGTTTTGATCCAGACCATGACCTTGAGTTCATACACTTAGACCAGCCCTTGGAGGATCCTGTAACCCTCTGTGATGGTTGATCTAGCTGATTTTGAGATGGAGTTTGTTGATCCGGAGCCAACCGTGGCCCCTAAGCCAGGCATTGCTCCTAACACCGCATTGGAGCATGACCCTGTTCATGCCGATGCACCTGCTGTTGCTCCTTGATTGATCATCTGCTTGGACGAGAGAAAATTTGGGGTAACTGTGCAAGACAATTTATTATTACGGGGGGCCACGTAATAACGACTTGTAGTGCACAGAAATCCTGGTGGACTCTGCGGGTCAAGCTAATGAAAACCAATGTAGCAGGAAATAACTCGAACACGAATGACCAAGGAGATGAGCCTCGAGTTCATTCTATTTCAAGCAACAAGCCAAATTGGCAAGCCTATGTGAAGGCTCAGAAATTTATTTCCCCACCCATACATTGAGTATATTTACATGTAAAATTGGGTGAGTACATGATGGCTTATAGTGCTATGTATCTCATAGACAATTGGAAAATTGTCTAACCCACTTCATGCCATTTCGGCAGAAGAGAATGCCACCCAGGCGTGACACAACCACCAGTATGTTGCCAAGGATAGAAGCCGAGCTGCAAAAACGCATCTCACAGGCAAATGCATGACATGAAGCACTCCGCTCTAAGCACAGCGATGGCACTACTGGAAATAACCCCCCCCCCCCCCAACTGACCGTACCTATAAGCAGTTCCTGAACTGCAAGCCTTTGAGCTTCGACGAAACAGGAAGCGCCATTGCATTTGTTCGTTGGTCCGAAAAGATTGACTCCATTCTAAGAATGACTAACTGTTCGCCCCAACAGAGTGTTACCTTTACCTCGGGGTCATTTCTAGATGGCACACTCTCATGATAGGATCTTCGGATTCAGACCCTTGGTACAGATGCTGCTTATGCACTGAGCTGGGACGAGCTCAAGGAAATGATTGAGGAGAAATGTGGTTCTAAGACTGGAATAACAGAAGCTTGAGATGGAGTCCTGGAATTTGAAAATGGACGAACCAGAGATTCCTGAACATGTCTAGCGATCGCACGACTTGCCTAGGGTCGTCCCCTACTAAGTCATTAATGTTGTATGATACAGTTGGGACCTGTAAACCTTACATTTTGGTCTCGATTTGTGGCAATGCAATCGCAGTGATCTATTGTTTATGTTCTATGACATGGGATGTTATGTGGCTGATTTATTTATAACATGAGATGTTATGTGCTGATATTGTTGAATACATACGTACGTTTCACCTGCTATGACCTAACCTACGTAAAACATCTTTTAGAAGATGCCACCAAGACGCGAAATGCGCATGCCCACCTCAGAGGCGGAACTTCAAAAGATAATTGCTGCAGCTATAGCACAACACGAGGCCCTACGCTCCGAACCTAGCTGAGGCACCTCAGAAAATAACGGTTGTTCCTACTGGCACTTCCTCAATTACAAGCCTCCGAAGTTCGACGGCACTGGGGGTGCCATAGCTTTTGTGAAATGGATTGAAAGTATGGAATCCATCTTTCGAATGAGTGGTTGTACGCCAGAACAACAAGTCCCATACGTTACTGAGTTGTTTCAAGATGGAGCTCGATTATGGTGGAATCTTCAGGTTCGAATAATGGGCCTAACTACAGCATACGCGTTAACTTGGGATGAGTTGAAAGGAATAATGCGTAAGAAGTATTGCGCCCAAACAGAAACCCAGAGATTGGAAGGTGAATTCCAGAGCCTGATAATGGAAGGTCCGAAAATGTTGGAATTCATGCAAAGACTTCATGATTTGGCACGAGTCGTTCCGTACTTGGTAGAACCAGAATTGAGGAAATTAGGACATTTCATTTGGGAACTGGCACCTCAAGTCCTGAGCTTAATGACAGCATCTACGCCACCAACAACTATGGCTGCAAGTAAGAGGGGCTTGGCACTCGTTACAGAAGTCATTAGACTAGAAAAACTTGCAAAACCTGACAAGGAGACTCACGTCGAGTCATCCGGAGGTAACAAACGGAAGTTCTCAAACTTCAAGCAAGGCACTAGTGGGGTTGTTAAGAAAGGAGAGTCAAGCGCGCCAGCTCAGGTTACAGCTGGTAGTGGAAAGAAAGGAAAGGGATATATGGGCACTCAGCCCAAGTGCAACACCTGCCAGCGTCACCATTCTGGCCGGTGTAGTTTGAAAGTGTGTGAAGCGTGTGGAAAACCTGGCCACTTGAAGGATTCTTGTTGGGCCACTGTTGGCCAGGGAGGTCAGAGAGGATTCGGAAACATAAATAACAACCGGGGTGGGAATGGAAATCGCCCACAAGGAAACAATGGAGGTAATGGGAATCGAGGTAACAATGCTAATCAAGCGGGCGCTGTGAATCGTAATCAAAGGAATAATCAAGCTGGTGGAAACGGGCAGAGATCCGGATGCTTCAACTGTGGTGATGATGGGCACTACAAGAGGAACTGCCCAGAGTTGAACCAAGCCCGGGGAAGAGTGTTCGATGTCGAAGCAAGGGAAGCGCGCCAGGATCCCAATGTCGTTACTGGTACGTTCCCTGTAAACCAACGCTATGCATCCGTTTTATTTGATACTGGCGCCGATTATAGCTTCTTGTCGTTAGAGTTTAAGAATATGCTTGGTTTAGCCGCTAGTAAATTAGATGTTCCGTACTCGATCGAATTGGCTAATGGAAAGTTAGTAGAAGCCAAGGAAGTTATCAGAGGTTGTGTGATCGAATTGGGAGAGCGTAAGTTTGCTCTGGATCTACTACCAGTCCAGTTGGGAAGCTTCGGCGTGGTGGTAGGAATGGATTGGTTGTCAAGCAACAAGGCAGAGATAGTTTGTCATGAAAAGGTCGTTCGTATCCCAACCGAAGATGGTGAAACAATTGTGGTTCACGGAGAGAAGCGTGATACGCCGTTAAGAATTATCAGCTGCCTGAAAGCGCGAAGGTGTTTGTAGAAGGGATGTGCTGCCTTCCTGGCACACATTGTAGATAAGAAAGCTGAAGAACCGAAGATCGAAGACATCCCTGTCGTGAGGGAATATCCAGAAGTCTTCCCAGAGGACTTGCCTGGATTGCCGCCTCAGAGGCAAGTAGAGTTTCGCATCGACTTAGTTCCAGGCGCCGCGCCTGTGGCTAAGGCACCCTATAGACTTGCCCCTTCTGAGATGCAAGAACTGTCGACACAACTTTAAGAGTTGTTAGACAAGGGATTTATCCGACCAAGCTTCTCGCCTTGGGGAGCTCCAGTTTTGTTTGTCAAGAAGAAGGACGGTAGTTATCGAATGTGTATCGACTACCGGGAGTTGAATAAGCTGACAATCAAGAATAGATACCCTCTGCCGAGAATCGACGATCTATTCGACCAACTGCAAGGTTCAAGCTTTTATTCTAAGATCGACCTTCGATCTGGATACCATCAGTTAAGGATACAAGAGGAGAGTATCCCAAAGACAGCCTTCAGAACTCGTTATGGGCACTACGAGTTCCTCGTTATGCCATTTGGGTTAACAAACGCACCTGCAGTCTTCATGGATTTGATGAATAGAGTTTGCAAGCCGTATTTGGATAAGTTCGTGATAGTGTTCATCGATGATATCTTGATTTATTCAAAGACGAAGGCTGAGCACGAACAGCATTTAAGAGCCATTTTGTAACTGCTGAAGAAGGAACAGCTGTATGCCAAGTTCTCTAAGTGCGAGGTTTGGCTACGAGAAGTACAATTCCTTGGGCACGTGGTAAATGAGGATGGAATCCACGTGGATCCAACCAAGATCGAAGCGATTAAGAATTGGGAAACGCCAAAGACGCCAACCGAGATTCGACAATTCTTGGGTTTGGCTGGCTATTATCGAAGATTCATTGAGGATTTTTCAAAAATCGCTCAACCATTGACGCTCCTCACGCAGAAAGATAAGAAGTTTGATTGGGGAATCAAACAGGAAGAGGCGTTCCAGATATTGAAGGATAAGCTCTGCAACGCGCCAATCTTACACTACCAGAAGGTACAGATGATTTTGTGGTATACTGCGACGCTTCGCATCAAGGATTGGGTTGTGTGTTGATGCAATGCCAAAAGGTTATTGCTTACGCGTAATGCCAGCTGAAGGTACATGAAAAGAACTATACCACACATGACTTGGAACTTGGCGCAGTATTTTTTTGCATTAAAGATCTGGAGACACTACCTTTATGGTACAAAGTGCACAATCTTCACAGATCACAAGAGCCTACAGCACATATTCAACCAGAAGGAGTTGAATATGAGACAAAGACGATGGGTAGAGTTGTTGAATGACTACGACCCCGAGATAAAGTATCACCCAGGGAAGGCGAATGTGGTCGCCGATGCCCTAAGTCGAAAAGAAAGGATCAAGCCCATAAGGGCTAGGGCTTTAGAAATGATTATTCAGACCGATCTTTCCTTGCGCATTCGTGCCGCGCAGAAAGAGGCTCTCAAGGAAGGGAACCTTGAAGAAGAATATCTCCGTGGGATGGAGAAGCTATTGGTACCAAACGAGGAAGGAACGTTATGTTTTGAGAAAAGGATTTGGGTTCCTTTGCTTGGAGGTTTAAGGAAGGTTATTTTCGATGAAGCTCACAAATCGCGGTACTCTATCCACCCAGGAGCGGATAAGATGTACCAAGACCTTAAGGATTACTATTGGTGGCCTAGGATGAAAGGCGATGTGGCTGTTTACGTGAGCATGTGTTTAACATGCGCTAAAGTGAAAGCGGAATACCAGAAGCCTTTAGGACTTCTGCAACAACCAGAAATTCCCAAGTGGAAGTGGGAACAAATCTCCATGGATTTTAATACGAAGTTGCCAAGAACGCCAAGAGGCCATGACACTATTTGGGTAATAGTGGATCGATTAACGAAGTCAGTGCACTTCTTACCTATCAGAGAGAAGGATAATACGAGTAAGTTGGCCGAAATTTACATGAGAGAGATTGTTACGCGCCATGGAGTACCTCTCTCGATCATCTCTGATAGAGACGGAAGGTTCGTATCAAGGATTTGGCAATCCTTCCAAGAAGCTTTTGGCTCGCAATTGAATATGAGCACCGCGTTTCACCCACAGACCGACGGGCAAAACGAACGGACGATACAGACCTTGGAATACATGCTGAGAGCGTGTGTTATGGATTTGGGCGGTAGCTGGGATAAGCATTTGCCTTTGGTTGAATTTGCATACAACAACAGCTACCACACCAGTATTGGTGCCGTGCCATTCGAAGCTTTATATGGCCGCAAGTGCAGATCACCGCTTTGTTGGTCTGACGCAGGTGATAGACAGTTGGTTGGTCCCGATGTGGTCCAGGAAACCACAGATAAGATTGCACAGATCCGAGATCGCATCAGTGCGGCTCGTGACCGTCAGAAAGCCTACGCGGATCGAAAAAGGAAGCCTCTGGAATTTGAGGTAGGAGATATGGTTTTGTTGAAGGTATCACCCTGGAAGGGTGTGGCACGCTTCGGGAAGCGTGGGAAGTTGAATCCGCGGTATATTGGGTCCGTAGCATACAAGTTGGATCTACCTGCCGAACTGAATGGTGTTCACGATACGTTCCACGTATCAAATTTGAGGAAGAGTCCAATGCAAGATACCGTTGTCATTCCTACCAACGAAATTCATGTTGACGACACGCTCCACTTCGTTGAAGAACCTGTTGAGGTTACAGATTGGAAAGTGAACAAGACCCGCCGGAGCAGTGTCAAGCTCGTCAAGGTTCGTTGGAATGCCAGACATGGTCCTGAATACACCTGGGAGCGGGAGGACCGGATGAAAGAGAAATACCCCCACTTATTTCCCAAGAACCCTGCGACTAGAAGCAGAACCTAAAATTTCGGGACGAAATTTTTCTAACGGGGGGAGAATGTGACAACCCTCACTAAACCAGGTATTCGTACAACTTAATTAATAATTAATTACTGCTTAATTACTGTGCTTGTTTGAAATTACCGATGAACTGCTACTTGATTTCTGATACATGCATACTCCTGCATCATACTTTACATACCGTCACTACATTATTTACATGCTGAACCTTAGTGACAAACATGATGCACAAAAGCACAGTAGCACTATGAACGGATAACCTATTGAACATGCTGATAAAGCCAGCATCAGGCAGATATTGCCTCTAAGGCCTGTATGAGCCAGAAATATTTCACTACACCAATAGTGAGTGTAGGGATACAAGGGTTGTAGAACTGCGTCTCTAGGGATAAGTTACAATGACAGGAGGTGCCTAAGACATACACTAAGCACAAAATTCAGCACATTAACCAAAAATTCAGCATTTGGTTAACTAATAAAGTGCCAAAACATGAGAAAAATATTACTAGACACTTTCCAAAGTGTCGGGAATAAGTTGTGTCACTAAAAATGGTATTAACGACACTTTAAAGCTTTGTTTAACGCTTTAACGGATTACTATCCAACGAACAACCGGACTATACCCGGAACATGAAAATATTGTTAATAACATTATTTGTCTTTTTCTGAGCCAGTTAGGGTCCCTGAATACCCTAACACCCACTGTAATGCACAACGCACAACTAACCGGGTTAATCCCTAACTTAACTAATCTAACCTAACTATAAACTAACTAACACTTGAAATCCAACCAAGAACCCCCCCCCCCCCGGCCGATTTCAGTCACATTGTGACCACCATGGTACAACATTTGATTATTTTATTTCTTTGGTCCCATATCTAGAGAACATGAAGTCCATTGGATCTTAACTCTAACATTGTCTATAAGTAGCACCATTTGCACATATGATCATTCACCTCACATTTCACACACACAAAACAACTCTCTCTCTCTCTAAGAAGTTCGGCCGAACACCCCTACACAAGCCATCACATTTTCGAGTTTAGTTCATCCAATTCCAACATCATTCAAGTGTCAAGGATCCCGTATAAGGAGGCTTGGTGCATTCGGAACTCAAAGGACCTCACTCTCTTGCTTTTATCCACCCTTTCTGTGTCTAGATTCTTCCCTAGCCTCGAGCTAGTGGTATGTTGCTTAAATCACCTTCTCGAACTATTTTGAAGTGGTTAATATGATTTGTAACGGTTAAAACTCGTAATCTTACAAGACGACACATAAAAGTTTACTAAAAATGCTTGTAATGTTGGTTAAAAGCTTATATGTTGTGTAAATCTTGTAGTATTTGAATAGTGTAGTTATTTGGACCCGATCTATGTTGTGGTAGCTCGGATCATCATTTAACCCGGGTTGGTCATGATCATGGATCATGACATAAGGTTGTTTTGGAAGTAACAAGGGTTAAAGGATGAAACTCTACCACACACGAATCATGAACTTGTGTAAAAGCGATTTTGCTTGTAAAATAGTGTTTAAAACTAGTAGATCTACGGATCTACAAGTGGTATTTTCAAAGAACCAAGTATCAAAGAATTCATGTTTTCTAAGAACGGATCTTACACTAACAAGAATGATTTTTAGAACACACAAGTGTGTAAACACTTGTGTAGCACAAAGTTTCGACAAAATAACTATTTTTGTAAAAGATGACGAGAAGTTGTAAAGACGGAATTTCTATAAAAACGGGGTTTTTACGAGACCGGACTAATTTATATAAAGATCCGCTAAAAGTAATGGGATTTACATCATAGTTTTGGAAAAACTACAAGTTCATGTAATTTTTGCGATTTACATATTTATTTACTAGTTTGTTGTTTTGGACGTTGTTTTGATTGAATAAGAAAATTGTTGGATTGATTTGTAAAAGAAAATGATACGCTTAAAAGCGTGGCCACCTCCAGTTACAGAGGAAACTCTGGCGAAATTTTCCAAAAACCTAACACTTAGAATTATTTTCACTATAAGTGTTAAAAATACTTTTCGACATGTTTTCCAAATATAAGTTTCGCCACGACTTTATTTACAAAATATCGGAGGTGTGATTTTCACAAAATTAAACGTGATAAATATAAATTTTGTAAATATATTTTTCACAACGTCACTTGTCAATTATTTCGTGAAGTGTATAAATATTATTTTTAGGGTAAAAATAATATTATCGAACGTTAACGAATCCAAAATAATACGAACGCTTTCACGATAAACATATAAGTTACACCGGTAATTATTATTACCACTCGATCGTTAAAACATTACTTACGCATTTTAAGGAAATAGTTATGAACGCGTATTTTTGTTAAAGTATTATTTTGGGAAAATTATGTGAAATAAAAATATAATATTTTTGAGAAAAATATTTATATTTTGAAGTTAGAAATAAGATATATTTGAAGTGGGACTTAATAATATATTTCGAACACACATGTATTAAATCCCCCATCCTTGGGAAGGAAAATAATTACCAAGTATGCACAGAATGTAAACACGAAATAGTTGTCTAACTATTTCCCAAAACTTAAACCATAAAGCTAAGGCACGACCGTCCGTCTAATAGAGTTAGTACATGTAGGTCGTTGCTCAGCTGCTTGACTTGGAGACATACTTGGTAGAGACGCACCGCTGTGAGTTCATGTCCCCCTTTTCTCTTAACTGTTTTCAGTTTTCTAAACTGCGGGGGTGAAATACATGTTACTATGATTACGAATACTTATTACATGGTATGGTTAGCGTAAGGAGGGTTATTACTTAGATCATGTGAATGGGTAGGCGGAAACTTGAGGTCATTAATCCTCAGGGTAGGACCGAGGGGCAGGAGCGGTAGATCTATCTGGGTGTAGCGAGCCCAGCCCCAGGCCCAGCATAACGGACTTCGGGGTGACTTTGTACCCAACGCATAAATCTGCTAGGTTTGAGCCTTCCTACTTGCATTTCACACATATCAATGGCCTTGCAAACCATTGGTGATCTCTTTTTCCATATTTGCTACATACCAGGATTTTTTATACATACAAAGGTTTATTTACTCACTTACGCATGAACTCGCTCAACATTATTGTTGATTTTTCAACTTACATGTATTTCAGGGAATTAAAGGATCTGGCGCGGTATGACACGTTTTCCCGCTGCACTAGTTATGAGATCATCCGGGTTTAGGGGATGTGACTCTTTCCTGGACAAGTCACAGTCCTTATACTGTGTTTATGTTATGTTTGTGTTTGTTGAACAATGTTTTTTTTGTTGTTAGGGTGTGTTTTCGTCAAGACAATGTTATTGTATTTGGATTTTAAAACTTCATTAAATGGATGATCTTGCATGATTTTATTTCATATAGCTTTGTTATGATTAAGCTATGGTATTAAGAAGTCACACCAAATTAACCACGCTTCCGCAAAGCCAGGGTGTGACATAGCGTTAAGTAGATTAGCGTTTATCGCATTGTTACTTCATATATTACAAATCGTAGAACAAAATAACGTAAACTAAAGTATTGATTATCGAGTCAAAGAGTACAAGCAATAATTAAGTCAGAAATGGCATATTTGAATAGCAATCTTTTCTTCCTTTGACTTTGACTTTGACTTTAAAAGTCGGGTTGTTACAAACCCTATTTCCATTTCCTCCCTTATTGTTATTTCCACCCTGGTTCCGGTTACCATACAGATTTCCATTTCCACCATGATTACCATTTCCTCCTTGATTTGCATTTCCGCGTCCCGCACCATACCAACACATATCCTTTGAATGTCGAATCTTCACACAATTTTCACACTTATGGGTCCTGCACGGACTCGTATGATGGTATTGGCACTTATCACACTTGGGTAGAAAACCCGCATACCCTTTTCCACTATTCTCAAAGTTTGTTGCTCCAGTCTGGGCCTCAGCTGGCGGATTAGTATCCCTATGCTTGTTGGTGTTGTTGTTTGCTCGGGTGCTCTTTTTGAAATTCATGAACTTCCTCTTGTTGTCGCTTGAGGATTCCACTTGAGTTTCCTTCTTCTAGGTTTCAGATATAGAAAACTTTCCCAAACGGATAGCTTCTTCAGTATGGGCCACACTCAAATCTATAGCCTCTGCGATGGTCGGAGGCTTAGAAGCAGTAACCATGCTTAAGATTTGAGGCGCAAGTCCCCAAATAAATCGCTCAATTATTTTGAACTCCGGCTCGACAAGATAAGGAACAACCTTTGATAAATCATGAAAACGCTGAATATACTCGGCTATCTTTGGTCCATCCATCTTTAGATCCCAGAATTCGGTTTCCAGTTTCTGCATTTCAGCTCATGAAAAGTATTTCTTGCGTATCAGTTTCTTAAGCTCATCCCAGGTTAGAGCATATGCAGCAGCTTCGCCAAGAGTTTGAACTTGGAGGTTCCACCATGAGAGTGCTCCATCCATAAATAACCCAGAAATATAAGTAACTCTCTATTCAGGTGCACACTTGCTCATCCTCAGCATGGAATCGATTTTCCTGACCCAACGAACAAAAGCGATGATACCTCCCATGCCATCAAAGTTAAGGGGCTTGCAATCCAGAAATTGCTTGTAAGCACAGCTTGTAACACAAGCAACACAATTCACATGTGAGCATTGACAAAGCACAATTGGAAATATGCAAAAGATTTGTAATGTGTCTTAGGTGACTTAACATTACCAGTTGGGGGGTTATTTCCAGAGGTACCACCGCTGTGCTCTGAGCGGATGGCCTCGTGTTGAGCAATTGCCTGTGATATGCGTTCTTGAAGTTCAGCTTCTGTCCTTGGCAATGGGTTGGTATTGGTGTTTCGTCTAGGCGACATTTCTCTTCTAGTAAGAAGTGTTGGATAGGTTAGACCTTATTCATTGACTAATTGTCTAGGAGGTGTACATATTATATATATATATATATATATATAAATAATTATCACAACAAGCAACCATGTAACCATATAAACATCATATGAACATATAAATCAACAATGAATTTAATGAGAAAACGACCATTGAGCTTTCATAATTATTCAACCACATGATACATTGTTTCTAACACTAGCATATCAAAAAGGACACGAGGTCACACCACCTCGGTCAAACCAGTCTGTAACATACAAAAGTAACAATCATGTTTCTTCCACATTGTCTTCATATCTTCATAAATCTTGTGCTCAATTGAGGTCTTCTCATCAAAAAGGGGTACCTGCATAAAACTAGAAGATCTAGGACGATGGAGGCGGTGGAGGAGGAGGGAAAAAGATCAGGCTGCGCAAGTGAGAGAGCTCGTCCTCAAGCTCGTGGATGCGGCAGACAAGATAACTAATCTGCTACTCCACCGTGAGAAAACAGGGATCGAAGCCCTCAATTGTAGAAGGTGCAGCTGATGGAGAAAAAAAAGGGATCTATGATGATGGTGGGGGAACAAATGGTGGATATGATGGAAATGGAGACTGTTGGGCGCTATCCCCAAACTCAACCTCTAGGACTCTACGGCAGAGTATCTCAAACTACAGCTGAAGAGATAGGAGTAGATCGTCACGAGTATAACCAATGTGGTGTGATGGGTGATATGGATCTGATATCGGCATGGTGTTTGGGGGAAACCACCTGAATGGCTGGCCATGTGGGTCTGACTCAAAAGGAGTAAACTGGGGTATAGGTGGAAAATCAGTAGACGCGAAGGGATCAAAACTCGGGGGCTGCCCCGATGTGCCTCCCCTGGGCGGGGAGCATGAATCTCATGTCGAAAGATGACAGGAAGATCAGTGCGGTGCTCGTCAGTAACAAAAGGTGGGAGAGGACTCCCTGGAATATGGGGAACAAAAACAGCAGGCGGGTGTTGTGAAACGGCTGGTGGAAGAGGAGGTAGATTTAGTGGAGCTGAAATGGGCTCAGGAACTTGATCATGAACAGGAGGAGGTGTGGGGGCGCGGCAGACATCACATCATCATCGTCGATATCATTCGCGTAGGCCATGACTCCCGCAGCATGAAGGGCCAATGAAGTTACAGACTCGAAAGAGTCTACAACAGAGTGGGGATCAGAGTCGGACGATATATCAATAACAGACACGACTAGAGAAGGTACATCCAAAATAGCGACAACATCCACCTCACCGTCATCCTGGTCGCCCACAGGGTGATCGCCCATGAAAATATCAAAATCATCATTATCCAGATCATCAAAAGGCCAGTCCTCGGGAGGAACGACAGCGAGTGGGACGGCTTCTATAGGAATCGGCTCAACAAGATGCTCACCATCGGGGTGACCGATGATGAGCTGACCATGAAATAGAAGAGGGAGTGCAATGTCACACCCCCAAAATCCACATGCGGAGTATCACCACTTGGAGGCGTGACTGACCAGGATCAAGCCACCAATCATATTGAACATTACAAATAAATATTTAAAACTAAACGCAATATCATTGGCGTTTCAAAATAAACCAAACATGTCTAAGAAATCAGCGGAAGCATAGTAACGTTTAAATAACCAACACATAGTTTAAAGTTCAAATGTTTAAGTATGGGACATAACAGTCCATAATCCCACAATGACCGCTCCTCCCTGTGCAAGCTCCATAAGCACCTAACGACCTGCAAGGCATGTAACAACGAGTCAACAACAAAGTTGAGCGAGTTCACAGTTGGTTGTTCAGTTTTACCAGTTTGTTTTGAAATCAAAAGTTGTTCGTGTATCACGAGTTAACTAGTTCTTTTGTTTCCCAAATCATAACCATAATCAGTGGGGGGCTTCCCCTGTGAACCACTAGACCATACCAAATCGACTACCAACGAAATATAAGTTGTGCCCTACATTAGTGTCTATCATCACTGACAGTTTGCCATAGTCCATTAGTACACGCCCGTTCGAACGACAAGGTGAGAGGTTTGTTAAACCTAATAGCGCTATTAACTAATGACCCGCTCGCCATCGGCCTCGGCGATTAAGTCGATATAAAGAGGAGGGACTTTCTAATAGAGTTTTGTCTAGTAAGTTTAAGGTTGTTGTCCTACCCAAGGAGGACGAACGTACGTAGTTCTACCCAAGGAGAATACCCAGGAGTTATAGTGGCATCCTACCCAAGGAGGATGGCCGTACATATCCTACCCAAGGAGGATATGTAGGTTTTCCGTTTTAGTTCTTTAACCCATTCCCAACCCTTGGGAATCCCATGCCTTGTAGAAAGTGTGAACTCACCTTGGTTTGCTCGGTATGGTCAATTACTTGTGCACAATTAATTCAATCAAGGCCTATAGTTTGCACATACACACAAATCAGTTGACATTCACATGTTCGACTAACAGGCAAGATCATCACGTACTTGCAAGTAACAACTAACACATAGCATTTATCAGTTATACAAGTGCATGCAAGTCATGCTTATCGTTTAACAACAACTAACTAACCCAGTTAACCCTTAACAGACTTAACTGAGTTCACTGTGCAGTTTACCCATTTGACGAAACGCCCCCCTGTTTCGTCGAAATGCCCTTATGACGAAACTCCCTTGTTTCGTCGTACTTTCCCTCGGCGAAACTCCCATGTTTCGTCGTGATTACCCTCGGCGAAACTCCCCTGTTTCGTCGTGATTGGCGTTTCGTCCACTTGGTCAGTTACGTCGTGTAACTGACGATTACCCAGAAACCCTAACCGCCGATCATCATCACACAGCAATCATACAATCATACAGCAATCATCGATACCATTTATCATACCAATCATAACAGAATCATGTGTTAACCTTAAACAATCTAGCATATATGATGGCCATTGCACGAATGCAATTTCACAGATTCATCATTACCGACAACCTATCTCAATCATCAAAAATCTATTCAAATCAATAATACCAAGAAACCTTAATCGTTATTAGGTTCGAAAATAATCATCATCAACAATCAATGGAATCCAAACATAATAACAACTATCTACACAACAACTTAACAGTTTGATCAATCCGAGACATTACATACTAACCGGTTGAACGGAACAATGACTTGATCGATCTTAGATGGCTTCGAGGACACACAGTCGCCGTCGATAGGGAGAGAGAGCTCTAGGGTTTCTAATTGGCTAAAAGTGTGGCGAAAGAAACAGTAATACTCAATAAATATCCGCGTAACGTACTGGGCTCCTAATGGGCTTCGGCGTAACAGTGGGCCGGCGAAACATGTTTTTCGTCGAGGTGTTTGTGACGAAACACTCTCTGTTTCGTCGCTATGGTTTATGACGAATCACCCAGTTTCTTCGGGTGTGGGTTTTGGCTAAACTCTCATGTTTCGTCATATTTATATAATAATAATAATCATAATTGTCATATGTCAAAGAGTTCACAATTAATCATATAGTCCAATCAACAATGTGTCAAACATATAATCAACAAGAATAATTACAACTCAACAAATTATACAAACATAGTTGTGAACAAATAAGGTAAACAATTAACGTGCAGTTAATGCGAAGATGGAATCTTGGAAACTCGAGTTGTCACATTATCCCCAACTTGAAAGAAATTTCGTCCCGAAATTTAGCATGTGGTTACTAAGGAAGCTAGTTAAGTTGTGTGGTTTACTGGTTTTCCTGGGGTGTCACATCATACCCCAGTTGATTTGGAATTTCATCCCGAAATTCCGCAGTAGCTTCAGCCTCAGTAGTAGTTGCATTGTTGCCGAACAACTGGGGATACTTGAGTTTCATTTGGCCTTCTCGTTCCCAAGTGAACTCTGGGCCACAACGGGAGTTCCAACGAACTCGAACAAGAGGTATTCTGGTGTGCTTGAGGACCTTCACATCTCGGTCAGTAATCTCTACTGGCTCCTCGATGAATCGCAACTGGTCGTCTATAGTGAGCTCCTTCAGAGGAACTACGAGGGTCTCATCTGACAGACACTTCTTCAGATTTGACACGTGAAAAACATTGTGAACTCCACTGAGTTCTGCTGGTAGGTTTAGTTTGTAGGCCACCTTGCCTATTTTCTCAATGATTTCGAACGGTCCGACATATCGCGGATTGAGTTTGCCTCGTTTACCAAAACGAACCACACCCTTCCAGGGTGAGACTTTAAGTAGAACCCGGTCCCCGAACTGAAATCCTAGAGGTTTCCTACGCTTATCAGCGTAGCTTTTCTGACGGTCACGAGCCGCCGCCATGCGTTGTCGTATCTGTGCAATCCTTTCTGTTGTGTCTACCACGAGTTCTGGACCCATGATCTGGCTGTCACCAACTTCTGCCCAGCAGAGAGGTGATCTTCTGCACCACACTGAAAGCATCCCCTGTTACCCTGCTGCTGCTGCGGCTGATTTTGTGGAGCCTGTTGTTGCTGTTGACGATTCTGATTCACAGGTCGTGCGCCCCTGCAATCCTTTGCTTCATGACCAAACTTGTTACACCTCAGACAACGACCCTTGTTGCACTGCCCACTGTGATGCCTGTTGCATCGGTTGCACTTGGGGTGGTTTCCCCTGTATCCACCCTGCCCTTGACTACCAGACGATTGCTGACCAGGACTCTGGTAGTCGTCAGTCTTTCGCTGCTGAGACTGAAACTGAGCCGATATTGAACCCTTGCTTGAGACTCCATCCCATTTGCGCTTGTTGTCGCTGGGGGCATCAGAAGTAGTGGCTGTAGCAGTAGTACCAATACGCTTGGGCAGTTTGTTCTGTTCCACCGCCTGATCAGTGAGATGATGAGCAACTCAAGTGACTTACAGAATGGTGCCAAGATTAGCCGCGGTCACATGACTCTGAATTTCCGGCACAAGACCCTTGAGATACAGCTCGATACGTTTGATGGGAGGGTCTACCATAGTGGGACACAATATTGCCAGCTCGTTTGATCTTTTCGTATACGCTTCAATTTCCGAACCTGTCATCTTTAAGTTGAAGAGCTCCACCTCTAGCTTATGGATGTCGTCGCGACTACAATACTCTTCCTTGATCAGTTCCCCTTAAATCATTCCATGGGGTGGCGTTAGCAGAAACAATACCCAGCATTTGAACCTGAGCGTTCCACCACGTGAGCGCTATACCTTCCAGAGTACCAATAGCATACTTCACCCTACGAGCCTCAGGGCATTCACACATCTCGAAAACAGACTCGAGCTTCTCGAACCAATGGAGGAGGCCTACCGCTCCTTCTGTGCCACTGAAAGTAGTAGGTCGACAATCCATAAAAGTTTTGAAGGTACACGCAGGAGGCTGTGCAGGTTGACCTGTCGTGTGTGTTGTCCACTTAAGCTCAACTTATCAGATGTAATCATGGCGAGGGGATACGTTAAGGTATGATTTATACTTACCGACCGGTGTTCATCCACATCACGACACATTCCCGTATCAAGGTATGCACGAGGGTTCATCTTACCGGTGAGTATACCGATTATCATCTGTTTGACCGTATATGATGTGAGATTCTCACTTATTTTGATTTGAAAACAAGCCCTATGTGATATAATCACTTATTTATGAGGAACTTGATTTTCATATGCATGAGGGCACAGGTGCAAGTCCGTGAACAGGTCAGTACTTCCGTACGGCAGAGAGACGAACTTGACACCCGGATAAATGTGATATTTTATCACTTATTTGTTTGGACATGTGATTGTTTATCACTTATTGAGGTCGAATGCAGTATGTAATATGTACACGTATGTATAGTATCATGGAAGATCTAGACTTGCGTCCCCGTTATTTTTCGGTAAAAGATACAACCATGATACCCAGATGATAAGCAGCATAAAGACCGAATATCTCAGAACCTCGGCAATCTCTCAAACGAAATTTCGGTACTAAGACCATATGCCAATGAATGGTTCCCACCTGGTCTTCAGTCGATTAAGATTTATATCACCCTGCACACTTTAAAATGATTGTGAGCCTACCGATACATCTTATATAGAGCTGCTTATCGTTTTGCATTTAAAGTTTAAAGAGGTTTGGATAGACCACTGATGTACTATCATTTTCTCTTTTGCTCGCCAGGAAACTCATTTTTGATTTTCTATTGTTTTTGTGTTTTTGAAATTTTTCGATGTTTTTGGATTTTCAGATTTTGGATTTACTCCCCCTAAAATCAATAAACTAAGATAAATTTAAAAACACAAAGGTATTTACAAAAATGATTTTCCGATGTTGGTTTTACTCTTGCTTGACCTTAATGCCATTTACCAATAATAAAAAGTCAAATCTTGATTTGTCAAATGCTTTGGTAAATAAGTCGGCACGTTGGTCATCGGTGTGGACCTTAACAACATCGATTAGCCTTTTCTCAAAGCAATCACGTATGAAGTGATATTTGATTTCGATGTGTTTGGTCTTTGAATGCTGCACAGGATTTCTAGTGATATCTAAAGCAGCAGAATTATCAACGTAAATAGGAGTAGTTAGGAATTCAAAACCGTAGTCCCGCATTTGTTGTTGAATCCAAAGAACTTGGGAGCAACAACTTGAGGCAGCAATGTATTCAGCTTCGCATGTTGATGTAGCTACACACGTCTGCTTCTTGCACTGCCATGTGACTAGGCGATTTCCTAAGAACTGACATCCAGCCGTTGTGGATTTACCGTCGATTTTGCATCCGCCAAAATCAGAATCACTGAAAGCTACCAATTCAAAGTTATTATCCCTAGGGTACCACAGACCGGTGTCAGGGTACGCCTTCAAATAACGAAAAATCCTTTTAACAGCAGCAAGATGTGAGGCCTTCGGGTTAACTTGATATCTGGCAAGCAGGCACGTTGGGTACATTATGTCTGGCCTTGATGTTGTGAGGTACATAAGAGATCCGATCATAGCGCGATAGTTTGAAGGGCTAACAGCTTCTCCCTTCAAGTCTGGAGTAATTCCGTGATTAGTTGGCAATGGGGTACCAATGGGCGTTGCATCTGACATCTGGAACCGGCTCAAGATGTCACCAACATATTTAGTCTGATGGATGAATATCCCAGACTCTGTTTGTTGTACTTGTAGGCCCAAGAAGAAGGTCATTTCTCCCATAGCACTCATCTCGAATTTATCCTGCATAATGCGCTCGAATTCCCTACACAAGACATCATTAGTAGAACCAAAAATAATATCATCAACGTATACCTGTACCAGAAGAAGATCTCCATCTTGTTCTTTGATGAAAAGAGTACAGTCGATAAGACCTCTACGAAAACCGTTCTCCAGCAGATAGTGAGATAAGGTTGCATACCAAGCTCGCGGTGCTTGATGAAGACCATAAAGAGCTTTGTTGAGCAACCAAACCCGATCGGGATGGATAGGATCTTCAAAACCTGGAGGCTGTTCGACGTATACCTCTTCTTCAACCACACCATGTAAGAATGCACTTTTCACGTCCATCTGATACACCTTGAATCCTTTGAAGGATGCATAGGCTAGAAAGATTCGAATTGCTTCGAGACGTGCCACTGGTGCATAGACTTCGTTGTAGTCGATCCCTTCAATCTGACGAAAACCTTGAACGACTAAACGTGCTTTGTTTCGGATAACAACTCCGCGGTCATCCTTTTTGCATTTGAAAACCCAACGGGTACCAATCTTCTTGTATCCAGCAGGTTTCTCTACAAGTTTCCAGACACCCAGCTTCTGGAATTGTTGCAGTTCTTCCTGCATTGCTTCAACCCAAGCATTATCCTTCAAGGCTTCTTTCCACGTTCTTGGTTCTTCCTGTGAGACATAACACGCGAAGGACTAGTCGTTTTGTTGCCCGGATTCTCGAATAGCTGCATACAAGCATGCATTGTTGTTGTTTCGCAACATGTTTCTTGTTTGAACACCACTTTGCACATTTCCAATGATGTTTTGTTGAGGATGGGTATTATGAATTCTTGTTTCTGGATTATCTGGAACTGGAACATTTATACCCAGATTGTTAAGATTAAGATCAACAACCAATTCAAGGCCCGGAATTGACGAAGAGGATGATGCAGTAGCCTCAGCTGTTCTATGGGCATCTACTGGAGGAGTACCCTCTGAAGTACCATGAACTGCTGTTGTAGGAGCTTCCTGATCTGCATCTAGAAATTCATCATCCTCTGAAGATTCGTTCAATTCGTTTGCATCATGGAAATCCTCATTGTTGAGAGTATTATTGTTCACCGAAGAAGATGGTTCTTGATTAACAAGAATTGGACGAACCACCGGTGAAACTGTAGCATTGTCACTCTCGAAAAACATCCTAGCCGCAGCATTTTCTTCAACGGCTTCAACATTGATCGAATTGAAAAAGTCATCATACTCAAACATCCAAGGTTGACCCGGATTTTTGACTGGCAAAGTGTGCCGTTGTACTCTGACCTCAGACCATTCCTCGACCCTTTTAGTCTCTAGATTCCAGACTCGTAAGTTAGGGGTGGCATACCCAAGAAAGTATCCATCAGTTGCTCTTGCCCCAAACTTTCCATTAGGATCGATGATTGTGCATGGAGCTCCAAACGGTTCTAGATAAGACAAATCTGGTTTCCGTTTTTGAAGAAGCTCAAAGCAGGTCTTGTTGTGCCTTTTGACTGTAAGGACTCTGTTCAACGTATAACATGCAGAGGCCACAGCTTCAGTCCAGAATGGAATGGGCAACTGCGACTCTACCAACATTGTCCTAGCAGTCTCGATCAATGTGCGGTTCTTACGTTCAGCGACACCATTCTGTTGAGGAGTATAAGCTGCACTAAACTCATGAAGAATACCCTTTGAAGTGCAGAACTCCGCCATGGAATGATTTTTAAATTCAGTACCATTGTCGCTACGTATCCGCCTAACCTTCAACTTATACAAATTCTCAATCTGAATGATCAAGTTTTTGATGATGCCAAAGGTTTCACTCTTGTGTGCCATGAACGCAACCCAAGAAAATCTTGAATAATCATCAGTAACCACGAGGCAGTATTGATCACCCCGAATACTCTTGTGCTTAACAGGACCGAACAAATCCATGTGCAAGCGTTCAAGAGGAACTGCCACCGTATTGATCTTCTTTGTAGGGTGCTTCTTCTTTGTTTGCTTTCCTTTCTGGCACGAAACACAGACGTCTTGAAGATGGAAATTTTTGAGGGGAACACCATTCACCAGTTCATTTGAAACCAAATGATTCATTTTTCGTAAGTGAATGTGACCCATTCGTCTGTGCCAAGAGATAGTGTCTTTTTCTGTGGCTTTGGAAACGAAACAAGTTGCTTGTGCAGACGTAGTAATAGCTTGGCTCATGTCAAGGACGTACAAATCATTTATCCTTGGAGCCGACAAGAGAATCCATTCTTTTGGAATTTTGAAGCCGGGTTTCAGCACATAACATCCATTAGCATCAAAGTGTACTGAAAATTTCTTGTCACAAATTTGAGAAACACTGAGAAGATTGTGATCAAGCTGCTGCACAAAGTTGATCTTGTCAAAGCTGACAATCCCGTTAGATATCATTCCTTCACCCGTTATATATCCACCTTTATCTCCAGCAAAAGCAACATAACCTCCTCTAATAGATTTAACGTCGTAGAGAAGCTTCATGTCGCCTGTCATGTGCCTGGATGCCCCACTATCAACAATCCAATGACTACTGATAGTTCCTCCTGAAGCACCCTGCACATGAACTCAAATGAATTAGTTGGAGATGGGGACCCAAGCCATTGTGGTCTTGGGTCTTCCATTTTCATCAATGACAATAACTTCTTGTCTTTGATGGTTGGTGAATTGTGATGGTCCCCCTGATTTAGTAACCGATTTAGGTTTCCATGTCTGTTTTGTTTTACCAGTGTCTTTCTTTAAAACTTTAACTTCTTGATTGTTTGAAGTTGTAGAATTGTCTAGTTTTACAGCAACAGATTGTTTTTGAACCACATCGATTTTAATTGCTTTTTCAATTTTCTTGACCTGTTGCCGTTTCTGTTTCTTTTCCCTTTCTTTTACAAGTCGGGGATCTTGTTTTGTGGAAACAGTTGGCTTACGGTCAGTTTTGCCACGGGGATCATCAACCTTTCCTTTCTGTTTATGAAGATATGGGCAGTTTCTAATAATATGCCCAATGGTTCCACACTCAAAACATGATCTTCGTTCTACAAACCCCGAAGTATCATGTGATCGCTTAGCCGATGATGTTGAACTTTGTGAACCCGAGGTACTAGGCTTTGAACTGCTTGGTTCATTTCTTTTCTCGACAATAGTTTTCTTGACAAAATCTAAGTTAGATTGATTTTCAAACTTTTCAATTTTGTCTGTTCCCGTCGATTTCACAAAGTTAACATTTTTCTTCTTCTTTTGGTTCGGCTTCTTTTGGACTTGAGCCGGTGATTTTCCTTTGGTCTTGTTGTGATTTTGCTGTTTTGGCACTGTTGGTAATTTCTTGTTGCCAAATTGTTTTCGAATTTCAGCCTTTGGAATAGGAGGACACTGTGTAACTGTAACACGTGGTCCTGTCTTTCCCAAAAACTTACTTGTCGAATTTTCAAAGACTTTGCAGATTAAGGATTGATTAACATTCTTAATGGGAAAATCTTTGTCTGAGTAAATTTTATCATCACCAACTAGAGTGTACAGCAAATTCACACTCTCCGGCTCTTCTGCAGATGAGGACTCAGTTGCAACAGTCTTAGCGGGTTGTACAGGGGGATCACATAGAATGTGATTCTCAAGAGGTATGTCCTCATTTTTGACTACCGCATCAGACTTTGCTGGGACAGTATCATCAGATTCATCATCAGACGAATCAGCATCCTCAATCACAACTGGAGGATCTTGATTCTGTTCAGCACTCACAAATGTATCTGCTGACACATCTGAATCTGAGGATACTTCCTTTTGGTATCCGAGCCCTGCAGCAAACTCCTTAACATCTAGAGGCACAGAAGGTTCAAAGAATACCCTGTCCTCTTCATCAGGCATGGCATCATAATTATGTCTCACTGGTGGTGGACACTTCTTGTAGCCTATGCATGTGACATCCCTCTTTTCCTTCTGAACATCAATGATGTGATCTAATACATAGCTAGAGCTCAAATAACTGTCTAGCTTGAGTTGGATCGCATCACTTTCGGTTTTCACACAAGCCATCTCTTTTTGCATAATTTCAAGGCGAGATATATACAAATTAATATCAGTTTGTTTTCTTGAAACCATTTTAGTCAGTTCAGTTTTATCTTTCTTTAATGTTTCAATTACTGACTTAAATTCTTTTTCATGGTTTTCATAAAACATATTGGATTCTGTGCATTTGGAAAGGTCCACAGTCAATTTCTGATTGTGGAGGAAAGTCACATCATACTTTTCTTGCAAAGCGTCATGCTTACTTTGCAAGTCACTCAAATTCTCATTCACAGTAGTATGTTTGTCTTGCAAGTCAAACAAACTAGCTTGTAAAGCATCATGTTTGCCTTGCAACTCAGACATACTTTTTTCCATTTCAGCGCATCTAGCATGCAACCTAGTACATTCATCACAATTAACAGCAATGGGTTCATCGACACATACCTGACTTGATGAACCGTCGACATTAGCCATAAAGGCTGAATGGAGAGAAGACGAAGTAAAAGCAGCTTGATCCACCAGAATAGATCTTCTTTGAGTTTCTGCTGCAGCTTCCCCCAAAAGTTCATCAATGTCTGCAAGGTAAACAATTAACGTGCAGTTAATGCGAAGATGGAATCTTGGAAACTCGAGTTGTCACATTATCCCCAACTTGAAAGAAATTTCGTCCCGAAATTTAGCATGCGGTTACTAAGGAAGCTAGTTAAGTTGTGTGGTTTACTGGTTTTCCTGGGGTGTCACATCATACCCCAGTTGATTTGGAATTTCATCCCGAAATTCCGCAGTAGCTTCAGCCTCAGTAGTAGTTGCATTGTTGCCGAACAACTGGGGATACTTGAGTTTCATTTGGCCTTCTCGTTCCCAAGTGAACTCTGGGCCACAACGGGAGTTCCAACGAACTCGAACAAGAGGTATTCTGGTGTGCTTGAGGACCTTCACATCTCGGTCAGTAATCTCTACTGGCTCCTCGATGAATCGCAACTGGTCGTCTATAGTGAGCTCCTTCAGAGGAACTACGAGGGTCTCATCTGACAGACACTTCTTCAGATTTGACACGTGAAAAACATTGTGAACTCCACTGAGTTCTGCTGGTAGGTTTAGTTTGTAGGCCACCTTGCCTATTTTCTCAATGATTTCGAACGGTCCGACATATCGCGGATTGAGTTTGCCTCGTTTACCAAAACGAACCACACCCTTCCAGGGTGAGACTTTAAGTAGAACCCGGTCCCCGAACTGAAATCCTAGAGGTTTCCTACGCTTATCAGCGTAGCTTTTCTGATGGTCACGAGCCGCCGCCATGCGTTGTCGTATCTGTGCAATCCTTTCTGTTGTGTCTACCACGAGTTCTGGACCCATGATCTGGCTGTCACCAACTTCTGCCCAGCAGAGAGGTGATCTTCTGCACCACACTGAAAGCATCCCCTGTTACCCTGCTGCTGCTGCGGCTGATTTTGTGGAGCCTGTTGTTGCTGTTGACGATTCTGATTCACAGGTCGTGCGCCCCTGCAATCCTTTGCTTCATGACCAAACTTGTTACACCTCAGACAACGACCCTTGTTGCACTGCCCACTGTGATGCCTGTTGCATCGGTTGCACTTGGGGTGGTTTCCCCTGTATCCACCCTGCCCTTGACTACCAGACGATTGCTGACCAGGACTCTGGTAGTCGTCAGTCTTTCGCTGCTGAGACTGAAACTGAGCCGATGTTGAACCCTTGCTTGAGACTCCATCCCATTTGCGCTTGTTGTCGCTGGGGGCATCAGAAGTAGTGGCTGTAGCAGTAGTACCAATACGCTTGGGCAGTTTGTTCTGTTCCACCGCCTGATCAGTGAGATGATGAGCAACTCAAGTGACTTACAGAATGGTGCCAAGATTAGCCGCGGTCACATGACTCTGAATTTCCGGCACAAGACCCTTGAGATACAGCTCGATACGTTTGATGGGAGGGTCTACCATAGTGGGACACAATATTGCCAGCTCGTTTGATCTTTTCGTATACGCTTCAATTTCCGACCCTGTCATCTTTAAGTTGAAGAGCTCCACCTCTAGCTTATGGATGTCGTCGCGACTACAATACTCTTCCTTGATCAGTTCCCCTTAAATCATTCCATGGGGTGGCGTTAGCAGAAACAATACCCAGCATTTGAACCTGAGCGTTCCACCACGTGAGCGCTATACCTTCTAGAGTACCAATAGCATACTTCACCCTACGAGCCTCAGGGCATTCACACATCTCGAAAACAGACTCGAGCTTCTCGAACCAATGGAGGAGGCCTACCGCTCCTTCTGTGCCACTGAAAGTAGTAGGTCGACAATCCATAAAAGTTTTGAAGGTACACGCAGGAGGCTGTGCAGGTTGACCTGTCGTGTGTGTAATAAGAGACAAAGTTAAGCACAAGTGTTGGGTTACGAGAGTAGTATCTAAAGATCCTAGAGTAAGTTGCAATGGCAGGTTATACCTCCTGCCTGAGCGGTTGCTAGTGCTGCAGTAACTTGTTCATTGATTAGAGCCGTTAGCTGGGCTTGAGTTAGGTTAACACGTCCACTCATGATCTTCATATCAAAGGAAACATGAGTGAGAGATGTTCACGAAAGTGCGATGACAGAAGAGAGTAAGCACACATGTGTTCTCAAACAACAGTTGTTACGTTCATCTAAGCATACCATGAGCAAAGTACTATATAACTGGCAAGTAGGCAATAATAACATAAACCATATCACCTATAGTGTTGAGCCTTGCACGTGGAGCGAAGTGTCGTTGTGGATCGTGGGGCACTGTACAGGTTATAGTCCGGTTTTACCAAAAAGCTTTTCCCCTTTTTAAAACCAAATTCACTATAACCAATGGCTCTGATACCAATCTATCACACCCCCAAAATCCACATGCGGAGTATCACCGCTTGGAGGCGTGACTGACCAGGATCAAGCCACCAATCATATTGAACATTACAAATAAATATTTAAAACCAAACGCAATATAATTGGCGTTTCAAAATAAACCAAATATGTCTAAGAAATCAGCGGAAGCATAGTAACGTTTAAATAACCAACACATAGTTTAAAGTTCAAATGTTTAAGTATGGGACATAACAGTCCATAATCCCACAACGACCGCTCCTCCCTGTGCAAGCTCCATAAGCACCTAACGACCTGCAAGGCATGTAACAACGAGTCAACAACAAAGTTGAGCGAGTTCACAGTAGGTTGTTCAGTTTTACCAGTTTGTTTTGAAATCATAAGTTGTTCATGTATCACGAGTTAACCAGTTCTTTTGTTTCCCAAATCATAACCATAATTAGTGGGGGGCTTCCCCTGCGAACCACTAGACCATACCGTATCGACTACTAACGAAATATAAATTGTGCCTTACATCAGTGTCTATCATCACTGATAGTTTGCCATAGTCCATTAGTACACGCCCATTCGAACGACACGGTGTGAGGTTTGTTAAACCTAATAGCGCTATTAACTAATGACCCACTCGCCATCGGCCTCGGCGATTAAGTCGATATAAAGAGGAGCGACTTCTTGATAGAGTTTTGTCTAGTAAGTTTAAGGTTGTTGTCCTACCCAAGGAGGACGAACGTACGTAGTTCTACCCAAGGAGAATACGCAGGAGTTATAGTGGCATCCTACCCAGCGAGGATGGCCGTACATATCCTACCCAAGGAGGATATGTAGGTTTTCCGTTTTAGTTCTTTAACCCATTCGCAACCCTTGGGAATCCCATGCCTTATAGAAAGTGTGAACTCACCTTGGTTTGCTCTGTATGCTCAATTACTTGTGCACAATTAATTCAATCAAAGCCTATAGTTTGCACATACACACAAATCAGTTGACATTCACATGTTCGACTAAAAGGAAAGATCCTCACGTACTTGCAAGTAACAACTAACACATAACATTTATCAGTTATACAAGTTCATGCAAGTCATGCTTATCGTTTAACAACAGCTAACTAACCCAGTTAACCCTTAACAGACTTAACTGAGTTCACTGTGCAGTTTACCCATTTGACGAAACGCCCCCCTGTTTCGTCGAAATGCCCTTATGACGAAACTCCCTTGTTTTGTCGTACTTTCCCTCGGCGAAACTCCCCTGTTTCGTCGTGATTGGCGTTTCGTCCACTTGGTCAGTTACGTCATGTAACTGACGATTACCCAGAAACCCTAACCGCCGATCATCATCACACAACAATCATACAATCATACAACAATCATCGATACCATTTATCATACCAATCATAACATAATCATGTGTTAACCTTAAACAATCTAGCATATATGATGGCCATTGCACGAATGCAATTTCACAGATTCATCGTTACCGACAACCTATCTCAATGATCAAAAATCTATTCAAATCAATAATACCAAGAAACCCTAATTGTTTTCAGGTTCGAAAATAATCATCATCAACAATCAATGGAATCCAAACATAATAATAACTATCTACACAACAACTTAACAGTTTGATCAATCCGAGACATTACACACTAACCGGTTGAACGGAACAATGACTTGATCGATCTTAGATGGCTTCGAGGACACACAGTCGCCGTCGATAGGGAGAGAGAGCTCTAGGGTTTCTAATTTGCTAAAAGTGTGGCGAAAGAAACAGTAATACTCGATAAATATCCGCGTAACGTACTGGGCCCATAATGGGCTTCGGCGTAGCAGTGGGCCGGCAAAACATGTGTTTCGTCGAGGTGTTTGTGACGAAACACTCTCTGTTTCGTCACTATGGTTTACGACGAATCACCCAGTTTCGTCGGGTGTGGGTTTTGGCTAAACTCTCATGTTTCGTCATATTTATATAATAATAATAATCATAATCATCATATGTCAAATAGTTCAGAATTAATCATATAGTCCAATCAACAATGTGTCAAACATATAATCAACAAGAACAATTACAACTCAACAAATTATACAAACATAGTTGTGAACAAATAACATAAACAATTAACGTGCAGTTAATGCGAAGATGGAATCTTGGAAACTCGAGTTTTCACATGCAAGAACGTCATCAGCAAACGGAATATCATCCCCGAAGTCGGGTAGGGAAAACGGCTGGAAGTCATCGTCATCCTCTGACAACATCTCGGGGTCGCTCTCAGTATCAGATGTAAAAACCTCTGGAGCCGGTGCCACCTCGTCGTCTGATACAACGGCCATAGGGTCCTGATCCTCTGATAAGCCACTCTTAGATGAAGACATGTGTACCTGTAACAAAATATTCATGGCATGTGCACTTATGTTAATTACTATTACTCGGTATATACAGGCAAAGATAGGCATCACGTAACATGTATTCACGTTATTCCTATGTGAGTCTTTTCTAACTTAATAAGTCTACCCCATGTAAACTAAACCACTATGTCTTTGCTCGTGTTTCTTTCTTTCCTTTGAAAAATGATTGTTCCATGGATCTTGGCATTTTGTAAATGCAATGAAAAATATTTTGTAAAAATATTTTCATGAGAGAGTCCTAGTGATTGTAGTCTAGACTCGAGAAGGAATCCTAGTTCACTACAACCGAAGCTCTGATACCAACCTGTCACACCCTGACTTTTGCGGAAGCGTGTGATGTGTGACTTTATCAGTTTCATTGCATTCAATTATAATAAACAACGACATGATTAAAACATGATGTTCATCCATACATAAGTTTTAAAATATTACAAACTTAAGTTGTTAAGTTCCAACCAACCAACTTCAAGTTAATGTTTACAAACCAATTAAATGAAATAAGTTCCTTAAAGGACTTTTTAAACTAAGACTTTTTAAACTAAGGCTTTGGTTCGTATATCTTATCGAAGATAAAATATACTAACCAAACCCTTCCCAAAGGATGACATCAAACTTGAAATATCTTCTTGAAATCTTTCTAACGCCGCCAGATCCAATCAATTTCCTGAAATACATGTAATTTAAAAACATCAACAAAAATTGAGTGAGTTCATGTGTTTTGTACGTGAGATCGTAATAACCTGTAAACATTTGAGAGAATTCCTTTGATAACCGGTATGTAAAGCGTCTATGAACAGATCATTAATGTTTTGCAAGGACATTAATATGTGTGGTGCGTAGGAAGTGCTCAAACCTAGCGAATTTCCTCCGGTCCATCCGGCGGGAACGACATAGTCACCACATGCGGCCACACAAGGACCCATGGGTGGGGCTCGCTACACCCAAATAGATCTACCACTCATGCCTCTCGGTCTATACTAGATTAATGGCACTTAGGAGAGATACTACATCATCCACGTGATCTAATAGTCCATTCCTTAGCTAAACCATACCATTGAAACATTTGAAACATGTATTTCACCCCGAATGTTATAAATCCGAAAACAGTTAAAAGAAAAGGGGGACATGAACTCACAAGTTTGCGTCCGGTGTCCTGTAAACTCCAAGATCTTTCCTCGGGTCGTACAACTACCTACACACGTGTTATGTTTAATTAGACGATTAGATCGTGTAACGACTCTTGGTCTTATTTATTAAGACTTATTTGGAATTTAGTATTCTTTGAGTTATACAGGTGATATGTATTATATAATTCCAAATTATATAATTATTAGTTAAAATAATAATATTTTAACTTAAACTACTTTTATCCAATTATTTGGAATATTGTTAAAAATAATATATCTTCAACTTGTTTTGTCATATATTTCTCACATATGTATTTTCCAAGTATAGGTCTACTTGTATTTGTGTATTTTTTGTGACAAACGTCAAAATTGCATGTGTCCGTACAATTAGTTAATGTTGATTTATGCTTAATGGTTGTGCTTGATTTCAACTGATGATTAAACTGCTTTCTGATTTCTGTTACATACATACATATGCATCACATTTCATACTGTCACTCCATTTATTACACACAAACTTTAGTGACATACTTGACGCACAAAGCACAGTTAGCGCAGTGAGCGGATAATTCGGGAATATACTGACAGTGCCAGTACATAGACAGACACTATTTTGAGGCCCAGAATGAGCAAGAGACAAGGTACTATACTAGTATGGAGTGTAGGGAAGTAAGGACCATAAAACTGCGTCACTAGGTGATAGTTTAGGTGCCGGAAAGTGCCTAAAACCCACTTAAAATGCAAAATTCTGCATTTATTAAAAAAATTCAGCATTTAAATATGCTAGCCACTTGCAAAAATATGGCAAAATGGTCCTGTATGCTTTCCTAAGTGTCGGGAATTAAAAGGGTCACTAAAAGTTATATAAAGGACACTTTACGATATCACTTAGCACTTTAACGGAACGGTATTTAACCGAACAACCGGACACTACCCGGAACACAAAAATATTGTTAAACACACTGTTTCACTTTTTCTGAGCTAGTATTGGTTTCTGAACACCTAAACACATTACATAAGGCATGTAACACCTAACACTAGACTTTTACCACCTAACACCCTACTAATTACCACTTACCATCTAATTTACATCTTACCCCCCCCCCCACACCGGCGCCAAGGGCCCCACCCCCACAAGATTTGAGTTAAATCTTCAAATCCTTTTCTAATCTTCTCCTTGGACTTAGTGAGATTATGTATGTACTTTTGAAGGCATAAGACCCAATGGATATTAGAACTTGAAGTATTAATAACCATTATCATCATCAACTAATCATCTTCATCATCACCAAGCCCACTCTCTCTCCCTCTCCTCCATTAAAGCTCGGCCGAAACCCCCCCCCTACACACACTCACCATCTTCGACTTTTGTTCATCCATCCAAGCTACTCACAAGGTGCACCAAGGTGAATCACGAAGTGTGGAACTCACGGATCATCAAGGACCTCTCTAGTTTGCTTTTATCCTCTACATTTCCAAGCTTGATCTTCCCTAGCTTAAAAGCTAGTAGTAAGCTTCTTTGATCCTCATTTACTTCATGTTTATGGTGGTTAATAGTTATGTTAAGATGAAATCTTAAGAACACTAAAAGATCATAAATATAAGTCTTGAACATAAAGCTAACATGATGATGAAATAAGATGAAATCTTGATAAAATGAAGTTGTTTTGATGTTGTTGTTGTTGTTTACCTGATGATTACTAGTAATATGATGTTGAACCACATCATGGTTGAACTTGTTAAAGTAAGATTAAAAACTTAAGTTAACAAGTTAGGAGGTGACTAGTGATCTACATAAAAGAATCACCTCCATGTTTCAACATAAACTTGGTAACAAAGTGATTTCTTGAAAAATAAGTGAACTAAGTGAGTTGATGATCGTATGGATCCGAGGTTTACAAATGATTTTTCTAAACAAACAAGTTAAAAAGACGGATTTTTGAAAGGTCATGATTCTTACACTATTTTTGGAAGGAAATAAGTTTATGAATACTAGTAAGACATGAAAATGTTGTAAATGGATATTTTTGTAAAACATGTTCACAAGTTCTGAACGTCTAAAAATCCCGAGAACAAGATTTTAACAAAAATAAACACACTTTGGAGGGTAACTAAACCCACTAAACACCCCACTAAGTTACTACGCGTTTTTATGAAAAACCAAGTTCATGATGTTATGGAGAGTGCATTGTTTTTGCACTTAACTAGTGTAATGTTGTTTAGTAACTTGTTGTTGATTGAATGATTTCCGAAAAGAAAATGATATGCTAATAAGCATGGACACCTCTATTTACAAAGGAAACTCTGGCGAAATTTTCTAAAATTCCAACACTTAGAAAATATTTTCTAAACAAGTGTTGCAAGTATATTTTCAACTTTGTTTTTCAAAATAAACTTCGCCATGGGTTTTGCTACAAAAATACAAAGTATCGGAGGTTAGTTTTTGTAAATAAAAAATGGGTAAATATATATTTAGAATATATATTTTATACTAAGACACTTGTGTGAATATTTTTATATTTTGTGAACTAATTATATTATTTTAGGGTAAAATAATATAACTTAACAAAGTACCTTGACATTTACAACTCCAAAATAATACCAAAAACATCAAGGAATAAAATATTTAAGTTACACCCACAATATTGTGAAACCAAACAAGAAAACGTAACTTATGAATTATTCCAGAAGATACTCTTACACATATATTTTGGGTAAAATATTATTTTGGAAACTAAAGAAGTGAAAATATATTATTTTTGGGAAAAATACATACATTTGGAAATACGTTATTTTTGGACAAATAAGATAAATATATTTTTCGAAACTACAAATAAACATGTATAAATACCCCCATCCTTGGGAAGGAATACAGAAGTTAAAATACTTGAAAGTATGAACGCGAAATATTGTTTAACAATTATTCCAAACATTAACTATAATTTAAAGTTAAAATAATTATTTTGACTAATGATTATAACTTGGAATAATCTTGGGAACACAAGTAACGTAACTCAAAAACCTTCATACTAAGCAAAGGCTCGGCCCGTTCATCTAATAGATGTTAGTACACTGTAGGTAGTCGTGTTTGCGGAGGAGACTTGGGTTACACATACTGAAGACGCACTACTGTGAGTTCATGTCCCCCTTTTCTCTTAACTGTTTTCAGTTTTATACTTCGGGGGTGAAATACATGTTACAATTGTTACAGACACTTTTATACGTGGTATGATTAGCTTAAGGAGGGTTTTACTACTTAGATCATGTGAAAGGTAGGTATAACACTTAAGGCCATTAATCCTCATCGTAGGACCGAGGGACATGAGTGATAAATCTATTTGGGTGTAACGAGCCCACACCCATGCGGACTAGGGTGGCCCAT
Organism: Helianthus annuus; assembly: GCF_002127325.2. Lineage (NCBI taxonomy): Eukaryota > Viridiplantae > Streptophyta > Magnoliopsida > Asterales > Asteraceae > Helianthus > Helianthus annuus. The sequence goes on from NC_035440.2 coordinate 142,374,171, forward strand.
GTGGTGACTATGTCTTATTCCTGGAGACAAGTTTGCTAGGTTTGAGTACTTCCTGAACCATTTCACACATACCATTGGCTTTGCAACCCATTGGTGATCTCTTTTTCCTTATTGCTGCATACCAGGGACATTTATACATACAAGACATACTTTAAAGGTTTATTCACATACACTTACACATGAACTCGCTCAACTTTTGTTGACTTTTTTTTAAATTACATGTATTTCAGGAAACTAATGGATCTGGAAGGGTATGCGTGTGTTTCAAGCTGCGTTTGAATAAAGATGTCATCCAGGGTTCTAGGGTTTGAGAGGTGTAACCTATTCCTGGACGGGTTACATGTCTCTAAACCTCGTTTTATTTAAGTCTTTTGTTGAGTCTTATGAACTCGTTTTAAACAAGTCATGGTTTGTAACTTAATTTGGGGTTGATGTTTCAAGACAAGCATGTTATGGTATTTACTAAACTATATTAACGGATGAACATCTCGGGTTTTTATCATATAGTATTGTTATTGTCACACCCCGACCATGGCGGAAACGTCGGGGAGTGTTGTAACAGAATCAATTGTTTCAAATCCATGGCAATTGAAGTTTCGTTTTATTGATCAAATATGAAAGTATACATTGTTTAAACAAGAACCAAAGAGTACATAACATGAATTAACTAGTTCTTGTCTCGTTTTAAGTCACTAAGGCACAGGTCCGCCTAAGTATGTCTTGATAAGTCCTATGCATCATCTCCTGAAAACACATGTGAAAATAGGTACGTCAGCATAAAAATGCCTGTGAGATACATTGGTTTTGTGAAAACGGAATTCATGACTTATGTTTGAGAAAGTGTTTAGTCATGAACCTTGTAATTTGCTTTGTCTTGTAAATCATTTGAAAAACGATAAGATCAGATGATATGTATAAATAAGAGAACACTGTATGGTTAAACGGATAACCATGTAAAATGAGTTTGTAAAACAATGTCTCATGAAAAGTGTGTTATTTGTATAAAATGTCACATGTCTCAAATTCAAATAACGCTACGATATGTAATACCATACAAACACTTATATATAGGAAGTACCAGCGGCGTATCCACCATGCTTGTATCATATTACACACGCCTCGTTACTTAATCACTTACTCAAACCAAACCATCAAGATGAAATGTTTAACAACGGTAGAAATGTTTATCTATAGTCAAATGTCTATTGTCAAATGTAAATCATGTCAACGGATACAACTGGTTCACACGGTTCAATGGTTACAAACGGTTCATATAATCAAACGGGTTTAGACTGTTCACATAGTCAAATGGTCACAACGGTTCAAAATGTAGCATAATGTGTTCATATGCTGGATGAGCATATGCAACAGAAATGCAATGTAAAACAATGTACTAAGTAAGCACACAATGGGCATACATAGCATGTAATGTAAAACAATGTACTAAGTACGCACACAATGGGCATACATAGCATGTAATGTAAGACGATGTACTAAGTACGCACACAATGGGCATACATAGCATGAAATGTAAAGCGATGTACTAAGTACGCACACAATGGGCATACATAGCATGTAATGTAAAACGATGTACTAAGTACGCACACAATGGGCATACATAGCATGAAATGTAAAGCGATGTACTAAGTACGCACACAATGGGCATACATAGCATAAACACAATGAAATCATGTACTATATATGTACTATCGAACATAGCAAGTATATGATGTGAAAACAGGAAAGCATGAAAGTAACAGATAGGCACATGTGTTTCACCCCAAAACAGTTTGGAAAACAGTAAAAGAGGGGTTCAATGTACTCACCTGAGATTGCTTTGGAGTTCTTGTATAATAACCAAATAATGCTAAAGATCACGGGAAATCAAATGGCACCTAATAGGTAGCTATGTTAATATACCGGACCTAAAGTCGGAGGAACGGATAGTATGCGGGTTCGTAAACCAAACGAGTATGGAGACTCGTGTAATATGGTTTAACAAAGCCTACATACTAAAATGAAACTTAACCTAAGTGCTTACGGCCCATCACGACCCGTTTAGGTAGCTTATGCTACCCTAACGCGTCGTTCGCTTAGAACGCGTTTGGAACGCCTAACATCGCGACCACAAGGTATAACCTCGGAAGGTTATAGCTATGGTCACCTAATGTGTTTGGTAGGATCCAAATGATCGACCAAATGGGTCGGGTTTGAAAGTATAAGCGATGGTTTAGATCGCTTACCTTACGACCCTATATAAGCACTAAACTAAAAGTGACGAGCTAAGCATGTTAAAACATGCTTAACTAAGTTTAGAAAACAGGTTTGGTATCAAAACAAACGGTTTTGATACCCACAAGTAGTTTGGTTACAAAATATGCAAGAATGCACATTTTGGCCGAAACTACGACTCGTCACTGAGCCTAGATAACGTGGTAATCAGTAGGTATAGTCACTACGGACTATAACCATCGTGATCACGCTCACGTTATGAAGTTCCATGAACTTCGTGTTGACCACAGGCTGGTCAATGCAGAAAGTCAACAAAACGTTGACTTTCGGACTCGAAAAGCGAATAAAAGAGCGAAAGAATACTTACGGAGGGTCCCCGAATACTAATCTAGATCAAAATGGCTCAGGTATGAAACAAAGGTTCCAACTTAGAGCTCTTGATCAGATTGTGTGGGTTTTTGCAACAAAGGGGGGGGGTTATTTATAGGAAAAGCATAACCGTTAGGATCGTTTATCGAATATCGTGCCACGATCTTGTGCGTACACTTGTCAAAATATTGTGGTAAGTCAGAACTTGGCCCTTGGCTCTTGATTGGGTGAAAGGGCATTGCCCCTTGATCGAACGAAAGGCCAACTGCATTGAATGCAAGCATTGAATCTGGTCTGATAGTCCCACGCGCCCCGCGTAAAGGTTGGCCTTACCTTTACGCGCCCCGCCTGAGGGTCACAGATCAGAATTTTCAATTTTGGTCCCTGCACTTCAGAAATACGTAATTTGGCCCATTTTTGGCACGTTTAAGCCCCGTTAACCTCATTTCAAGGCTCTAAGATGAAGTTAAAGTGTAGGGGACTTGAAATATGCTCAAAAATATTCTGGATGTCGGTTCGTTTGGCCGTACGATCGCGATGTTCGCTTAATTACGACAGAATGCGCATAAGCGCGAAAGACGATCCAAATGACGCGACGAACGGATTTTTCTCATGCCAAACACTAAGGCATAATATTATAATGCTTACATAAATTTTTGGATGTCCGGATGTATTCAGAACGTAAGTTATGCGCGAAAGTGCAAACTTGTGCACTTTTTGACACTTTTAGCCCCTGAATGATCCAGAAGTTTATTTTAGCATACCAAACCCCTCAAAGCCTATTTCTAAGCTATGTAAAGGATATTTATGGTATGTTTAACTTATGGACATGTTCCGGAATGTTCGTTACAGTTCAAATTGGCATACTTTCACAGTTTGTCAAGTTTAGTCCCTGTAAGCAAATTAACTTGTTTTTGCCATACCAAAGCCTTCAAAACTTATTTCTAAGTTATGTAAAGGTTATTTAAGGTATGTTAAGCATATGTTGATGTTCTGGAGTATTTGTCGCATTAAACTGAGTGCGTTTACGCACCAGTTTGCGTATAATTCTCCAGAAAGCGATGTAAAGTTTGAAATTGAACCAGAATTGATATGTGCAATAGATACACATATTTATACAAGATCCCAAGTATGAAATACGATATTTCATAGGCTTGGTATTTGTTTGATGGTCGCGGTGACACAGGTGTCACAGTCTCCCCTACTTTAGGAAATTTCATCCCGAAATTTATTCGTAGGAGTCTATTTGTGACTTTGTGTCAAATAACCACCAAAGATATGCAAGGCAATATCCTGTCATTTCCTTAACGGAGACTTTTCAGAAATGGAAATGAAGGAAAAATTCAAGGATATTCATTTTCCCTTTGATGGAAAATTTTCAGAAACGAAAATGCACAGAATGAGTCATTTTCCTTAATGGGTATCCTTTAGAAACGAAAATGCACGGAATGAGTCATTTTCCTTAATGGGTATCCTTTAGAAATGAGAATGCACGGAATGAGTCATTTTCCTTAATGGGTATCCTTTAGAAATGAAAATGCACGGAATGAGTCATTTTCCTTAATGGGTATCCTTTAGAAACGAAAATGCACGGAATGAGTCATTTTCTTTAATGGGTACCCTTTAGAAATGAAAATGCACGGAATGGGTCATTTTCCATCATTTCTTCAGAAACGAAAATGAACGGAATGAGTCATTTTCCACAATTTCTTTAGAAACGAAAATGAACGGAATGAGTCATTTTCCACAATTTCTTCAGAAACGAAAATGAACGGAATGAGTCATTTTCCACAATTTCTTTAGAAACGAAAATGAACGGAATGAGTCATTTTCCACAATGTCTTTAGAAACGAAAATGAACGGAATGAGTCATTTTCCACAATTTCTTCAGAAACGAAAATGAACGGAATGAGTCATTTTCCACAATTTCTTTAGAAACGAAAATGAACGGAATGAGTCATTTTCCACAATGTCTTTAGAAATGAAAATGAACGGAATGAGTCATTTTCCACAATTTCTTCAGAAACGAAAATGAACGGAATGAGTCATTTTCCACAATTTCTTTAGAAACGAAAATGAACGGAATGAGTCATTTTCCACAATGTCTTTAGAAACGAAAATGAACAGAATGAGTCATTTTCCACAATTTCTTTAGAAACGAAAATGAACGGAATGAGTCATTTTCCACAATTTGTTCAGAAACGAAAATGAACGGAAGGAGTCATTTTCCACAATTTCTTCAGAAACGAAAATGAACGGAACGAGTCATTTTCCACAATTTCTTCCGAAACTAAAATGAATAGGGTTAACTCTAGATACACGACAAAACTTGCTGTGGTTTCTGTGCACTAAATTCCATAATTATGTATGCATCCATAATTACATAATCCCTTGCACAGTCCGCACAGTTTGTTTTGTAATGTTTTGGGGAAGGATATCATACTTGTGATGAGGGTGACTAGACTTCCACCGGGTCCCTTTAATTAGATCGACAGGGGATCTTCTTAGTTTGGCCACCAAGGAGTACTTTCAGCTATATCATCACATGATATTCCTAGCCAAATTTTTGGATTAATCTGTATAACTAGACCACTCAAGGGTCTAATTATGAAGTAGTACTTTATAATCCAAGGAACTTAACTGTAACGTAGAAGTCCATTGAGGATTTTAAGTAACACCCTTGGGTATCCTACGATAAATCTCTTGTACAAGGATATGTAAGATTTTACGAGGATTTGGATAACATAATTTGGATCACACAACAACACATAAGGGAATACATAAGCACAAAGTCACATAATTGTTTAACTTGATTATAATTTGTTATTAACTTGTTATTGATTGAATACGGATATGGAAACCAATCGACGGGTCTCAATGTTCACTGGAATCTATCTGAGAAGATAGAAAGATCTCCCGAAATTCGATTTTTGATTACAAGGAATTATCATATTTGAATTAAGGTATACAACAATTAAGGACTTACGGGAAATCCTTAGGTACCCTATTAAGGATTTATAGTGGTACTTTGGGTATTCGTCTTGTGTTGTAACCTGCGCCTTGTACTTCGTTTCCTTAGAATAAACGGGTACTTAGGAATTTTGTGGAAGACGCAAGTGATTATAGAATGAGAGAATTTTGGGGGTAGTTTGTTCTTCAAGGAATACGGTTTCTTGATTGTCGGTATTGTAAGGGATATGTCGTTTATACATGCAACCACAGAAATACATTGCAATGTAAATAAAAGATTTATTTATAAACAACGATAACAACTGTTTCTTGGACCTTGACAACAAAAGAAAATAATACATAAGATGTGATTATTTCTAAACTTGCCTTCTAGTCAGTCAGATGCTCATCACTGTGCTGGATTTGCATTAGCAAGCTTTGGGCAATTTCTTCGGAAATGACCCATCTCGCCACAATTGTAGCAAGAACCTGGTGGAAAGCGAGCATGAGCAGGATTGTTGTCAGCTTGATTGGGTGCAACTGCAGCTCGGCAAACCTTTGCTGTGTGACCTTTAAGTCCACAAATTTGGCATTCGCGGCACTTTACCCTAGCATGATGATGAAGGTTACATTTGTTGCACAAGGGTGAAGTTCCATTGTATGGCTTCCTAGCAGGGGGTTGAGCTGGTTGGTTGGGGACGGCTTGATCATTGTGAGTAACCATGGCGAAGTTCTGAGAAGCCTTTCGCTTCTTTGACTTCTTAGGGGATCCAGTCTGTTCATCCATGGTCTTTGATTCCTCGATTGGTTTCTTGTCACCCTTTCGAAAAAGTTTATGCTTTCTGATCTGCGATTCAGTCAAGGTTGCAGATAGCTCAATGGCCTGACGAAGTGTGGTAGGGTTGCTACCAGTGACAATGTCTTGTACCGAGTCAGGCAGGCCGTCGATGTACCTTTCGATAGCCTTGTCGAGTGGGGCGACCATAGTCGGGCAAAGTAGACTCAACTCCTCAAACCTATTAGTATATGCCCTGTGTTCGCCACTATCTTGTTTCAAATCTTCAAACTCCTTCTCCAACGCTCGTTGTTCATGACGAGGACAAAACTCTCTCATCATAAGAGCTCTCAGTTCAGCCCATGTTTGTGCTAGAGCAACATCTGCACCACGGTCTCTCATTACCCCGTTCCACCATGTAAGAGCCCTCTTCTGAAACACACTCGAAGAAAACTCGACCTTGCGATTTTCCGGACACTGCACGTGGCGAAAGGTATTCTCGATGCTCTCGAACCATTGGAGAAGCCCAGTTGCTCCCTCAGAACCACTAAACTTGAGTGGTTTAGCCGAGTTAAAGTTCTTGAAATTGCATGTACCATTGTTGTTGTTGGCTTGGTTCCATTGAGCAAAGAGATTTGGGAATTGAGCAGCCATCTGCTGCGCAATAATTTCTGCCAGCTCGGCAGTTGCTATCTGGTGTTCGCGTCGAGGAGGCATTCTAAAAGAGGAAAACATGAAAGGAAACAAATAAAATGGTATTGGGTAAGAATAGGATGTTACAATCACCGACCATAATCACGGTTGATGGTCATTTGTTTGAATCATGAAGCAAACAAACAAAACCAAGGCTGAATCAAAGCAAATAGATGCTCATAGTGTATCGCGAAGACATGCTCACCTATAAGTGGACACTCACCCCAAGAGTTCCCAGGTAAGAGTGACTGGTCCGATTATGTGGATTTGTACGAACACTCTAACCTTAGACAGAAAACCCAGGGTACAGGCATTCACTCTTCCAGTTCGCACGTGTTCACACTATTTAGGACCCAAAACTTTGATGAGAGTTTTGAAAATTCAAAGGGGTTCAAAACCTTATAACAAAGGGTTCAAAACCTTACAATAGAGGGTTCAAAACCTAGTAATCAATCATCCTAGAACAGATGATTAGTTTTCAAGGCGGTTTTGAAATTTATGTTCTTGTTGTGGTCGTCGCCTAAGGATAGGTGACGGTATTGTTTTATGACTAAACGCAAGTAAACTCGCGTTAGGGTCCTAGGAAGGTTATAGACTAGGTCAAAGTATTACTAATAACCTAATTCCCTATAACCATTGGCTCTGATACCAACTTTTCTGTCACACCCCGACCACGTAGAACATACAAAACGTGGCGGAAACGTCGGGGAGTGTTGTAACAGAAACAATTGTTTCAAATCCATGGCAATTGAAGTTTCGTTTTATTGATCAAATATGAAAGTATACATTGTTTAAACAAGAACCATAGAGTACATAACATGAATTAACTAGTTCTTGTCTCGTTTTAAGTCACTAAGGCACAGGTCTGCCTAAGTATGTCTTGATAAGTCTTATGCATCATCTCCTGAAAACACATGTGAAAATAGGTACATCAGCATAAAAATGCCTGTGAGATACATTGGTTTTGTGAAAACGGAATTCATGACTTTTGTTTGAGAAAGTGTTTAGTCATGAACCTTGTAATTTGCTTTGTCTTGTAAATCATTTGAAAAACGATAAGATCAGATGATATGTATAAATAAGAGAACATTGTATGGTTAAACGGATAACCATGTAAAATGAGTTTATAAAACAATGTCTCATGAAAAGTGTGTTATTTGTATAAAATGTCACATGTCTCAAATTGAAATGATTCAAATAACGCTACGATATGTAATACCATACAAACACTTATATATAGGAAGTACCAGCGGCGTATCCACCATGCTTGTATCATATTACACACGCCTCGTTACTTAATCACTTACTCAAACCAAACCATCAAGATGAAATGTTTAACAACGGTAGAAATGTTTATGTCTAGTCAAATGTCTATTGTCAAATGTAAATCATGTCAACGGATACCACTGGTTCACATGGTTCAATGGTTACAAACGGTTCATATAATCAAACGGGTTTAGACGGTTCACATAGTCAAATGGTCACAATGGTTCAAAATGTAGCATAATGTGTTCATATGCTGGATGAGCATATGCAACAGAAATGCAATGTAAAACAATGTACTAAGTAAGCACACAATGGGCATACATAGCATGTAATGTAAAACAATGTACTAAGTACGCACACAATGGGCATACATAGCATGTAATGTAAGACGATGTACTAAGTACGTACACAATGGGCATACATAGCATGAAATGTAAAGCGATGTACTAAGTACGCACACAATGGGCATACATAGCATGTAATGTAAAACGATGTACTAAGTACGCACACAATGGGCATACATAGCATGAAATGTAAAGCGATGTACTAAGTACGCACACAATGGGCATACATAGCATAAACACAATGAAATCATGTACTATATATGTACTATCGAACATAGCAAGTATATGATGTGAAAACAGGAAAGCATGAAAGTAACAGATAGGCACATGTGTTTCACCCCAAAACAGTTTAGAAAACAGTAAAAGAGGGGTTCAATGTACTCACCTGAGATTGCTTTGGAGTTCTTGTATAATAACCAGATAATGCTAAAGATCACGGGATATCAAACGGCACCTAATAGGTAGCTATGTTAATATACCGGACCTAAAGTCGGAGGAACGGATAGTATGCGGGTTCGTAAACCAAACGAGTATGGAGACTCGTGTAATATGGTTTAACAAAGCCTACATACTAAAATGAAACTTAACCTAAGTGCTTACGGCCCATCACGACCCGTTTAGGTAGCTTATGCTACCCTAACGCGTCATTCGCGTAGAACGCGTTTGGAACGCCTAACATCGCGACCACAAGGTATAACCTCGGAAGGTTATAGCTATGGTCACCTAATGTGTTTGGTAGGATCCTAATGATCGACTAAATGGGTCGGGTTCGAAAGTATAAGCGATGGTTTAGATCGCTTACCTTACGACCCTATATAAGCACTAAACTAAAAGTGACGAGCTAAGCATGTTAAAACATGCTTAACTAAGTTTAGAAAACAGGTTTGGTATCAAAACAAACGGTTTTGATACCCACGAGTAGTTTGGTTACAAAATATGCAAGAATACACATTTTGGCCGAAACTACGACTCGTCACTGAGCCTAGATAACGTGGTAATCAGTAGGTATAGTCACTACGGACTATAACCATCGTGATCACGCTCACGTTATGAAGTTCCATGAACTTCGTGTTGACCACAGGCTGGTCAATGCAGAAAGTCAACAAAACGTTGACTTTCGGACTCGAAAAGCGAATAAAAGAGCGAAAGAATACTTACGGAGGGTCCCCGAATGCTAATCTAGATCAAAATGGCTCAGGTATGAAACAAAGGTTCCAACTTAGAGCTCTTGATCAGATTGTGTGGGTTTTTGCAACAAAGGGGGGGGGGGGTATATATAGGCAAAGCATAACCGTTAGGATCGTTTATCGAATATCATGCCACGATCTTGTGCGTACACTTGTCAAAATATTGTGGTAAGTCAGAACTTGGCCCTTGGCTCTTGATTGGGTGAAAGGGCATTGCCCCTTGATCGAACGAAAGGCCAACTGCATTTAATGCAAGCATTGAATCTGGTCTGATAGTCCCACGCGCCCCGCGTAAAGGTTGGCCTTACCTTTACGCACCCCGCCTGAGGGTCACAGATCAGAATTTTCAATTTTGGTCCCTGCACTTCAGAAATACGTAATTTGGCCCATTTTTGGCACGTTTAAGCCCCGTTAACCTCATTTCAAGGCTCTAAGATGAAGTTAAAGTGTAGGGGACTTGAAATATGCTCAAAAATATTCCGGATGTCGGTTCGTTTGGCCGTACGATCGCGATGTTCGCTTAATTACGATGGAATGCGCATAAGCGCGAAAGACGATCCAAATGACGCGACGAATGGATTTTTCTCATGCCAAACACTAAGGCATAATATTATAATGCTTACATAAATTTTTGGATGTCCGGATATATTCAGAACGTAAGTTATGCGCGAAAGTGCAAACTTGTGCACTTTTTGACACTTTTAGCCCCTGAATGATCCAAAAGTTTGTTTTAGCATACCAAACCCCTCAAAGCCTATTTCTAAGCTATGAAAAGGATATTTATGGTATGTTTAACTTATGGACATGTTCCGGAATGTTCGTTACAGTTCAAATTGGCATACTTTCGCAGTTTGTCAAGTTTAGTCCCTGTAAGCGAATTAACTTGTTTTTGCCATACCAAAGCCTTCAAAACTTATTTCTAAGTTATGTAAAGGTTATTTAAGGTATGTTAAGCATATGTTGATGTTCCGGAGTATTTGTCGCATTAAACTGAGTACGTTTACGCACCAGTTTGCGTATAATTCTCCAGAAAGCGATGTAAAGTTTGAAATTGAACCAGAATTGATATGTGCAATAGATACACATATTTATACAAGATCCCAAGTATGAAATACGATATTTCATCGGCTTGGTATTTGTTTGATGGTCGCGGTGACACAGGTGTCACAGTTATAATTGTTGCTATGGTATTAAGAGGTCACACCAAAATAACCACGCTTCCGGAAAAGTTAGGGTGAGACAATTTTGCCAAGTATTGGTAGTGTATTCCGGTATGTATTTATACGTATAGGAATATGTATTTTCTTGTATTTATTAAGTATTTCATACTTAATTTGTGTATTATTTTCTGGAATATTATTTTTAGACAACTAAAAATCACCAACTTTATATTCTTAAAATATACATTTTTTAAGAGAATTTTTATAGAAAAATATCTGTAAACTTTACTTGGCAAAAATAAGTATACTTTCATATACATCTTAAAAATAATATATTTTTTTAAATTAAACTTAGAAAATATTGTTTTGGTCAAAAATTATCTAAGCAATTAAGTGATCAAATTAGTTTTGTGAGGTAGTGTGCTAACAATGTTTTGAAGTAAATATGTTGGTTTAGTTGTTTGCAAAAAGCAGTTTCAGGATATAGCTCAGGATATCGAACTATATTAACAATCAAACAATGAGCAGAAATGTAAAGGTTGACACGAGATGTACGAGGAAAGCCCTTGATCAATCTAGATTGCCGGCACAAAACCTCAGGAGCTGACAATCATAGCTGCCTTGTTCTTCTTATTACTTCAAACTTCAAAATACAGTGCAGGATATTGTACGGATCAGCAAAGTGTTACAACGAATTTCGAGTGTGAGTGCTTGTGAATGTGATTGCGAGTGATTGCAGTTTGCAGAGAAAGTAAGAAAGTGGGTGAAGTTGTGTCTCTTATTGATCCGTACAGCTCCTATTTATAGTAAAAAGAAACAACTAACTATCCTACAAATTAGGGATGCTTCGAATATTCCCTCTTGAACGTTGGAGACCCCTTCTTCCGGCTTCATCATCTTCTTTTCAACTGATTAGTCCAAGTCTTCAGGAGAACAAGTCCACTCGAACGTTATAAGCTTGCCATCGCAATCTGCATGTGAATAATTAGTAACTACCAGGATACTATACCAGGATGTTACCAATATCCTGATCTGGTATCCTGGTCACAAACAGAAGGAATAAAGTCAGGATATAATTTCAAGATATGGGTTCCGAAAACCACCCATAACAATTGTTCCCAAAATATATCTGTTGGAATTCTAAATTCAAACGGATATATTTTAAAACTTATCGCTTAGATCGAGGCAATTAAATTGATAGGACGCTTGAAGTGACAGTGTGCAATTTCCCAAATGATAATTACTCGATGCCTATCTACCAAGCTCCTATATCTTCTCTGTTTTTGCTTGATAACCTATCGTCCTCATCAGAATTCTCAGGTAATTACTCGTTCTTTCTTTCTTCCTTGTGATTCTCCTCATTCTCTCCGATGGCCACTAGAACTCGTTCTCAAATCGGTGAATCATCTGAGACCTTTGTTACCCAAAACCTTCTCAAAAACCCCAAGAAGGAGGTCTGTTCCTTTGACAGCGCAGATATTGCAGCGTTGAGGGCCTCCGGCGCCTTCCCCGATAAGGCGATCATCAGACCGTTTGATCGGACTGTCCGATCAGATGTATCGTCTGGTGAATGGATCTGCTTCCCGGCTTATCCTTTTTCTTTAGGTCTCTGATTTCCCTTTCCCGAGTTCATGATGCAGTTCTTTCGCAAAATAGGTCTTAGTTTTTCCCATACAATACCCATGGTCTGGAGGGTGTTGATAGTGCTCAACCAAATCAAGACTCTTCATATTCCCCAACTTGTGTATCGAGGATATCCCCATAGCTTATCGCCTCCGATCTCATGGCTTTAGTCGATTCTTACTTTTTTCCACTTCTAGTAACCCTCCCATCCTCAAAGCGACCAAAAATGAGGACGGATGGCAACGAAAGTTTTTCTTTGTCAGGCGAGATACCATCGCCAAGGGTAACAGCCTTCCGGTGAAGTGGTTAACCACCGGTAGGGTTTAGGGTTTTAGGAATATCTCCAAACGTATCTTGAGTCTTTATCCTGTACTGACATTCTATTGTTTTGCTCTTGTGTAGCGAATTTCAGAGAATTAGCTCCTCCTACCGAAGAATCCGAAGAAAGAATCAAAGCAGTCTACCATTTGCCGGAAAGTGACAGAAGCTTTTCATCACACCTTCCAAGCTCAAGTCAATACTCCTCATCCGATATGTCTGGTAAGGAATATATAATTCTGCACGTACTTAATTAGTTTAATATAATGCAAGAGCAAAAAGTTAGATTTCTTCCCGTTATGCAGCACCAGTCAAAACCCCGGAAGTTTTTGATCTTGAAGAGCTAGATAACTACTCCGGTCCCGTTCAGGTAAAAAAAGAGCCAAGTCCCAAGCCAGCTACTTCATCCAATCCTACCAGCTCTAAAGCCACCGCTATTCCCAAGCCTTCACCAGCTACTAAGCCCTGGGCCTCTAGTCCCCGAAAGAGGAAGGAAACTGATTCTCCTGCCACTCCCGAAACATTTCCTTACAAGAATCATGGCTTTGTCAAAGCAAGCGGTTCATGACCTCCTTTCTTAACCAGGTAAAAGAATCCTTATCCTGTATCCTGCACATATATGCTGAACCATTATGCTGATCAGTATATACGCATACCTTCGTTTTTTGTTGTAGGGCCTCGAGCGTCTAGTTCACTTGTATGAGGAATCCTGCTGGCTCAACAAGATGCTTGAGTCCAAGTTAAAGAAAGCCGAGGTCACCATTGCCGACCAAGGGATGATCGCTGCCGCCAAATCTCAGCATTACGAGGACAAGTTCAAGGCAACGACCCAGGAGCACCAGGCTGCCATCAACAAGGCTACTCACGAAGCTCAAGCCCAACTTGACACCGCTCAAGTCCAGCACGAACAGGATATGGCTTCTTACCGGGAAGGCCTTAAGAGCTCCGTCGTCATTTCTCTCCTCCAGGCCAGGCTGAAAATGGCCTATGAGGCTAGGGCCATGGGCTTCGAATGCCCTTCTTGGAATGTCGATGCTTGGGAGGAAAATCTTAGAGATCTCGGAGGCAATCCCGTGGAACATCCTGTAAAACCTGTGGTTGAGGAGCCTTCCAAAGCCGCTGAAAAGGCGGTTGATGCTGGTGGTGATACTGAGAAGGATGCTGGTGGTGATCCTGGTGCGGGTGCTGATGAAGCTATGCTTGAAGAGGGTGCTGCTCCTTGAAGGCAGCGAAGTGGGCGATGATGGATGTTTATGCCTAGGCCGGAGCCCACTTTTTTTAAATCTGATGGTTGTGGTTGATAAACAATTTACTTTCCTATCCTTTAAACAATTTAATTTCCTGCACTTAGAACAATTTGATGGCCAAAGGTGGAGGGATCCTGAGTTTCAGGACGAAGCCCTTGGTCATCAACCTTTAGTATCCTTTTTTGAACAATTAACAGTGGAAGGTGGAGGTATCCTGGGTTTCAGGATGAAGCCTTCAACTGTTTAAGTAAATATGGTTTAGAACTAGTTGCACTGTTGGTGGATGGGTCTCATTTTGAGATGATGCCAATAGTGCAACCTTTTGTTATGTTAATAATAAACTAACCTTAAAGGCTTTATGCATTGTTATTCACATTTTCCTTTATATATTATGTTGTATGTGTTTGATTTGAGAGCATTTCTTTTTTCTATTCTAATACAACATTTCTAATATTCTGACCAAGTATCCTGATCAGGATACTGTTATTTAAACTTAGTCTTTTAATAAAAAAACGTTCCATTCAAACTTTGTCAAACACAATTCCAAAAGCTTATATTCTTAGATAAGATTCCAAAAGACGAAAAAAGAAAGGTCATACCAAAAACACTTAGGGAATAGATTCCATCTTCCAACCTTTGAACCTTTTGCAATATTTACACCATGGCTGTCCCATGTCTGGAACACTTAGGAAATCGAGTCAATTTCATCCTTTGAATCGTTTATAATGTATCAAGATGGATGTCCCCTGGGTACAACACATTTGAATACTTAGGAATTTCTTGATTTATACAATAATGTGTGTGAACACATTTGTAAGTAACTTTAGTACTACAGGGGATAAACCCTAAATATCCTGGAGATAGATCTTTGACATTCTGGGGATAAACCCTAAGTATCCTAGGGATAATCCCACATTTTCGTGCATTACAGGCGGGAGTGTTCAAACTCCAAGACTTAGAAAGGTGGAAACCTTTAAACCTTAGAGAGTATGAAAATACCCTTTCGTGAGAGAGGGTGATCAATCCTCATATACCTTGAGGATCCAGGATATAGCCAATGATAACGAAATTGTCAGCCACTTTTACATGGACTGGTCCCGCTATCTTGAACTATTCCCGGATAACTTGCGCTCCAGGCGGGGTGCTTAAACCCAATTCGAGAGAAAGGTGAATATCTTTTGTAACACCCGTCTAATTACTACTCGAATTTAACAATAATTCATAAGAGTTATATAAAAGATGACCCCCTTTTTTTTGGTAACAAACATTAGTCAACTACCGACTAATTTAAACATTATTGAGTTGTTTTAAAAACTGGTTACATCATAAACATTGTCTACACAAGGTTAAGTTTAACGAAGAAGCTTCAAAAGTTCGTGTTCGGTTATTCAAAAGATACTTGATCATCGTCCACCTACTAGTAATACCTGAAACTAGAGATTTTAAACAAATCTTAGCATTAAAATTTTTAGAATATTTCTTAATCGAAACTACGCTTAAAACGGATTCGATTAGCTAGGATATAAAAGAATTAGACACAAATGTTTAAGGTCTACCGTAACTTACGGTACCACCGTAAGTTACGGTGGTTGCTGAAAAACCCAGATCTGTCGTAAGACAGTAAAGGACTGCCGTAAGTCTTTTTATGTCTATCGTAAGTTACGGTGGCATCGTAACTTACGGTGTTCCCTGTAAGTTCATGATTTGTTTGTTTGTTTGATTCGGCTAACCAAATCCTCGGATATCTCGTTCTATCAAACCAATATGTTAAT
Organism: Helianthus annuus; assembly: GCF_002127325.2. Lineage (NCBI taxonomy): Eukaryota > Viridiplantae > Streptophyta > Magnoliopsida > Asterales > Asteraceae > Helianthus > Helianthus annuus. Next base: position 142,390,106 of record NC_035440.2, read on the forward strand.
TTCTCGCATTCTATTATGTCCTTTATTAATTAAGACAAAGGCCAGTTATCTATATTACGAAGCATTTGCCACGCATAAATTGATTATTCGACCCGTCCTAACTTTACTCGTTTCACTATCATATAACTAGGAAGCTTATGGCACTTTATACCCAACATTCGGGGCTTGTTATCACCCGCATTTCTTTACCAATCTCATGACTTAATGCTATTGTGATTGTTATCGCCCTTTTCACTCTCTAAAACACTAGTACAATAATTTACACCATAATTCAACCCGTTTGGTTTGTCGAGTGAATTCCATCACTTCTTAGACTTACCAAAGGGTTTCAATTTCACTATTTCGACATCATACCTATTTCAACTATTTCTTTTGACCCGTTTGGTTTGTCGAGTGAATTCCATCACTTCTTAGACTTACCAAACGCAACTATTTTCTCCATAACAACATTAGACTTATTTACGACTAGGCTTATCTACGTAAATGTAACGAGACGACAAGTCGCGTACCTTTAGAGCACACCCTTCAAACGCGTATCCGCTCCGGCTTGTCCGCTTGACGATCCGGAATCTTTGCCTAAAGAGTTCAATTCACAATCAACTTAGAACTCTTTTCATAATCATTAACACGTAATTCTCTATAACAATCAAATCTGCGTTTTCATCTGATTTTTAACATTTTAATCCCTACTTAGGCATTTTAACAAACACCTAGCGGGTCAGATTTTTACATCATCAAAACCAAGTTCATGAATTGTAATAATCATCTAAATCAACTTCAATTAGTCACATTTACACATGTTTTAACTTCCAAATTTCAGAAAGTACCTCATAAAACTCAGATTACACTAGAACAAGAATCATGATCTTAGTGTTTACCAAGTTTCTACAACTTATTAATCACCTACAATGGTGATTATGAACCCTACAACTATCATGCAAGATTTTGACAAGAATCATCTAGGGTTTATCCCTAAACATCATACTTTTTCTGAAATCACTTTCTATGATCAAATTACACTGGAATAATCATTCTAAACCCTAGTGTTCATCATTATCTTGTAAAACCCATAACCCACCTTCAATGTGTTCATGGGATTTCCTGAATTTGGACATGATTTCACATGTAGTTGTCTAGGTTTTACTTCTAGACACCATCTCATCACTAAGCTAACCAAATCACAAACATGCATCATCTAATTTCAGATTTCCCAATTTCATGAGAATTTCAAACAGAGAATTAACACCAGATTTTTCATACCTTGTAACCCCCTTGTGATGAGGATCACTAATCCATGTTCGGATTTTGATTTTGACTGAGTTTGATCCTTCAATTTGGAGATTTATGCTGAACTAGGGTTTTGTTGGAGCTTGGGATCGCCCCTGCTCTCTGGTCGATCTCCACCAAACACAGACCAAAATGTGTTTGTGTTATATTTATTTAGATTTTATTAATATTAGTTTCATTTTGAACACACTTGGTCCCTAAACTTTCCTTTGGTTCAATTTTAGCGTTTTAACCCATTTGTAGGTTACTACAAGGCTTTCACCTAACTGGGTTATTTTAAATCCTAGTTAGTTAACTAGTTTATTTATTCACTTTATATAAAACGAATAAATAATTTGCATTTTTCGGGGTGTTACAAGTCCACCCCCCTTAAGAGGGTTTCATCCCCGAAACCAAAGTACGTACCAAATAACGTAGGGTAGAGACGTCGCATCTCCTCTTCGGACTCCCACGTAGTGTCCGAGCCCTTTCTATGCTCCTTCTTGATCTTGACTTGATCGATTTGTTTGTTTCGCAATTGCTTCTAGCATTCTATCACCACATTTCTTATCCTACAATCTCCCACCACAACTGTATTTACGGTGGGTTTAATGTGGTGATCTATATAAACCAAATTTTACCTCTCGAATCATTATTTTACGGCAAAAACTCAAATAGTGCCATTTGACTAACATAATACCTCTTTCAGCTTCTATACTTATTCTAAGTATTTACCTATCCTAAAACTCGTTTCCAAACAACCTTTAAAGGTTGTTTGTTTGAATTAGCTAACAAGGGCGTTTCGGTCCTTTTTAGTCTTTCAATTACTACAAGGTCTTTTGAGAGCATGTTTGACCCATAATTCTTCTTTTGAGTTATGATCTTGTTTGAAAAGTCCATATGCTTTTCAAAACGCCCGACCCTCCTTTAAAACATTCGGTTTACCCAATAAGGTAATCATTTAAAAGTTCATTTTCCATTTGTCATAAAATGATCGAATTACCGATTTAACTCCTTTTAAACCCTCCACATGGTTTCTTGTCATGCTCAACTAACTTGTTCCGTACGTCTACACGCCGAAACATCATACCTCAACTATGTATTTATCTTATTCGTAACTAATACGATAGAGAATATTCTAAAATATAAGACTAGTGTAAGTCATACTTACTTGACGCTAGTTTTATATTAACAAGCACTCTACCTAGGTCACAGTGTTATTTAGGCTACAACTTGTTTTATTGCCTAAACTAATTGGTCACCATTTTACCTCATACCTCGTCATTCGGGTATGCAATATTGCCATCATCGGCCCTTTTGCATGTTTATACTTCCATAACTAGTCATTAACACTATAACGTGATTACATTCTATATTACTTTTGTGTCCGTGATCACATCACGCCATGTTTAGTTTTACCTTGACCTTAGTCTAAGGCTACACTCATTTTCTTTCGGAATATCTTTCCGACTCTATGACTTCTTATGTGTCCTTCGTCTCGGTTTATTTTACTCATGCCGTTATTTGGTTTATGCCTCTATTTCTTTTCGACCCGTTACCCGTTACCCGGGTTCTTGATCTTGATCTTGATATATATATATATATATATATATATATATATATATATATATATATATATATATATATATATATATATATATATATATATATATATATATTATTTATTTTTTTTAACACTCCTGTTTCATTGGTTTGCGTTTTCCTTTTCATATTCTTTTATGACTTATCCCATAGATTCAATAACATTTCACGCTTTCATTATCCAGGTCGCGCTTACTTGGGATGTCAACTACTATACTTTATTCAATCCGTACACCACCTTTCTTTTCTCAGCGACCCTTAGGTCTGTTTCTTTTACAAATGTCCCGAAGGCCCATGTCTCAAGTCTTATTTGATAAACTACTGTTATTGTTATTCGGCATTTGGGGTTTACTCGTTCTTATTCTAACGCTTTCATAATGTTTGTCTTACTAATTCTTTTACATATTCACCCTCATCAAGGTGAGTATCATTCTTCCTCAGGAGGAATTTACTAATAACATGTTACTTGGGTATCTACCCATACCCGAGCTTCTAAATCCAAATTTATTGGTATTTTATTATTTACAGCAACAATTAATACATATTGTCCATTTAGTTTCTTTTTCGAGGATATTCCTATCCAATTCTTAATCTCTTGATTTCTGAGTTTAACCCATTGTTACAATAACAAAATCAATTCATTTCATGTTATTGTTTTATATTGTTGTATGGAATTTATCCACATCGTTTGTTGACATAAACGATGTTTCTATCTGTTTCATTTAGTTTGGCTTAGTCTATAACCATGTCCTTGTCATCTATTACTATTGTAAACTCCCAGGGTTCGGATGTTATTACACTCCTCCCTATTATGACGCTTATCTTTCATTACGTTCTCGGGTTCGAGTGTGTGCGCATCCCTTCCCAAGGCAATATTTATCATGATTATTTTTTTTACCTCGATGCTCAACGTACAGTTTCAGCACCTCTTATAAACAATAGAACTTTTATTATTACTTATTTTTATTTTTCAAAGCCTTGGTAATTTCGTTAGCACTAATGTAGAATGTTTAATAAATCGATATAAAGCAAACGATTTATTTGCACTCGTAATAATTAAAAATTCATGCTGAAATTTAATTTACAAGAGTATACCTGAAACGACTTCAGGTTCAGCTTTAGCCTCCGTGGCTGTTATATAAAACAACTTTGTCCTTGATTTCTGGGCATCAGATTTTGTGTCGGTTGTGTCCTTGGTTCCAAGCCTCTCTGGACATTTAGACTTTTTATGTCTTGGCTTACCACATATGCCCTTGTGAATTTTTTTACAAAATCTACACTGATGTAACACACTTTTTGTAACTCCTTTTTTGAGAGCTTTATTAGACTTGGACTTCTTTACGGATCTTGGATTCATATCCAACACCCTCCTTTCTTCTATTTCTTGTAGTATGCTATCGTTTACCACTGGCACGATTGTGGTTTGTAATATATCAATATACTGTGATAGACTATTTTCTAGAACTTTTCCGACCTCCTCAGAAATCTTAGCTTTCATTTGTTCAGTCAATTGAGATGTCGAATCATCTCCGGTTACTCCAGACATTTCTTTAACTGAAACATCCATCACGATTTATTAATAATTATTTAATTCATTTCCATCTTATTATACGGAAATTTATATCACTCTCATTCAATCATAAATCGTGTTATTCTTTTTCGGTTTGGTCAAGTATATATCTTGCCTTACCTTTCTTACTTAGTGTATTTTCCCGGGTTCGAGCGTATTCATACACTCCTCCCATCTTTCCGTCATCTTGAAATTGAAATGTTTACACTAATTGTTAAACATTTCATTTATGACATATGCGTCATTCATTTTGATCTAGCCAAGTTCACCACTTGCTTAAACCATTTATGCTTAGTGCACTTTTCCGGGTTTGAGTGTGTAAACATGCACTTCCCATGCATATCAATTAAAATTTCCTTTTTTTTTAGTATTCTAGTAAGTCTACTAAAGCAAATAATTCTTACCGAACGATCGATCAAGCTTGAACCGAACACTTTGTTGACAACCTTAAGCTCTGATTACCAACTTGTAACACCCATCTAATTACTACTCGAATTTAACAATAATTCATAAGAATTATATAAAAGATGACCCCTTTTTTTTTGGTAACAAACATTAGTCAACTACCGACTAATTTAAACATTCATGAGTTGTTTTAAAAACTGGTTACATCATAAACATTGTCTAAACAAGGTTAAGTTTAACGCGGAAGCTTCAAAAGTTCGTGTTCGGTTCTTCAAAAGATACTTGATCATCGTCCACCTACTAGTAATACCTGAAACTAGAGATTTTAAACAAATCTTAGCATTAAAATTTTTAGAATATTTCTTAATCGAAACTACGCTTAAAACGGATTCGATTAGCTAGGATATAAAAGAATTAGACACAAATGTTTAAGGTCTACCGTAACTTACGGTACCACCGTAAGTTACGGTGGTTGCTGAAAAACCTAGATCTTCCGTAAGACAGTAAAGGACTGCCGTAAGTCTTTTTACGTCTACCGTAAGTTACGGTACCACCGTAACTTATGGTGTTCCCTGTAGGTTCATGATTTGTTTGTTTGTTTGATTCGGCTAAACCAAATCCTCGGATATCTCGTTCTATCAAACCAATATGTTAATTTCTCGCATTCTATTATGTCCTTTATTAATTAAGACAAAGGCCAGTTATCTATATTACGAAGCATTTGCCACGCATAAATTGATTATTCGACCCGTCCTAACTTTACTCATTTCACTATCATATAACTAGGAAGCTTATGGCACTTTATACCCAACATCCGGGGCTTGTTATCACCCGCATTTCTTTACCGATCTTATGGCTTAATGCTCTTGTGATTGTTATCGCCCTTTTCACTCTCTAAAACACTAGTACAATAATTTACACCATAATTCAACCCGTTTGGTTTGTCGAGTGAATTCCAACACTTCTTAGACTTACCAAAGGGTTTCAATTTCACTATTTCGACATCATACCTATTTCAACTATTTCTTTTGACCCGTTTGGTTTGTCGATTGAATTCCATCACTTCTTAGACTTACCAAACGCAACTATTTTCGCCATAACAACATTAGACTTATTTATGACTAGGCTTATCTACGTAAATGTAACGAGACGACAAGTCGCGTACCTTTAGAGCACACCCTTCAAACGCGTATCCGCTCCGGCTTGTCCGCTTGACGATCCAAAATCTTTGCCTAAAGAGTTCAGTTCACAATCAACTTAGAACTCTTTTCATAATCATTAACGCATAATTCTCTATAATAATCAAATCTGCGTTTTCATCTGATTTTTAACATTTTAATCCCCACTTAGGCATTTTAACAAACACCTAGCGGGTCAGATTTTTACATCATCAAAACCAAGTTCATGACTTGTAATAATCATCTAAATCAACTTCAATTAGTCACATTTACACATGTTTTAACTTCCAAATTTCAGAAAGTACCTCATAAAACTCAGATTACACTAGAACAAGAATCATGATCTTAGTGTTTACCAAGTTTCTACAACTTATTAATCACCTACAATGGTGATTATGAACCCTACAAGTATCATGCAAGATTTTGACAAGAATCATCTAGGGTTTATCCCTAAACATCATACTTTTTCTGAAATCACTTTCTATGATCAAATTACACTGGAATAATCATTCTAAACCCTAGTGTTCATCATTATCTTGTAAAACCCATAACCCACCTTCAATGCGTTCATGGGATTTCCTGAATTTGGACATGATTTCACATGTAGTTGTCTAGGTTTTACTTCTAGACACCATCTCATCACTAAGCTAACCAAATCACAAACATGCATCATCTAATTTCAGATTTCCTAATTTCATGAGAATTTCAAACAGAGAATTAACACCAAATTTTTCATACCTTGTAACCCCCTTGTAATGAGGATCACTAATCCATGTTCGGATTTTTATTTGGACTGAGTTTGATCCTTCAATTTGGAGATTTATGCTGAACTAGGGTTTTGTTGGAGCTTGGGATCGCCCCTGCTCTCTGGTCGATCTCCACCAAACACAGACCAAAATGTGTTGGTGTTTTATTTATTTAGATTTTATTAATATTAGTTTCATTTTGAACACACTTGGTCCCTAAACTTTCCTTTGGTTCAATTTTAGCGTTTTAACCCATTTGTAGGTTACTACAAGGCTTTCACCTAACTGGGTTATTTTAAATCCTAGTTAGTTAACTAGTTTATTTATTCACTTTATATAAAATGAATAAATAATTTGCGTTTTTTGGGGTGTTACACCTTTAAACCTTTGAAGGGATAAGAATCCCTTAAACGTGAGAGAAGGGGTCAATCCTCTAATCTTTCGATTCATCCTGAGCATATATCCTGGAGTTATATCCCGAAGCATATCCTACAAAACACCCTTAAACTAAGGTGGGTGTTAGCTTGGCTAACACCCGTCCGAGGCTTAAGTCAGCATTGGGTTCAAAAAGAATAAATAAAATTATATTTAAAAGAGATAGAATTAATACCATCCTGAGTTAGAAATTAAATTCTAAACTCACTTGAAATAGCGCTTGAGGTGTATAGCATTCTAGGATCTTGGTATCATATCCCCTTCCATATTCTTGAGTCGGTATGCTCCTTTCCCATATTCTGATTCAACCTCATATGGTCCTTCCCACTTTGGAGCTAACTTTCCATCAGCAGGATTAGTAGTATTCTGAAAAGCCTTCCTTAACACCCAATCTCCAACTTGAAACCTTCTAGTCCTTAGGTTTTTGTTATATGCTCTGGATATCCTCTGTTGATATGCTGCCATCCTTAGCTTCGCCACATCCCTTGTCTCATCGACAGTATCCAATTCTTGGCATAAAGCCTCAGGATTCTTCTTAGGATCCCGAAGGTTCGATCTTGCTGTAGGTATCACCATCTCTAACGGGATCACCGCTTCTGCCCCAAACACCAAGGAAAATGGGGTTTGCCCAGTTGCACTTTTTACCGTTGTTCTATCAGCTTATAAGACAAAGGGTAATTCTTCTGCCCATCTTCCTTTCTTAGCACCCAGTCTTTTCTTCAAATTGTTGACAATTATCTTGTTTGAGGAATCTGCTTGTCCATTTGCTTGAGGATGTACCAGAGTTGATGTAATCATCTTGATTCCCCAACTTTTGCAAAAGTCGGTAGTCCTCTTACTGATAAACTGAGAGCCATTATCACAAATTATCTCAGCTGGTACCCCAAACCTAGTCAGGATATTCCTATTTATGAAAGACACTACTTCTTGATCTCTGACTTGAACAAAGGCCTCAGCTTCAACCCACTTGGAGAAATAATCTGTCATTGCCAGCATAAAAACTTTTCCTCCTGGAGCTTTTGGCAACTTCCCCACTATATCCATACCCCATTTCATGAATGGCCAAGGGGAAGCAATAGGATATAATGGCTCAGCAAGCTGATGTAGTATAATGTTGTGCCTCTGACATGCATCACATCTTCGAGCATATTATGCGGCATCTTTCCTCATAGTCGGCCAATAGTATCCTGTTCTTAGCACCTTCGAGAATAATGATGCCCCCAGTATGGTTGCCACAATCCCCTTCATGTATATCCTGAAATACCTCCTTGGTCTCAGGATCCTCCAAGCACCTCAGGTATGGACCTACAAGAGACTTCTTATACAAAACATCATTTATAATAGTGAAATGAGATACCTTCATCCTGAAAGCCTTAGGATTCTCATCCTTTGGGATGTGTCCTTCTTTGAGATATTTCATGATCGGGGCCATCCAGGATTTAGGATCCTCCTGAGGATACTCATCACTAGGATCCTGGATACTTGCTATTTCCTTATCCTGAGACTTGAAGAGTTACATTGCAGGATACAGGATATGTAGTATTGGTATTTGGGTTCCTTCCGGTATCCTGACTGATGATCCCAAATTTGCCAAAGCATCTACCTCGGCATTATCCTCCCTTTGTACCTGTTCAAGTGTAAAAACATCGAAATATCCTGCTTTTTTTTAGAATTTCAAGATACTCGATTAACCTTTCACCTTTGACTGCATAGGACCCATTGAAATGGTTAGTAATTAACAAGGAATCAACATATACTTGCAAACTTTTAATATTCATATTCTTGGCCAACTCTAATCCTGCAATCAAAGCTTCATATTTTGCTTCATTATTAGTGGCAGGAAACTCACACCTAATAGCCTGGGGTAATATGTCCCCCTGTGGCGATTTTAGTAGTATACCTAATCCTACACCTCTCACATTAGATGCACCATCTGTATATAATGTCTAGGATTCTAAGGTTTCTCCTAGTTGGTGTACTTCTAGGTCTACTTCATTTTGAATATCACTACTGAAATCAGCCACAAAGTCTGCTAGAGCCTGAGACGTTATAGCATTTCTAGGTTCATATACTAGATCATAGGCACTTAACTTTACTGACCATTTAGCTATTCTACCCGACATCTCAGGTTTCCTAAGCACATTTTTAATACGATAATTAGTATTAACATGAATCCTATGTGTCTCAAAATAATGTCTAAGCTTAGTTGATGCCATAACTATGGCTAATACCAAATTCTCTAAGTGTGAATATCTAGTTTCAGCATCTAATAAACTTTTACTAACATAATAGACAGGATACTGCAGACCTTCATGATCCTTTACCAGAACAGCACTTACTGCATTCCCTGATACTGCAAGATACAGGGATAATGGTTCACCATCCTCGGGCTTCATCAATAAAGGTACAGTTGAAAGATATTGCTTTAATTCCTGTAGGGCTGCTTCATGCTTTTCTCCCCATTTGAATTTCTTATTCTTCTTCTTCTTCTTCAGGATATCGTAGAATTCCTTGCATTTCTCTGAGGATCTTGATATAAACATGTTCAATGCCACTACTCGTCCTGTTAATATTTGCACGTCTTTCATGTTGGATGGTGACTTGATATCCAGGATAGCTTTGATATGTTTTGGGCTTGCTTCTATCCCCCTTTTAGTCACCATATATCCTAAAAACTTTCCTGCCCCCACTCCAAAATAGCACTTGGCAGGATTTAGTTTCATATTGTACTGGTCCAGGATATTAAATGCTCCTTCAATATCCCGGAGATGATCCTCAGCCTTCTTGGACTTTACCACCATATCATCAATGTATACCTCCATGGTGTCCCTCAGTTTGTCTTTAAACATCATATTCACTAGTCTCTGGTATATTGCACCTGCATTTTTCAAACCGAAAGGCATAGCAGTATAACAGTAAATACCTGTTTGTGTCATGAAAGAAGTATCCTCCTGGTCTAAAGGTTCCATTTGGATCTGCTGAAATCCTGAGGATGCATCCATAAAGGTTAGCATTTCATGACCGGTAATTGCATCCACCATCGAGTCTATATGAGGCAGAGGGAATGGGTCTTTAGGATATGCTTTGTTCAAGTATGTGTAATCTACACAAACTCTCCATTTCCCATTCTTCTTTGGAACTACGACCACATTTGCTAGCCACTTGGGAAATTTGACTTCCCTAATCATCTTGGATTTCAACAATCTTTCAACCTCTTCCTGTATAATTGCATTTCTTTCAGGAGCAAACTTCCTTCTCTTTTGCTGAATGGGCTTGAAAGACCTGTCAATTCCAAGCTTGTGAGTTATAATATACTTAGAAATACCTATTGTTTTGGTCAAAAATCACACAAGGATAATGTAACCAAACTTTATGTAAACGGGGTATGATGCTTGGTTAATTATAAAAGTAAAGGATCACTTTTATGAGAAATATGCAAAGACACAATGATTTATACGAGGAAAAAGCCCTTGATCAGTGTATGATCTCCGGCATAAAAAACCTCGGGTGATGGCAACTACCGATCACCAACTTCAATATAAGAAAAATATAGTTACAACTTTGGATGATAATGAGCTGAGTACAAGGATCACTATAGTTTCGAGTGTCTAAGCGTGTGAGAATTGTGTTGTGTGTTCTTCCGAATGAGGAAGAGTGATATTTATACAAGTGTCGATGACCTATTTTAGGTAAAAAGACTAATAATCAGCTCATTACCCCTTTTGAAATAAAAGACAATCTAGCCTAAATTGCCGCCCTTAAATCAAGCTAAGTTTCCATATCCTTTGCAACGTCTATCTCTGATTAAGCTCATGCTATAATTGTGAAGACGCGTCCCTTGATTATGATGCTAAGAGCGTATCCTGCTAGATGTTCCTGCAAAATAATGTTGTATTAAACGAAGGTATCTGTTAGCATGAGGATCCTTTAATGGTCCATGATCCTGATCCTGAAGTCCCGCTGAGGATCACTGTCTGCCAAAGAAACAAGGATCACTGGTTAGGATCACGCATAAGGATCACGTATGATAAAAATCCAGCCCTAACAATTGCCCCCAAAATATAAGGAGTTTATTGTAAATAAACGAGTTATATTTTGCTTTGATCTTATCTGCAACGAATGAGTCGGATAACTAGCCGTTAATATCGAACTAGCCGTTGCAACCCTTACGTCATAGATGTCACAATCCCTGCAAATCATGATTATAAATAGGAGATAGGGTTAGGATCACTCTGCATTTAAATTCGAGATATCTTCCCTTTATAATCGCTACCGAAGATCGATCAGGTACTCTCTTTTCTTCTCTTTTCATTCTTCTTTCTCTTGCTCTGTTTTATCTGCTCCCCTGTTTTTATTCTGCTGTGAGGAGGTTGCTCCGAAACTCTCCCCATAAGGATCACGAGAAGAGCAGTCCCCTGAAAAGCCAAGGGATCATTAAGAACTCTCCTACGGAGAGATGTTGCTTTACCGATGCTCATGTAGATAGGATTCGTCATTGCTTTCCGGCGGATGCTGTTTTCAAATCCTTCACATCCACTGCTTTGAGTGACTTTGTTTCAGACGTCTGGGTGGCTTTTCCTGCTACTCCGTTTACCATAGGATATTCGTATCCTTTTCCGGCCTTCACCCAATCTTTCTTTTCTTTGACCGGCATATCTTATATCCAAGCTATGCCGATGATCTGGAGGGTCTTGTATACCTTCGAGAGGATCATCGAGCTGGAGGGGATTGATTTGGGGATGGCAGAGCTAGCCGCACTTTATGATCTTACCACGTTTGGTTCTCATCGATATTTGCTGAAACGGAAGGCCGGGGAGGATCACCCTGTTTTGAAAGTTACTAAGAATGACACGAACTGGAAGCGTCGCTTTTTCTTTGTTAGAAGGGATACCATCCCAGATGGGAAGGATCTGCCCAAGGAATGGGCCACTCATGGTAGGGTAGAGGATCCTGGAAGGATCACTATCAGACTTGTCTCATATGATGAGGATTACTAACGTCTTTTTTATCTTTTGTGCAGCTATATCCATTGCTCATCTTAAGTTAACCCCTGCCGCAAGAGAAAGAGTTTTAGCCTTTAAAAAGCTTGATCCTGAGGTTAGAAGTTTCCAAGTCACCGTCCAAGATTCACAAGAAGTATCCTCCGCATCTGCCACTATGTCAAGTAAGTATCCTTATAAAAAGTAAGTTATATGCTGGATTGTTTAATTAGTAAGGGAACTTATCTTGTTTCTGATTGTGTAGGCGCTGGAAAGTCTGCCAAATCTGCCAAGTCTGCTTCCAAGTTTGGGATAAGTGATCTTGCCAACGTCAAGTCTTCGAGGAGGAAGACTTCTGCTGCCAGTCCCTCTACTTCAGCCCTTAAAGCACCCATTCGGGGTAAGGGAAAAAAGAGAAAGACTTCTGAAGATCTCCAGGGATTTCCTCTGCTTCGCCAACAGTTCCTCGACTATGTTAATGAGGTAAGGATCACTGCCCCTGTTGGTTATCCTTCTTAAGTATCCTGCTTGAATATCCTGCTTCCTTTTGGATCGCCTGATCCTGAATCTTCCTTATACCTCTTCTGCAGAAACTTGCTGAGATCGAGACCTATCTTGGCCATGTCGAGGATCAAGAAAGCCAAATTGCCGATCTTCAACAAATGGGCGTATTGAAGGATCTCAAGATAGCAGATCTTGAGAAGGAACTCCGGGCTACGAAGGATGAGGCTGCTCAAAGATTGATTGATATGGATAGCGAGAAGCAGGAGATCATCCAGGATGCCAAGGTCTCTGCGGCAATTGCCATGTACAAGATACAACTTCAGATGGCTGCGGAGGCTCAGGATCCTTCCTTCGATAAGAGCACATGGGGTGTTGAAGATTGGAAGGCAAGGCTGGCGGAACTGGAAGACGAGGATGAAGCTGAGGATATCCCAATGCTGGAGGGTGGTGATGCTGACAAGGATCAGGGCGGAGAAGCTGGTGGTGATGGAGCAGCAAAGGTGTAAGCTGCATGATTGGGCGATGATGGATATTTGTGACTAGGCCGGAGCCCAATTTTTTTTTAGTATGGTAGTGGTTTGTGGTAGTGGTATTTGGAACAATTATGGTCTGTAATTTGAACAATAGTTTTTAGGGTTAAGGATCCTGGATCCTTTGGACAATAGGTAGGATTACAAAAGGTGGAGGGATCCTCTGTTTGGGGGATGAAGCCTTTGTGATCCTGCCGCTTTTACTTTCCTGCACCTGCTAAGACCGCAAAGACAATGGACACCCTTTGCCAACCCATGTGGACGGGCCACGTTTTGCTGGTAGAAATGTGGGTTGGCAATTTTGACAACTTTTGAAGGGTTAATCCTTTCGTTAATAAATAAAATCTTAATTTTTTGTCGCTTATCTTGTGTTATTATCCTTTTTATTTTCAATTGTTTTGGGCACATGTTTGTTTGAGTAAGAAAAGTTGAGCAAACTATGTTTAAGAAATTTAGGATATGATCCTGGATCAAATATCCTATAATCAAAAATTTTCAAGGTAGTTTATTTTAAGGATCATAGGTTCAGTTGTCAAGTTCTAAAGGGTATTCAAATGAATAATGAAATTGAAAATAGTTAAGGATCATACCTGAGGATCCAAGTTAGGATCCTAACCTTTAATCGGGATAACCATAAGTAAAACTTTAATGGATAATAAGGATTAAGGATCCTTAAATGTTTAACTTCGAGAACCTGAAAAATGGAATATAACTTGGGACTAAGCCAATATAAAAGATAAGTTAGTAACTGGGGGCAAGCCCATAGGATCACTGAGGATGATCCCAAAGGATCACTGGGGACAAGCCCAAAGGATAACTGGGGACAAGCCCAAAGGATAACTGGGGACAAGCCCAAAGGATCGTATGTAAACTGGAGTATGGCCCTTACTGGCGACTATCCAAACTTAGTGACATGAAAATGTCAAAACCTTAGCTAACGTGAAAACGTTAGAAACCTTATGAACGGATGTATGGTACGTCTACCATTATACGTAGGATCCTGGGTATAGCCAGTACGATGAGGTTGTCAGCCCCGGAAGTGGGTACTGGTCCCAAAGACGTGAACTATATCAGGATCATCGTGCGCTGCTGGCGGAAACTGGGGATAATCCCAAGGATAACTGGGGACAAGCCCAAGGATCTGCGTTGCTTTTGATGATCTTTGACGATATGCTGTAGATACCTGAACTATCATAACTCAAATGGTTTGTGAGAAGAGGATGAAGGATACAGGATCCTTATCCTTTGGTAAAAAGTAAGGAAATGTAATAGTTTTAAGATAAGGATATTACCAGAGTAAGGATCACTGACATCACCGGGATCCTTCGAGGATACTTCAATATAAGGATCACATGCTTGAAGGATCATGTTCACATAAAGTATCTCTTTAAGTGAACAGCATTCTAGGCTCTTGGTAACAAGTTTCCTTCCATAGTTAGCAACCTGTATGCCCCCTTTCCTGCTTCGGCTTCAATCAAGTAAGGGCCTTCCCACTTTGGTGCTAATTTCCCGTCAGCAGGATTAATAGTGTTTTGGAATGTTTTTCTCAACACCATATCTCCGACTTGGAACTTCCTTATCCTAACATTTTTGTTGTAAGCACCAGCCATTCTTTGTTGGTAGCTTGCCATCCTTATCCTAGCCAGATCCCTGATTTCCTCAATAGTATCCAAATCCTGAGCCAGGATTGCAGCATTTTCTTCAGGATCACGAGCACTTGTTCTAGCAGTCGGGATCACCATCTCTGTTGGGATCACTGCTTCTGCCCCAAATACTAAAGAAAAAGGTGTTTGACCAGTGGCATTCTTGGGAGTTGTTCTATCAGCCCATAGCACATAAGGTAACTCCTCTGCCCATTATCCCTTTTTGGATCCTAGCTTCTTCTTCAGATTGTTGATGATGATTTTGTTGGATGATTCTGCTTGCCCATTGGCCTGTGGATGAACTGGTGTTGATGTTATCATTTTGATTCCCCAACTGTCACAAAAGTTAGTAGTTCTGCTTCCAATGGATTGGGAACCATTATCACATACAATTTCAGAGGGAATGCCAAATCTAGTTATAATGTTTCTTTTGATAAAGGATATAACTTCTTTTTCTCTGACTTGAGCAAAAGCTTCAGCCTCTATCCACTTAGAGAAGTAGTCAGTCATGGCAAGCATAAATACTTTTCCACCAGGTGCTTTAGGGAGCTTGCCAACTATATCCATTCCCCATCTCATGAATGGCCAAGAGGATGGTATGGGGTGTAGCAATTCAGCTGGTTGATGAAGGATATTGCTGTGTCTTTGACAAGGATCACATTTCCTAGCATATTCTACAGCATCCCTTTTCATGGTTGGCCAGTAGTATCCTGTTCTAAGGATCCTTGAGAATAATGCCCTGCCCCCAGTGTGGTTTCCACAATCTCCTTCATGGAAGTCTCTTAACACTTCTTCGATTTCAGGATCCTCAATACATCTTAAATATGGTCCTACAAGGGATCGTTTATATAGCGCATTATTTAAGTTTGTAAATTGGGATACCTTAATCCTGAAAGCTCTAGGATTTTCTCCCATCGGAATCTCCCCGTGTTGCAAGTATTTCACGATTGGTGAGACCCATGATCCTGCATAAGATTGAGCTTCTTCATTAGGGATTACTGCAGTATCCTCTTCTATTTCCATGGCCACTTGATTTTCAATAGCAGGAGCCAGGATATGGATGATAGGGATACTTATGTCTTCTGGAATTTTTAAGGATGATCCTAAGTTGGCCAATGCATCAGCTTCCGTGTTATCCTCCCTTGGTACCTGTGTTAAGCTGAAAGAAACAAAAGAGAGTGCCAATTCTTTGACTATCTCTAAATATTTGGTTAGTTTTTCACCTTTAACAGCATAGGATCCATTAAAGTGATTGGTAATCAATAATGAGTCTACATATACTTTAAGATATTTTACCCCCATATCCTTAGCAATTTGCAAGCCAGCAATTAAGGCTTCATATTCAGCCTCATTGTTAGTTGCTTGGAACTCACAGGCTATGGAGTGGGGTATTATGTCCCCCTGTGGCGATTTTAGTAGTATCCCGAGCCCTGTGCCCTTGACATTTGAGGATCCATCAGTGTGTAGTATCCAAGGATCCTTGGTCTCATCCAGCTGTTGGACTTCCAATTCTGCTTCTTTTTGTAGATCACTACTGAAATCAGCCACAAAGTCAGCTAGTGCTTGGGATTTAATGGCTGTTCTTGGCTCATATCTTATATCATGGGCACTAAGCTTTACTGCCCACTTGGCCATTCTTCCTGACATCTCTGGTTTCCTGAGGACATTCTTAATTGGAAAGTTAGTTTTAACAACAATAGTATGGGTTTCAAAATAATGCCTTAACTTAGTTGATGCCATGATTAATGCAAGAATAAGTTTTTCGAGGTGTGAGTACCTGGATTCGGCATCAAGTAAACTCTTACTTACATAGTAGATAGGATATTGTGTACCTTCATGATCCTTAACAAGGACAACGCTTACAGCGGTTGAGGATACCGCCAAATATAAGGATAACACATCTCCTTTTTCGGGTTTTGATAATGCTGGTGCTGAGGACATATATTCTTTAAGGGCTTGTAAAGCATTCTCATGTTTCTCAGTCCATTCAAACTTCTTGTTCTTCCTTAGGATATCGTAAAATTCTTTACATTTTTCTGAGGATTTTGATATGAACCTGTTCAGAGCTGCTATCCTGTCTGTTAGCCTTTGCACATCCTTAGCATTGGCAGGGGACTTGATGTTTACTAGTGCTTTAATTTGCTCCGGACTTGCCTCAATGCCCCTCTGAGTTACCATATATCCTAGGAATTTACCTGCCTTGACGCCGAAGTGGCACTTCGAAGGATTAAGCTTCATGTTATAATTATCAAGGATATCAAATGCTTCCTCCAAATCCCTTAGGTGATCCTCAGCTTTCTTTGATTTGACTACCATATCATCTATGTATACTTCCATAGTTTGTCCAATTTGATCTTTGAACATCATATTCACCAGCCTTTGATATGTTGCACCTGCATTTCTTAATCCAAAAGGCATGGCAATACAACAATACAAACCTGTTGGGGTCATAAAGGCTGTATCCTCTTGGTCAGATGGTTCCATCTGAATTTGTTGGAATCCAGATGATGCATCCATAAAGGTCAACAGTTCATGCCCCGCTGTTGCATCCACCATGGAGTCAATTTGGGGTAATGGGAAAGGATCCTTGGGACATGCCTTATTCAGATCAGTGAAATCGACACATACCCTCCACTTTCCGTTTTTCTTTTGGACAACGACCACATTGGCTAACCATTTTGGATACTTTACCTCTCTGATCATACCTGCTCGGAGTAGTCTCTCTACTTCTTCTTGGATAATGGCATTCCTTTCTGGTGCAAACTTCCTCCTTTTTTGATGGATTGGTTTGATAGACCTGTCAATGCCAAGTTTGTGAGTAATAATATCCTTAGATATACCTGTCATATCTTCATGTTTCCAAGCAAAGGTAGATTTTCTTCTTTTGAGGAAGGATATTAGGTCTTCTTTCATCTTGCCAAGGATCCCTGATCCGATATAGATTTTTGATTCAGGATCACTAGGATCCAAGAGGATTTCGTCCACATCTTGTTCCCTTGCCTCCAAGACATTCCTCGGAGGATACTGTAATTGCTATTGCTCCCTTGGCTTCGAGGTTGACTTCATGGATGATGTATAACAATCCTTAGCCTCCTGCTGATCACTGTCGATCTTGATTATTCCCCATGGGCTAGGGAGCTTCACACATTGATGGTAGGTGGATGGGACTGCTTTCATATCATGTATCCAAGGCCTGCCAAGGATAACATTGCAACAAGACAAACAGTCAATAACACAAAATTTCTGATAATTATGTAATCCTTCCACGTAGATTGGGAGTTTGATGTCCCCCAGAGTTTTCTTCGTTTCTCCACTGAATCCTACAAGCACGGAGGATCTTGGTGTGATGTCTGATTCTGGGATACCCATTTTCTTCAGAACATCAAGCTGGATAATGTTCACTGAGCTTCCTCCATCGATAAGGATCCTGCGGACAAAATGGTTAGAGATAAAGAGAGTAATAACTAAACTATCATGATGAGGATCCTGAATATTGATGCGATCATCCTCATCAAACGTTATCATCTTCCCTTCTGAGACACTTGATGTCCTAATAGGCCTTTCTCCATTATCCATTTTTGACTCCTTTGCATGTCTTTTGGCCGCCGAGAAGGATGTACCACAGATGTCTGATCCTCCGGAAATAAAGTTGATTACTTGTGCGTTTGCCGGAGGTACTGGAGCCTTTTCAGGGATCCTTTCAGGATCCTGAGTCCTTTGCTTTTTTCTTCCCAATAATTCTTTTAGGTGCCCCTTGCTTAACAGATATCCAATCTCTTTTCTTAAAGCTATGCATTCTTCAGTTAGATGCCCGAAATCCTCATGGTATGCACACCATTTTGACTTGTCTTTAGTCCCGGATGGTTTATCATTCTTCCTGGGCCACCTAGCTTTTTCACCTAGATTCTGCATTGCAAGGATTAGTTCATGATTATCAACGGAAAAACAATATTCTGAGATTGGAGGATAATCTTCATCATCCTCTTCTTGGTCAACAACATGCACATTCTGGTTCTCATTTCTATGGTAGGATTTGAATTTGTTGTTCTTGAAGGAGGATCCTTGCTTCTCCTGTTTTGAGGATCCTACTTGTCTCTCCTGGATCCTCTTGTCATCCTCTAGCCGGATGAATCTGAGTGCTCGAGTTCTTACTTCATCTAGATTCCTGCATGGTGTCATAACAAGATCATCATAGAATAATGAATCCTTAAGCAGTCCCATTTTGAAGGCTTCAACTGCCGTAGCCATATCCAAGTTGGGAATGTCTAAGGATTCTTTACTAAATTTAGTTATATAATCCCTTAATGATTCATTATGATTTTGAGTTACCCTGTACAAATCACTAGTTAATCTTTCAAATTTTCTACTACAAGAGAATTGGTTATTGAATAGATTAACTAAATTAGCAAATGAAGTAATAGAGTAAGGGGGAAGACTTAGCAGCCACTTAAGAGCTGATCCAGTAAGAGTGGATCCAAATCCTTTACATAGGCATGCTTCCTTCAACTTTTCCGGGATAGGATTGATCTCCATCCTCTCCCTGTATTGTGCTATGTGCTCCTCTGGATCCGTTGTACCATCATATAGCTTCATAGTAGGGATTTGGAACCTTTTGGGTACCTCTGCATCACAAATCGGTGGTGCAAAGCGAGATATCTTATGGCTTCCATCTGCAATCTCTGGGATAGGCTTGACTACCCCTGGAACACTTGAGATCATATCTTTTAGCTTCTGCAATTCCCTGGCCATAGCATGATTGACACCTGTATCCTGCATGAATCCATGGTTAGTAGTAAGATGATTATTTAAAGTGTTACCTCCCATTGAGTTTAAGTTAGTGAATCCATATTGCTGGGATTCAGGGATAACGGAGGGACCAGTGGAAGCAATGGTCTGCATAGGAATGAAGTCTCCTTGATGGACATCTAGACTTCCTGTTTGCAAACTTTTCAGGGATCCTGGCATCTGGAAGGATCCCGGTATTTGGAAGGATCCTGGTATCTGGGATGATCCTGGAACGAAGGAGGATCCTTGAACCTGGGATGATCCTGGAACGAAGGAGGATCCTTGAAACTGCTGTGCTCCCGGATAGGCTCCCGAATTCATGAAGGATCCTATATACTGGGGATAGGATCCTGCCGGCTGAAAGTGCGAGCCTGATGCCTGAGTCTTTGCTGTCGATCCGAGGTGCAATCCTCTTGATTCTCCCATAATTTGCACGTCTGGAATTCCTGATGGCTGAGAAGTAATCATCGGAGTATCAAAGCTCAAAGACTTGGGCATCAGTGGGGAATGATCCTCTGCCGTTTTCTTCTGTCTTTTGAGATCTCCAATTTCCCTGAGGATCCTTTCATTAGTTTCATCCTGCCGTTGCATACGATCCTTCATCTGCAAAATCAAAGTAAATACATCACTAGTACTGGGAATATAAGAATTCATAGCAGAAGGAGATGGAGTTTTAGAATTAGTAGGAGTTTGTCTCTTCTCAGCATTCTTCTGGGATCCTGCCGGTGGTGGAGGCAGAATGTTCTGGGACGAGGTGACTGCAGACATTGCCGTGGACATGTTTTTCAATGATGAAGCCATGTAATTCTTTGAAATGATTTCGAACAAAAGGCTTTCTTATGAATGAAGCACCAATTGCCCCACGGTGGGCGCCAAACTGTTTTGGTCAAAAATCACACAAGGATAATGTAACCAAACTTTATGTAAACGGGGTATGATGCTTGGTTAATTATAAAAGTAAAGGATCACTTTTATGAGAAATATGCAAAGACACAATGATTTATACGAGGAAAAAGCCCTTGATCAATGTATGATCTCCGGCATAAAAAACCTCGGGTGATGGCAACTACCGATCACCAACTTCAATATAAGAAAAATATAGTTACAACTTTGGATGATAATGAGCTGAGTACAAGGATCACTATAGTTTCGAGTGTCTAAGCGTGTGAGAATTGTGTTGTGTGTTCTTCCGAATGAGGAAGAGTGATATTTATACAAGTGTAGGTGACCTATTTTAGGTAAAAAGACTAATAATCAGCTCATTACCCCTTTTGAAATAAAAGACAATCTAGCCTAAATTGCCGCCCTTAAATCAAGCTAAGTTTCCATATCCTTTGCAACGTCTATCTCTGATTAAGCTCATGCTATAATTGTGAAGACGCGTCCCTTGATTATGATGCTAAGAGCGTATCCTGCTAGATGTTCCTGCAAAATAATGTTGTATTAAACGAAGGTATCTGTTAGCATGAGGATCCTTTAATGATCCATGATCCTGATCCTGAAGTCCCGCTGAGGATCACTGTCTGCCAAAGAAACAAGGATCACTGGTTAGGATCACGCATAAGGATCACGTATGATAAAAATCTAGCCCTAACACCTATCATATCCTCATGCTTCCATGCGAACGTGGACATCCTGCGTTTCAAAAAGTTAGTTAACTGACTTTAAATATCCTGAGGGATATTGGCTCCTACGAGCACTGAGATATCTGGATTATCCTGATCCAGGATAATTTTCTTAACATCTTGCTCTGAGGCCTCCATGATATCCTGGGCTCGTATCTTTAATTGCTATCCTGCTTTAGGCTTCGTTGAAGACTTCATTGAGGAAGAATAACATTCTTTTGCCTCTTGTTGATCGCTTTCCACCTTGATAACCCCCCAAGGGGTAGGAATCTTGATACACTGATGATAGTTTGATGGGACAGCCTTCATGTCATGGATCCATGGTCTGCCCAATATAATATTGTAGCAGGATAATGAATCCATGACACAAAAACGTTGCATTGAATTCACTCCCTCAACATATACTGGCAGCTTTATCTCTCCCACAGTATTCTTGGCCTCTCCACTGAATCCTACAAGTACAATGGATTTTGAAGTGATCTCCATCTGGGGAATATTCATTCTTTTTAGCGTTTCCAGTTGAATAATGTTGACGAAACTGCCATTATCCACCAGTATCCTGCGCACAAAATGATTAGCAATATATAAAGTTATTACCAAACCATCATGATGGGGATCCTGGACACTATCCCTATCATCACTATCAAATGTTATCACTTTATCAGTTGTGAGGGTTGTCATTCTAGTCGGCTTGTCCCCCCCGTTCTGCCTTAGCCTCCTTTGCATGTCTTTTTGCTACAGAATAATAGGTTCCACAAATGTCGGATCCTCCTGAAATAAAGTTAATTATCTTGGCATCGGGAGGGGGTGATGCTGCTCGTTCAGGATCCTTCTCAGTATCCTGACCCTTATTCTTTTTTCTGCCCAGAAGGTCCTTCAGATATCCTTTGTGTTGATGCATGAAATGTCTGTTGACTACGTTTGAATTGAGTCTTAGGTCAAGATAAGTCAAAATAGGAGCTTGAAAGTCAAAATTAGGTTAATTATGGAGGTTTCGCTCATGTGTACAAGTTTGTATGAGGTTTCGCTTATTAGTCATTTAGAGTTTCGCTCATATGGTTTCAGGGAGGTTTCGCTTTTGTGTCATGTCTTATGAGCGAAACCACAGGCACTATATATAGTCAGTATAAGCGAAACCAGATTAGTTAGTTGTGTACATTGGAGCGAAACCTGGTCATGCTTTGTGTAACCAAACTCTGTCAAAATTGATTCAGAAAGCATAAAAAGAGAAGGAATTGAAAGGAACAGTTGTGTTACTTCATCTACATTGATTCCGCCTTTGTATTTGGAGATGAACTGCCTTATACTGACTGTTTAGGGTCGGAAACTGGTCCAACAAGTGGTATCAGAGCTCAGGACGAGGAGTTCATACTACTACAGCTTGATTCTACCGAATTCTCTTATTTCTACTCACTTTCTCTCATACTTTTTCGAGTTGAACTGTTTCCTACGGTTGAAATGGCCTGATTTTTTAGTATAACGTGTAAAACTTGCAATTAACAAACCCTAGAAAGATTCAGATTAAAACACGGCTTAAAAATGGTAAAAATCAGTTAAAAACCATATTTCGCTTATTCGGACATCTGAGTAATTTCGCTTATTTGGACATCATATTTCTCTCATAGGAACACAGATATTTCGCTCATACGGACAGTTGGCTATTTTGCTCATTGATACAACAGGGTTTCAGTCATAGAGACATTGTTAATTTCGCTTTTCTTTCAAGTTGTTATTTCGCTTTTGTGAAATATCTGGTTTCGCTTATTTGTCACAAAATTTATATTTCACTCATTTGTCACTGTTTTACAAAATATTGAAAATTTTTCTAAGTATTTGCTGATTTTGCAGGTATATTCAAGATGGATGACATATTCTTGAACCCGTTCAGCGATATGTACGCATTTTATGGAAATTCTGGAAATGATGATACTTCGTCAAGCAATGCGAATGAGAATCCGTCGAATGCGAAGAAAAAGTTAACGGAAGCTTGGGAATCTGAAAGTGCCTTTGGAACCTTCAATAAACCTCCAAAGCTAATGGCTATCGAGGAATACAGTCGGTAGTCAAGAAAGTTTGAAGATTGGTTGATGGCATTTGCATTTCCCAGTTGGAAGAGTTTGAAAAACGGTTATGAAAATGGAAACAAAAATGGTGAAACTTTAAGATCAACTGAGGAGATTGAATTATTTGGGGCTGAGCAAAAATGTGTCGCTTTGCTATTTCAGTCCGTCTGGGAGGACATAATCTCATTGATTGATTATTCAAATGCAAAAGATCTCTGGAAAAAGCTAGAAACAAAATGTTTAGGAAGTTCAGAAATTGTGAAAAACAAAAGAAAACTTCTTAGAAAAGAGTTTGATCTGTTTGGATGTTTAAAGAATGAGTCAGTTTGTAAAATGATAGAGAGGTTTGGTCATCTGAAGCTGGAGTTAGCAAGACATGATATCAGATATCCTGAAGATGAGCTTATTGATAAATTGTTCGATTCGTTACCAGACGAGATGGATTGGAGATATTATGCGTTGATGCTGAAGAATACCATCAAGGATCCAGAAAAGTTGACTTTAGGTTTGCTGATTGAAAAACTCGAGAGTCACGAGTTGGAATTGAAGAAGACGTTCAAAGTCAATCACTCATCTTATCAGCAGAATCTGGATTTGTATTATCCAAAAAGCATGATGCCAAAAGCAACTTCTCCCAAAACTACATTTTCTACTGAGAATGTGTCCACAGCAAGCAAAGAAAGTCAAAGTGGTCAAAGCAGTGGAAATCACAGTGGATCTTCATCATCTGCAAGTCATTCTGATGCAAAGTTTCAATGCAACATCGCAATAGACTTAAAGAATGCTCAGAATTTTGATGAGGAGTCGGCTAAAGAGCAGATGATCTTCCTAGCTTCTGTGTTGGAATCGTATGAAGGGTTAGTAGCAGGGAAGATAGGCAACACCAACTTAACGAAAGAGGACTATGATAAAATAGATCCTGAAGAAATGGAATTCATCGACATTCGTTGGTGCATGGCCAGTGCGGTTCGTCGAGCACAGCGTTTCATGGAAATTACCGGCAGGAAAACAATTGGTGGTCCATCTACCAAGCTGGGGTTTGATAAGTCCAAAGTGACATGCTTTAAGTGTAAGCAGAAAGGTTACTTCAAGCGAGAATGCAGAAACGCATATGCTGATGAGTCGGAGAACCATTTCAGAGAGGATTACTAAAAGAAGGCGATTTATCACCAGAATAAATCCGAGCTGCCTAGACTGAAGCAGGTTGAAGACAACAAAGAGAAATCTAGAGCTCTTGCGGTGATTTATGATGATGAAGGGTATGATTGGAGTAAAGAGGTTCTACCGGAGGAAGATGCGGTTGGTTACGCATTCATGGCGAAAAACGAACCTATTCCTTGGAAAGATAATCGAACTGAAGAGCAGAAGTATAAATACAGAAAAATGTTGGCTGAAAACAGAATAATTCGACTATCTGGTATCTATTTGGAAGCAAAGAGAGCGAGAAGATGGGATCCGGACAGAGAGTGTTATCTTGATCCATATGGAAATATTGTAGTTGATGTCAAAACTCTTGATCTGGAAGCCATAATCAAGGAGTTCAAAGATGAGGATGAGTATTGGCAGAATAAATGGTGGGGAACTGGAGAAGAGAAAAAGAAAGAAAAGAAAGAGAAGAAGGAGAAAGAAGAGAAAGAGAAGGCAAAGAAAGTTGATACTGGGGTTATTGACACAACGCAAGAGTTAACTGCTGAAAACCTCGGAAAAATGGCTGACAAAGTGCTGGCTGCTAAGGCACTTGAGGTAGACTCTAACTCCGTGTCTGAGTCAAAAAGCCAGGTCAGTTCAAACTTGTCGACAAACGTGTCAGGTAAGAAGATTGATGGAAATGCTGATTGCAAAAATTGCATCAAAGAATGCAAATTTTGTAACACAGTCACGTATCTCAACGGTAAGAAAGTTGAAGATCTGACAGCAAAAGTCAGAAGCATTGAGAATCAAATTCTTGATCGTGACAAAAGCGTTAAAGCTTCAACTGAACGGATAAAAGAATTAACTAATCAAATTGAAAATGATAAAATTGATCATGAAAGAGTTAAAAAAGAAAATGAAAAGTTAATTCTTGAAAACCGTCAGATTTCTGAGAAGTTTGAAAAACTCAAAAGCACAATGAAAGATAATGATGATCGAAATCGTAAAACTTATAAAGAAAATGTTCAACTAAAAGCAGTGCTTAGAGTAAAAGAAGAATCAATCAACCAACAACTGGATGAAATCGCCAAACTGAAACTTAAATTTCAAGAGGCTGAAATAGAAAACGAGCGAATCCAGTTGAAGCTTAAAAGTTACAACTCCGCAAGCTTTGTTTTGCAACACATTGTTCCCAAACCCATCGGGAAAAACAAAGCTGGCGAAGATGTTTATTCTGATGGAACCGGGGTGGGTTTTCATAGAGTTCCACCGCCGATTTTGGATAATTATACGAAAAAGCAATCTCGGTTGGTTGAAATTGAAGAAGAAAGTGAAATGAAACTTCCTGATTCAATTGATATCACGTTCACATCTTCCAATGACGATAGTGTCCAAAATGATATTGTAAAAGGTGTTGTTGAAAATGTGCTAAAAACGGATAGTGACACTACTGAGGAAGATGGATGTTTCTTGGACAAATACATTCCGAAACAAAAGTCCAAGAACAACTTAAATGAAGAATCAAATCTTGTCACTTACAAGATGTTGGTTCAGATAAGTTGTTTTCGGATTCAGAGTTTCCGATTGGGAATGTTAATAAGAACACATTGACAAATGTTTTCAAATTGGTCGAACTTGAGTTGTCGGAAGTGAACAATCTGAGTCAAACAAAGAGAAAAATGAGTTTTGAGAAAGATAAATCATACTACAAGAAATCTGTTAATCCACCACGTTTTTACAATAACAACATAAACAATTGGTCGGGTGGTTATCAGGGTAGTAAGAATTATCAGAGAAGAAATGTTCAAAACAAGAAGTTTGTTGAAAAGAAAAAGTTTGTGAACAGTTCGAGTTCACTTGCTGATGAAGAGAAAGAAATTTTTTCAAAATCGAACGAAGAATTCTTTGAAAAGAGAGCTTCACAGTCTCAGTCTAAAGGCACAAGTAGGGTAGTTGATACTCGAACATGTTTCAGATGTAATCAAGTTGGTCACATTGCACTAAAGTGTACCGACGTAAAGCCTAAGACTGTAACTGTGAAGATTCAACAGAAGAAAGTCGAGGTGAAGGGTAAAGTTCAAATGGTTGTTGAGAAAAAGAGTGTGAAAAATGAGAACACCAAAGTGAAAAATGAACCTGTAAAGAAAGTGGTAACTAAAAACGACAAGTTTTATAAACGGGTTGCATTATCTCAACAAGTTTGGAAACCGAAAACTGAGAAAAAGATTTCACTTTCTGAGGATTCAATTCAAATTGATTATGATGCAAATTTTCCACCTCTTAAGGCTGAAAATTTCAAAATTCAAATTGCGAGAGTCAAGGTTACACCCAAGGCTGATGAGGCCTGTGTGGACTCAATGTTTGATTAAACAGTTTGAATTGCCGGAGCTTCCTGGATCGCGAAGCATGAATCGGCATCTTTATTGAAGTTGGTTAAGTCATAGTTTGTTATCTGCAGGATCTTCCAAAACTTGTATCCAGATGGATCATGGTGGAGCTTCAAGACATATGACAGGGAAGACTGCGTTGCTGTATGATGTAAGAAACATAAATGGAGCATACGTAGGTTTTGCGGGTAATCAAGGAGGAAGGATTATTGGTGAAGGAAAGTTATCCAACGGGATTGTGACGTTTGAGAGAGTTAACTACATTGCTGAACTAGAGAATAATCTGCTGAGTATCTCCCAGATCTGTGACAGGATGTATACTACTCACTTCACTGACAAAGAATGTTTGATCTTGAACCCAGGATTTGTAATACCTGAGGAATGGATTATCATGAGGGCACCGAGAGTTAATGATCTGTACGTGTTGGACATGAGTGTAGCTACTACAACCACGGGTCAAGCTCATTGTTTTGTGTCCAGAGCAACTGAGAAAGCATCGAGATTGTGGCACCGCAAGATGGGGCATATTCACCTAAGGAAGATGAATCACTTGGTGCACAATGATTTGGTTATAGGAGTTCATGTCAAAGGTTTTCATCTGGAAGGGGAGTGTATTAGCTGTATTAAAGGCAAGCAGAAGAAAAAGTCACACCCTACAAAGCAAGTCAATTCAGTTTCGAGACCTCTGGAAAGACTTCACATAGATTTATTTGGTCTTGTGAATGTCAAAAGTATTACAGGAGATTACTACTGTTTGGTCGTTACTGATGATTATTCCAGATTTTTGTGGGTATCTTTCTTGAAGACAAAAGACGAAACATTTGACAGTTTGATGGCGTTGTTCAAAAGAATTGAGAATCTGTACCAAAGGCGTATCAAAAGAATTCGAAGTGATAATGGTACTGAATTCAAGAACAGTAAAATGGAAGAATTTTGTGATGAAAGAGGTATATTGCATGAGTTTAGTGCTCTGTACACTCCGCAGTAGAATGGAGTCGCAGAACGCAAAAACCGGACACTAATCGAGACGGCTAGAACTATGCTCGCAGATTCAAAGTTACCGATTAATTTTTGGGCTGAAGCTGTTTCTGCTGCATGCTATACGCTCAACAGCGTTCTCACTGTCAAGAAATTCAACAAAACATGCTTTGAGCTAATCAATAATCGCAAACCGAATTTGAAGTATCTAGAACCGTTCGGGTCACCCTGTACAGTTATAGAGCCTCATGGAAAGTTTGGTCCGAAGTGCATTGAGGGTATATTTGTTGGTTATGCAAATCCGATGCGACGTGTCTTCGTTCCAAGTGAGAAGTGAGAAGCGGATTATTGAAGCTGGAAATGTTGAATGTCAAGGTTATACTATGCCGCCGCAGAATCCTGGAGATTCATGGCGTTATCATTATGACAAACTGTGGGATTCGTTTGACATGAGAGAAGAATCAGAGGATGATGAAGATTTCTTTGATGAGCTGGATATTTTGCGAGAGTATGAGTCGCAGCAAAGGTTCCCATCTGAATATTCTAGAAGACCTCGGGAAACATCAAATGATGATGAAGCAGGTCCTAGCAATGCTGGTGAACATGATGATGAAGTTGCTCCTGGTAATCAGTCGGCAGTGAATGATGATCAAGAAGCTGATAACATGCCAGTATTTGATCATGGTGATTCAGATTCTGAGGGGGAGCAGATCCAAATTTCAAGTCAAACAAACCAAGTTGGTGAACAAGATGCAGATCAGAATGATACTAATCTGGAGGGAAATGTAGATGTTCCAAGCGAAGTGATGTCGCGAACTCTTTCATATCATCCAGAGGAGTTGATCATAGGAGAATTGCAAGTAGGCGTTCGCACGAGACATCAAATAGACCAGGGCCTTACATGTTTTTATTCTACAGTAGCACCTTTACAAACTGAATTTTCATTAAGTTGTTTCATTTCGCAGATCGAAACCGCGAACTTACAAAGAGGCGCTTACTGAAGACTCTTGGGTCATTGCGATGCAAGAAGAGTTAAGTCAGTTTGAAAAGTTGGGAGTGTGGAAGTTAGTGGATTTGCCGGATGGTCATAGAAAAATCAATACTAAATGGGTATTTAAGTGTAAGAGAGACTACAGAGGAGTTGTTGTAAGGAACAAAGCTCGACTCGTTGTTCAGGGCTTTAGTTAACATGAGGGGATTGATTTTACTGAAGTCTATGCTCCTGTGGCACGACTGGAGGCAATCAGAATTTTCCTTGCATTTGCGTCTTGGAAGAACTTCAAAGTATATCAGCTAGATGTAAAATCGGTGTTTCTTTATGGGAAGGTCAAAGAGGAGGTTTATGTCGGTCAGCCGCCGGGCTTTACTGACACAATCCACAAAAACAAGGTCTACTTATTGGACAAAGCGCTGTATGGTTTACACCAGGCCCCGAGAGCTTGGTACGAGACTTTGTCTCAACACCTACTAGCCAACAAGTTCATTCGTGGAAAAGTGGATGCCACTCTCTTCACTAAAGAGGTCGACGGTCATCTTCTGATAGTTCAGATTTATGTAGATGATATAATCTTTGGGTCGACGAATGAGAAATTGTGCAAAGATTTCGAACAGGTGATGAAGCAAAAATTCGAAATGTCATCAATGGGGGAGATGAAATTCTTTCTGGGTCTACAAGTTGAACAACTACCTGAGGGAATTTTCATTCACCAGACGAAGTACATTCGTGATATTCTAGAGAAATTTGGGATGTCAAGTTCTACTCCAGCTGCTACCCCACTTGCAACAAATCATGGGATTCATCCAGATCTCACCGGAGACAGGGCTGATGAAACGTTTTACCATTCCATGATAGGTTCTTTGATGTACCTAACTGCTTCACGTCCTGATATCATGTACCCAACGTGCCTCGCAGCAAGATATCAATCTAACCCGAGAGCTTCGCACATGATTATTGTGAAGAGGATATTACGCTACCTGAAAGGAACTCCTTCATTGGGGTTGTGGTATCCTAGGAAAGGTGAATTTACGCTCGAAGGGTATTCCGATTCGGATTTCGGATGCTGCAAAATCAATACCAAATCAACGACTGCAGGATGCCAGTTCTTTGGACCTAGATTTGTTACCTGGCAGTGTAAGAAACAAACGTCTGTGGCACTATCTACATGTGAAGCGGAGTACGTTTCTGCTAGCAGTTGCTGCTCTCAGATCCTGTGGATACAGCAACAGATGCGCGACTACGGTTTGCTGTTTCTTAACACACCTCTTTTTGTTGATAATGAGGCCGCTATAAATATATCGAAGAATCCAGTACATCACGCTAAAACTAAACACATAGAAATTCGACATCACTTTATTCGCGATTGTTTCGAGAAAAAGTTGATACGAATTGAGAAAATCCACACTGACGAACAGAAAGCGGATTTACATACCAAAGCTTTTGATAAAAATCGGTTTAAATATTTGTTAAAACTGAATGGTATGAAGCTTCTTTCGGTGTCGGATGGCATAATTGGCGTTGATGAGAATACTGTTGCGGATGAAGATGATAGTACATCGGCTAGACAATTACAGTATGCTAAAGAATTGAAAAGTTTAAATGAGTTAAACAGTCTCACTAATGATGTGTTGATAGGTTTTCGCACGTTTAGTAGATTTATTCGGGATATAAACCTAAAATTTCAAACTTGTGAAATTTGTGGGGAACACTACTTGGATATATAGGTAACCCCTGAAATCTCGTTTGAAAGGTCTCGTATTCTGATATACTAGGTTTTTATACTCAATGATGTCTGGGGTATTATTCCGGGACTTCTGCTGAATGGAAGTTCTGACCTTGTCCTTGGATAATACTTTCTACAAATGCTTGAAACATAGCATAAACCCTCAGCATGCAGATGAAACAATAAAATTGATAGTCGCTGCTGTTGTAGCTAAAAGATCCTCTAAAGGGGACATACTGAAAAGTCGAAGCTGATATCTCTCTGCGCATACGGAAGTATCGACCTGAGATCCCTCGGCCCTCGCATTACCTAATTAATGTACAGATATCATTGTAGTATACTCCTGTAAGACTGAATATTGAGATTCTGGATACTGGAGTATATTCAAGAGGTGGGACACATGAATGAGCTATGTTCATAAAACATCTAATTCGTATCCTGAGTAAATTGAAATCTGTGTGAGAATTTAAGATGGATCAGTATATCGACAATCGAGGTGAATTGTTTAAGTCTGAGTATGAAATGAAGCTTAACGGTACTTGTAATTTGTCTGAAAAGCTGATATGATTCCCTAACACGTTCGCCAAAAATAAGTTTGTAAATAGTTTACTTTGTTTACTTTCTGAAATTGAAGTTTTCTGTATTTCATTTCTTAGTTTAGAACACTTTATTAAAAATCCAAAAAGATTTTATTTCTGCTTTATTTTTTGACAAACCAAAGTGGAGAGTTAATCGTTGGATTCTCGAAGATTGAAGCAGATGCAGGAGATTATGGACTGAAGAATGAGGAGAGCTTACTTTGTTGAAGTTTGAGATGTTTTCAAAGTTAAAACAAGTTCATTAGTTTGATGCTTGTTACATTTTTTTAATGTGTGAAAATTATTGTTTTCAAAATCAGTTTGATTCGTCAAATGATCAACCAAGGTCATTAAATTGAACTTGGTAGATTAATTGAGTAATCAGGGTCATTAACTTGGACCTGAATACTTGAGTGGATTTCTAAAAGCTGATTGAGTTTGTGATTTATTGTTGAAAAGATGGTTTGTAATGTTTGATGTTTGAGACACAGGTTTTGGACTTCATTATTCCCATGGAAGCTAAATGTTAAAGCTTGAACCAGATACCTCAGATTCTAGCATATCGAGAGGGGGAGTCTGTGAAAGGGGGAGTCTGGATCAACGGTCAAAGGGAAATATGAAGATGGAGCCAGGACAAGATTGTGAACCTGTGAAGATAGAATGCTTATAATGTGAAGACAGAGAGTTGGAGAAAAGACCAAGACTGAAGACTCGGAGCTGAAGACTTCGGCAACATCCAAGGGGGAGTCTGTTGATGCATGAAATGTCTGTTGACTACGTTTGAATTGAGTCTTAGGTCAAGATAAGTCAAAATAGGAGCTTGAAAGTCAAAATTAGGTTAATTATGGAGGTTTCGTTCATGTGTACAAGTTTGTATGAGGTTTCGCTTATTAGTCATTTAGAGTTTCGCTCATATGGTTTCAGGGAGGTTTCGCTTTTGTGTCATGTCTTATGAGCGAAACCACAGGCACTATATATAGTCAGTATAAGCGAAACCAGATTAGTTAGTTGTGTAAGTTGGAGCGAAACCTGGTCATGCTTTGTGTAATCAAACTCTGTCAAAATTGATTCAGAAAGCATAAAAAGAGAAGGAATTGAAAGGAACAGCTGTGTTACTTCATCTACATTGATTCCGCCTTTGTATTTGGAGATGAACTGCCTTATACTGACTGTTTAGGGTCGGAAACCGGTCCAACAATTTGCTTGGCAGATAGCTTATTTCCTTCCTTAGGGCTATGCAATCTTCCGTGACATGTCCAAAATCCTCATGGAATGCACACCATTTGGATTTATCCTTCCAATCGGCCTTTTGCTGGTTCTTCCTGGGCCACCTCTCTTTATCTCCCAAACCCTGCATAGCATACATTAGTTTGGGTATATTAACAGAAAAACAATATTCTGATAATTCAGGATACTCCTTAGGATCCTCATCCTCAACGGCATTCACTTTCTTGCTGTCATTCCTGCCATATGGCTTAGAGCGATATGGTTTGTATGAGGATTCTAACTTCCTGTTAGTTGATTCATAGGTTGAGGATGAATTCATCCTATCTTGCATCTTTTTGTCGTCTTCTAGTCTAATATATCTCAAAGCCCTGTTCCGAGCTTCATCCAGGTTCCTGCAAGGATTCATTACAAGATCCTGATAAAATTGGGAATCCTTTTACAACCCCATTTTGAATGCCTGCACGGCTGTGGCAACATCAATATGTGGGATATCCAGGGATTCCCTGCTAAACTTGTTCACATAATCCCTTAGGGATTCTTGAGGACCTTGAGTTATCCTGTAGAGATCACTGGTTAGTTTTTTAAAACTTCGATTGCAAGAAAATTGACTATTAAATAAGTTAACTAAGTGAGAAAATGATGTAATTGAATGAGGTGGAACGTTTAAGAGCCATTTTAAGGCCGATCCTGTCAAAGTAGAGCCAAAACCCTTGCAGAGGCATGCTTCCTTGAGATCCGGAGGGATAGGGTTAATCTCCATCCTCTCCCTATACTGAGCAATATGCTCTTCAGGATCCATGGTCCTGTCATAGAGCTTCATGTTGGGGGTTTGAAATCTTTTCGGGATTTCAGCATCACATATAGGATATGCAAACCGGGATATCCTGTGGCTATCCTGGGATACTTTCGGAATCGGCTGGACTACCCCAGGTACACTGGATATCATATCCTTCAACTTCTGAAGCTCCCTAGAGAGTGCCGATGTCACACCTGTATCCTGCAAAGATCCAAGACTATTAGTAGCAGGAGTACTAGTATTATTAGACACGTTACCGATCTGAGGATTCTGGCAATATCCTGGAGCATATCCTGAACCCCTCAGAGTTGATACCATGACTAATGAAGGTATCTCAGAAGTATAACCCTGAGAATGGCTTGGTACAATATTGCCCCGGTTATCCTCAGTGTATATTGCTGAACTGAAGTTCAGTGCTCTGGGCTGCAGGGGAGTGACAGTATCCTCAGTAGGCCTGTTAGATTTCAAGAGCTGTATCTCTCTTATCAGCATTTGGTTGGTCTCCTGCTGTTGCTTCATCTGATCATGTATACTACTAAACAAAGTTAGAATTTCATCATTAGAAGCCATAATAGGAGTTCTCCCGGAAGCAGCAGATCCATGGATATTCTGAGTAGGAACAGTATCCCGAGATGTGTGAGTTTCAATCCTCCTTGGAGGAGCTTGAGGCTGTGAAGAAGCTTGTGTCCTTGGAGGTGGTGGAAGCACCGAACCAATTGTTGCAGAGGTTGTAGCAGACATGGTAGAAGAGCTCATGTTTGATTTTGAGGCCATTGAAAATAGTGTAGCAAAAAGTTTCGAAAAAAGAAAACCAAGTAAAGATTTTAGCAAGGTTTTTAATATGAATAGCACCACTTGCCCCACGGTGGGCGCCAAATTGTTTTGGTCAAAAATTACCTAAGCAATTAAGTGGTCAAATTAGTTTTGTGAGGTAGTGTGCTAACAATGTTTTGAAGAAAATATGTTGGGGTGGGCGCCAAATTGTTTTGGTCAAAAATTACCTAAGCAATTAAGTGGTCAAATTAGTTTTGTGAGGTAGTGTGCTAACAATGTTTTGAAGAAAATATGTTGGTTTAGTTGTTTGCAAAAAAACAATTTTAGGATATAGCTCAGGATATCAAACTATATTAACAATCAAACAATGAGCAGAAATGTAAAGGTTGACACGAGATGTACGAGGAAAGCCCTTGATCAATCTAGATCACCGGCACAAAACCTCGGGAGCTGACAATCGCAGCTGCCTTGTTCTTCTTATTACTTCAAAATTCATAATACAGTGCAGGATATTGTACGGATCAGCTAAGTCTTACAATGAATTTCGAGTGTGAGTGTTTGTGAATGTGATTGCGAGTGATTGCAGTTTGCAGAGAAAGTAAGAAAGTGGGTGAAGTTGTGTCTCTTATTGATCCGTACAGCTCCTATTTATAGTAAAAAGAAACAACTAACTATCTTACAAATTAGGGATGCTTCGAATATTCCCTCTTGAACGTTGGAGACCCCTTCTTCCGGCTTCAACGTCTTCTTTTCAACTCATTAGTCCGAGTCTTCAGGAGAACAAGTCCAGTCGAACGTTATAAGTTTGACATCCCAATCTGCACGTGAATAATTAGTAACTACCAGGATACTATACCAGGATGTTACCAATATCCTGATTCAGTATCCAGGTCACAAACAGAAGGAATAAAGTCAGGATATAATTTCAAGATATGGGTTCAGAAAACCACCCATAACAAATATATATATTTCTAGTTTTCATCAAAATAATATATTTTTGCATTGTTTAAGAAAATGTATATTTTCTCCACTCAAAAATAATATATTTTCTATTTTGACAAAGTATGATGTATTTTGTAATAGTTATAAAAATTCATATTTTACCGTTTCTTCGGTTTCGAAAATACCGTTTATCTTGTTTGTCGAATTACGAATTTATATTCCGGGGTATATATATATATATATATGTATAGGGAGAGGATCATGAGAAAACTAAATATAAATGAGAAAACTAGAAAACTAACTAAAATCCACTAAAAAGGAGGGGGAGGGAGACTTTTAATGAAGGAGGGGGGACTTTTAATGAAGGAGGGGTAAAATTGGAAAAAAAATATATAACTTTTCAAACATTTCCCATTTCTCCATACGTTATCATTTTAAAACAAAAATGGCACCATAAGATCACAAATTTTCTTATCTTTCATTCAAGTATATTCGAGCATATTTTTTATGACATAAAAAAAGATTTATGGTGTTGTCTTGTTTTCAACACTATTATTATAGTAGTGCACATGTGCAATATAACATGTACTACAATTGCATTACATGCTTAAAATTAGCTTTTTGAGTCTAGTTTAGCTTTTAGGGTTAGTTTTTTTGGAGGTTTAGGATTAGGATTAGGATTTTGGGTGTGGGGGGAGGGGGGTTTAGGTTTTTTTTTTTTTTTTGGGGGGGGGGGGGGGTGGGATGGGGGGTTTAGGTATTTTTCGGGTTTATGTTTAGGGTTTAGTTTTAGGTTTTTGGGGGGTGGGGGGTTTAGGTTTTTGGGGGGTGGGGGGAGGGGGGGTTTAGGTTTTTTTTTTTTGGGGGGGGGGGATGGGGTAGGGGGTTTAGGTTTTTTTCGGGTTTATGTTTAGGGTTTAGTTTTAGGTTTTTGGTGGGTGGGGGGGTTAGGCTTTTGGTGGGAGGGTGAATTTAGGTTTTTGGGGGGTGGGGGTGGGGGGGTTTAGGCTTTCCGTATTAGTGCACATGTGCAGTACAACAAATTTTTTTTTTTTTTTGAATATTTTTTTCCATGCATAAAAAGTAGCGATTTTTCTTTAAAAATTGTAAAAAAATAAAAAAAAAATTGGTATTTTTTTTGGTATTTTTTTAGGTTTTTTTAGTTAGTTTTTTGGTTTTCTCATTTAAACTAGTTTTCTCATGATCCATCCCCTATATATATACATATATATATATATATATATATATATAGGACAAAGATCTGTTAGGAACCACCCTTTATTGCGAGAACCGCGAGAACCAGTGTGAACACAAACAGTAATACCTAAAAAAAATTAAAAAACACCCAAAAAATTTTTTTTTATTTTTTTACTATTTTTTTGTAAAATTCGCTATATTTCCTTTACAATAAAAAAAATTCAAAAAAAAAATTCCGAGTCACAGTTATCCATGCACATGTGCATTTGTATCATTTCTTTGACAAATTCCGTAATTCATGACAAATATTAGACAATTGCACTTTCATTTACACTACCATGTGTAATACACTACTTTTTACGTTAACAATATTAGAATGCGCATCTGCATCTATATGTATCAACATGAAATAAGGTGTTTTGGTACAGTAATTTCTCTTTCATCTTTCATTCTATC
The DNA here is from genome assembly GCF_002127325.2 of Helianthus annuus. Taxonomy (NCBI): domain Eukaryota; kingdom Viridiplantae; phylum Streptophyta; class Magnoliopsida; order Asterales; family Asteraceae; genus Helianthus; species Helianthus annuus. The sequence goes on from NC_035440.2 coordinate 142,426,623, forward strand.
CATAATACACAAACATGCACATGTGCATTTTTGTCATTTCTTTGAGAAATTCCGTAATTCATTACAACTATTAGACAATTGCACTTTTATTTACACTACCATGTGTAATACAATACTTTTTACATTACCAATATTAGAAATGCACATGTGCATCTATATGTATCAACATGAAATAAGGTGTTTTGGTACATTACTTTGAATACATTTTCCCTTTCATCTATCATACCATCCATAATACACTACCATTACCTCCTACCATCCATAATACAATACCATTACCTCCTACCATCCATAATACAATACCATTACCAATATTTTCACTTTATTACATGTATGTAAACACCATTTATACCATCCAATCAACATATCACATCGTAAATTAACAACTATAACCAAACCATCAACCACTAGATATAATTAACCAAAAAACATGTATATGGGCCTACTTCTCCATTCAAAATCACAAACTTTTTGTACCAAAACACGTTATATCATGGTTATACCTAATGATGCACATGTGCATTTTGAATATTGGTAATGTAAAAAGCAGTGTATTACGAATGGGATTGTAAATTAAAGTGAAATTGTCTATTCCTGATAACGTATTACTGAATTTGTCGAAGTAATGATACATATGCACATGTGCATGGATAACTGTTACTCGAAAAAAAAACGCTTTTTTTATGGTAACGAAATATAGTGATTTTTTGAAGAAAAATGTTAAAAAAAAATAAAAAAAAAATTTGAGTGCTTTTTTGATTTTTTTTTTTTTAGATTTTATTTTGCATTCACATTGGTTCTCGCGGTTCTCGCAATAAGGGTGGTTCTCGCATGAACCTTACCCTATATATATATATATATAGGGTAGGGATCAAGAGTGAACAATGTTAATTTTGTAAACAAAAATGAACAGATCCTGGCCATTGGATGAGGAGATCTTGATTTTAGGGTTTAAATGATTTTTTAATTAATAAAAACAAAAAACTGATTTACAATAACTGCATAAGGGCACAATCGTAATTAATTGTTCTCAAAATCCATTGAAACCCACGTTCTAATAATCAGTTTACCCAGAAGATGAATACACTGCATCTTCTTCTATCCCCCTGTTTCAACGGCGATTTCTTCAATATTTCAATGGCGATTTCTGCAAGCATTATATCAAGGTATTGTTGAATATTGTATTATTCCTGAAATCGTTGTGTATACTACTTGTTTATACACACGAATCCCCTTTCTTCAAAATCTAGGGTTTATTTTGTTATGTCTAATAAGTCGTTTGGTAGTGTATTCTTTCCGATTTGGTAGTGTATTATTCTTATTTATATAGATTGTAATCCGATTGTGGTTGTTGGGCGAATGTATTGTATGGTTCTGCCCATATGTCTCGAAATCGTTCAACTATTAAGCTAGGGCTTAGTTTACTGTGTATAATGAACCGATTAGATGTGTATTTGTTCAAACGACATCATGTAACATTCTGATATGTTGTGTATTTTTGTCGATTTTAAAATCCTGATCGAATGTATACGTATACCCTCTTCATGTGTGTATATCGGTATTGCGAAATCCGTTCTGTTTAAAATTTGGATTTACTTTGTTGTGTATGAAGAAAGGAGTATCTGTGTATTTAGACTGATTACATAGTGTAGCATCTTGATTTTTTTTGTGTATTTGTGCCAGTATATAGAAATCTTATATTTGTTGTGTATGAAGAAAGAAGTATATGTGTATTTGGACTGATTAGATGGTGTATCATCCTGATCTTTTGTGTATTTCTGCCAGTGTTTTAGAAACTTGTAGTTTGTTTTTTTTGCTCAATCGATTTCTTTGTGTATTAAAAAAATGTTTTGTTCTGAGCTTTTTAAATAATACACATGTGTAAGTGATGAAATACACATGTGTATAAATAATACAAATGTTCTGTACTAAGATTTCATTGTGATATATGTTAACTTAACAGTTACTATACACATGTGTAAGCGACGAAATACACATGTGTATAAAAGTTGGGAAAATTGATATGTACATATTTTTAAGTTTTGAAAATGCATTGGTTTTTTTTCACCAAGTTAAATTGTGTGCAGAAAGATGTAGTTGTAAAATACCTGAAGCGTGTTCGTCATCCACGATGCTATGAGATTGAAGCTCGCGAACCTGTTCGTTTGGAGATTGGTTAGGCAACGATAGGAAACTATAAAGACTACGGAATATACACGATGCGACACATGATGGGAATCAATGAAGATCGTTGGGACGTTTTGAGCTGATGTTCTTTGAAATGGTTTAACCTGTTAGCTTAACTACTATAGTAATACACATGTGTAAGTGCTATGAATACACATGTGTATACATGTTGTGGAGACTGTTGGGTACATAGGATAAGTGTTGGTGACGAAGTACACATATTTTGAATTTGGTTTACATGAACTATACGATCTATCGATTTAATTGGTGTGAAAAAATGGATTTCAACTTAAGTTGTTCAAAATCATGTAAACTAGTGGCTTAATTTTATGCTAATACACATGTGTACGTGATGGAAATACTGATGTGTCTAAATATTGAACAGACTGATGTGTACAGGAATGACATATTCTGTACTACCTATGGCACCCATTTGATGCACTTTTGTATATTGGATCTGCTACCAAATGTGTGTCTGAGTTCTGGGATCACAGACTGTTGGGCTACTATACAAAAGTGCATCGGATTGGTTGGATGACAATAGGAAACTATGAAGACTGCGGAATATACGCAATGCGTCACATGGAAACCTGGATGGGGATCATTGAAGATCGCTGGGACGTTGGCTTCCCAACCGAAATGGCTAAAGCAAAGACGAAAATTGCACAACTAAGGAGGTAGTATGCGGCGAAACTGATAACATCGAAGGCAAACAAACATCGCAAACGTATTTTAGAAGAAGCCTACCAATTTGCCGGCATCAACAGAAAGAAATAGATCAAAAGAATGCTACTGGATTTTATGACGTGCAGTTTAATTATGCTGGTGTTCAAACAATAACTTTACTTTTGTTTCGCTCGTTTTGCTCAACAGACTCGTTACTATGCTTAGTTTCGCTTGGTGTTAATCATGTTATGTGGACCTATCATGTATGGGATAACGTTTACCGTCAACGTAATGTTCGTTTTCTGTGTATATAGTTGTTGGTTGTATGGTCGCGCGGATGTGCATTCTTTAAATTACAAGATAGTACAGCTCGTTCAAAGACTGATTAATTCGTACACGTGTGCAACCCAAAACATTGTAATTACTGATAGTAATAGAAAAACCAAATACACATGAGTTACGGGTAGAAAATAATAACATACTGAACTAACAATCGACGAAAATATATATGGTTTGTCAATTGTCATGGAGTATCGAATTGCACATTTGTATTCATATAATTTCAATTGGGTCTCAGTTATTTTTAAAAAAAGCTTTTTGTAATGATGAGCGCTTTATCAATATCCCACCCCGACCCAGTAACGAATCGAACCGACCCGATAACCGAACATCTTGTAGATTATTACCCGAAATAATACCCAACATAAAAGGATCGGTTCCGACCCATTTTACACTCAGTTTCGGTTACGTATCGGTCACTACCCGAACCTAAATCTAATTGAAATCTTCAACTCCAGTAAAGGGTGTTTTGACCTCCAGCATTTGTTCAATACCATCCAGCATCATTTTTTTTGAACAAACAAATTAAAATATTGCATTTGTTTAATGGAAAAGTGCAATGTTTAATGATCAAAGTGTCAACTATGCTTGTGAATCTCATATACAGAAGCTATGCATTGTTGTTAAAGACTTTACGTTATCATATGATGTTGGGATTCGACCCAATATAGTTAGTAAACTATGTGTTTTTTGGTCCAGACTGTGTAATTTGGTTCTTCATAATTCCAGACTGTGTAATAGGAACCGAAGAAATACCTGAATTATTGTATTAGGGTCGGGTTCGGGAACTATTCGCTTCGATTATCAAGTTTTTTTCAGGTTGGGTCTCCTATTAGTCATCCCGGCTTCTGGACTACTGTTGGTTGGTTCTTCCTAGGCTGTTTTGACATTTTCGTTGTGTTTGTTAGGCGCCAAGTTGGAGCATAAACTGATCAGGCGTATTCCATCATAAATCGGTGAAACCGGCTTCAGTTTCATTCAAAACCGGCTAGCCCGACACATGCTAAATTTTTTTACAACTTAAAACTGGGATGACAAAAAAGTATACCCTGCTGATTTCTAGCTAATGCGTAGCGTTTATAAGAATTATTTACACAAGGCATCTGCAAAATGTAGCTATTGCTGGCAACACAAACAACACATAATACACCTATGTATTCACATTACAATGATTCTGGATACAAACTTGTATAAACAACAGTTTTAACATAATACCTTGATGCTGTTCTTCTGCTTGTTCAGAGCTCAGAGGAATTAACAAATTGGCTGCACCGTCGCCCAGATTGTTCGTATCTGTCATAAGGTAACCTCTATCAAAAATAATAAATCTTAAGTATTATAAAAACCAAAACAAAACATAATACACCTACGTATTACCATTACCGCGACAGTGGATATTGATTTGTATAAACAATTGTTTAAAAATTATACCTTGATGATGATCTCATGCTCGTTCAGAGCTCTGAGGAATTAACATCTTGGCTGCAACCTCTGGCCGATCGTTCGTATCTATCAAAAGGGTACCCTCTGTCGTAAATAACAAATCTTAAATGTTTTCAAAACAAAACAAACCATAATACACCTACCTATTAAACTTACAACGACACTAGACACTAAATTGTATAAACAATTGTCTGAAAATTATACCTTGAAGATGACCTGGTGCTCGTTCAGTGCTCTGAGGAATTAACAAATTGGTTGCAACATCAGGCTGACGGTTCGTATCTGTCACAAATTATACATCTTAATAATCATAAAAGCTAAACAAAACATAACACAGGTATGTATTCGAAATCCTGTTAATCCAAAAGCTATGGCTTAGATTGCTGGGATAAATAAACAGATTTACGCGTGACACTGGATACAAACTTGTATACACAATTGTTTTAATATTATACCTTGCTGTTGTTGTCCTGTTCGTTCAGAGTTCTGATGAATTAAAAAATTTGCAGAAACAACATGCTGATCGTTCGTTTGTGTCATAATTAGTAAATCTTTAGTGGAACAAATTCGCTACTCAATTGCTTGTTGATGATCTGAAGAACCAAGTGAATGATGGTTGATGATCTGCAGAACGAACTGGAAGATATGGAGTATGGACGCAATTTTTTTTTTGTTGATGGATTGAATTTGAATTTGATCAACATATTGAAGTGTGGGTGGTTATGATCTGATAACTGCCAGAAAATAATTAAAAAGATAATTATATATAAAACTATAAATGTTAAAAGACGATCCTACCCTTGTGTATTAGTTAAGAAGATCTATGGCCAGGATTTGTTCGTTTTGTTCACCAATTAGGAAGTGTTCACAAATGAACCTAAACCTATATATATATATATATATATATATATATTCCATATGTCCTTTGTCCGATTGTCCAATATTTGAGTATAAATTATATATTTATTTTCTTGTGATTTTGGTAATATTTTATATTACAACTTTTAGTATTTTGGTGTGTTATATTATTTTTAAGTCCCTAATTTTAATATAACTAATACAATCAATATACAAGTAGCACATAATTTTGTGACATCTAAATATATATTTTCCTAAATATATACTTAGTCAATTTTTATTATCCAAAAATCAACCTCCAATATTGGTAATTTTTGAAATAAAAATTATGGCAAATTTTATACTTAAAACCATGATCAAAATTTACTTGTAAACACTTGTTTAAAAATATTTTTCTAAGTGTTTAATTTTTACAAAAATTTTTGCCATAGTTTCCCCTTAAAAATGGAGGTTTCCATGCTTAATAGCATATCTTTTTCTTTTGAAAATTCATCATCAATCAACAACAAGTTCACACAACTTACCATGAGCCATAAATATGCATTTTCACAATATGTCATGAACTTGAAGTTTAACAAAACCTTGTAGTGTTTTAACATGTTGTTTAGTAAGGTCTAGTAACACTAAATCCATGGTTTTTGTTTCATAAAACTCATTATTATAAAATTTCATCCTTTACAACTTGTAAAGTGATTTTAAAAAATTCAATCTTCTTGCATTTTTTGTGTTACATACACTTTACTAGTTCTATTTCAACTCTTAAAACATGATTATTTTCCTTTAAAACCAAATCAAGTTGAATCTAGTAGTAAACTTTTAGTTTCTTGAAATTTTTATTTTTGAAATCCTTTACCTTCAAGACTTACAGCTTGTAGGATTCATCAACCTACACAAAAACAAACTCATCTTCAAGTTCATGGTTCACATAAAGGATGATCAACATGAATTTTTCAAGATCCATCCTTATACTTGCTAGATCATGTGTTTAATCATCATCTAACAAGCTTCTTAAGGTGATCTACACCATATACACAAGTAATCAACAAACAAGTCTACTACATACACTTAAACAACTTTGATTTTCATGTTTTTAAGCTTTATGTTCATGTTCATCTTTATGTTTTCTTGAGATTCTTTAGTTTACCAAGTTACATCATACATTAACCACTAAGATTAAGTGTAGAAACAAGATCATAGAGCCTTACTACTAGCACCAAGGCTAGGGAAAAATCAAGATTCAAAGTGATGAAGAAATGTGGTGGTTAAAAGCACTCTAAGATGGTCCTTCCACTTCCTATGCTTGCAACCTTCTTAGTGATGCTTGAAACACCTTAGATAATCCTTAGATTACCTAGGAATGGATTGAAAATGAAGGAGAGGGGAGGGGGTGCTTGGGCCGTAGCTTGAAGGAAGAAGAAGAAGAGATAGTGTTTGTTGCAGTTGATGAATGATAAGTGGGTGAAGGACTTGAGGTTTTTAAAATGATCTTCCAACAATCTCTTTAACTTAAGGTTATTATGTCTCATATCAATATAGCATATCTAATTAACAATTCAAAAGAAATGTGGGGTGTGGGACCCCACATGAAACCCTCAAAGAGAGGGGGGGTCTAGTTGGGTTTTAATCCTTAGTTAAGTGATTTAGTTGGAATGTAAGTGTAATAGTTAGTGTTTTATGTGTTTAGTGATTTTAAGATGTAATATGGTGTTTGGAGATCATAATTAGCTTGGTAACATTAAAACAATGCTTCTAGTTAAATTTTGGTGTTTCGGGTAGTGTCCGGTTGTTCGTTTGGTTACCGGTTCGTTAAGGTGCTACATTGCGCAGTTTAGTGTGCAATATGATGTCTTTTATGACAGTTTTGATTCACGACACTTATCAGGGTATTCTGGACCATTAAACCATAATTCAGCATTATATTTTGATGTTAAAATGCTGATTTTTGTTGTTTTCTGCAGAATTCTGCAGTTTTAGTGTGTTTCGGGCACTTTCTAGCACTTAAATCGTCACTCGAAAGGTAGTTTTATGATCCCTACTTTCCTACATACTATTCTAGTGTAGTTCTTGGTTCCGGGGCTCATTCTGTGTCTTAACATCATGTCTGTCTGAGTACTGAACTCCCGCCAGTACTTCTAGTTTGTCTAATCACTGTGCTAGTTTAGTTCTGTGCACTATTTCAACTGTCTCATGTTGCATTCATCTTTCATAAATAACATGCAGTCATGTAATGTATTTTGTATGTCTATAACAATAATCAGAAAATCATTCATCTCATTAGTTCAACCATGCACAGTCATTAAAGTCCAAATTTACTGTTTATATTGTACGGAATACATGGAAAAGTGCCGGTTGTCACAAGCCGTTGGTATATGTGATGTATTTATTTAGGCTCAGTCTATTCACACATGCCCCTTGGTGAGGTGTTGGTTTGTTGTTTGGTTGTGTTTTTTTTTTTTTGAGCAGTTGTAGATTTTTGTTTTATTTTTATAAAACATATATAATTTAAAGTTGATTTATAACGGTCATTTAATGTAAGTGTAGCGGTTATAGTGGATTTATAACAGTCGTTTTTAAGATACATTTCATTATGCCATTGTTTTTATAAATGTTAACCGATTTTATTTTGTTATATTGCACGAACATGTTTAACTAAAACAACGTACAACAAGTTGCGAAAGAGACGTATGAAATAAATGCAAACAATCGAAACAGACATCGTGTAAGTAAAAGATTAACTGCATAAATATATATAAAATCAGTTTGTACATACAAAACAAAAGTGCAACTGAATGTCTAATACAAAATAAAAACTAAAGCTACTAATCCTTTGTCTAAAGCTACTGATCCTTTGTGTGTGTGTGTTTTTGTATGTTTGGTTGAGTTTGAACCAAAGCTGCACCGCTTTGGGGGTTAGACGCAATGCCAAACGCCCCGCTTTGGCCAAAGCGGGGGCGCGTTGGGGTTTTTAATTTTTTTAAAAATCATTTTAATTCAAAAACGCACCTATACTTGTCGTATTGTGACGTATTTTACCATAACTCAAAAACCTTGTACGGATCCAACCATGATTTCTTCATATACTCAAAAACCTCTAAAAATATAACCATAACTTGTCAGGTATGTATGTATGTAAAAAAGTATTTAAATAATTATGTAAGAAATACTCACGTCCACGATCAACTTCTTTCACTTGTGCTTCAACGTTTTCCAAATTATACCTGTATAGTTCCTCTGTGGAAGACTCACACAATGTCGAAAACGAACGAATAAATTCTTTTCACTCTTTCTCAGTAAATTTCTCCTTGCTGTTCTTATTGATATTTTGATGAAAATGGAACCGACAAAGTCCATGTCTGTTATGATGACACGCAGCTCCATAAAGTCCACCAACATAGACTTGATCCTCTCCAACACCCATATGTAGTTTTCTACCTTCTCTACAAAATTAACGCATCAGCAACTGAAAATGACTGGTTTATCAAAGTCATACCTACGACTTGCACAAACGGAAGATTGTACAAGTTTGTTTTGTAGGTAGCGTCAATCATTAGCACATGCGGGAACGCACACCACATAGTAAATTAAAGTTTGTGGATAAAGAAGTTATCTTCAACTGCGTTCGTGGTCTCATGTTCGCGCATGAAATAGGTGAAATCTTTTTCGACAAGAAGGTTTTCGAGTTGTTGCATTGGAGATTCTCCGACCCACTTTCTGGCATTAATCTTCTGAACAACATTGTGTACATCTTTCAGAATATTCTTTTTATCCGTGTTCTTTTTCGTCAACGTAAACCATATGCTACGGTTTGGAATATCTTGCTCTGCCAGTGTCACACCCCAACCGATGGCGGAAATATCGGAGTGAGACAAACGAGATTGCTCGAGACTTCATAACACTATTGCACAATATTTAATACAAAATTGATTTCATTCATTGATAATAAATTGTCATATTACAACATAAGAAATCAAATACAACATTGTTTCAAAGATACAACGACAATACAAGAAATAAAATAAAACATTGTTCAAACGAGGTACATCAAATACAACAACCTAATCTAGTATCTCAAAATGGATATCTAAAGTATCCCTACTAGATTTCATCATCCTCAATATCATCAACCTGCAACATGTTTAAAATACATGTTTCAATACAAAAGTATTGGCGAGTATACAAGTTTAATACATAACATAAGTATAAAATGATTTTAAACGAATCCACATGGCAAACTTAGTTAACATGATTAATGTAAAACTGGCATACGAATATTCAAGTAAATCCTCATATTACTGCAGGTATTAAACTTAATATGACCACAAGACAATGGGTGGTGTGTTACTCCTATAGCGCTATACATGTTAAGGGGAGGCCCGACAAGTTTATCACATAAAGTATTCCAGAAACACGAATCAAGTATAACGTATTAGCATGCATGTATTGGATTGTTTGTGCATTTGTATAAAAGTATAAGTGTAACTGTGTAGGTTTAATAGTAAACATATTACACCCAAAGTGTGAAAAGTAAGAGGGGCGTTCGAGTATACTTGCGGTTTTGCTAAATCTTCGTTAGTTAAATCCCGCGAGCGTTGAGTTGATGACGATAGCACAGGAACACCAAGATTACCTTACAAGGGGTAAACAAAGGTGTGAGTGTTGGAGTTGAACGGGATATTTGATTTCAGAATAAAGTACATAAGTATTTAAGTATGAAAGTATGATTAAAACAGAAGATATATTATGGCCAGGCACTTGTCACGACACTGAGTTTCTGTGATTTCACGGGTCCTTATTTGCCCGTCAGAATCAGTAAAAAGGAACGCGGAAACAGAATAAACGAAAACTAAAACGACACAAACTGTTCGGGCGAAAGGACAGTTCGCACGACAGGGAGTCCTTTCGCACGAAAGGGTTTAGCCATTCATGTGTCAGGGTTCTGTTTGGCGAACCGAACTTCGTTCCAATGCTTTAACCATTAAACGGCTATGTTTGTGAGTCCAGTTAAGTTATTTAGTTATAGATTTAGTATAGTAACAATCCAGAATGTCAAAGAGTTTATAGAAGTCAAGCATGGAGGTAATAACCTCGTTACAGTTAACCAAAGCACAAGTTAGTTAACTTAGTTAACTAACTGGTTGGTCATGAATAACAGAAATGTACATAACAGGAATTAAATAACCAAACAACCAAACAAGAACAACCCGGGTGTGCCGTCTCAACATGGAAAGAATGAACTAAGTGTTGGAGGCTAGACGAGGTTAACTTGTTCTAGGTCTAGGAGATTGTTTGGGTGTTCGTGTTACAAGTTCAAGTGAGGTAGTGGAACTAGATTGGAAACCAAGGCTTCCATGGTTCACACACTGTTATATCAGAATCGTTCATACCAAAAATGAGTATCTGATTAACATACAACACTTAGAAAATGTCAGAACAAGGTGAAACAACACCTTCCGTGCGAGAGGGTGTCACTGTCGCGTGAAAGGGGTATCCTTTCGTGTGACAGGACTGCCTTTCGTGTGAGAGGCTCTGTTTCGAGATAAAAACAACTCGGTTTTGTTTGAATTGTTCATCTCCTTGGCTGGAATCAACTCTAATACTAACCCATATCCATTAACTTAGTTTGTGAGCTCAGTGAGTCTCTGATTCTGCCAGGTATAGTAACAGAAAGTTTGTGTTATGAAAAGTTTGGAAGATAAATCTACAATCTTTAAGTTGGTCCTTAATAAGTTGAGAGTTAATATCAGATTGCCAATGCAAATATGAGAAACCAGCTTTAAATGATTGAAGAAGTGTATAAAAGTTTAGAAAAGTAGAAGAAAGATAGAAGAAATTAGAGTGTTTGTGAGTTGTAAACTCGCTTATAATAGTTCTGGAAGTAGCTCAGCTGAATAGTGCAAAATCAGTATTCTAGAGAGAATTTCGAAGTTGTGGAAGTTGAGAAATGAAGAAGTGGGTTCGTATTTATAGGGCTAGGTGAGGTTTGGGACGACTGGGGATCTCGGGCGACAGAGCCTCTCGTGCGAAAGGAGTCTTTCCCTTTTGCACGAAATTCAAGTTCGTCAATTTTGCGCGTTTCGTCGGTTTTAAGCGTTTTGAACGTGTAAGTGCAATGCATAAGTGTAATGTATAAATAAATGAACGTATAAATGGATTTTGCATGTATAAACAAGTATGGGTTTGCGTATAAATTATATCAAGTATGCATGAATGTATGACAAGTATTTACGAAGTATGTATAACAAGATGTATAAAAAGATCAAGCTTTTATTATGATTCAAGTTTCGGATTACAATGATTGGAAGTGAAAGATGAATACAGAGATTACAAGTTTCCCAAAAAAATAGAATACACGACAATCTTTCTAAATAAGGAAAGTTACAAAATGTGAGTCGTTACAGCCAGTTGTTCAATCAGTCTTTTATCCTCCGAAGAAGGCCTTCTCGCATACGCTTGACCCTCTAAGTTTTCACTAGGAGTTTTGTTGTGCCTCGCATTCGTCACCTCTATCCTCCAAACACTTCCCTTTAATTCTGTAAACCTTATCAACTCAAACGGGCAACCTATTATCTTGCTACTTGTTTTCCTTACTGTAGCTACACTCTTGTACTCCCCACCAAGACTACATTGAACCCAAAACTTGAAATTACTTCCTCTTTTATTCAACCTTTTAATCACAATGATGTAGCCATTGTCCTTTCTCGTCTTCTGTACCCAATCCACCAACTCATTACGTGACAAAAAGGTCTGGTTTGTATTAAAAAGAAAATATAATTGGGTAAGAGCCTTCCTTATCCTGCTCACCACCCTCTCCCTGGTTGGGATAGTCTTGCTGTACATAGCTCAGCTCACCACCGTAACCGTGGTCGGGATAGTCTTCTTGTACATAGCTCTGCTCACCACCGTAACCGTGGTCGGGAGAGTTTGGCTGACCGTACGGATATTCAGCCTGAGGATATGGTTCACCTCCGTATCCGTAATCCAAATAGCTGTGTTGTGCGTACGAGTCTTCCACAGGGATATTCAAGTCCAGCTGCACTGTATTGTCATGATAACGAATGCCAGATACAACCTCCTTCTCCCTCGTGTTGGAAGGGATCTAAATTTAAGATATAACCAAAGTGCTTTATTTATAATAAACACAAATTCCCCATTTTATTTTAAAAATCAAACAAAACCTATATCAGGCTAAGTAAAGTTTTTAATGTTTCACTGTCATAGTTTTAACCAGTGTTGGATCTAGAAAATTCTTATAGAGGCAACGTTTCAAAGAAATGGGGTAACAAAATCAAAAAAACGTCAAATTTTTCCAAAATTCACACTAAATTTATACTACTGTCGGAGCGTAAAGGGGCAATGTGGGTTACCCCTTGTTAAGAGGTAGATCCGCCCCTGGTTTTAACAACGGTAAAGTTATGTTACAAAGGCAAAATATAACATAATATCGAACAAAATATAACATAATGTCGAGAAAAAAATACAATGAGTCGAAAAAAAGATACAATGACGCAAATACAAAAAAGACACAATGATAAATAAAAAGACACAATTATCTGAACAAAAATTCTAAAATCTACAAGCTAAAAATAAAAAAGCGGAACCCTAAAAACTCATATAATAGAATTCGATGAGACAATTCCAATATCGCTTGAATAATGTAAAATCAATCGAAATTCGTTTTATACCATTCCTACGACTTCCTATTTTTAAAATACTATATATTTGATCCTTACCCTCTTAACCAATATAAAGAGATATATGAAACAAGTTTAGTTTTTTCTTTTAACTTTTTTTTTACATAAAATAATCATTTTGAAATATATTTATAAATAAGACAAGTTTATCGTATATTCCTCGCATATGTACAATTGTTTATGGGTATTTTGTTTTATTTTAGGGTTATTAGATTTTGTCACCCATAAATATTCGCTATTGGCTGTTGCTATCACCAATTCTTACTTTAATGCCCGCCATCCCCAACTTAACACTTAGTGTGTTATGTCATCATGTCGTTAACTGATCACTAACTTTTGATCCTGTTACTCTATTTTTGGGGGTGTCCTAAGATCCCTAAAACCTTCCTAAGATCCTTATGACACCCCAAAAGTATAGTAACAGGATTAAAAGTTAGTGATCAGTTAACGACGTGGTGACGGAACACACTAAGTGTTAAGTTGGGGGGTGATGGACGTCAAAGTAATAGTTAGGGGTGGAAGCAGCCAATAGCCAATAGTTGGGGTGATGAAATCTAATAATCCTTTATTTTATGCATTGCCAGAAATGCCTTGAACTATATAAAAAAATATAAAAAGAGTGTGCTAAATTCGTACAATTTCTTCTCATATTTTTATCGATATAGATAAAAAAGTTGATGTATAATAATTACTATTTTCATATTTTTTTTTCTTCTCTAACAATAAGTTTGTATACATTTTAAATCAGACAATTTTTTTTTTCAAGTGAGACATAAATCTCAACCAACTACTTTTGTTTGATGGAACAGTGAAACAATATAAGAAATATTATTTGAGCACATGCCCAATTAGTGAGTGCTAATTTCCCATATCATGCATCTATATTTCATAGCATAATTATGATGTAAACATCCTAAAACCCAACCAATTTGGAACCTTTTATTTATTTATTTATTTAGATCAAAATTTCCAATTTTGGCTATTGTATATTTTGTGCTTGTGTAATAAGTAAAAAACGCCTAAAAAATTTTAAAAAAATTGAATGATGTATGATTGTAGGTCCAAATTGTAAGACAGCCCAAAATTTCAAGGAAAAGACACCATTGAATTTGATGTTGATAGCTTGAGTGCATAGGTGCATGATGGGAACATGTTCACATGCACATGAAACTTGTGGGGGCTCCAAATTAGGCCTTCTGGTACTTGTCTACATGACTACATCTCCCTCTATAAATCTTGAATGTGTGTTTTTATGTAATGGTTGTATCTTGCCCAGGCCGGCCGAAGGGGCCTTGGGCCACCAAAACTATAGGGCCTCCACAATTTCATAAAACCACAGTCCATTTATAAAAGATTTATGGTGTAAGTTATCAACAGATTATTGGTTGGTAGTGTAATGGTTTTGTGTATGCATGGATGTTGGAGAGACCCGGGTTCGAATACTTGGTTCACCATTGTTTTTCTTATTTTTAAATTTTAACACAATCTTTCAAATAATTACACTTGGGTCCTTCAAGTTTAACTTTCAATCACATACATTTTTTTGGGAAAAAAGCCACAAAATTTTACTTCGCCTTAGACCACTAAAATGGTTGAGCCGGCCCTGATCTTGCCATTTTATTGACATCATAGTATTATCATTTGAGTTCTTGTTAGTTATAAAGGTTGCAAGAGGTTTTCAAGATCAAGACCTAAATACAAATCTAGAGCTGTTTTATTTCTGTTTGTATTATACTAAACGCACATGAAAGAGTTTGCTTATGAGTTAAGAATCCATTTTGTTTGATACCAAAATGGGCTTGGGTCTTTTAGTTTAAATACATAAACCTATGATGACATCCTTTCAAGTTTAGAATATAATGAAATGACTTCATTATCGATTTAAAACCGTAGTGCAGGTCAGTACACATCAATAATAGTCAATTAATTGTTTATATATTAATTTCTAGCATGTGGATGAACACTGCTTAAATTGTACTTTTGTGTATTTCTTTTTTTTTTTTTTCATAAGCATAGTAAGCTTTAGGGTTTTAAATTTTGTAACAAATTTTTGGTTTTTTATAATTTTAGTCACTAGAGTTAAATGAGTTTAATTTTTATGGTTAAGGTTTAAATATTGATAGTCACCAGAGTTAAATGAGTTTAATTTTTTTATGATTAAGGTTTAAATATTGATATTATTGAAATTGGTATCATTATTTGCTTTCATGGTTTCTGATTAGCCACACCAATAAACTCGGGGGGGGGGGGGGGGGCATGGTTACGGTTTTACGTCCTGCTCCACAATTCGGAGGCTTAACACTAGTTGCATCAATTTAGTAAGAATACTAGTGTTAATTTCCGTGTATTACACGGGGCAACATAAATACAACCCTGGATGAAAAAAAAATCCTAAATAACACCTCTAGTGTTAGTTACCTATGTATTACACAGGTTGAGCAAATATAATGTTATATATCGAGTAATACAAAAGTTATGTCATTAACAGCTCGTCTATTAAACGGGTTGAATAAACCAGTTTATTACACGGGTTGTATAAAATACAACGTAATGTATTAACACATATTGTCGTCAAGATATATTTAAAAAATAAACTTTGAAATGACAATTATAAACTTTGTTAAGTTAATTTTTAACATTTTTTTACTGAGTACTAATATTTTATGTTATTTATAAATATTAACTCAATTAAAATATCTTGTTGTTTTAAATATTCTTTTAGGCATTTAACATCGGTAAGTTCAATTAAATTGCAATTATATAAAAAATTAAAAGGGAAACGTTAGTTAATGTATGATAACTATCCATGATTAAATAAAAAGTATCAATAACTAAATATTTTAATAAAACAGTAGAGATATATTTATTAATATGAGAGAGATGGGAGAAAATCAATTTCTTAAGACCCTATAATGATGACACATGTGTCCTAAGTTATTGGTTTATTAGATTGTATAGATTATTGAATAACTATAATAAGGCTGGAGGGTGTGGGATGGAGCCCCTACGGGCTTTATCAAGACACATCAGCGACACGTAGCATCCACGTCAGCAAGGGAGCTTTATCACGCCCCCCCTTTAACTTGCAGGGTGTGAGATGGAGCCCTAATCATCATTACCTGATTATTTTTTATTTATATATTTTATTTTTTAAATTAAATGACAATTTTAATAACTAGAAAATTAAAAAAACATAATTTCATTAAAAAATAAAAAACATTACAAAGTCATTAAAAAAACACAAGGTACTAAAAAAAGACTACATATATTTCGCCCAAATTTGTGCCTTACGAGCCTCGAAAATGACTCGGTCCTCCTCCGCTAGATTTGACAAATCTCTCGCGAGAAAATCCATGTCTTTTTCGATTTGTTTCTCCATTCTCATTTGTTGGTCTTTTTCCCTAATCGAGATTATTTTGTTGAGACTTGCCTCGAAGTCGCTCAACTTTGACGGACCATTTGATGGCGTTGAAGAATACTTTCCTCGTGGCGCTGCCTTACTTTTATCCCTACCCTTTGGTTGAGGCAGCTCTTCTGGTTCTTCAAATTCGTCAACATCGTCGTTTAGATTAATTGTTGTATGAGCATCGGACCCGGAAGGTTCGGTGGTGGATGTCGATTTGGACCGTTTAGACCTAGGGCGGGTTGGGTCGAACGATGGTATAAAATGCCACTTGGGAGATTTGCGAAGAAGCTCCCATGTTGTTACCAACGTAAAAACATGCCCATGGTACAATCTATAGTCGTTGTGTGCTTGGGTCATGACGTCGACGTCACTCGAACCACTTTTTCTTCTACTACTGTTGATGAGATTCGTATATATGTTGTTGAAATTGCTAACCTTCGTCCTCATAGCGCCCCACTTTCCCGAAAAAGAGTCGGGCGTTCGATATTCGTCATGACCCATTGCGGCGAAAAACTTATCACGTATACGAACCCAAAATATCTTAAGTCTTGGTCGTTTCCTATAAAAAAGTGTATTTACAAAAGTATATGTTTAATTTAAAAAATAAATTTACAAAACTATATGTTTATAAAAGTATGTAAAAAATATATGGAGATAAAATTTACCAACAATCTCGTCTTCTGATACATCGAGCCATGCTTTTGCCAACTCGAATTCTTTCTTAGGCGACCAAAATTCGACATTCTTAGTAGAATGTTTTTCGGACTCATCCTTCTTTTGATGACTTCGTTTTTTTCTAGAAGAGTGTTTGACTTGGGTTTCGGGTAGGCGTTCGGTTTGGGTTTTGTTTTGGGTTTCGAGTATGTTTTGGGTTTGGGGTATGTTTTGAGGTATGTTTTGGGGTATGTTTTGAGGTATGTTTGAGTAAAAAAGGGGGGTTGAGAATAATACCCGTAAAAACCGGGCATCGGTGGAGTAGTGGGATGAGGAGAAGTTGGGGTGCTTGGTGGCATCGGATAATATCCAAGCTCACCCGTACTCGGGTCTCGTCGATACCGGTCCTCTTGCTCGTTGTTTTGCAAACTTTGCCAAAACGGATTGCTCGGGTCCCATGGGTTTGGGTTGTTGGGAAACATTGTAGAGAATGATGTAAAAAAAGTGTAGAGAATGGTATTAAAAAAGGTAGAGAAAGTGTAAAGAATGGTATAAAAAATGTAGAGAATGTTGGGTATTTATAGGATTAATTTGTAAAAAAGCAAATTAATTTTTTTTTAAATTGTTACCGTTCAACGGTAACAAAATCAATAACTCTCATCGTTCTTCCTGAAACCAGCTCGTTACCACCGTGGACCACCACCCTATTGGTAGTTAAAACACTACTTAAATCCTTGATAGGCATAAATATTTACGAACTTTTATTTGGTTTCAAACAAATCATGTTGAGCTTGTTTACAAGTGATTTTACACATTTGACGACATTCCATATAAATAAATGAATGAATGTACATTTCTAATCAATGTCCTTTACCATTTATTATAGTAAAAGTGTAACCTAAATCTTTTTGAAACATTTTAACAAACATAATATACATTTAAGTTATATACTATTGTACTTCTAAAATCTACAAAGTTATATACTATTGTACTTCTAAAATATATAAGATATGATGCACAGTAGCAGGGTATTGAATGTTTGGATGTTAGTGATGTGGATGTAAATGTTAATGAAGGTCACAAGCCAAAAGCCGAATTGGGAAGAGGACCCACTTGAATTGGAGTCTGGTCTAGGTTTTAGGGTAGAGTGGGGAGGGTGCCATACAAGCATCTAGTCATCCCTCTAATCATGGAGACTAAGAGAGGAGGAAGGGTGTGGTGTGAGGGTCAAATTTTCAGTCACAATCCTAAACACATAGGGTCCATAATTTGAACAATTTATATATACTGTAAATAACGTAGAGGAGAATAGTGTTAGGCAACTGTCTGGTATTTACCTATTGGTCCAGTCAAATTACAATTTTACTATTGGTTTTATTTTGTTCTTTTCCAGTCAAATTACGATTTTGCCTTTAGTTCAAATTTACAGTTTTGCCATCATTTTTGTTTTTCTGTCAAATTACAATTTTGCCCCAGTGTAAACTTATAGCCATGTCATCGTTTTATTTTTTTCTTTTTTACAATGGTAATGTTTTGTTTTGTTTTATTTATATATACTACAAATACCATGGGAGGATCCCTGGGTCCAACCAAATTATGAATTTTGCCCTTTTATTGGTTTTGTTTTTCCCTCTCAATCAAATTGCGATTTTGTCCTCAGTTCTTATATATAGTGTTACCATTATTTTTGTTTTCTTTCCCTGTCAAATTACGAGTTTGTACCCAATATAAACTTATAGTCATGCCATCGTTTTAATTTTTTTCCTTTGACAAAACTATGGTAGTGTTTTATTTTATTTATATTTTTTAATACATATATTTTATTGGTCAAAAAAGGTGGTTAACGAAAGCATATATACAATTGAAATCAAGCTACAGTATCAAAAAGGAATGTGGTGCGGGTGGTTTGTGTGTTATCATGTGAATCAAAGGACCCGAGTTCGAAACTTAGGAACAACATGTTCTGTTTCTTTTTCGCCACAGCTGATAATCGTTCCTATTGGGTCCGAGTTTACAAGGATTGTGATTATAAAACAGTTTAAGCTCAAAACAACATTGAATTGTATAAGTAAAGACGGATAATCACAAAGAGAAAAGTCATCATTAACAATTGAATTTCAATTATAATCCAACGATTACAAATGTTTTACAAAAGATTGACTCTACAGACTCCCCCTCATCTGATCACTTAACAATTTTGTTCGTACAAGAGAAAAGGTGATGTGTATGGTGAATAGATCTCTAACATGTGAGATCTATTTATACTAAGTACAAAAGTTTTGTTCTTCATAGGCTGACGTCACCCTGATAGTGACATCTAACATTCCTAATAGAAAAGATTTCAGAAATGCTGTAAACATCTGTGCAAATCTATCATTTGTTCTTGCTAAGCTAAACTTTGATAAAACAATTACTGTTGCATTAGGAAAGATCTGCTTGGACTATACTCTGTCGCTTTAATCCAAACATCTGTCTGGCCAGACAGATGTTTGGTCTTCTTTATCAGACCTTTGGCTTCAACAGACTTTAGCCTTCAACAGACGTTGTTTCTTCTTGAACAGTGGATCCAAGGCTTTGATTAGAGTTTCGTTGTCTTCAACAAATTTTCGGATTAGGTGTTCAAGATTCACTATCTTTGGGAAGTATCTGGTTCAAGCTCTTGTTTACTTCTTGATCAGATGATCATGCTTTTGGCATTTGGAAATCATCTGTTCTTTTCTAGGCCTAACAATGTAACGCCATTCTTTTTCATACTTTCCTTAATTAGAAAGCTCGTTTTGTATTTCTACTTTTGGAAATCTGGTATTCCTTGTAATCTTATTTCTGTTGTATCGTTGTAAAATCCGAGACTTTGATCATAAATAAAATCCGTATTTCACACAAATCATACTTTACTTATTTGAACATGATTATATGTTTGAATTCATTATACATGTGACACCTTATTTGTAGTTCTTGTAAACGTGTGTTGAACTTTTGAATACATATCATACATACGCAATTTATACGTTTTGCCGCATGTTTATACGTCATTGACACTTACGAATACTTAATCATACTTGTTCACATGTTATAGTTACATAACACCCCTAATAATATGCCTTTATACATAAAACACATCAAAACTTGACCTAGATAAACATAAGGGACTTAAATTGCCAATAATGAAACTTAAATCCGGAACCTAGACCCGCCGCGTCGCGCGACGGGGTTGTCTGGTTGTGGTCGCGCGACGCTACCCCTCTCAATCCTCATAATCTCGTTAGCTGGTTGGGTATTGGGCGATTTTGTGTTAGTTTAGTTGTGTTTTCTTCATAAAACACTCACCTAACTCACCCTAAACCTCACCTATATAACCCACTTCATTCCCACACTTTTTCCACTTTGCAAACACATTAATCCTCACTCAAAACACTCTAAATCAGCAGCTTATTCTCAGATTAAACTCAGATTCAAGGCGTATTACAAAAGTGAGTTCAAACTCGCCTATCTTCCACTTTCTTCACTCCTTCTTGCTTCTTAACACTTGGAACACCTCTAGGAGTGTTTCCATAGGTTTTCCATGGAAAACCAAGATGGAACATCACCATATTTGAGGTAAAAGTGTAAGAAACTTTCTGTTTTGAATAAAATCTTTATAAAACTTCATTAAACTTATGTTTTCTTCAAACAAACCTATGTTCTTATGCTCCTAATCAAGTCTATGATTAGTGAGCCTAACTAAGTATGTTTCACACAAATTCGTAGGTGTATCTTCACTCCAAACTTTCTTTTTTGTAAGGGTTTTTAACCCACAAGTGTTGTATCCTCCAAGCTTGTTCTTGTAACAAGACTTGTGTCGGTTGTGTGTGATTAATTGGAAGCTTGGGCTATCCTACCTTCAATCCACCACCTCACTTGATGATTTATCCCTTGAATAATATGTACCTTTCATTTCCATTTTATCTTATTGATGACCATCCTTGTTGTCCTTGTGATAACTTGTACATTGGTGAACATACGAAAGAGGTTTTAAAGGAAGGTTATCCTCCTACCTCGATGCATGACGTCTATGATACTCTATGATATATGTTGGACTTATACTTATACTATATACTATATAAAATATATAAAACATATAAAACATATATATATATATATATATATATATATATATATATAATAACCGAACCCTTGATGATAATCAAATGATTATTCGTCATGGTACTAAGTTACATCATCTAACTACTTAACTTCTCGTTACGATTCTAATGGGTATCTTAACCAATGAAATCACATCAACCCATATGGGTTTTATAGTGTCAAAAACGAGTATTAAGTCTAGATGATTATTTTCTCGCATACATACTTTGGTGTATTTAAATTCCTAATCCTCCGTTATCATCCGAATACTCACACACTTATGTTTCCTCGTGTAGGAGAACTCGGTGTTCCATCTCCAAACCAACAACTCTTCACGGATTAACAAGTGGATGCTTGCAAAACCGTGAGTACACTTGAGCCATATCCTTTCTACAAACTTTTGGGTTGTAACATGTTAACATATAAAATACATAAACACACACACAAACATACTTTATACGCTCAATCTGTTATACATGCTTAATTGTTATGCTTAGGTTCATGCTAGATTCATACATGCTTTTTGTCATTAACTTAGCTAGCCCAAACTTAACATATATAGCACTATAGGATTAGCACGCTGCCTGTCGGGGTATTGTTAAGCTTTTTATTCATAAATAGTCTCGTTACTTTTGTGGCGAAGGACACATATAATTCTTGTGGACACTTGGGTTTGACATTTAGTATTGCATGCTAGTTTACCTTGTACACAATTGCCATGTGGATTCGAGTAAATTCTTTTTATACTTATGCTATGTAATTTAAAACATGTATACTTGCTAATGCTTTTGCGTTGAACCATATTTTTAACATGTTACAGGTTGATGATGATGTTTATGACGAATCTAGTACGGACGACATAGAAACGCACAAGAAATACTAGATTTGGATTTTTTGTTATGTTGAACTTGTTGTACTTGTCTTTTAGTTGTTGTAATTTGAGTTTCCTTGTAATGTATTTGACAATTTATGATATGCAATGAAATCGGTTTTGAATAAATTATTGTCGCAAATAGTGTTATGTGTGATTGACAATCTATTTTGTCTCACTCCAATGATTCCGCCATCAGTTAGGGTGTGACAGTTTGGTATCAGAGCCATAACTATAGGGAATTAGATAGAATTTCCATGTTCAACCTAGTCTATAGTAGGTACCATGCTTTTGACCATTCTTGTTATTTGTTAAAAATGTTAATTCTTCCTATTTGCTTCTTTTTCTTCTTTTTGTCTTAATATTTACATACATGTCTTTCCTAAGACATTTT